>NC_062566.1:139457916-140061166 GCF_022837055.1 Prionailurus viverrinus
TCCCCGGAAGGTCATGCGTCGGCCACGTGGACTCGGCCGCCTGCTGCCACCCATCACACGGGAAGGCGGTGGTGTCGCAGAAGGACCTTGGACTCCGCCTCCGACAGTCTCGGCCTCAAATTCCAGTGTCATCATTTACAGGCACAAGGTGCATTCACTGAGAAGTTACACAGGTTCACTTGTGGGGCCCCTGCCCTACGCCGCCCTTCCCCGGGCCCTGGACCTCACCTTGTAATAGGCATGCCCTCCCTTCGAGGACCTTCCCCAACTTAAAAGCTCTAGGACTCACAAAACCGGATCCACTCCTAAGAGGCGCCTGGGTCTACAGCATGGGGATAGTAATTACCAGCTTGCCACCTTGGAGGACTGTTCTAGGGAGAAACCAGAAGGGCCCCGAGCGCTGGTGCCCAGTGGCATCGCCGTGACCACAGGGACCTGCGTCCTCTGGGTTTCTCTGGGGAACCGGGGCTCTGGAGAGCACGTCACCTTGCACGGGGACCTGTGCCAGCACCTCTTAGCAGCTTTGGGAGGCAAAGCGTTTCAATATTTGGATGCCGTGGTTCTCCGATTGGTGCCAGGATCCAAACAACAAGCATTCGGTTTGCGAAGGGAGAAGAAGAGAAATCAGCAGATCTGTCATTTCACAGATTGTTCCTCTCAGGTAGACATGCCTGAGAATACCTGCTTAGCTAACGAACACCACATCCACATTGTCTCCGGGGCCTGGGCTCCACGATACCCCTCGTGTCCGTGCCACCCCACAGCCACCCATCGCAGAGCGCTGCTGCTAATGCCTCGGGGCAGGTGCAATTATGCATCTAATATGTGACATCACGCGTGAGCGCTAAGGCGCGTCCTGTGTAAACAACTGGACAAAATCGGCACGTTCAGGTGGTCGGCCTGCATCCCACTGGCCCCGTTTCCACCTATTCCAGTGACTTATGGCAGCCTCACGAATCACCCCAAAACTGAGCAGCTGAAGACAGCAGTAAGCACCTCACAATGGTATTGGGCCATCTCCCCGGCGCGGGGCAGGGGACAGGGAGGGAGACTGGGATCAGCTAGGCGGTTCTCGCTCGGGCTTCTCAGCGAGGCTGGGCTCTGGGGCCTGGGTTAGAGCCACCGGGAGCCTCCCTCCCTCGCACAGCTGGTCTCGCTGCAGCTGCTGCAAATGGGCTGAGGTCTCAGCTGGGGGTGCTCCTCGTGGGGAAGGCAGGAACTCGGGGAGCTCCGGGGGGAAACTGCCCGTGGTCTCCTTAAGGGGCTGGACAGGGGTGTGGAGCGGGGTGGGGGTAAGAGAGGAGACTGAAAAAGCCAGAGGGAGCCAGCTGCCCAGGGGCCTCAGAAGCCCAGCCAGGGGGTTAGCTTCGTCCTGAAGGCAGAGGCAGTTACTGAAGGGGTCTCGGTCGAGCACTGACACGAGCAGATTTGAGCTTTTGACGGGTGGTTCTGGCTGCAGGTGCGGTGGGACTGCAGGAGAAAGTGGCCGGTTTGGGGGAGGGCACGGTGGGTACCCGGAAGCCGCAGGGGTCCTGGTTTGGGACCCTCGGATCCAACGTGTTGGAACACGCCCACAAGCTCCACCTGAAATGTAATTCCGCCGTGCCATAAAACGGATCTGAAAGGTCGTTTATTTTATTATTTGCTTTTGAGATTCTTTGCGGGTAACACACTTCATGGAGTCTTGGCTGTAACTTGCTGACGGATTCCTGTGCCTCGTGTCTGTGAGGTTGGGGCAAGAGCGTGGGTGGAGACAGATTCATGTCTGTCAGGCCCTCATGCTCACACCCCCTCCACCAGCCTGCCCCTTAAACGGCTCTCCCTTGACTCTCTGACCGAGGCTTGTGTACCCAGTAGTGTGATAGCCTTTGGGGGAGGGGGACCTGGAAGGAGACTTTGGGCTTGAGGGCAAGGAATCGTAGGCTCCCAGATACCCAAAGTGTGGTCTAGAAGAATGCAGTGTATGGGCTCCAGGCGGGCTTGTGTCCCTGGCCCTCCCAGCCAGGTAGGTCTGCTGGAGGTGCTGGGCCAGTGTGGAGCCCTCAAAAGCACAGGGCCCTGGGTGTGGGCCTCCAAATGCCCCCAATGCCCTCAGGTTTCAGGGTAGTAATGTTTCCCAGAGAATCCTTGTAAAGTAGGAAAATCTAACCCAGCAACCATTTTCAAGACAGCTTTGTGTTACCATGCAACGTAATCAACTTATGAAACTGACATCATACCAACAGAGCCTATAGGTATTGCCTGGTCCCAGACTGCTGTAGAGGCCCCCGAAATACTCAGGCCCTGTGCCTAATGTTGCGGTGGCCTGGCTGGGACACCAGCTGGGAGGCGGGTGCAGTGAGCCCAGAGACGGGTGAACCAGCCACGCTAGGGATTCACCAATTGGTGCCCAGAACACTGCCTGCCTCTAAACCCCATCGGCTTTCCTAATGGGTCACAAGCACTTTGCAGAGAAGATGCGATCCATCATCCCCTTCTGTTTGCGGTCCCTGCCTGCTGATGGGTGGAGACAGGGAGGTAGGGCCACTTGGGCTCCCACCTGGGGCAGTGGAGGACAGGAGGCCTCTCCTGTCTGGATGCTACTCTGGACGCCGTTGGGCACATCCGGCTCTCTCTGAGCTTAGAATGCCCTTCCTGGAGGGATAGCTCCTGATTCCTTCCTCCCCAGAGCTCATCACACAGAAGTCCTCCTGTCCCTTATTCATCACCTCCAGAAAAACCCCTCTCAGCCCTATTTGTGACTTTGAACTCTTCCTAGACTTGCCCTGCTTGGGATTCAGGGCGTGATCTTCTCATAAACTAACCCTCACCTCCACCTTTGGACGCCAAGTCAATCCCTCCCTACCTTTCCCCCACTTACCGTCACTGCCTGGGTTTCCTCCCCCACCCCCCACCCCAGCATTTAGAACCTGATTGCACAAGAGTTGGTACCTGAAAGAAACCATTCCCACAGCCTCAGTTTCAACAAGAGCTCACCTTGAAGAAATCCTGGGGGTGTCATGTGGACCCCACTGCTGGAGCTTCCTCTCCACAAGGGCTCATGTGCCCTCGGGGCACAGTCTTCTCTCTGCTCTGCATTTCTACAACACTTACTGTCCCTCCGCCTCACGGACGGTGGGAAAGTGTGGGATCCTGAAGCAACAGACTGATGTGAGCTCATCCCAGTCATGTGGCCTGGACAATCTGTTAACTCTCTCTGACACCACAGCCACCAGGTCACCTCTCCTGCTGTTACCATCGAATTGTGTCCCCCTCCCCAAAAGAGACATGCTGGAGTCTTAACATCCAGTACCTCAGAACGTGACCTTATTTGGCGATAGGGTATTTACTGACAGAGATGATCAAGTTAAAATGAGGTCATTAGGGTGGGTCCTAATCCGATAGGACTGGTGTCCTCATAAGAAGGAGAAGCTGGGACCCAGGTACCATGGACAGCGGGCAGCAGGAAGACACAGGGAGGAGACGGCCGCCCATAAACCAAGGAGAGAGGCCTGGGACCACCCTTCCCTCCTAGCCCTCCCACGGAGGTAGTCCTCTCTCTTTCTGCCCCTCCCCTGCTCACTTGCTCTCTTTCTCTTTCAAAATAAATAAATAAATACACTTTAAAAGGGGGGGGGGGCTCCTGGGTGGCTCACTCTCTTAAACATCCGACTCTTGACTTCAGCTCAGGTCATAATCTCAGAGTTCATGAGTTTGAGCCTCACGTTGACAGTGCAGAACCTGCTTGGGATTCTCTTTCTCCCTCTCTCTCTGCCCCTTCCCTGCTCTCTCTCTCTCTTTCTCTCTCTCTCTCAAATAAATAAATTTTAAAAAAAAATAAAGAAGAAGGAGGCAGTCCTGCTGATATCTTGATTTCAGACCCCAGGCTCTGGAACTGTGAGCCGATACATTCCTGTTGTGTGGGACCCCCACTTTGTGGTACTTTGTTATGGCAGCATCAGAACACTAATACCCCTGCCCCGATGACCTCCCAGAATAGATAACCATGCACAGGTGCTGTGTAAAGAGCGAGTCCTGCCAATTCATTCATGTCCTGAGCCACCATGGAGCGCCTACTGTGTGCCGGGGATGGAGTCTGGGTGCCTGGGTCTGCAGGACCAACTCTGATGTCTGCGCGTTGCTTCCACCACATGACTCCCTCCCCCAGCCACCTGTGGGGTCCATCTCAGTCCTCACAGCTCCCGGTTCTCCATTAAGCACAGAGTGGGTACTTAATAAACGCCGACGGAATTGACTTAGCATGGATTTGTAAGCGCTGCCGGTTATTGAACACGCAAGCCTGTGTGCAGCTGTGCTGAGTATGGATGGTCTTCAACAACTGCCAGAAAGATGAATCATAGTTTAGGTCCAAAATAGCTTCATTTACTTCACACCGCAAAAGGCCCACCTTGTTTTGTGGGGCGTAGGATACTGAGCCCCAAGTGACAGTATCTCGTTTGCTCTCACGGCCTCACCCCACCTTGCAAGGGTGCAGACCATGGCTTCGGAGAGTGTTCTGAAGCGCGCTTATGTTTTCTTGGTGTAGCCAACTGCAGACCAAAGGCATTTCATGCGATGCTTCATGCAGAATCTTTGGAAGTCATTTTAAACTGGCCTATTGAGAGCTCTGCTTTATTCTTCAACAAGAAGAAAGGAAAGGAAAGGAAAGGAAAGGAAAGGAAAGGAAAGGAAAGGAGGGGGGGGAGGGGGGAGGGGAAGGGAGGGGAGGGGAGGGGAGGGGAGGGGAGGGGAGGGGAGGGGAGAGGGGAGGGGAAGGGAGGGGAAGGGAGGGGAAGGGAAGGGAGGGGAAGGGAGGGGAAGGGAAGGGAGGGGAGAGGAAGGGAAGGGAAGGGAAGGGAAGGGAGAGGAGAGGAGAGGAGAGGAGAGGAGAGGAGAGGAGAGGAGAGGAAAGAAAGGGCAACACATTTGGGGACAAAACAGTCCTGCGTTTGTGTGCACGTTGGGTGACGCTGGGCAGAAGGGCTTTGGGCACGACAGGAACGAGAATGCCAAGTGCATAAATTAGAATGCCATCTTTTTCTGCAAACAGTGAATAATTATAGATGCCAAGTGTCGCGGGGAAGATCTGCTGGGCACATGGCCCCTCTTTCCCTTCATGCCACTTTTCTTGGCTCATCCAGGGTGCCAGGAAACCAGTGTGAATCAGCAGTTGGCCACAGCATGCTGACCCATAAGGAATAAACGAGGACGTGTTTTCAAGCACCAGGGGAAGGCACTCCCATATTCAATCCAAAACACATTTACTGGGGCGCCTGGGTGGCTCAGTCGGTTAAGCGGCCAACTTCGGCTCAGGTCACGATCTCACGGTCCATGAGTTCGAGCCCCGCGTCGGGCTCTGTGCTGACAGCTCGGAGCCTGGAGCCTGTTTCAGATTCTGTGTCTCCCTCTTTCTGACCCTCCCCCGTTCATGCTCTGTCTCTCTCTGTCTCAAAAATAAATAAACGTTAAAAAAATTTTAAAAAACCCAACAAAACACATTTACTGAGTGGCTAAAATACACCAGGTCCCGTGGGAATACTGGAAGGGTCCTTCATGCAAGGAGCGCACAACCTTGCCTGACAGCCCAGTTCCACACCCGTTTATTGAGTGACTTCTGCATACCAAGCACAGTCCTCAATTGGGGGGTGGGGGGTGGGGGGTGGGGAGGCCAAGACAAATCTGCCATGATTCCTGCCCCCACGGGAGTTATATAGATTCATGAGGGAGAGAGATCCGTTGAAGAGTCACATTTTTCTTTTTCATTCTCTAAAGGATTCTCTTTGGTCTCTGAAGGAGGCACAATTATTATGTCCATTTTACAGATGTGGCAACTGTGGCATAGAGGTTCAGCTGCTTCCCTGAGGTGGGGGCTAGGAAATAGAGGGATGGAGTGTGGCTCTGCACACCAGGCTGGAGTGGTGACCCCAGCCTAGGAGAGCCGAGAGGTCCCAGGTAAGAGATGAGGGGTAGACAGGTAAACAGCCCAGGAGAATGCAGGAGAGGGCTTAGAAAATGCTTCCCCAGAGGCGCTGAGAGGGTGCCCTTGAAACCCAGAGAAGGGAGTGAACTTCCAGAGGAGCCCGGGGGAGGAGGCAGGGGTGGGGTGGACTTTGGGCTGAGTTTGAAAACCAGGGAGGATTTCAACAGGTGAGGAGGCCGTAGAAGCACAGGGCAGATGGAGGCAGGGGCAGACCCTGCGGGGTGGGGGCATGCTGTGAGATAGATTTATTTCAAGAGAGACAGAGACAGCATGAGGAGGGTAGGGGCACAGGGAGAGGGAGAGAGAGAGAGAGAGAGAGAGAGAGAGAGAGAGAGAGAATCCCAAGCAGGCTTCATGCTCAGTAGAGCCCAATGCGGGGCTCGATCCCACGACCTCGAGATCATGACATGAGCCCAGATCAAGAGTCAGACACTTCACCTCCTGAGCCACCCAGGCGCCCCAGAACTGCAGGTTTAGTGTGATCCCATTTGTGTTAGTGAAAAAAAAAAAACATGTATACACACAAGAAAAAACTGGAAACGTACACAAAACATGGACAGCGGTCCTCAGAAGATGGGTTTGCAAATTTTTTGAACTTTTGTTTCTCTTGTTTACCTGAGCTTGCCAAAGTCTGTGCATTTAATATTTTTCTTTCAGAGTGAGTTGGATTTTGAGGAAAAAGGCACACCGCTGTAACCAGGCCTTCCCCACCACGTCAAAGCCCATCTGAGCAGCAGTCTGTGAAACCCTCACTGTATTACCATGCTGGTCAGTGTCACCTCAGCCGCGAGTGAGCCCCAAAATAATGAGGACATGAAATTATCCTTTCAATGCCAGCAGCAATTTGTGATGGAAAAAATGGCCCACGTCAACTTTACATCCAGCCACATTCTCTGTGAAAGCTGCCAATTAGCATTCCAGATTCTTCCACCCACGCTTGTACCCATCCACCCTTATTCTTCAGCCAGAGTGACCCTTTTATGGTCTAAGTCAGACTGCACTGCCCATGTCAATTTATGCGTCAGGGCCTTTGCACCAGTTGGTCTTTAGGCTGCAATGCTCTTTCCTGATAACTGACATGGCTGACTCCCTCGTTAGATCCCGATTCAAACTCTACCTTCTCAGAGAATCCTCCCCTGCTCATTGCAGGCCAAGTGGCCACCATCCCCCACCAGGAACCCTGTAGAGTCTAACCTTGGACTATCCATAGAACTCTCTGTGATCATGGGAATGTTCTGTATCTAACACTGCCCAATGCAGAAGCCACTGGAAACTGGCTACTGACTTCTTGAAATATGGCTAGGGTGACCGAATAATCGACTTAAATTTTATTTCATTTTCATTAACTTAAATGTAAATGTCCATGTCGCAGGGGAGTGGCCCCTGTATCGGGCAGCACAGGCCAGCTCGTTACCCATCTTGTTTTGTTTTTGCCTTTTTTGTAGTTGTCAACATCCAAATTGATCTCACTCATGTGTTTGCTTACAAATGCATTGCCTGCTTTCCCCCACCAGAATGTCAGTTCTAGACAGGAAAGGGCTTGTCTGTCTTCTGCACCACTGTAATCCAACTCCAGATATGCACAGCAGTGCAGTAAATGATGAGAAAACATAAGCTTTCTAAGTTATTGCCTTTATTCTGATGGTTTGGCTCGATCTTGTACCAAACAACTATTGCCAAATGTGCTGTGTAACAAAAACATCCCAAAATTCAACGACCTAAATAAACATCCTTTCATCTTGCAGATCCGTGGGTTATGGAATGGTCAGCGGGTCCAGACCGGGCTTGGAGCATGCTCCCACATCTACAGCTGCCTAGGGGTGGCTCACGTATGTACAGCTGGGATGGCGCTGCTCCAAGAGCCATCTTCCTCCAAGGACCAGCGGCTGGCCTGAGTAACTTCTTTCCCATGACAATGGCGGATGCACGGGGAGCAAAGGAGCCTTCACTCCTGCCTCATCCTATTGGCCAATGCAGATCCGCGGGAGACCCAAAGTCATGAGGCAAGGAAGCATGCTCTGCCCACAGTGGGAGAAGGGTATGTGTACGGGAGGAGTAAAGAACTGGGGCCATTAAAGCAATCTACCTGTATTACTATTCTAGCGGTCTGGGCTGCTATAAGAGAATACCATTGACTGAGAAGCTTAAACAACAAACATGTACTTTCATGGATCTGGAAAGCTGGGAAACCCAAGATCAAGGCACCGGCAGGTCTGGTGTCTGGCCAGAGTCCTCTTCATGGTTTTCTGTGTCCTCACAGGCAGGGAAGGGAAGAGAAAACAACAGAGACAGAGACAGAGACAGAGAGGAAGCAAGCTTTCCAGGGTCTCTGATAAAGGCACTAAGGCCATCACGAGGGCCCCATCACCCTCATGGCCTAATCACCTCTCAAAGCCTCCACCTCCAGATGCCATTATGTTGGGGATTAGAGTCTGAACATATGCATTTGGGAGGGGCCATACACCTCCTGCCCACAGCACTACCGTTAGGCACTGCGGTTGCAAGGACAGACAGTCAGACGAGTGCAAGGAACGAGGGGACACCGTGAAGATCCACAGAGGAGGGACTCACAGGGAAAGCCAAGGACAGAGGCTGTGGCAGGCCTGGCCTCAGGGAACCAGGCGCTAGGGGACAGGTGCCACTCTACACCAGCTCTGGGGCCTCTGCAGCTGCCATAAGTAAGAAGGATGACTCATTTTCAGAAATATCAAATAAAAGCCGTGCTAGTTAACTACCCCTGCTAGTTAACAGTAGGCTTACAACCTGTTGGAAATACGTACGAACCCCGCCCCCCACAATGGAGTCCCAAACCCTTAGACACTTCACTTCCTGGTTCTTCTCCCCACCCCTGCCCCCCTCAACCCCCCACCCCCGACCCCACCCCCGCTCTGTTTCGTGGGCTTATTGTTGGGAGCTTATTTTCATGGGCTTTGCAATGAGCATATGCCAAAGAACAAATGGAGGAGGGACAGAAAGTCTCTGCGACACCTCAGGGAATGTACGTTTGTTCCAATCAGACTACTTCCTGCTTTACGTGGGCATAGGCGACTTCCGGGTAGGGCTGTGACCTCTGTAGTGCTCAGCCAATGAGGAACCAGGGGGAGGACTTACCTCTATAGTGCTCAGCCAGTGAGGAACCAGGGGAGGGACTTACCTCTGTAGTGCTCAGCCAGTGAGGAACCAGGGGAGGGCTTCACTCTAGGAGATAAATTGTCTGCTGTAACTGCCCCAGTGAGCCTGTCTACCAGACACTGGCTCTTGTGAGAACGTTGATTAAAGCCTCAATCCACTGTTCCCAGTGCTCCCAGTCTCCGCATCCCTCCTTTGATTGGGTCTGTGGGCTCATTTCTCACACAGCCATGACTGTTTCCAACGTGTATGGAGGTTTCCAGTACCTGTTCCATCTGGCTTTCTTGCCCCCTAATCTCCGTATCTTCCCTCTTACCTCGGGACCATGCCCACAAATGGCCAGTTTGTATTTAAGTTAGCTTAGAGAGGTCCCTGTTCCTGCACTGAGGAAACCTGAGCACTATCGTGTGCCTGCCTGGGACAGAGCTCGTGCAGACGGGAAGACATAAAGCATGGAAAGACAGTCTAAACAGTCATATTTCTATCCTAATATGAATGAGTTATATGAATGAGTTACATACCCTTCTCATAGATCAGGTTTGCATTAGGGCTACATAGGCAGGAAAGAGAGGCACAAAGAGACATCAGGGTCGCCTAAAGAAAACTTACTCTTGCTTGAAAATTTTGACTCAGGCCAGCATGTGGAGTCATCATTTAAAAGCCGAGGTCATTGCTGGCTCCAGAAGCGTTACCTCGAGAAAGACACAATCACCTCAAGCAAATCAAAGGAAACATCAGACAACAAAAATTAGGAATGTTCAATTTTAAAATGGGAGGAGGAACTACACTCTTTAAGAATGCCAATATCGGGGCCTGAGTGGCTCAGTTGGTTGAGTGTCCGACTTCGGCCCAGGTCATGATCTCATGGCTTGTGAGTTCAAGCCCCACATCGGGCTCTGTGCTGACAGCTCAGAGCCTGGAGCCTGCTTTGGATTCTGTGTCTCCCTCTCTCTGTGCTCCTCCCCTGCTCATGCTCTGTCTCTCTCTTCTCAAAAATAAACGTTTAAAAAATTTTTTAAATAAACATTAAAAAATATATTAATAATTTCAAGATGATAATGTCTGACAATTAAAGCATGGGGCCTTCGGAGCGTGGCCCAGGGTGGCCACACAGGTCACAGACCACACCCTGTGTTGGGAACTTTATATAACCTATTTCTCATCTTACAAAGATCTTCAAGGGGGCATTTTTTTGTTTTCATTTTAATTCCAGTTAGTTAACATACAGTGTTATATTAGTTTCAGGGGTACGATATAGTGATTCAACACTTCTGTACATCACCGGGGGCTCATAAGGACAAGTGACCTCCTTCATCCCTGTCACCTATTTAGCCCATCCCCCCCCCTTCAAAGGGGCATTTTTACTCTCCACTGAGTTGATGAGGAAGCTGAGCCCCGAGGTGTGTAGGTAAACAAGACATAGCTAGGAGGGCTCAGTAAAGAATGAGTGGCTAAATACATGAATGGATGGGTGAATGAATGAATGAAAGTGGTTAGTGGCGAATGGCTCTGACTTCAAGGCCAGTGTGGTTTCGGTACACTATAAGTTCACTGAAGAACACCCCGAGGATTCTAGAAGCCAGCTGGGCTGAGTTAGCAGAATCCTGGGTCTGACTGTTTTTCTGACCTGGCTTTACATGCAGGTTATCACAGCTCTGAGAAACCACAGAAACTCAGCCCTGCAAACTTGCACAAGATGTGACAACACCAAGTGGCAGCACTTGGGACCCTCCGTACCAATTCTCTCGGTCTCCCATGAAGTCACAGCTGCCAGGGCCTGTAGACTTCCTTACCTAGGAGCTTACCATATGAAAGATCCCTCTGTCATTAGTCCCAAACCAGTCTACTGTGAGTCAGAACTCATGGTGTTATAAGCCTCCAGCACCTTCTATATCCTATTACACACTTTATACGGTGGCAACTTTTTAAATTTCTTTTTAATGTTTATATGTGAGAGAAATAGAGCACAAGCTGGGGAGGGGCAGAGAGGTGAAAACAGAATGTGAAGCAGCTCCAGGCTCCGAGCTGCGAGCTGTCAGCACAGAGCCCGATGCGGGGCTCGAACTCACAGACCATGAGATCATGACCTGAGCCGAAGTTGGACTCAACCGACTGAACCACCCAGGCACCCCCTGGTGGCAACTCTTCTCTACCTTCTGAGTGTAGGTTTGGTATCTGGAAAAGCCAAAAGTCCTTGTATGCCAAGCTGAGTAAAGGTGAGAATGTTGTCTAGATTTGCTTGTTGTTCCTACATAAGAAGAAAACATATATGGTAATAAAGTAATGGCTTCAGAGCTTATTCTTCCAAAAACATGTTCTAACACTCTTCTGAGGAAAGTGCATGGTTATAAAAGGTGCATAATCTTTGGACATGAAGGACTAGTCCTCTGGGGGCAGGGAGGCGGGAATTCATTTAGATGTAAAAGTCAAAACATTCATTCTAAAAAGACAGTCTCATTGAATCAGTAATCCAAAACCTCTCAACAAAGAAAAGCCCAGGACCAGATGTTTTCACTGGTGAATTCTACCAAACATTTGAAGAATTAACACCGGTTAATTCTTCCAAACTCTTCCAAAAAATTGCAGAGGAAAGAACACTTTCAAACTCATTCTATGAAATGAGCATGATACCAAAGCCAGACACTCTATAATAAAAGAAGATTATAGGCCAATATCCCTGACAAATATCAATGCAACAATCCTCCACAAAATACTAGCAAAAAGATTTCAACAGCACATTACAAAGATTATACACCATGACCAATTGGAATTTATTTCTGGAATGCAAAGATAGTTCAATGTATGAAAATCAATCAACATAATACATCACTTAACAGAATGTAAAGAAAAAAACACATGGTCATCTCAATTGATGCAGAAAAAGCATTTGACAAAGTTTAACACTCCTTCTTGATAAAAACAACAAACTAAGAATAGAAGGAAACTGCTTTACTATAATAATGGATGTGTGTGTGTGTGTGTGTGTGTGTGCGCACGCGCGCACGCCTAGGTAGCTCAGTCAGTTAAGTGTCTGCCTCTTGATTTTGGCTCAGGTCATGATCTCACAATACATGAGATCGAGCCCCGCATTGGGCTCTGTACTGTCAGATTCTTTCTCTCCCCCTCTCTCTGCCCCAACCCCACTCATGTTCTCTCTCTCTGTGTCTCAAAATAAATAAACATTTTCTAAAATGGCTGTTTATACCAAGCCAACGGTTCACTTTATACTCAATGGTGAACAACTGAAAGATTTTCCTTTAAGATCAGGAACAAGACCCGTATGACTGCTTTTACCACTTCTGTTCAACACAGCACTCCTTCCAGGGGGTCTGGGTGGCTCAGTCAGTTGAGTGTCCAAGTTTTGATTTCAGCTTAGGTCATGATCGAGCTGCCCCTCTCCCCTGCTTGTGCTCTCTCTCTCCAAAATAAGAAAAAAAAATTTAATTAAAAAAAAATCTGTGAATCACTCGAGTTCCAGAATATGCAAATCAACACATAAAAAATAAGTTGTTTATATGGACTAAAACTGAACGTTCCAAACAGGAAGTTAAGAAAACAATTCCATTTACAATGGCATCAAGAAAAATAAAATACTTAAAATAAACTTAACCAAAGACATAAAAGATTTGTACACTAGAGACTGCAAAACATTGCTGAAAGAAATTAAAGGCAACACAAATCAATTGGGAAATATCCTGTGTTTGTGGGTTGGGAGGCTTAATGTTATTAAGATACCAAAACTACCCAAAGCAATCTATAGATTTAATGCAACCCTCATCAGAATCCCAATGGAATTTTTTGAAGAAATAGAAAAATTTATCTTAAAATTCATGTGGAATCTCAAGGGATCTTGAATAGTCAAAGTGACCTTGAAAAAGAAGAACAAAGTTGAGGCCTCACGCTTCCTTCTTGTTTCAAAACATTATGCAAAGCTGCAGTAATCAAAACAGGATGCTACTGTCTTCAAGACAGGCTTAAAGGATGATGAAAGGAACAAGGAGCCCCAAAATAAACCCTGGAATGGTTAAATGGCTTTCAACAAAGGTGCCAAGAACATTCATGGGGAAAGGACAGTCTCTTCAAGAAATGGTTTTGGGAAAACTGGACATCCATGTGCAAAATGAAGCTGGACCCTCATCTCACATCGCATAGAAAAACTAACTCAAAATGGATCAAAGATCTAAACAGAAGAGTTAAAACCATAAAACTCTCAGAAAAAAATACAGAAGAAAAGCCTCTTGACATTGGAATTGTCAATGATTCCTTGGACACGGCAGCAAGGACACAGGAAACAAAAGAAAAGATGGGGGACATCAAAATTTAAAACTTCTGTGCAGCATGGGAAGGCAGGCTGGGGCAGCCGTTCTGGAAAACAGCACACAGGGTCCTCAAAACGCTAAAAATAGAACCACCCTATGGTCAGCAATTCCACTACTAGGCATTTATCCAAGGGATAGAGGTGCGCTGTTTCGAAGGGACACATGCACCCCCATGTTTATAGCAGCACTATCAACAATAGCCAAAGTACGGAAAGAGCCCAAATGTCCATCGATGGATGAATGGATAAAGAAGATGTGGTATATGTATTCAATGGAGTATTACTCGGCAATCAAAAAGAATGAAATCTGGCCATTTGCAACTACGTGGATGGAACTGGAGGGTATTATGCTAAGCGAAATTAGTCAGAGAAAGACAAATATCATATGACTTCACTCATACGAGGACTTTAAGAGACAAAACTGATGAACATGAGGGAAGGGGAAAAAATAATATAAAAACAGGGAGGGGGACAAAACATCAGAGACTCATAAATATGGAGAACAGAGGGTTGTTGGAGGGGTTGTGGGAGGGGGGATGGGCTGAATGGGTAAGGGGCACTAAGGAATCTACTCCTGAAATCACTGTTGCACCATATGCTAACTAATTTGGATGTAAATTTTTAAAAATAAAATTTAAATAAATAAATAAAGTGCTAGTCCAGAAAAATCAATAAGTAAAAATAAAAATAGCCAACAAGCATATGAAAAGATGCTCAATATCACTGAGAATTAGGGAAATGCAAATCAAAACCACACTGAGATATCACCTCCTACTAGTTAAGTTGGCTACCATCAAAAAAGAAAAAAACAGGGGCGCCTGGGCGGCTCAGTCGGTTAAGCATCCGACTCTTGATTTCAACTCAGGTCGTGATCTTGTGGTTCATGGAATCAAGCCCCACACTGACAGCATAGAGCCTGCTTGGGATTCTCTCTCTCTTCCTTTCTCTCTCTCTGCCCCTTCCCCGCTCACGGGTACACAAGCGCTCTCTCACACTCTCTCAAAATAAATAAATAAACTTTTAAAAAGGAAAGAAAGAACAGGAAAAAAAAAACAAGTGTTGATGAGGATTTGGAGAAACTGGAACCCTTGTGTGCTGTTGGTGGGAATGCAAAATGGTGTAGCCTCTCTGGTAACCAGTATGTTTATTCAAATAATTAAAAACAAAATTGCCATCTGACCCAGCAACTCCACTTCTGGATACACACCAATGAACTGAAAGCAGGGTCTCAAAGAGATATTTACACACCCAAGTTCATAGCAACACCGTTCACAATAGCCAAGAAGTAGAAGCCACCCCAGTGTTCATCAAACCATGGGGGATAAACAAAACGTGGTCTATCCATACAATGGAATGTTATTCAGCTTTAAAAAGGAAGAAACCTTGTCACAGGCTGTGGCACGGATGAACCTTGAGGACTTTATGCTGAGTGAAACAAGCCAGACCCAGAAGGACAAGTTCTGTGTGATTCCACTTAACATTTAGGTTCTTAGAGTCGTCAGAGCCACAGAGACAGAAGGTAGAGTGCTGGGTTCCAGGGCCGGCCGAAGAGGGGAATGGGGAGTGGTTTCCGTTTTGCAAGATGAACAAAGTCTGGATGTGCATGTGTGAATATACTTAACAGCACTAAACTGTACATTTCAATGGTTAACGTAGCAAATTTCAAGTTCTGTGTACTTTGTAACAACTCCGAATTGTTTCTGGAAAGGTGGTGACATCACCCTTCAGCTCTAACGCGGACAGTGGTTTGCGCCGGTCTCCCAGGATGGGGTCGCTGCCTGGAAGGGAATTCTGTTCACTACATCAGCATGGTGTTCTCATCTTTCTAAGGCACGGTGGAGCTGTTCTCTCTCTGGGTTTTCTGTGGCAGAAAGAGGATGACATGTGTGGTGTGTGTGTGTGTGTGCGTGTGTGTGCGCGCGTGTGCGTGTGGTGCATTCAGCAAACTGTAGAGTTCCACCCAGATGGACAATTTCTTCTTAAATGAAGTTCTGGCTTTCGTACCCATCACCTTCTGCGGCGCTCACAGTAACCACGAAGGGGAAAGGGTGGGTTGTGTCATATCCGTTTTACGTGGGTTTAGACCGGGGTTTCTCCCGGGGTTTCTCCACCTCGGCGCTGTTGACATTTGGGATGGGAGCGTGCTTTCTTGTGGAAGCTGCCCTGTGCGCTGGAGGGTGTTCAAGAGCCTCCCTGGCCTCTAATCACTAGGTGCTAGTCGCACCCTCCACCCAGCTGTGACAAACAAAACTGTCTAGACATTGCCAGGTGTCCCCTGGGGAACAAAATCACCCCTGTTTTAAGAACCATCTGTTTAGAGGGCTTGAGTGAGGTGGGGGAATAGGGACAGCTCCCAGAATATCAGCCCCAGCGTGCTTTGTTCGCTCCCTCTCGCTTGCTTGACCACCGCATGCCTCTCTACACACATCTTTCATTAGTTTATTTCCGGCTAGAACTTCGTGACGGGGCCATGTTTCCTGCCTGTTAAAACCAATAACCCACAGCTTAGGACAAGAACTCAAACTCAACACTTGAGCGGCCTGCAGCTACTTATCAACACCTTGCCTTCCAGCAAGCTCTCTGCTCCCTGGCAGCCGCTGAACGTTCCCTCCTCTCTCCCAAACCTCCTAACCCGGGGTCTCTAATGCTCTTATGGTATCCTTGTCTTCATCTCGGGTTATTTCCATCCTGCCTTATCTCTTTTGCCGGACTTGGGGATTTAAGAGGGAAAAAGAAAGGGACTATATTTCACCCTAGTCACATGAAAATGAAATTATATTTTGTGTTGTTTCCCTTTTTAATACCTTGGATGTGAAATTCATTAAAATATTTAGAACACTTTTTTTAGAACTTTCATAGATGGTTTTAGAACCAGCCGTGAAACTTGATGGTTTCCAAACTTTCCTAGATGGTTCACCTTTTCGTGTCCCGGGGGGGAGGACCCCAGACATGGGCTGCAGGATTGGGTGGCTAGTGGGACCAGCTAGGGGGACAGACTGGCTCGTGGCACTTTTCAAAGCTCTTCAAGAGCCAAGCAAAAGGCTTTACTTCATTTAACAGAGCTCTCTGGGTGCCCTTGAGCCTAGAGGTGGTGTTTTGGGGGGTGTCGTTGGGTCCTTGAAACTGAATAGCGCTTCGCATCAAACCGTTGCCCATTCGGTGGCACCTACACTTACCAAGTGCCCCCCATGCACCCGGCACCGTGGTCGGCACTCCACATGGGCACATACGTGGGTATTTCATTTCAATGCAAGCCAACTTCTATTTACTCCCTATGGCTCCACGCCAAATCTGCAGGCAAATGTGTAGTGAGTGAATAAATAGGTCCAACTTCAATAAGAAATGAGTTCTTTAATGATGTGTCAGTGGAAATCAAGTCAGGAAAAGGGGTGGGGGGGTGAGTAAATGAGTTGAACTTCTACAGTGGGGAAGTGTCAGGGGCAGCCCTGAAGAAGTTACTATCCAGCCCAGGGTCTAGGCACCTCTCCCGACTACCCCGCCAGCAGAAGGGGGCGGGGGGAGGGCTGGTGACATGGACACATTGGAGGGGGTTGCCAGCACGTCCCAAGCTCTGGGGGAGGACGGCCAATGAGAGCAGCAGGAGGAAAGAGAACAGTCTGAGGGCGGGGCTAGACCACAGCAGCAGTGGGATCTGTGAACAAACAGTAGGCCCTGGGAAACACAGGGTGCCTAGGACGTGATTGCTGCCTCGGGAGGCTCAGCCGAAAATTCAAACGTACGAGACCACCTCGGTGCTCAGACAGCCCAGCGGGGCAGGACCGAAGCCGCCGGGGCTGGTGTCCAGCGAGCCAAGAGAAGGGGCTTTCTGGGTCGAGGAGATCAAAACTGCAGCGTGGCAGACACGGCCGGGTTGGGACCGGCCTCAGAGGAGGACGTGAGGGCAGGGCCACTGTGTCGTAGGCATCCTTGAAGATAAGAGCTTCTAAAAGTGGATGGGGCGCCTGGGTGGCGCAGTCGGTTAAGCGTCCGACTTCAGCCAGGTCACAATCTCGCGGTCCGTGAGTTCGAGCCCCGCATCGGGCTCTGGGCTGATGGCTCAGAGCCAGGAGCCTGTTTCCGATTCTGTGTCTCCCTCTCTCTCTGCCCCTCCCCCGTTCATGCTCTGTCTCTCTCTGTCCCCAAAAAAAAAAAAAAAAAAAGTGGAGGTATGAAGGGGCAGCTCTGATTCTGAACCAAGGGCCTTCTCTCTGCCCTGCTTTTACGCACCCCTTCTGCTCTCCAGAGTGAAGCAGCAGGCCTCTCTGTGGGTCGATGGCTGGTGGCGGCAGGGCAGCCAGAAAACTAGATCCTCTGGGGCCCTCTCTGCTCCTCCAGAGAGACCTCAAGGGCCTAACTGAAGCAATCCATCCTCCGGGGAAGGCAGACGTGGGAAAAGCATTTCTAGGTTACTAAAGGCCATCGCAGAAACGTGTCCCAGAAGGGTCAGGGTCTGAAGAAGAGAGGTTTTTCTGTGATATGGGCAGCGCCCTGATGAACATAGAAGATGGGGGCACTCAGAAGAGGTAACCCCAGGCACACGTGCACACACACACGCGCACACGCACACGAGGATGAAGGTGTACACAATCTCTGTATCTCATTGATAGCGGCTTTTGAATCCCTTTTTTTTTTTTTTTGAGAGGGGCTACATCTATCTCTAGTGTTCCTGTAAATGCCACAGCAGCCAGGACACTGTGCCATATCTAGCGTCCCCTGTGACTGTCCCATAAACTAACTGCTGGCTGACATTGGTTGTGGGATGGCCCCCTAGTGGGGGCAAAGGAAACCCAGTTCAATGGCCAGGGAGGAACACGTGGGTCAGGCAACGGTGCTGATCCCAGTGACTCTGGTGACTGTGATTTCAAGGTCACTAGGCAGCTTCCCGGGTGTCCCTCAAACTCAAATTGACCTGATGAATACCTAACCTGAAATACGTTGACACTCTATCCTGAATGTCAGGTCTGGATTTCCATGCCAGCGAAGACACCTCTATCAGCGTGTTGCAGACACAGCTCAAACTCAGTGGGCCCCACGACTGCAATCGTGTTCCCTGGAAAACCGCTTCTCTGCTTGTGTCCCTTTCTTGCCACCGTGTCGTCCAAGCTACAAACGTGGGCGTGAGCCTTACTGTGGCTCTCTCCTGCCTGCGCAAGTCTACCTCCGGGGTATTTGCGATCCTTCCTCCCGTTCTTGCCATGGAGACGCCTCACCAGCACACACCCTGGACCCCAGATCCCAGTTGCTCTCTGACCTCCTACCTTTACCCTTTACGCCCAACATTCCTGCCAGAGAGGTCTTCTGGGTGCACATGTTGAGTCTGTCACTCCCCAGTTTAACATCCTCCGGGGACCCCAAATCCCATTCAAAGAGAAGTCCAGCTCCTTGGCAAGGCTTACCAGAGTCTGAATCAGGAGACTCTTTCCTTCATTCTCATCTCTCGCCATAACAAAATACTCTGGTGAAGGGCTCTTGGGTGCTTCTGAGCCAGACTCTCGCGCCCCAGTCCCCGTAGACTTGCTGAGCGCCACATCCTTCTGACTGCTGGCTTTCTTCCATTTCTGCCTCAAGGACGTGGAGTGGGGGACAAGGGTAGTGCCTTGTTCACAGCGCAATCCCTTGCCCTGTGCTTTGCACACAGTGGGCGTCAAACATCCCTTGAGTGAATGAATGATGGGCAACACTGCACCAGGGGCTATGATACAAGGATATCAGCGGCACAGACTTGTCTTGGAAAAGTGCCTCAGCTCCCTTAGAGCTCCATGGTCATAAACTAATAGTTTTAGAACTACTCCTGTTAGACATGGGTATGTACTGGGTTTGTTAAATTGATAGCATGTTTATTTTTAAAAATGAAACGTTGGGGCGCCTGGATGGCTCAGTTGGTTAAGCGCCCGACTTGGGCTCAGGTCATGAACTCACTGTTTGTGGGTTCCAGCCCCACATCCGGCCCTGTGCTGACAGCTTAGAGCCTGGAGCCTGCTGCGGATTCTGTGTCTCCCTCTCTCTCTGCCCTTCCCCCGCTCATGCTCCGTCTCTTTCAAAAATAAAATAAACATAAAATTTTTTTAATGAAACGTTATTAAATTAACGAGGGGCATTGTTCTACCCCCTCCCCCATGTTCTTTAACTATTTGTTTGGAAAAACTACTGACCCACTCAGAACCGTTTCTTCTGCACCACCAGCCGTTGGAGGCTGTGCCGTTTACCTGCAGCTATATTCGTCTGAAGGCGAAGGCGTACATTCAGACACCTGCAGGCAGAACTTAACTTTCAGGACCTCCCACGACACTCCTCACTTTAGATCTTTTTTTTTTTTTTTTCCTCTTCTTTTAGCTTTCTCATCGCAGAGCAGAACAGAATAACCGAAAACGCTTTGCCTAGCAACTTTCAAGAGCGAAAACCGGGGCGTAAGAAAACGCAATGTGTCTAAGCGCCGGGTTAAGATCCAGCCCCTCCATCATGACGAGTGAGGCAACGCTTCTCACGCGTGGATCCGTTCACTCCCGGAGGCTTATTACCTAACGCTTTTCTGCAGGCTCCGTGCCTGTCATTTGTGCTCTCCATTGGTTCTTGCCACCAGACAGGCTGCGGAAGTAGTATGTTAACAAGCTAACCTTCTTCCTTCGCAAAACTCATCTCCCCAGAGCTGTTAGCGAGCTGAGACAAATCACGTGACCGCCTGGTCACAATGCAGAGGTTTCCTCACGTGGTTTAAGATCGGGCCAAATTGAAGAATAAAATAAAAGCCCATTGGCGCAGCTGAAGCCGGACCAGTGGGGCGGGGCCGACACGGGAGGAGGAGGGAGGGCCTCGGGGGCGGGGCCTGGGACCTGGGGCGGGGCCCAGTGGGGCCCAGCGAAACTGCCGCTCGCGCGGCCCCGGGCCTCCTCGGCCGGCCCTGCGCTCCCGCGCGCTGGCGCCTTAGAGCCTGGGGAGCGCCGCGGGGGCGGCGAGGAGGCGAGGCCGAGAGGTTGCCGTTCACGCCAGGCCACGTCCCGCCGGCTGCAGAAGTTGTTGCCATCCGTTTCAAACGTGGCTTTTCCACGCCGGACTTGTCCCCTGCTCTCCGTCCTGCACCTGCGCCGCGTGTGCCGGCCAGTCGCCGCCGATGCAGCCCCACGCCCCCTCCCAGACTGGGCTCGGCTCACCCGACCGGCCCTTCGCCGCCGCCGCCGCCGCCGCCGCCGAGGAGATCCCCGGGAGCCGGAGCGCTTCAGGGGAAGAGGGGGTGGGACCGGTGCCGCGTGCAGGGGTGGGGCTGCGGGGAAGAGCGTTAGAGGGCACGTGAGGGCGCCTCGGCCAATGGCAGGACGCCTGGGGGCCGTGGGGCGGGGACGTCGCGGGGGCGGGGCGGGAGCGGCGGGCCGGGCCGGGCCAGGCCGGCGGTGGGGGGGCGGGGGGGCTGAGGGGGTGACTGGGGGAGGGGTGGGGCGGGGCGGGCCGGGGGAGGGGCGGAGAGACGCCGCCGCCGCCGCCGCTGCCGCCGCCGCCGCCGCCGCCGCCGCGGCTGCCGCAGCCTGTGGGAGTCTGGAAAAGGGGAAGTGCGAACGAGCGAGCGACTCAGTCCCCGAGCGGCGGCGGCGGCGGCGGCGGCGGCGGCGGCGGGGGTCGCGACGGCCGGGGCGGGGACGCTGCTGCTGCTGCTGCTGCTGCTGCTGCTGCTGCTGCGGGGGGCAGGCGGCGGCGGCCCGCACCAGCCATGCCGAATAAAAACAAGAAGGAGAAAGTGAGTCCGGGCTCGGGCCGCCGGACCGGCCGGGGCGGGGAGGGCAAGGGGCAGCGCGGAAGGCGGGAGGGAACTGGCCGGGAGCGGGGTGCGGCGGGCTCCGGGCTCCGGCGGGCGCAGAAGCGCCGCTCCGGGGTGGGGGCGGGGGCGCCGGGGCCGCGGGGCCCAGGACGGGCGGGGGTCCCGACGAGCCAGGGCGGGCGGGCGGGCTTGCGGGGGCGCGACCGCCGTGAGGGCGGCGTGGGCGTCGGGCCCCAGGCGGCGCGCGCGGTGGGCGTGAGGGGGCAGGTGCGGCCGCGGAGGTGGTTGACCCAGCCTCGCAGACGCGCGGGAGGGACCCCCGGACCGGGGAAGGGGAGCGAATGGCCCTGGCTGGCTGTTGGTGAAGAGGGACGCTCTGGGGCTCTGAAATACTATTATTATCCTGGGTGGCGGCGGGGATGGCCGTGAGTGTGCTGCGTTGCATTTGGGAGTCGGGGGTGGGGGGGGGGGGGTACGCTTCTGCTCCAGGTGGAGCTTGGTAGCGTCTCAGAGTCACCCCAGAAATCCCCGCTCAGGTGGGAGGCAAGAAAGGGATGCAGTGTGGCTCTGTCGAAACGCAGAGAGCACCTTACGTGTGGGTTTATCTATTTCTGCCTGAAGTTTTCAACGCCAAATACACATCAGGAAAACGAGGAGAGTCTGAACTGGGGGGTGGGGGTGTCGCGTCGCAATATTCTATGGTAACTAAGTGACGTGAGGCAGAATTTCTTGGTGGTATTGATTAAAATTAGCGGAAGTTCTGGTTAAATGGTATAAATCGGGTTTTAAACTGCATTTGGGGTTGTCTGATGTTTGGCAGTCTAAAAATTGAGAAGTCTAATTGACTCTGCTTGATATTTCCCAGGAATCACCAAAAGCAGGGAAAAGTGGAAAAAGTTCCAAAGAAGGACAAGACATAATAGAATCAGAGGTAACTGCTCTCAAATATTTCCTTTCTGTTTTGTCGTGAACACCTTTTAACTAAGGGCAGAAAAACAGTGTGGGCGAGAAAACACCAGGGTCTTCTAGAGTGTTTTCCTGCATGAGATTTTTCTCGTAGTCTCCTTCGTAACCTGAAATTTTGGTTCTGTGGGTTTTACTGTTTCCGTCTGGGAAAATGTGGATGTGTTTCTGGAAGCTGTATCTGCAGCTGGTAGTTTTAAGTTCATAACCCCCACCCCAAATCTAGCAGCTCTCACTGTTGTTCGGGCTCCATTTAGCTCTCAGATTCTCCCCTCCCGTCCTTCCCCAGCAGCCTGGTCCCTCTCAGCGTCTCCTCCTCTTCCTTCCATCACCTTTCCTTTCTCTGGCCAGGCCTGTGCCGCCCATGTCCCACACGACCTCTCCTGTTGATGTCTGATTCCTTTAGCCTCTTTCTCCCAGAGCGTCAGTACCATTCAGTTTATCTAGTTGGGGCATTTTTACAACCTTCTCTCTTCTACTTGTGTTCTCTGTCTGCGTGGGCCAGTTGTGACGGCTTCTGCTTCTCACCTGCGGGCTCATGGAGGAGCAACCCAAATGCTCACGGAGGCCTGTGTCTACCTGGCGGGGTTGGGGTCATTCCTTTGACACCATTGAGAGCGTGTGCAGAGCCAGCACTCTGCCTGGTCTTGTCTTGCCTGTGACGAGTGCTTGGACTGGAGCACCCCGGGCTAAGGACCCAGGAGCTGACTCCACCCAGGCAGAGCTAACTGGCCCTTGTGGATCATTGGTGGCCGAGAAACTGCTTGATTCAGTGTCACAGCCTCTAGAGCTGGGTCATCAAGGTCCCTGGTCTTATCACAGATGACATTAGTTTGTAAGTGTCAGCCCCCTTCCTGTAAGCCAAGTTAGAATGAGTTCAGTTCTGTCTGGAAAACAGTTAACTGGCAATTATCAGCAGTGGGCTTTTTTTTTTTTTTTTTAAGTCCCAGCGTTATCTTTTCCTTACGATTTGGTGCATCCTAAGCCTCCCTCCTCTTCAGCAGGTGGTTTATTCCAGCAAATCTGTCGCCTTCCCCAAAGCAAAAAGGAGAAATCCCAAAAAGTTTCTTATATAGTTAGGGATTATTTATGCCAGCCTTTCCCTGCCCTTTGTTTATAGCCGACAATCAAGTTTTACTGTGGCATTCTTGCTTTTGACCTGCCTATTTCCGTGTCACTCTTTGGACTAAATTGATTTAAGTGCAGTGCAATCACTCTGCAAGGTGGATGCTTTTTCTATCATTTACGGAGCTTTTATTGCAGCTGCAAAGGCTTCCGGTGCTCCCCAAACCTTTCTTGCTCCCATACCTGTCTCTCTCACTGTTAGTGTGTCAGAGGACATCGGTGTGTATCACTCGTTTATTCCTGTTCGAGCAGAAAGAACCTGGCTAGGAGGGCGGATAATGTTAAGTTTGAACCTGAACCATCCGTCAGCAGCTCAAAGACAACCAGAACCACTAGTAAGTCAAATGCGTGTTTTTAAGGTGGACTGAGTTCCTAGACTGTCAGTTGCTTAAGACTCTTGAGGTGTGGCCTGCAGTGCCCGAGTGTGATGCCCCACTTGTCTTTTTGTATTTTTTCTAGTGCTGCTAAGAGCTGGAGCCACAGAGCTTGAATTACCACTGACAAATACTGAAATGGTGGGCCCTTCACTCCTCATAAGGACACCAGAGGCAGCATGGCACACTAATCACGACACTTGGGAGACCCCTGTGTCCGTTATTTTGCAGGAATGCAGAGTGGGGCACTGCAGTGCACCTGAACTTTGCGTTGAGCCTGACTTTTTTTTTTTTTTTTAATCGTTGCTTTCCCTCCTCCGTCTTCGTCTTCGTGTTGCGCCTTCACCTCTGGTTCCGCCCACTTACCAAACAGGATTGACTCAGGCGCATTAAACCCTCATTCTTTTCCTCTCCTGTCAACGCTGCTCCGAACTTGAATGTTTTAACCTGAACGATTCAGATAGGACTGCCGTGCCGTGCCGCTTTTCAGACCTGTTCAGTGTCACGTCGCCTTCACGGCCAGGCCAGCCTGTGAACTCACCTGTGTTAGGGCAGCTACCACAGTCAAGGCTTCACAGCCTGAGAGGCGGGCAGAACAGGCCGCCCGTCCAGAGCAGGGTAGCCAGGCTTGGGAAGTAATCCCAGCAGAGAAAACCTAAAAGAACTTGGCCTACTGTTGATTGACTTAACACACCACTGCGAGACTGGAAAGGGTCCTCATACTAAAATCCTGGCTGCCTGTAACCCAGCCTCATAGAAGACAGAGAAGCAAGTGACATACACTGCAGAACACTTTTGGGTTAAACAAAGGAACATTTGATGGCGTGGGGTCTTTAGGAAGGAAGATGAAGTCCTGCCTTAACGGATTGTAAGGGATAGAGCGGTGTAGGGGAAAGTATTTTAGCCTGGGGGTTATTAGATAGTAAAACTGCTGACTCCTGGTTGCCATAAATGATGTCACCTGACTTCTGTGGCCTGTTTCCTCACCCCTGAAAACACTTGGTGAGTTTCCAGCGTGGCCATTTTTAACTCTGTGGGACAGATTAGGCATGACCCACAACTTCTCGAAAGAACTTTTCCCTGCGAAATGTATGGCAGAATATATCTTCCAATGTAACAAGATACCGTTAAAGGTTCTAACTGATGCTGTGCACATTTTGCTTTTTCTAGAAACTACTCCTTGAATGGTGTGTGTTGGTACTTTTGTTTTACTCGCTTTCAAATACGATGTTTAAGTTTGACTTCTCCACATGTGTCCTGGGAACCAGAGCTTCTGCCCAGTCCTTACGGGTTTATTTCATGGCACACTTTGAAGGAGTGAGGCCGCAGATGGGCTCCCGGGGAACTGGAAGTTGGAGGACTCAGGAGATGGGCCGAGGGAACTCAGCTTGGAGCAGCCGTTCCCAGTGTGACCTTCAGAGCTGTGGAAACCTCACGAGGCACACTTGATGAATATCCAGAGTCTTAATAAATCGCTCAGAGATTCTTAAAGTCCATTTTAGAAGACTGAGACCATGCCGTGGTAGTAGTTGTTGATAGTAGTTGCCTTAATTTGTACACTGCGTCCAAAGTTCTGTTTTCGAAAGTGTCTGTGCTCTTTGTAAAGTGACTTGTTTTAAGCACATTAAAGGTTGTTTCCGTGTTGTTCTCTGGCCGTGTATTTCGCATGTCCTACTTCGGCTCAGTTTTGTTTGAAAGTCTCTACAGCATCGCTTACATAATCTGTGTTGCTGAAAAGAAAGCGCAACAGTCCTCTCTCCAACCTGTTAGCTTATTCTGACACCTTCTGCCTTTAGTAACAACTCTTCTCTCTCTCTCATCTGTCCCTTTACATCCTCTCCCGCCCCCCTTGGTGTTGCAGAGACAGGGAGCCAGATATGCTGGGGTCCCGTAGGTGTTGCTGGGGGAGTCACGTCTTAGAAATTAAAACTGAAATTTCAAAAATATCGATTGATCTAATAGTAACAATACCCATTACACGGTAACGTAAATTCACATTTTTATGAAAAGTACCTTTTCAAGAAAATTTGACTTTCTAGTCCCTCGGCTGTGTTTTAACCCGAGTGCTGGAGGACAGTGAAAGTAGTTTGTTGGTAGGTGTGCTTTCCGGGAAAGGCGGCTGTGATCATCACCCTTGCGAGGAGGGTCCCCAGCTCCTCCCCCGGAACATCAGAGCCACTGTCTGGGGGCCGAATTCTGAGCTTGGGCTGCAGCTGGGAGCCTCCGTGCCACATTCCCCATTGTTCTCTTCCCACTTTTTTTCCACACAACCCTAAATGGGACTCCAGTGACACTCAGGACCCAAAAGACTGGTACTTTATTTTTATTTTTATTTTTTTTTTGGAAATGCACATGCAACTATTAGTTCAGAGTGGGGTTCCCTACTTTTAATCGCCGCCCCTCGGCCCACTTCCCCAGCCACTCTGCAGCCCGTTTGCTTAGAGCCTGGTGTTCAGGAAAGACAGAGGATCTGCAAAGCGGGTGATCAGCCGTGGGCTGGAGGGCATGTGAGTTAGGGGGAGGTGCCATGAGCTTCCCATCGCAGTGCCCACCTCTTCTCTGGGACCAAGTGACAAGCTGGACGCTCGGCAGACCCTGGGTGCCTCCACCCCACGCTCACCAGTGTTGACGGGTGGACCAGATGCTTCCCCGCGGGGCTGCCCTGTGCACCGTGGGATGTCCCCCAGCACCCCTGGCTTTCCCCACCAGGTGCTGCTAGCCCCGCATCCCCTCCACTTTTGACAACCAAAAGTTCCTCCAGACGTGGCCAGATGTCTCCTGGAGGGCAGAATGGCCCCCGGTGAGACCACTGCTCTAGAAAGACCCTCCCCAAAGGGTGAAGTATGTATGTTTGCTCGTAAATCATGCCAGACACATAGGCTTCCTTTAGAATAGCAATGCTCAAACCAAAGGAGCATCAGCACCCCTTTACAGTCCTAAAAATTACAATCCCCAAGAACTTTTATTTAGGTCAGTTCTGGCCGATACTTTTATGAGAAATTAAAAGTGAAATGTTTAAAGTATTCATTAATTCATCTAATAGTAACACACCCGATACGTGTTAACGTAAGTAGCAGGTTTTTATGGGAAATAACTATCCACAAAAAGTCACTGAGAAAAATGGCATCGCATCCTGCTTTTACAAATTTCTTTAGTGTCTGGCTTAACAAGCTCGCTGGCTCCTGGAGTCTGTTCCTGCATTCCGTCTGTTTTGATGTCACGTGTCTTGTGGCCTGTGAAAAAGTGACATAATGGTAGTTACAAAGGCAAATTGTGGCTTCGTATTCTCATAAAAGCACAGACCCCGGGAAGTGTCTATGGGACCTTCAGGGGTCCCCAGGCCTCGCTTTGCGTGGTGCCCTTCCTATGCCCCTCACCGTCCATCTGAGTCTCTTGGCCTTGTAAGTTCCCAGTCAGGCTCATTGATTCTGAACTTGAAGGGAAGCTGTCCTCACCCTCTTGGCCCGCGTTTTTCCCATCTTTGACATTCGAGTAGCAATTATCGGCTCCACCAGTTGTTTATCATTGACACTGACTTGTACGACTTTTATGTACCCTGGTTTGCCTCCCTAACTAAGTACTCGAGGACAGCAATTTAACTTGATTCTCCCTTGTACTTGCCACATATGTGAGAACCTGGAGGCAAGAAATGTTTGTGGATTTTAAAAGTGCTCAGGAAGAAGGGGAGCTTCAGATCAATCAGCTCGCTGGGTTTTCCAGTTCGATAAATTAGAGGGAAAAAATTGCTTCTCAAGGGGCTTGTTTCTTTTTTTTTTTTAATTTTTTTTTTCAACATTTATTTATTTTTGGGACAGAGAGAGACAGAGCATGAACGGGGGAGGGGCAGAGAGAGAGGGAGACACAGAATCGGAAACAGGCTCCAGGCTCCGAGCCATCAGCCCAGAGCCTGACGCGGGGCTCGAACTCACAGACCGCGAGATCGTGACCTGGCTGAAGTCGGACGCTTAACCGACTGCGCCACCCAGGCGCCCCAAGGGGCTTGTTTCTTTATCATCTTTTGTTCCTCTAAGGAAATTTCAACGCAGAGAAATTTTCTCGCGGCATCATGTGTTTTAAATAAATAGCAGCGTCCTAAAGCAGAAGATTATGGTACTTAGGTCTTTTTCTAATGTCTTATGAAAGTTTTAAGAAGAGTTTTTTGTTTTGGGTTTTAGTTTTCTTTTATATAGCACCAGAGGCCAGGGGTAAGATGTATAGTCTCATGAGACCTTATTTTAATTAAAACAGTTCAGGGTAGGATTTCCTTTTAAGTAAGCTTTCCAGTATGATCTTCGGTGCTTTGTATGTTTTATTTTGAGTTTATTTTGGTAATTTTTCTCAGTAGAACACACCTGTGTGGTTGACCCTTAAACAACATGGGGATTAGGGGTGCCGATACCCTCCCCCCCAAGACACACACACACACAGTGAAAAATCTGTTGCATAACCATTGACTCCCCCAGAATTTAACTACTCATAGCCTACTGTTGACTGGAAGCCTTGCTGATCACATACGCAGTCAAACAACACACATTTGGTATGTTACAGTTATTATGTTCTAGGTTCTTTTTTTTTTTTTTTAATGTTTGTTTATTTTTGAGAGAGAGAGAGGCAGGTGAAGCAGCAGGTAGGAGTGGTCAGCACCCCTCTCCCTCTCCAGCAGAAACTCCATTACACGATAAGTAAGAGTTGGGCTGAATTACACGAAGCGATTGATGAAGTTTGCCGGGTCACGGCAGAAGCAGGGTGTCCGTGTTAAAGCAGCTGCGGGTGAGTGCAGGCCCGTAGCCCCGCGTGTAAGGGCGGAGAGCCTTCCACCTGCATCTGCTGCGTGAGCCCGTCTGCCACCGGCGGGAATCACGTGATACGTCCCCAAGTCACAGGGAAAACTTCACGTGAAAGATTTCAGCTGTAAAAAGTCTCCCGCGTCTCCCTAAAACATCGGGTGCCCGCTGAGGGGGGTCGGGGCTCGATGGCACCTGGCCCGGCACCATCCGTACATCGTGGGCAGCCAAGATCTCCCTGGGCCCTGATCCAGGTCGGGTTTCAGAAGGGCCCCTGCGGGGAAGTGCTGCTGCCCACGCCCAGGCGGGGCGCTGTCATCCCCGTGTTCTCCACGTGGGGGAGCGAAGGATGAGCCCAGAAATGGGGGGGGGGGGGAGTAATTAGTTTGAAAACCTTGGATTTTCCTTCGTCTTAAATATTTTATTAAGGTGAGACTTAGCCTGGCTCTAAAGGGATGGGAGCTGTGACCTCATGCTGTTTCTGCCCAGTGGCGACGTCACAGTACCCGGAGGGTGCTAGGCGTTAGCCACATGTGGCTCTCTAAATTGCTGAAAATCAAATTAATTTAAAAATTCAGTTCCTCCATCACCCTAGCTGCACTTCGAGTGTGCGGGGCCCGCGTGTGGCTGGTAGCTACTCCACTGGACGGCAGATAAAGGACATTTCCTGCTTCACGGCAAGTTCTGATGGATAGAGTAGCCTTAGACCCTGCCAGTGTTTTCCAAAATAATTCCATTTGAGTGTGTGTATCTTACTTGACATTTGTCAGCTATTATCCTTTTTTTGTTTTACATTTTTATTCATTTTTGAGAGAGTGCTGCGGGGGAGGGAGGGACAGAGAGAGAGGGAGACACAGAACCCGAAGCAGGCTCCAGGCTTCCTGCCGTCAGCACAGAGCCTGACGCAGGGCTGGAACCCGCGAGCCGCGAGATCATGACCTGAGCTGAAGTTGGACGCTTAACCGACTGAGCCCCCCAGGGGCCCCATGTCAGCTACTACTCTTGATGTAAAATGTCACATGAGAAGGAAGTGGATGAAGGTAGGGAAAAGAGGATGGCGGAAGAGAAGGGGATTGAGGGACGAGCAGAGGAGGCCTTGCCACCACTGGTCCGCGGCTGCCTGTGTTCTAGACCTGCGCCTGACACCCCCACGAGGCCGCGCGCTCCCCCATAGGCTGGCCCTAGGAGAAACAACGTCCTTCTCATCTTCCTTTTCAGATCGTCTGTCTTTATTTGTTTTGGAGGTCCAAGCACACACGGTTAGCAAATAAAATAATACAGAAACTACCCTCTCATTCCATCTGATCCACTTGCAGGAGCAGAGCTCTCTCCCCGCTCTGCTGATTAGCCCCACGGTCCAGATCTTACAGGAACAAGTATTGCATGGCAGAGGGCGGGCTCTGGAGGAGGGCGCCCTGGCCGTGACGGGGGTGACCTTTCTCTCTCCCCAAGTTGTTTTCCTCCCTTCAGGCCATGCTCCTCCACCTCGTAGACCTCCCTCCGGGTGGCTCATTCATCCACAGTCACCTGGCAGGCGCAGCCTGAGACGCTCCTGAGTGCTGAGCGCCATCCTGGGTGCTGGGGGCGGGGGCAGCATGAGACACAGCAGGACACATGCGCTCGGGCAGTTTGCTTTCAGTGAGTGCCAGGTGCGCTGGTGTTTGTAAGGGCACTGGCGGCGTTTGGTTCGAGTGCATCTCACACTTTGCAGAGTGGTGGTCCTGGGGCTCTCACCATCAGTAGCGCCCTCTGGTCACTGCGCTATCAAAACTGCACTTATGTGTTTCCAGAGGCTGCTTCACGTGGTCAGCAATGGTCTCACCAAGGAGATATTGTTAAAGGTGACACCTGAATGTGAAGAAGGAGCCAATAGTACAGAGATCCAAGAAGGGGCGTTCCAGCCAGAGGAAGTAGCTAGTGCAAAGGCCCTGAGGCAGCAGCGAGCTTGTGTGTCCACTGGAAAGAAGGCCAGTGTCTCTTCGGAAGGCTGAAGAGAAATGAGGGTGACTTGAGCAGGAGGGATAAAGTCAAAGAGATAGGCAAAGGCAAAGATCTTGTCGGCAGCCCGTGGCAGGATTTGATGGGAAGCCATTGAGGTGGTTTGAACCAGGGAAGGGGGATGATCTAAATTAAGTTTGGTGTTTTTTTGTGTTTTTTTTTTTTTTAAGTTTATTTGTTTTGAGAGAGAGCGCACGCACGCCGGGCAGGGGCAGAGAGAGAGGGACGGGAGAATCCCCGGCAGGCTCCTCACTGTCAGCACAGAGCCCGACACCAGGGTTGAACTCACGAACCATGAGGTCATGAGTTGAGCTGAAATCAAGGGTCAGATGCTTAACTGACTGAGCCACCCGGGCGCCCCTGACTTAAGTATTTAAAAAGCTCCCTGCTGTTGCTCTGCCATTGCTGGGTAGGAAACAGAAAGGCAAGAATTGGAACCAGGGACTCCTGGAAACACGCCCATCAGATGCCCGGTTTACACACAGGCAGAGGTGAGGCCCCAGCACAGCTGGCCATGGGCGCTGGACTCGGGTGGGCTTGTGAGCTGACCGCTCACTGGACAGGCCCAAGCTGAGAGCGTGCTCTTGTGGCTTCCAGCCCCGAAAGGCCGGAACGTAGCGAGCTTTGCTCTGAGCGGCCGGCTCCTACACTAGCAGCCTGAGTTTTTTCTACACAGTCTGGTTTCTCTGGAGACCACCTTTCTTGCCGCCATAAAAGCTAGAGGCTGACTGTCACAAACAGCAGGGTTGTCCGAGGACCACCTGTTGAAGAGACTGTTCTCCTGTTGAGAGGCCTTGGCTCCCAGTTATGTCCCACTGATCTAAGTGACTGTCCTTATGCTAGTACCATGCCCTTTAGATGAATATTCTTTTTTTTTTTTTTTTTTTTTTTAATTTTTGAGAGAGAAAGAGTACAAGCAGCAGAGGGGCAGAGAGAGAGAGTGAGGGAGACAGAGAATCCAAAGCAGGCTCCAGGCTCTGAGCTGTCAGCAGAGAGCCCGATGCGGGGCTCGAACTCAAGAACCGCGAGATCATGACCTGAGCCGAAGTCGGACGCTCAACCGACTGAGCCACCCAGGTGCCCCATAGATGAATATTCTTTTAAAAGATCTTAAAAGGCATGCAAATATGGGTTTCTTAGGCTGTGTATCACATGGTGTCTGACACATAGTGGGGGTAGTTTGTCATAACATTGCAGAAGGGGGGAATTTGGGAAGATGCTGGAGAGTGGAATTGCTTGGCTGTGGGACACAAGGGAGGTGACGTCTGAAGTCCAGGGAGCGAGCAAGGTGCAAGTCTGCTCCCGCTGCTCCCTGCCCGATCCCAGGAGGTCGCCCTGCACCCTGCACCAGGGGAAGGGCCCTGGTTCCGGCCCAGGACCGTATCTGGCTGTGATTAGCTTGGGGAGGGGGTTCCACACGCTGTCGGGGACGCCAGGAGAATTCTGTGGAGGGCGGTGCCCTCCCCCCCAGGCGCTGACCATTACGTGTCCCTCTGGCTGCTGACGTTTGGAGCTGAGGAGAACAATGTGCTCAGAGCATCTCTGTTTCTCCAGGCCCTGCCTTTCTCTGTGGCTCAGGGATCCCTTCAGGCCACCCTCACCTCCTCAGGCCTCGCCTCCCTTCAGAATGCTTCTCACAGGGGACCTCGTACGTCTGTGCACGGGGGGAGGCCATCAGATCTCTCCCTTCCAGCCGTCCTGTCCTGTGCATCCTCTGTTCTGTTGTCACTGCACGTCAGGGCCCAGATCCTGCTCTTGGCTCAGCTGTCCCTCAGCCCGGCCTCCCCTCGGTGCTCTGCCCCCCGCGGGCACGGAGCACGGTCAAGCCCCCCACCCCCGGCAGCCCGATGTCTCTCCTGTGGCGCTTTTCCTCCCGGCCACCTCTCCAAGGCTGTCACGGACACTCCGGGCCTCCCCACCTGCCCTCACCGCCCTCAACAGCCTCCACCAGCCCCGAGGTGCTGAGGCCGCCGCGTCGGACGGGTTGACCTCCTCCTTCCTGAGAGGCTTTCTTCCCCCTCTTCCCACTCCGTGCTCCTCTGCTGGGCATTCGGGCTCATTCAGTGACTTCAGTGACCACGCAGATGGTGGCTTCCAAGTTCACATCCCAGCTCACGTGAGGTGTCCGAGGGCCGGCCGCGCAGCTGCACCGCCGGGCAGAGAGGGCAGCCAAGGGCGGGCAGGTGGCGGCCAGGACACCGAGGACAGGACTCAGCCGTTGTCCTCGGCAGAAAGAGAGCATCTTGGGGGCGTGAGGACAGGTGTCACCGTGTCCTTTCAGACCCAGCATGCTCACGACCGGGCTTCTCCGCCCCTTTCTCCTTCTCATCCCAGTGACCGGTGCCCCCAGCTGCTGGTCACCGTGCTGGGGTGGCTGACACCCCCGTGCACGGCCCGGATGACTAGCCTAGTCTGCCTTCTCCCCTCCTGCCCGGTCCACACTGCAGCCTGCGGAGTCTTTCCAACAGGAAGATGGGTTCGCGCTGTCGGCCCTCCCCCATCCCCTGCATGGCTTCGGGGTGCCCCGTCAGGTGAAGGTCAGACTCTGGGCTGGTCGGCTCTGTGGGCGCCCGCGGCCCCCAGCTGTCCACCCCGAGCCCTGCCCGAAGGCGGTCCCCTCATGACACGGCCTCAGGGGGCCTCCCTACCTGGTCGGTACAGGACACTGCAGTGTCCATGCCCTCCTGGAGCAGACATCCCGTGGGGGAGAAGACGAGACGGCCACCTTGTAATGGAGCCCGGCCAGGCGGGCAGCAGCCCACGTTGCCGACTGCACCGCACGAAGGCCTCAGGGAGCCGACTCAGGGTGGGGCGGTGGGAGGTGCGGGGCCGGCCGGAGCGGGAGCTGGTGACCCGAGCATGGGGCTCTTAGGCCACGTTAAGCCCACGGGCTGAGAGTCTTGGGAAGTGGCTGCGGCAGGTTGGCCTGGGTGGCGGAACCAGGGCCTCCTTCGAGAAGCTCACTCTGCCTGCCCCGAGGACAGTGCTCCGGGGCAGGGAGACCGGCAGGGCCCACAGCCAGGAGCCGTGGCGCGGAGTCAGCAGGTCCGAGGGGGCCCTTCCTGCTGTCTCAGTCGTGAGAAGCCTCACAGGGCGTGTGTCCTGCACACAATGTCGGCGGGCATGGAGTTCGTTCCGTTTTATGAGTTCACCCGGCGCCTGTGTGCCCGGCTCGTTGCAGGAGGTGCCAGCCCACTCCTGGCCCGGCGGGGGCAGCCACGTGCCCAGTTGTTCCCAGGGTCCCCGTGCGTGCAGCACAGGATTCGGCCTGGTAAACAGGAGTTGTCCCCTTTAACCTACTGGACGTGTGTATAACTTAACGTTTAAAACAAGTACGTGGCTGAGGAGGAGCTGTTGGTGACGGTGGGGGGGTTGGGGGGGGTGGGGAGGTGGGGGCAGCTGCGGAAGCCGAGCCGAACCATTTTAACCTGGGGAATCCCGGGGAGGAAGAGGGGTCTGGACGGGGTTTAAGGAAGACCCGGCTTTCGTGATCAGGTGGAAAGAGTGACACGTCGAGGACAGTGTCCAGGAAAGCCCACTGTGAGGAAGAAGCTGCTGACTGGGAGGGCGGGGCGCCCAGGCCCTCGCCCCCCCCCCGGTCTGAGTCCTATGTGCACGGGCATCCTGCATCCCGGAAAACTCTCCCCAAGGATTCTTCCGCGCCTTGTCTAAAAATACAGCTTCTCATGGGGTTGTGGGAGGGGGGATGGGCTAAATGGGTCAGGGGCATTAAGGAATCTACCCCTGAAATCGTTGTTTCACTATATGCTAATTTGGATGTAAATTTTTAAAAATAAAAAATAAATAAAATTAAGAAAAAAATAGAATAAAAAAAATACAGCATCTTGGGGTGCCCGCGTGGCTCAGTCGGTTAAGCGTCCAACGTCGGCCTGGGTCATGATCTCCCCGTTCTTGAGTTGAGCCCCACTTTGGGCTCTGTGCTGACAGCTCAGGGCCTGGAGCCTGCTTTAGATTCTGTGTCTCCCTCTCTCTCTCTGCCCCTCCCCCGCTCGTGCTCTGTCTCTCTCTCTCTAAAAAGAAACGTTAAAAAAATTTTTTAATGAAAAATAAATAAAAATAAAGCTGCTCTTAACTTCTTTTTTTTTTTTTTAATTTTTTTTTCAACGTTTTTTATTTATTTTTGGGACAGAGAGAGACAGAGCATGAACGGGGGAGGGGCAGAGAGAGAGGGAGACACAGAATCGGAAACAGGCTCCAGGCTCTGAGCCATCAGCCCAGAGCCTGACGCGGGGCTCGAACTCACGGACCGAGAGATCGTGACCTGGCTGAAGTCAGACGCTTAACCGACTGCGCCACCCAGGCGCCCCTGCTCTTAGCTTCTTAGTAACAATTCCATTCAAGAGCGAGAGCCGATCGTTGGGCGCCTAAGTTGGCGTGAGCTCTCCCAGCCCAGTGTGATTGGAAGACCCTTAGTGGGCTCCTGCTTCCAGGGCGAGTTGGGTCGGCTTTTTACAGCCGCACACGGGCACCTCCGAGCTCCGTCCCTTCGGGCAGACCGGAGGCTCGGGAGGGGTGAGCAGGCTGCACAGAGAATCCTGACGGTCGACGCCCGGTGCGCCCCGGCATCGCTGCGGGGGGCCATGCACGTGCGTGTACCTTTGAGCTCCCCCCCCCCCCCCCCGCCACCGTGGGCCTGTGCAGGCGTAGGGACCCCCGGCTGTGCCGCACGTGCCCCCGTCACCCTCCCGCCTCCCCTCGGGTGTTTGCACAGCCTCTCCTGTCGTTGCTCACGTCTTGGGACATCCCAGGTTGCCGCAGTGCAGTGTGGAGCTGCACGGAGGGGGTGGCGAGAGGGAGGAGCACTTCCTGAGGCTCCAGGGACAGGTGCTTTCACGTGGCTCTCGCACATCGCCGAGGGCGGAGTGGTGCACAGGCAGAGGGGCGAGGTGCCTGCTCTGTGAGTTTCCTGTGGCTGCTGTGCCCATGACCACAGACTCCTTATCTTACACTTCTGGAGGTCAGAAGTCTACAGTGGGGCCCACGTGAAGATGTCGGCGTGGCGGGTGCTTCCGGGAAGCCGAGAGGAGAATCTGCCCCCTGGCCTTTTCCAGCTTCTAGAGGCCTCGGGCGCTACTTGGCTCGTGGCGCCTTCCTCTGACTTCTTCCAGTGCCTCTGACGCTCTCACCTCTGCTTTGTCATCTGCTTCTGTTTTGCCTTGTCTTGTCTGGTAAAGCCCTGTGATGACTTGGGCCCCCACCCTGATAATCCAGGACCCTTACCTCATCGCATCTCCAAAGTCCCTTTTGCCAAGTAGGGAGACCTCCCGGGTTCCAGGGATCGGAACGTGAACATCTTTGGAAGGTCATTGTCATCAGCCTGTATGTATCCATCAGCCTGGATGGCAAATGCATAAGAGAAAAGTTTGAACCAGGAGAATCTCTAGAAACCCAGCATTACTAGGGGCGGGATAGGGCACGGACTCCAGCCACCGTAAGGAAGGACGTTTAGGGCAGAGTGGAGTAAAAACTGTCCCGGAGTAAAAACTTGTGTATATTTTCCAGATTCTAATTGTGCTACAAGATACAACCGTTTGACATATGCGTCTGTCTGTTTTTGTTTTGGAAACAGATTTCCGGCAGGAAAAACAACCTTCCTGCTACCCCGTCTACCGTATCCAGCAAAATAAAAGTGCCCGCCGCTCAGCCCATAGTGAGGAGGGACAAGCGGCAAAACTCTTCCAGGTTCAGCGCCAGCAACAACAGAGAGCTTCAGAAACTACCGTCTTTGAAAGGTAATTTTTATCATTTGCCTTTTAAAAGTTCGAGCGTGCCCATTCAGGGGAGGAGTAACGTTCTCGCGGTTGGCCAGCTGCTGCTTCCTCTGCTGCGTTGATAGTCCACTAGGGTCGTCTTCTCTGTTCTGTTACGTTTTGTTTTGTTTTGTTTCCATTTAATGCCACTAACTGATCTACCCAAGTGGTACTTCAAACCCCAGAGCTGTTGAAGGTGAACGTCTCATGCGTAGTCCAGGTGCAAGACGCTAAATGTCTTCGTGTGAGTCGTAAGCAGGCCGGCTGGCGTTCCCTGCGAGGACTTCTCTCCTGCATTTGTCGCCTTTGAACTCTAGCGATTCAGAAAGGAGGTGCTGCAAAGAGAGCACTCGTAAAAACTGCAGTGGGGCCTCCTTGTTTTCCTGGTCTCAGAGAAGCGAGAATTTAGCCATAATCCTTTGTGGGCTGTCTTCGTATGAATCGTTTGGGGACTACTCTGCCCAGGGGGTTCTGCCAGGCGATGGTGCCCTTTGCTCTGAATTTCCCCCAAGATGGCATAGTCTCCCCTTTCCACCTGAAGGTGTTTGGCCCCTAAAAGTGCTCCTCTAGGAGATGTTGAGGTCGAAGTAAAGAAAACCAAGGAAAATAGGGTAAGGACCCCAGAAGTCAAGTGCAAACCTCTGAACACCTTTATATTTACTAAAATAGAAGACCGGTGTAGTAAACCATCAGACATTTTTCATGCCATACATTCACAACAATGGTCTTTTTACAAGACGTATGAACCCAGAGCACCCTTACAGGCATATTCTAGTGCCTTCCACGCTGCGGGGCGGATGGCAAGGGCTCACTGCACATGCGCCAGATACATCGGGCAGGGGCAGGGATGGAGGGAGGGAAGAATGTAAGGATTCATCGATGCCTCTCCTGCCCCTCGCCTGCTAGGAATCCGGGCTGTCCGCTCACTGCAGCCTGCAGAGCGCGAATCTGGCTTAGATGACGTCTAGCTTCATCTTAGTACGCGTGCTAAGTCATTTTTGGGAGGGATGAATCCACAGGGCACAGGAGATTTTCAGGACAGTGGGACTACTCTGTATGATACATGGCATTTTGCATTTGTCCAAACCCACAGAATACACAGCCCAAGGAGGGAGCCCTGACGTGAACCGTGGTATTTAGTGAGTAATACTGTATCAGTATTGGCTCATCAGTTGTAACCAACGCGCCCACACTAATGCACAATGTTCATAATAGGGGAAACAGGTGGGGGGTAGTGTGAAACCTCTGCATTCAATGTTTCTGTAAGTCTCAAAGTCTAGTAATTAAAAAAAAAAAAAAAAAGAAAAAAGTGCTGCTGTTGCCATCTTCTGAGAACCCCGCGGCTGTTGGATCTTTGAACTTTTAAGCCAGCCCTTTAAAATCCTTCACGACAGTGTTACTGTCTTCTTCGGTTGGCGATCATTTGGATTTATCCACTAATTTATCGCTTTATTCTTCATTCTTGTTTGTATCTCCGACTTCTCTCCTGGGATCATCTCCTGGGATCATCTTCCTTCTATTTGAATATGTCGTGTAGAATTTTCTTTCATGAGAATCTACTGGTGGCAAAGTCTTTATTTATGTAGAAAATATCTTTATTCTGCCCTCATTCTTGAAAGGTGTTCACTGAGTATTGAATTTCAGGTTATTTTCCTTCAGTACAATGAAGATCAGCATTTCACTGCCTTTGACTTCCATTAAGATTGAGAAACCAAAAAGGAATTGTGATTCTTGGCCACTTTTCTGATTTTTGTCCTTAACATTTGAGTTTTCAATAGTTCCACTGCCGGGTGTCCAAACGTGGGTTTCTTTTTTCATCAGTCCTTTTGGGGATTCATCTTGCACCCCTATGTTATTGGACTTCCTCAGTGGTGGAAAGTTCTCAGCCGTTGTTTCTTCTACATTTATCTCTCTTTTTTCTGTGGCTTTAATCAGGACGTATTAGACTTTTTCATTTACTGTCTTTCTTTTGATCTTCATCTGTATTTTTCAAACGTTTTGTGACTTACCATGCCCTATTCACAATGAGAGAGTCTCACGTTATCTACGGTGAAGGACCGGTTTTCTTTTTCTTAATTCTCAACCCATCGTGGACTAATGCTTTCATAAAACACAGTAAAAGTAAATAACTATAAAAGCGAAATATCAAATGCAGCCTTTTTTGTTATTATAGCCAGTGGACCTAAAGTTGCCTCGCTAAAGTGCTACCAGAATCTTTAAACACCATGCCTCATTTCTGTTGCTCAGAATCTTCAGGTCTGTCCAGTATGTGCTGAACTCGCTTTGTTCAGCTTTTAACCTGAGATATACTTCTTCGTTTATGGGAGTTATGTTTCTAACCTGCAGCATGACTTTTTCATACTTTCCGTTCTATCTCGGGTCACCCTCGTCGTTTCCGTGGGTGCGGTAAGCATAGCTCCTTTGTGGCCCGTGTCAGGTAATGACGTCATCTGAAGTCCTTGTCACATGTTGTTCGTGATGCCTTACTTTCTTGAGTACCTGACTATTTTCCACTGTGTGCTGGTCATTGTACTCAAGTATTTAAGATGAATGAAAACCTAAGACAAAAGTGCCTTCTTCCATAGGGATTTGGTTTGTCTGGTCTTTGCTGCTTTTGCCTCACACCTGGGTCACCACCGGTGTGGGAGTGTTGTAAATCACAGCACTCATTTTTTATGACTTGTTAAATCCGTCAGGCTGGTTGTCCGGTAAAATATTCCACTTACTCCCTGTCGTTCTTGTACATAGAGACTTTTATTGGATGGAATGCCACGTAACGCGGGAGATACTGGAGTTAGTGCCAGATACGCATTCGATCTGGTGACTGTCCCAAGTGATGCCACATTTTACAGTGTGTTAGGGTGCTGACAGGTTGACCTCTCTGTCAGACGATGACACTTCCCTCTGCATCTGCACTGTCCAGAAGTACTGATGGTGATTCGCAAGGTATGTTTTGGCATCCTGCCAGCGTCTGTTTGCCACCAACCGTATGCTAATGCTGTATACACCATGCGACCGTGCTTCCTTAGGACAGCAGTGGCTCTAGAGACTTAACACGTAATCTGGCATTCTTCCTCAAGCAGAGCCGTCTCCTACCAACTGGAGATACTTGGTTACCTTGACGTATAGTTCCTACTGGAAGTCAGGACGGGCTTGATGTTCTGCCTTTTAGTTACCGATTGCCCTCAAACGGTGAAAACCTAAAGATTTTTTTCTGGTTTTCTCTTTTTTGAATATCGTTATGAACTTAGAGATCCCATTGATTTCAGTGTGCTTCAACCCTACTAAAATTGTTATCCTCTCTGATGCGCAGATACATAAGTTTAAGCATTGGGTATCCTTCAGGCTAACTCCCGTGTGTGTTTTTTGACATGGATGCATTTATTTTTGATTCCTTGACTTCTGAGACAGTAAGATGTCCCCCAGCCTCATTTTGTACCTTCCTTGTCCCAGACCTGGAATCGGCCATTTTCAGAGAGTCCTGATTTCTTTCAGTGGGGATTGGTTTTAGAGACCAAAATCTGGCTGCCGGGGGTGATTGTTGCTATTGGACTGATGTTGCTTTTAAGTGCTGTCAGCGAAGGGAGTTGGTATATAAATACATGTATATTTTAGTCGTGCTTTCTTATGACATTTTCAGTTCAACTCTAATAGTATGGTATTTTCACACGTTTCTTGAATTTTCAGTTTTATCTCTTTTACACTGAAAATCTTGGTTTCTAACATCATTGACATAATTATTGCTATATCTTATTAAAATCATTCACAACAGGGGCGCCTGGGTGGTGCAGTCGGTTAAGCGTCCGACTTCAGCCAGGTCACGATCTCGCGGTCCGTGAGTTCGAGCCCCACGTCGGGCTCTGGGCTGATGGCTCGGAGCCTGGAGCCTGTTTCCGATTCTGTGTCTCCCTCTCTCTCTCTGCCCCTCCCCCGTTCATGCTCTGTCTCTCTCTGTCCCAAAAATAAATAAACGTTGAAAAAAAAATTAAAAAAATCATTCACAACAACAATACTGATATTATTACAAACAGTAGGCACTTTGAATTGGCTCATTTCATTGCAGAAAAAGCAGTTGTGTTTTTATTGGGATCTCATCACCTTTTTTAAACGTCCGGGAAGGATGGCATCTTTAGGAAGTTTGCATCCTCTTACGTAAGAGTGTGCTCTGTGAAGGCCACTTTCATTTCCTTTTAGGTTTTTTAAAGTTCCCCTTTCTTATTAGGTTTGTACCTAGATACTCTGTTATTGTTGCTATTGTGAGTGTCTTCTAAATAGTTGTTAATTATTTACGTGAAGGCTGTTGATTTCTGTGTCTCGCTTTCACATCCTGCTTTCTTGCTGAATTGTCTTACTGTTTGCAGTAGTTTTTCAGCTGATTCTTTTGGATGTTCCAGGTACCTGGTTAGATCTGCACGTGAAAATAACCTCACCTCTGGGGCGGGGCACCTGGCTGGCTCAGTCAGCATGCAGCTCTTGATCTCAGGGTCGTGAGTTCAAGCCCTACATTGGGCATAGAGCCTACTAAAAGGAAAAAAAAAAAGATAACCTCACCTTTTTGTTCCTAATTCTTATACCTCTAGTGTCTTCCTCTTGAGTTGGCTGAAAATTCCCATAAGACGTTACCTGTGGTGGTGCAAGTGGGCACGTTTGTCTTGTTCCTGACTTTAATGGAAATAGAAGCAGGGTTTTTTTTCAATGTTTCTTTATTTAGAGAGAGAGGACGCACACAGGGGAGGGCAGAGAGAAAGAGAGAGAGAATCCTAAGCAGGCTCACACTGTCAGCAAAGAGCCCGACATGGGGCTCAATCACACGAACTGTGAGATCATGACCTGAGCTGAAATCAAGAGTCCGACGCTCAGCCAACCGAGGCGCCCAGGCATGCCAAGGAAGCGGGATTTTTTAAAAACCGTTTATTACTCTGTGGTGATCCTAGGTTTTCAGCCATTACAGGTTTTGCGCTGTAATATAAATTTTTCATTGTCCGCGTCTTTGAAACTTTTCTGAAGCTGGACGCAGAGAAAGGAGGTATTGGACCGAAGCCTATGTGATACCGCCCAGATGCTGTGGCCCCAGACACGCTCTACCCAGAGCGGATGAGATGTCTTGTCCCGTTGCACCTTTTTAATACTGGGGTCGTTTAAAATCTTGAGTCGTTTGTTACGTGGAGAATAGTATTTCCTGTTTTTATTCATTTAACAGTGAGGCTGAATGTAGACTTCGGGCCTTTCCATTCAGAGATTTCCCTGAGTTAGTCCCTTCCTTGACCATTTTTGGTCTGGAAGGTAAAAGTGTTCAGATGCCAAGTGAAGGGAGATGTTTTGACTGCCGTGTGGGAGGAGTAAATCGATCAAGCAGCTTGTAAGAGCCTGGGAGAAGTAGTCAAGTCCTAGAGAAGCAACTGGGACTTGGCCGCAATTGGGACCTTGGGGCAGAAATTTTGAGTTGCTAAGCGCTTGGCCTTTTGTGAAAGAAGTTGTTACGCTATTGTTGGGAGAATTTACGTTAATTCTTAAAACTTGGCTTTTGAACTGCAGTGAAAAGCTTCTATTTCTTGCCTTCCTTGTGTGAAAATTCAATACTTCAGCCATATTCAAAGCAGTTCAGTTTCTGATACAATTGAAAACTTTGCCGTACAGGCGGGTCACTTTTACTGCCTAGAGATGAACCGTGCATGTATTTAGAGGGAGCTTGCCTCGTGGCCATTAGTCGAAGAACACAACCATGGAGAGTGAGAAGGTGCCAGAGTGCCTGCCCTAATTCTGGTGGGTTGAGAAACTGCCCCCATCAGTCCCGTCTCCTGCCACGTGCTTGGATTTCTGCGTCTGCTCCTGGTGGCCCACAGTAACAGAGGAGATGGCCCAGGCGCGGCGAGGCAGATGCCAGTTCACAGCAAATATTTCCTGACCGTCTAGGTTGTCCGGAGCACGGGGAGGTGGTCAGGGAACTGACAGTGACCAAAGGCGGCCCTGGCCCTCAGGGAGCCAGCCGACCCACAATCCACCACGCTTTTTGCATTCAGGCCCCGTGTGGCCACATTCGGTCAGCGGCTGGGCCGCAGACACACCACCACCGCCACCCTCGCGCGTGACCGAGAGCTGGTGCCACGTCAGCCGGCCCGGCCCTTCTCAGACACCCCGCTGTCCGCCCTCCTCGGGCCACGGGCCTGGCTGTCGCTGCCGGGGTCAGTCTGGCCTCTGCCCCCTGTGGTCTGGCCACCCCCTCGGAGAAGAGCCTGGGAGTCTTTTTCCAGCTGTCACCTCCCACTTAGTCTGGCTCAGGCCTTCCCCGCCCGGGTTTCCCACAGCACCTCACACTCAACTCACGACCAACGCGCACACACACACACACGTGCGCACACGCCATTCCCTGGGTGTTCCCATCTTCCGTCCGGTCCCTCGCGGCCCTAGACGCTGGCTCTCCTCCGTCTCTGCCTTCCCCAGAGGCAGCCACCGCGCCCGCCGTGTCTTCCTGATCCGTTGTGTCCTGAACCACCCTGGCCCAGGCCTCTGCCTTCTCCCTTTTTTTATTAATTGTGGCAAAATAGTCATAGCATGGTATTTGTCATTTTAACCACTCACCAGTGACCCTTCCAGTGGCATTAAATATGCCCGTGGTGCTGTGCGCCCACACCTCCCTCTCCTCATCCCCGTCTGGACCTGCCCCTGCTCACCCGTGCCTCCCACCGCCCTCCCCCAGCCCCGCAACTGCCTTCTACTTCTGGCCCTAGGATTTCATCCCCTCCGGGAAGTGAATCATACAGAATTGGTCCTGCTGGGTCTGGCTTCTCTCTCTCAGCCTAGTGTCCTCAGGGGTCATCCACGTTGTAGCCTGTGACAGGGTTTCTCCTTCTGTTTCTTGGGTTTGTTTTTGGTTTTTTTTTAGTTTTTTTTTTTTTTAATTTTTTTTTTAACGTTTATTTATTTTTGAGACAGACAGAGACAGAGCATGAACAGGGGAGGGGCAGAGAGAGAGGGAGACACAGAATCGGAAGCAGGCTCCAGGCTCTGAGCCATCAGCCCAGAGCCCGACGCGGGGCTCGAACTCACGGACCGCGAGATCGTGACCTGAGCCAAAGTCGGACGCTTAACCGACTGAGCCACCCAGGTGCCCCTCTTGGGGTTTTTTTCTAAAGTTTATTTATTTTGAGGGAGAGAGAGAGAATCCCAAGCAGGCTCCATGCCGTCAGCACAGAGCCCGACGCGGGGCTCGATCTCATGCGTTGTGAGATCGTGACCTGAGCTGAAATCATCGGACCCTTACCCGACCGAGCCACCCAGACTCAGTCTTCCTTTTCAAGGCCGAATATGCTCCATCGAACGGCTAGACCACAGTTCGTGCGTCCGTCTGTCCGCTGGTGGACACTTGGGTTGCAGAACACGCTGCACGTGTTAACTTCACTGTCCACCCGTGTTCCTCTCGTGCAGCGTGTCACCAAGGGCAGAGCTGTGCTGCTGCCCAGGCCAGCATCTGCCAAGGATGCAGGAGACACACTTTACGGAAGGAACGGAAGGGCCTTCGAGCCCTCTGCCCGCTCCTTCCTCGCTTCTTCAGTTTCCAGAGAGCTGCGGTGACGTCCCCTCTCATGAGGAGACCAGTCCAGGCTCACACACACACCCCCAACGCCCCACCGGCTCTTCCGTGTACAAAGAGGTTTGCTCTTAAGAGCTGACGTGAGAGCACCTTAATCTATCGTGCATGCTGGAGGCACCCGGGGTGGGTGCCCTGTCTTCTGTGAGCACCTGTTCTGGCTCTGAAGGTTCCCGGCCCAGCTGTGGGGACAGTGACAGCAAGTGCTCGGGGTGAGCTTTCCCTGGGCTCCTCCACGTCCCCCTGCTGGCCATGCCCGGGGACCAGCCCGTCCACGCTGTCCACTCACAGCACTCGCTCCCATGGACTGGGCGACCAGCGCCTGCCCCTTTGTCCTTGCTGTTGGCAAGCAGAAGTTCCCTGGCAACCTTTGAACACAGCTGAATGCTAGGTATCTTTGATCTGCCTAAGGAAAAAGTCTATTTTAAACTCTAAGTGAAGCCAACTGTTTTAGGTTAGCTCTCTTGCCCAACGAAACGTACATCATCCGCGCTCCTACAGCTTCCAGTTTAAAAAAAAAAAAAAAAGATAGTGCCGGCCAGCACAACGGCCACGCCGTGCGACACCGCCGTTCTCGAGGTTCAAAAACAACTTGCTTTTCAATGAAAGAAAACTGTAAAACTTCTTGACTAAAATATGAGCATATTTAATTTGCCTGCAAAATTGCCTGGGAGATGAAAAATAAAACCTTAAGCTAAATTTAGAAATGAAAACTGGAAAGTTTTATTCAGAATTGCTAAAGCAGAAATAAAATCAGTGGGATGTGTTTACAGGCAGTTTGTTTTTCAATAAAGACCAAAACAAAGCGACAGAGGGACCAGAGAATAAAAAGAGTAATTCGGGTTGTTGTTGTTTTTTTTAACCTTCATTTCTGTACCGCACAAAGATGTTTGCACTGGCATCTCTGATGGGAGGGCGCACGCAGGAGGGCTGTGTGCACCCAGAAAGGTGCCCTTCCTCCGTGGGCATTAGCTCAGGCCCTTCCCTCCCCCGCCCCCCGCCTTCCCCACCCCCCCTCCCCGGGGCTGTAGCAGCAGGGAGGGCGGGGCTGGGTGGTCGAGGGAGAGTTAGAGACCAGTAGGGAGGCCGTCGTGGGGGGCATGGAGGGCAGGTCGACCGCTCACAGGTGCTGCAGGAGGGGGCAGCGGGAGACCCGGATTGTGCACCCGGGGGATGGGAAGTGTTACCATCGGGCGACTAGCTGGCATGCCCCTCCTAGTTATGTACTACAGGGAAGAGGTTCAAAGAGCAGGAAAGGGGTTTATAGGATCAGAACAGAATTGGTGTCACTGCTTGAGTCGTCCGTCATTTGGGGTGTTCGCTGATGCACCTGCCGTTTGCCAGGCACCGTCCAGGGGCTGGCGGGGGGAGGGAGCCTGTGGCCCAGGGAGGGGGTAGGAAGGCTTCTGGAGCGGGGGTGGGCAGTGTCGCAGAGATCCCCTATCGGCCCTGCAGCCCGGGGATCTTTCCGAAGCATTGTTGGTAAAGGCCATGATCTTGGAGTGCTGCGGTGTGCACGGCTTTCAGGCAGAATGGCTGGAGCCAGTCCCTCCTGAGCCCAGCATGTAGTCTACTCCGTCTGTGACATTGGCACCTCCTGACACCCGAGGAGGTAGAGGATCACGTACACCCCTTTTTCCGGGTGAGATGAGAACCATCCTGGGGTAGTCAGGGTGGCGACAACTTGGTCGAGGTGCCAGGGGCGTGGCTGCATTCGGAGCCTCTCCTGGGCTGGTCTCCGCAGCGAAGACGGTGCTCCAGAGACAGGTTGAACCCTGGTAGTTGTAGTGAGCGTATAGATTCGGTGCAGAAGTGGCAGAGATGGTGGTAAAATTAACTAGTCCGTGACTCATTCTTTGAGACCAGGAGGGAGTCCACAGCCTCTAGTTTGTCGGTTCAGTTTGTCTTGCCTGATTTAGGCCAATTTTTGTTTGTGTGTTTTACGTACAGGAGCTCCTTTACATAGCACGAGGAAGAAACCTTCGGGATCGTATTTCCTGGGTGCTCATCACAGCCCATTCTCTGTTCTTAGCCTACAAGCCAGCGAGCGGCATTCATTAAGGGTTCCCCCTGCGCTAACTTAACCTATGCGTCTTTTTAAAAACCATCATGTTTAACTCTTATCATAGTAGTATGTGCTTATTTTATCAATGCTGAGAGAGATACAGACACTTGAGAAAGAAAAGCCACCCACTGTCGTAACACTCAACAGTGTTGGTTCATATTCTGGGAGTGTTTCATTTTATGATCATAATATTTCTGAAAAGTTATACACTCCTCTATTCAATTATTTTCATTTTACATATTTATAACTATTTTTGATGGATGTCTAATGTTTCATTGTGTGGTAAAATCCCTTTGACATTAAGGTAGTTTCTAGTATTTTAGAATCACAAAAATGTGACGCTCTCAAAAAAAGTTATTAGGAATTAACCAAGGAGATAAAAAACTAGTACACTGAAAACAACAAAACGTTGCCAAAAGGCACTGATGACAACACAAGTAGATGGAAAGACCCCTGTGTTCATAGGTTGGAAGGCAGCATCGTTAGGACGTCAGTACTGACCAAGGAGACCTACAGATTCAGTGCAATCCTTATCAAAATCCTAATCGTATTTTTCTCCAGAAAAAATCCATTCTAAAATTTGCATGGAATCTGCAGGGACCCCCCCAATGGCCAAAGCAGTGTTGAGAAAGAAGAACACACTTGGAGGTCTTAAATTTCCTGATTTCAAAACTTTCTGCAAAGTAACCAGAACAGTGTGGTGCCAGCATAAAGACAGGTATATTCACCAATATCGAGGAGACTAGAGAGCCTGGAAACCAACCCTCCCATAGATGGTTGGATGGTTTCCCTATTGAGTGGGGAAAGGACAGTCTTTCCAACAAATGGCCCTGATAAACTGGATCTCCAAATGCAAAGAATGAAGTTAGACCCTTACCTCACACCATGCACAAAAGGTAACTCAAAGTGGATCAGAGACCTAAATAGAAGAGCTAAGACTATAAACCATTAGAGGAAAACATAGAGGAAAAGCTTCATGCCCTCGAACTTGCTACTGATTTCTTCTAAATGACGCCAGAAGCACAGGCAACAAAAATAAAAGTTAAGTTGGACTACATCAAAATTTAGTGGGGAATCTTTTGTGGTCGGTTCCACGCTGCCAAGTGCATTTTGAGCGTCGCACCCGGGAGGCTGGGCCCAAAGGACACGATGGAGTTCTCGTGGGTCCTGAAACACAGGCTGCAGCAGGTCAGCGGCCACGGCAGCCTCCACGGCTATCTAGAATTTTCTTCAGGGCAAACGATGTGAGGGTTGGTACATTAGTGGGGGGAGACAAATATGGAAACAAATACTGTGAGGACAACAATCCGTTTTTTGGCCGTTACCAGTGGGTTACGTATACTACTGAAATGAACGGCCAGAACACATTTCGGGATGTGGACGGGTGTCTCCTGAATGGCCTTGTTGGCCTCGCTCTGTGACCGATGATCCTCCAACAACAGAACCACCTACTGCTCGTAAATTCATTTGGACAAACCATAAGTTCAATATGAGCGGCGCTCCAGACAATGTACCTTATTCTGCCACTAGAAAGAAGATTCGAGAGTGGGTCCCACGTTCAACACCTGACAAGTAAAGACCATGGAAAATAATTTAAACATGTAGAATATGGGCTTTTCATGCAATTGCACTTTTACAGCTTACCATTAACTTGATTAAAATTGTTTGATGAAGCAAAAAATAAAATTTCTGTGCCTCAAAAAACAGCCAACAAAGTGAAAAGGCAACCCACAGGATGGGAAAAAAATTGGAAATCGTTCATCTGATAACAGATTAATATCCAGAATTTCCAAAGAATTCCTCCAACTCAACAACAAGAAAACCTGATTTAAAAACGGAAAAAGGACTCGAATAGACAGATCTCCGAAAAAGATACACAAATGGTCAGTAAACACGTGAAAACATGATCAGCATCACTAATCGTTAGGAAAATGCTAATCAGAATCACAGTGAGATACTACTCCACATCTCTTAGTGTGGCTGCTGTCAAAGGAACAAAAAAAACAACAGAAAGTAACAAGTGCTGGTGAGGATGTGGAGAAACTGGAGCCCTCGTGCACTTTTGGTGGGAGTGTAACAGGCTTGGTGCCGCTGCTGTGAGAAAAAGCATGGAGGTTCCTCAGAAAGTTAAACGCAGAAACACCGTAAGTTCCAGCAATCCCACTTCTGGGTGTGCACCCCCAGGAACTGAAAGCAGGGACTTAAGATAGATCCTTGCACACCCGCGTTACAGCGGCTTTATTCACACTAGCCCGGAGGCAGAGGCAGCCCAGCGTGTCCACCCGTGGATGGTCGGGACGACACGCGGTCCGGTCACGCGGCGGAATATCATCCGGCCGTACAAAGGGGGGAGGCGCCGACGCCCGCCGCCACGTGGATGGACCTCGAGGACGTTACAGAGCGAAGTACGCCCGTCACAGAAGGACACACGTGCATGATCCCGCTTGGAGGAGGTGCCTGGGGTCGTCAGAGTCACAGAGACTAGGACGGGGGGGTGCCGGGGGTGGGGGTGGGAGTTAGCGTTTACTGCAGACAGTACCAGTTTTGCAGGATGAAGCTCTGTGGATGGACGGTGGCGACGGCTGCAAAACGGTGTAAATGTGCTTAAAACCACACGAGCTGAACGCCGGGAGTGAAAATGGTTAAGACGGTAAATTTCACATCATGTGCGTTTTAGCGGTTTTTTTTAAATTTTAACATGTGATGCGCACCCCGCTACGACATGTCTGGAACAGACACATCTCTAGAATAGATTCCCAGGGGCAAAATTACCTGAAGACTCTTGATCCATATTGCCAGGTTATTTTCCAAAAGGATCAAAACAGTTTATAGATTTGTTGGCAGGGTCACAACATGCCTCTACCAGTATTGAGTAGTTATCATTTTTTTTAAATGATTCCTGATTTAATAGGCAAGGAAATACTTTTTCATACAATTATTGATCAGTTGTGGTTCTTTACAGCATCGAGGCCCTGGTTTTTTGTTGTTGTTTTTTTTATAATTAACTGTAGTTGATTATTAACTCCCCGTGTTTATGGCATTTATATTTCCTCTGGTTTTTTGAGGGGAACATACAGAAATTTGTAAATTTTTTAATGTGAACAGTATCCATTCAGGGTTTGCCCATTGTTTTTAAATGTCCTTTTAAAAATGTATTTTCTTTATTTTGAGCAAGAGAGTGGGTGTGTGCGGGGGAGGGGCAGAGAGAGAATCTTAAGCAGGCTCCACATTCAGCATGGAGCCTGACATGGGACTCGATCCCACGACCCTGGGATCATGACCTAAGCTGAAATCAAGAGTCAGATGCTCAACCAACTGAGCCACCCAGGTGCCCCTAAATGTCCTTTCTTTTCATATTCACTTCCTTTCTGAAAGCTGTGGGGGTTGCGGAGAGGGAAGGATTTGGGTTTGTTTCTTATTGAACTGACCTCAGATTTTATTTTATTTATGGGAAGACTTAAACGGACTGATCCCCACATAGCCAACCCGTCATGCAGCTAATCTTCCCCTTCCCGCTGACTCGAGATTCATCTTTGTCACAGGATACACTGGGGTGTCTGTGCTCACTGCCTTGGGGGCTGTTGCCTCCGCCTCGCTGACCTCTTAGGCCCCCATCACACCAGCATTAATTCCCAAGCTTTACAGTGGGTAAAGGACTAGCCGTCCTCAGAAGTAATCTCATCCTCTTTTTATGTTTCAACTGTAGAATCGCTTTGTCAAGAAAAAAATGTGTCAGAAAAATAGAGACCCAACCAAATGCTGACTGGAATTGCTTTAAACCTATAAATCAGCCTGGGGAAAAATTAACACCAGCATGTGTATAGTATTTAGGCTTCCGGCCCAGGACATGCCCTCTGGATACTTACTCAGGTGTTTTTTCCTCTCCCCGTATTACTTATATGTTTGCTTGTTTGTATTTAGGGTGTGTTTCCTTGGTGATTTCCAGATCACAGTCCTGGCGTTCTTTAAGGAATTACTTCATGTGTACCAGGCTTCAAAAGAGCATGGGGGGAAATCACTAATAGAGCGGAGATGCTTTGATCTGAGATCATTAGGAAAACTACATCAAGGAAATGTCTTCCCTTTTTCATTGACGTCTCATCTGTATACTTTATGTAAAGATTCTAGGAGTCTTTCCCCCTTATTTCTTCACTTTAGGCTCATCAGCACAGTCTTGGGACGGGCACATTTCCCCTTCTCGTCTCATATTAAAGAGATTATTTAGCTCTCTTTTTTTAATTTTTTAAATTTATTTTGAGGGTCTGTGCGTGTGCAGGGGAGGGGCAGGGAGAGAGAATCCCAAGCAGATTCCGTGCCGTCAGCGCAGAACCCCACGCAGGGCTCAGACCCACGAACCATGAGATCACGACCTGAGCCAAGATTGATTCGGACGCTTAACTGACCGAGCCCCCCAGGCGCCCCTGTCTGGTTTTAAAGTGCAGATCCGCAGGAAGCATCTGCTTCTGGACCCCTTTACCAAGCACACCTCGTTCCTAATTGCACACATGTCTGAGTTCATCCGGCATCGCTCCCTGGGTGAGAAGGTGGTGGTGATCCTGGGAGAGCCATCCCTCCGGTGATCTGACAACCCAGAGGGTCTGCAGTCAGAATTTAAATTCCACATTAACCTGACTCAAAGCACAGGCAGCTTTTGCTAAAGCGTGTCTGCTGTTCAGCAGCAGAGGAACCAGGCGGGTGTGCGGCTGTCTGCACAGGGGGTGGAGGCCTGGACCCGTCGCTTGTTACAAATAATCGCATGGCCAGCTCTGGAGGCTAGCAGCATCCTTCAGCTCCGGGGAAGAGGGAGGCAGGGGTGGGATCTGATTTGCCTTTACTCACTTAGTTTTGTGATCGGTATCGACGCACATTGTAAAGACTGCATTCTTGCTGGTGAGGGGGCCTTACTAAACACTCCTGGAGGATGGTAGCTGTTCACTCACTCGTTGAAATGGATCGAGGGCCAGCCCACAGATGTAACTGCTAACCCCACCTGTGTCTCGGGGGTTTCTTACTATTGTGAATTATGTTTAGGAACCGAAGGATTTTTGCGTTCTTGTTCACAAGTTGGGCAGGTGGGCGGAGGGAGTTGTGCGAGAGGACATGGGTGTGGTTTGGACAGACTTGGTTGTGTGTGAAGAAGTGAGGAGGTTTTTTTTCAGTCGTACCTGCCAGAGATTTTTTTTTAAGTTTATTTTTATTTATTTTGAGAGAGAGAGAGTATGAGCAGGGGAGGGAGGCAGAGAGAGAGAGAGAGAGAGAGAGAGAGAGAGAGAGAACCCCAAGCAGGCTCCGTGCCACCAGCGCAGAACCCGACACGGGTCAAATTGACGAACCGTGAGATCATGACCTGAGTTGAAATCAAGAGCCGGACACTCTTGGTTGAGCCACCGAGGCACCCCTGCCAGATGTTTCTCTTATAGTTTGTTTTTACTTGGAGCTGGTAGTAATATTTCTTGTTGTTAGGGAGTCATGTCTTCAATCGCCTCATACTCCAGAGACGATGTCTTGCTCCTTGGAACAGCTTTTTACATTAACTCTTTTTGAAGCCAAGAAACTAAGATCTAAATAATAGCCTCTGAAATTAGTCCCATAAAAAAAAGTGAAATATCCTTTTTAGTTTAAAATTTTTAAACTTAAATCTCTAAAAATATAAGGGGTGCCTGGGTGGCTCAGTCGGTTGAGCATCCCACTTTGGCTTAGGTCATGATTTCCAGGTTTGTGAGTTCAAGACCCACGTGTGGAGGCTGCTCAGGAGTGTCTCTCTCTCTCTCTCTCTCTCTCTCTCTCTCTCTCTCCCACTTATCCTCCTGCATGCTCTCTCTCTCTCAAAATAATAAATTAACTTTAAAAAATTAAATAAAAACTTAAAAGTACCTACTGTGTTGACCTCTTCAGCATACATAAATGGAGAGTGCATTTCATTTTCTGGCTTTCTCTTTTCTCTTTTTAACCCCCTTAATTTGTAGCACTTCCTAGCTGTTCAATTTAAGGAGGCTTTCCTTGTCCATACGATTTTTTTCACTGAATTTTCCCAGTAAGAGAGCTCGATCTGGAGAGAAGCGGGCGTTCGGGGATCAGCTCGGCTCGGAACTTGGTAGGACAGGCTGAGCGCCAGCCCACACTGGCGACGGGGGGGGGGGGGGGGGGGGGGGGGGGGTTGCATAATGTTGGCCCAGCCCCTGGCTGGAACATCACGGAGCCGGGTGCCGGCGCGGGAACCGTGGGCCGGAGCCGGGAGCACCGGAGCGCCGGGAGCCGGGAGCAGAGGCGGCCGCGCACCTCTGACCCCCGGGGGCGGCGGGCACCGGGGCTCCCGCGCCCCCCTCCCCCGCCCCGCCCCGCCCGCCCGCTCGCCCTCCCCGCTCGCAGAACGTCGGCCCCCGGGCCGGTGGGGCTGGCGGCCTCGGAGCCCGGCCCCGGGGGCCGAAGGTCCGCGCGGAGCGAGGCCGCGGGAGCCCGGAGCCGCGCCGGGTCCGCACACACTGACAGCCGAGCAGGGCGCTCTCTCCAATTGCAGTTTTTTTAGTGTCATTTTAAGTTGCAGCTTCCGGCCAATCAGCGCGCGCCGAGCCCGCTGACATCACGGGGCGGCCAGTTCCCTCCAGCTGCAGAGCTTCAGTTTGTCTTTTTTTTTAAACTAAAATGGAGGCTGCTTTCTTGCCTTAAGGAGTACACTGCCTCTCCCGCTGGAGTCTAGATGTGGACATGTAATAAAGCGGGCAGCAGGATGGTGGTGGACGCGGCGAACTCCAACGGGCCCTTCCAGCCCGTGGCCCTGCTCCACATTCGGGGTAAGTTATTGTGTGTCTCGCCGAATCGGAACCTTCCGGGGCTAGTTAATAAATGGCTATTGTGCCTCGGATCAGAGGAGCAGGAAGTCCCCGCCGGCCGAGCCGCCGCGTCCGGCCGCCGACCCCGCGGGGGGGCGGGGTGGGGGTAGGGGGGCTCGGCTGTGTCACCGCGGCTCCGTTCGGCGTCGGACCAACTACTCCCGGAATCCGAGTCTCGACCGAGGCCTGGCACGCAGAGTTCGAAGCTGGTTTTTCTGCCGTCTGCTGGCCCTCCCCTCCCCCTCCCCGAGCCGTGCTGATGTCAAAGGATGTGAAGTCACTGCCCGGGGAAGGTATTGGGTGGAGGTGGGAAGGAGAGGCGGGCGGCAGCGCGGGGCCAACTTGCCCGGCCGCGGAGTTGCCGCTGCCTCGGTGTTGCCGGGCGCTGCGAGGGGTTCTCGGGGTTCGGCGGGGGGGGAGGGGGGTGCGGGGGGGGGGGCTCGGCTAAAATCAACACGAGCTGCAAATAGGCAGCAGCGATCGCAGAAAGAACTTCCTTTGAAAGGGCTGTGTTCGTTCTTGCGGTGCAGTGCAAGCCTCAGCGAGAAACCCGCTCGGTCGTGCTTTGAGATGCCGAGATCTATTGTGGGGTCATAATTCCTGAGATGTTAGCGGGTCCGTGGGACAGTAGGAAATATTTTGCATTTCAACAGGCTCTGTGTTGACATTTGGCTTTAAGATTTAAAATGGCAACAAGTTTTCCGTGTGTACTGAGATCTCACTTTTAATAATTACAGTGTGCTGCTTGTGGTTTACACAAAACTGGGGGGCCGAATTTGGCTGAAAAAACACCATTACCATGGTAATTAATAATAATTTCATTAAAATAGAAGCATCAGGGTAGCAGTATACTTACTCTTAGTTGGCATTTTAAAACATTTGTTATATATAAGTTTTTTTGTTCATAATTGAGAGAACAGAAAATGGATGTTAAGCTTTACCAGAACACTTTAAATTAAAATGTATATTGTCACAGCTACGCCCTAACAAAACAGTTGTAACTGTCACAGTCTCCTCCAGGGACCCATGTCAAGAAAGGGTGGGGGCAATATTTCTAGGTGACTAATAGTCCGTATGACTAAAATGCCGGACAAGATTTTTCAGATCCTAGGGTGTATCCAGGGCAGATAAACCGCACGAACACTCAATCGGTTGGAATAAAATGGGTGTTGCTTTTCTCTCCAAACCCTCTTTAATAAAGCCGGTGAAAATTCATACTCACAGCGCCCAACCTGTAGGTTGGGCTACACGTTCATTGTTTTACAGCGTGTGCCCAGAAAAGAGCCAGTGTTGACCACAGACAGCATTTAGACACTTTAATACAGGAACCAAACGGGTAAAAACAAAATGTAGTTGTGTTTAGATTTAAGTTAGTTAGTCCTTTAAATACTGACTCATTAGCAGTAAGATAATTTTATTGCATCTAAAAGACGTTTTTTATAGTTTTAAGATACAAATAACAGATTTTTTTTGGTTTGTGAGCTTTTCCTGATTTTATTAGATACTTAATACTTAATATCCTAGTCATTTTCTGTACTGAGGTAACTCTGAAGTGGAATCATTTGATTTTACGTATTATACCACACTGATTTCTTTTTATTATTATTATTATTATTATTATTATTATTATTATTCCTAGACTTTATTATAGTCAGGTTGGATTTTTTGCTGTTGGTCAAATAGCTGGTTGGTTATTTTCTGATTGTGGGAGGAAAAGGTAGTGAAGTGTATTAAGAGACCTGAGTTTTTAAGAAGGGATAACCTTTAGGGACCTAAAACTAACTTTTAATTCAAACAGTGGAATGATTTCTAATTTCCAAACTTGAAGAACACTTTGTTGACTCCTAGTTTTTAGGGCAAGCATGTTCGTGTGCTGCTTAGCAAGATTGGTTTTACTTCTGCTGGTTTTCAGATTCTCCACCCCTTAAACATCCGATCAGCCGGTCTCTTGTGTGTAACCCGTGCTGAGGGTCAGGAAACGAGACAGAAACGCACGGCCCCACCCCAGAGCCACCAGTTTTGTGGGAGACCCACGCAGGGGCCCTGGTGCAGGACGGATGCTGGGCCAGGGGCTGGCAGGAGGATGCTGGGGAGAGGTAGCCACCAGGAGGGGGTGGTGCCGAGGGCTGCTTCCCCTCTCTGGGTGCCCCTCTCCCCCTCCCCCCCATTCCCATTTAGGGAAGAGGGGTCTTCCACACAGAAGGGAAAATGACCTTCCAAGGTCACAAGACCCACATGTGGTCGGGCCAGAATCCAAATGCAGGCAGCTGTTTTGTTTTGTTTGTCATCGTTTTTTAAAAAACAAGCTTATTTTAAAATAGAAATTTTGGGGGCGCCTGGGTGGCTCAGTCGGTGAAGCGTCCGACTTTGGCTCAGGTCATGATCTCACAGTTTGTGGGTTCAAGCCCCGCTTCGGGCTCTGTGCTCACAGCTCAGAGCCTGGAGCCTGCGTCGGGTTCTGTGTCTCCCTCTCTCTCTGCTCCTCCCCCTCTGACGCTCTGTCTCTCTCTCAAAATTAAAAAATAAACGTTAAAAAAAATTTCTTTAAATACAAATCTTGGCAGTTTGCGAACCTTTTGCCACAGGATTACGCGTGTGCTTTTTCCCAGTGCCTTATCGACATTCATCTGTCCCTGTGGCCTCTTGTATATGGCAGCTTTGTGCCCAGGGTTCATTTCTTCATTTATCTTACGAATATTTATCAGTTCCCCACCACCACATGCCAAGCAGGTCCCTAACTCAGAACCTGAAGCCAGCACTGTTCCAGCTTTCCGAGTTTACAGTCCCCTGCGGGGTGGGGCAGTCAAGTAAACAAATAAATCAACAGGATCCCAAACTGATTAGTAGTCCCAGTGGGTGTGATGGTTACCTTCTGTTAAGTAACCTGGAGTTTGCAATTAATACGGTGAATTCGCATACCCTAAAAAGTTCAAGTGGGCGAGGAACATGTTACTGGAACTTATATAAACTTGTCTGTCTGTAGAAGGAGAGAGCGTCACCTGAACTTGATGGCTGTAAATTTAGCTCGATGACTTAAATCCTGTGCTTCCAGCGCCGTCCAAGAGGACTGCCCGCAAGCGGTGCCCTCCATGGTGGCCGCTGCCGTGGCCCCTGCCATGTGTTGGCCGTGGGGCACTCCGGATGTGGCTCGTGCAACTCAGAAACTGGATTTTTAATGTCATTTCATTATCGTTCCCTCAGATTTAAATAGACTCTTGTGTCCAGCGTATTGAAAGCTCAGCTGTAGCCTGGGATCAGCACTTTCTCAGCGAAGGGCCGGACAGCACAGGTGCACCTCAGCGTCACTGCGGTTCCCTCCCAGACCGCTGCTGCCGTAAAGCTCTTGTGGCGTTCTGTCAAGTCAGATGAATTGTTTGGTTTTCCAGTGCACGTAAAAGTTACGTTGCTTTCGGGGCGCCTGGGTGGCTCAGTCGGTTAAGCGTCCGACTTCGGCTCAGGTCATGATCTCGCGGTCCGTGAGTTTGAGCCCCGCGTCCGGCTCTGGGCTGACAGCCCGGAGCCTGGAGCCTGTTTCAGATTCTGTGTCTCCCTCTCTCTGACCCTCCCCCGTTCATGCTCTGTCTCTCTCTGTCTCAAAAATAAACATTTAAAAAAAATAAAGTTACGTTGCTTTTATGTTCTGTTACTGTCAGAAAAAACAACAGTGCGTGCTCGTGTGTTCGTTTGAAAATAGTTTGGTGCTTACACAAAACACTGCATCCAGGGATCCACCCCAAGTCCAAATCCTTTTTGGGATCTTTGCTTGGAATGGGGAATCTATAGCCCTAGAGTGTCTTTGGGCACATTTCCTCCAAAGGCTCATTTTCTTTCCTTCCAAAAGAACAGTAATACGAATACTGGAAAATGGCAAAATTAAGGATGGAGCTACCAAACCAAAAAAAAAAAAAAAAAAAAAAAACCTTTATTTCTGAAAAGCTCTGACCATCACCTGAGGTTTCTGCAGATGATAATCACTGAGCACAACCACCAGAACAATTATAGTGATAAGAAGTTTGACGGACTGCACATATCCCCAGCGACAGAGTCAGCCGCGTGCTGAAATGGCACCCAGAGACCTGCCTAACACGGGGTTGCCACAAACCCTCAATTTGTAAAAAACACAGGATCTGTGAGGCGCAGTAAAACGAGGCGTGCCTGTAAATATTTCTGGCTGCGAAAGCAGCCACAGGCAGTAAGTAAGTGAATAGGCGTGCCTGTGCTCCAGTAAAGCTTTATTCGCAAAAACGGTGGCGAGCCACGTCTGGCCCACGGAACCTAGTTTGCCAACCCCTGCTGCAGACCATCCCTTGAGCGTCTCAATGGCCTGTTAGTGTGGTAAAATATGTGTCACTCCCAGAGCCAGGTTCGAGGCAGGAATAGCCAAACCGAGAAGATGTTCGTGGCCAGAGAGTCCGTCTTTGAAGGACTGAGAAGTAGCCGCGGCCTGTGGGGAGCTCAGGAGCAAATTATTCCTTCACGTAAACCCATTGTTCCTGGCAAGTTGAGGTCTGCCTGCGGAAAAGTTTGTATTCTCACGAGTAGAATGTGCAGGGGCAGCATGGAAGTCTCCTTTCCTGCCCCGCTCTGTCCGGTGACTTAGCACGGCCAGAGACACCCGCGGCCGATGCAGGTGGCTGGCCAGGCGTCCAGCACTCCTGTGTCATGTGACGATACCCGGCAGTATCCACATTCCCCACGGTGAGGCAGGAAAACGCTTCGGTGGTGACCAAAAATGAAAGACCCCTCAAAAGATCAGACCGTGCACCTGTCTCTGGATGGTGTATCTGGCCAGCTCGGGGTTTTTGCTTCACAGACATCGTGTGCCCTGTGCCTGTCGTTCTCTCTGAAGTGGCTTTTTAGAGCTTGCCTGCAGTGACCTGAGTGTGGGGTTGTTTCGTATTTGTGAGACCGTGTGGAAGGTACGCACAGAGATAGCTCTCTTGGGGTGGTGGGGGAGGGAGGGGGATTTGCATCAAGGCTGCACACCTTTTGTTAATGAGTCTTCCCTTGAACTCGGGTGTGGCAAGAGCTTTCTGGTCATGACTCCTGCCTTGCAGCAGAAGCTAAACTCCCAGAAGGCTTTTCCCTAAAATATGTCGACGGTGAGAAAACAACGAAACATAAAGACAGGAGGTGGACAGTCAGGAAGAGTGTGCGTGTTTTTAAACCTCGGAAAGGGACAGACTCCTCTCGGGCAGAGTGGTCTGGGTACCTCGTCCTTCTCGCCTGACTTCAGATCTGGCTGCCCAGTGGCCGTCTTCTGACCGTGCAGCACCTCCCCGGCACTTTCGTGAACACCCGACTGACCGGTTCCCGCCTGGGAGGTGAGCCGGACACGGGCTGGTGTCTCCCCTCCCCAAGGTCACCAGCCGGTAAGGCCGAGTCCAAGGCCCCTGTCCCTGGCACCAGCTGCACAGTCCCCAAGCTGTCGCCGGTGGCTGTCCCAGGAGCGGCAGTGTTTATGGAGCGTGTGGGGTCAGGGCCACATCCTCACAGAATCCGCCCAGCATCGTGCGTTCTAGAAGAGGGGACCCTCTCGCCCCAGGCCACGGAGAATGAAGGAGCCAGAGTCTGAGCTCAAGTCACCCCACGTCAGGGTGTCAAGAGACGAATGTAAAGCTTGCACATCACGTGTACCTTCTGATTGTCCCTGTTTTCTGTAGTGTGATATATTTGTGCGTTCGTCCCCTGACCTGCCGTCCCATTTCACCACCTCGTCTGCCAGCTGTTGATCGGGGGCTTCGTTTTCTTACCTCCTCCGCGAAACCTCAGCACCCTGAGGAAGGTCATGGTCAATCGGGTATTTCTCATGACGTCCGGCGTCATCCCTAGAGTGTGAGCACTCAGCCAGTGTAGGTGGATTGGAAATAAAAAGTTGTCTCTCTGAAGGACCGTTCAGATGATACGTATTTGGTGCTCCATCGGTCAGATAGTACCTGTCAGGCTCATGAGAAGCCGTACGAGGTAACTGCCTAAAAGGGTGGACACAGGGAGCCACTCTGCTGGGCCCGGCTTCAGACTGAATCTCTTCCCCATCAGATGGGAATAGCACCCCTAAGGATATGGAGATATGGAGAACTCCAAAACAGGGGGCGTGGGGCGCCTAGGGGGCTCAGGTCATGATCCCACGGTCCGTGGGTTCAAGCCCCGCGTCGGGCTCTGTGCAGACAGCTCGGAGCCTGGAGCCGGCTTCGGGTTCTGTGTCTCCCTCCCTCTCTCTCTCTGCCCCTCCCCGGCACTCTGTCTCTCCGTCTCTCGAGAATAAATAAACATTAAAAAAAAAAAAAAAAAAAGATGTCCTGCTTTAGAAAAAAATGCACCAAGGAAATGTAATTATTCAGAAACTGTTTCCAAAATGGCGAGCTTCGGTCTTTTACGTTCAGGTCGGCCGTTCCCCTTTGTGCCGCTGCGGGCGGACCGGTGTCTCTGGCGAAGTCATCAGGCGAGGGCCGGGCCGTCCCGGGCAGGGCAGCATTGAGGCGCTGCGGCCAGCGCCCGGTGCCAGCGGGCACAGACGGTAACGCCGCCTTCCCAAATGGTGTTTTTGGGGTTTACACCCTTTTTTGACGTTTATGGGCATCTTTATTGGTCTCTTAAAGTGTCGTAACAGCCTTTAAGGCACACTCTGAGATGAAACCAAGGTTCCTCTGAGTGAGAGAGGTGGGGAGCTCGGTGCTCCAGGGTGGGGGATCCCTGCGTCCCACCCCCACCCCAGCGCTGGCTGGGCAGAGCCGTCTCGGGCAAGCTGACTCACCCCGGGCCCGGAAACGGGAGCAAGATGCCCCGCCAGCCTGCGTTTCACGAGGGTAGAAGGAGCCAGTGCGCGTAGGTGCTGAACGCGGTGCCTGCGCATCGGAAGGCCCCCCACGTGGTCCGCCTTGCCCACAGGGCGCTTCGGAGCCCAGCCTCTTAACCACGGCTTGGTTTTTTTCTTTGCTTCCACGGTAACCTCTGTCGGTTCATCTGGAAGCACATCTGTCTGTCTCCCTCCCCCACTTACCAAGCCCTTTCTCCTCTTGCAGTTTGCAGGCCGTTTCACCGCCCCGAAGAAAGTAGCTAGCGTCATGGGTAATCCTGGAGTGTGTACTGTGTCCTGCTTATACAGACCGCGTGTCATAAAGTGCCTAGTGAGACGATCACAGGCACCATCTCGGTGGCTCTCTGGTCCCTGTGCTCAGCCCTGCAGCTCTCTTGGGTCCAGACTGCTCGGTGAAACGGGAGATCAGAGTTTGCTTCCTCCCCTCCCCTCTCTCCTCGCTGTTCTTAAGGCTTTGGAAGGTCTTCCCAATTATGTTCAGGAAGAATGCTCTTTTCAGAGTTAGAGATACGTTATCTGTGATCGGTCCCAAGTAGGGTGACCCGGCTTCTCGTTCCCCTGCAGTTGTGTTCCAGTGCAGGTGCGGCTTGTGACACTCCAGAAATTGCCTTGTTGTCAAATCCCATTACGTTAAATTCCACTGCGTTCCTGTTTGTGCTGGGAGTTTTTCATTGCGACAGCATGGGAACTCAGTGGGATCTCCACGATCTCCTTAGATCTTTTTGCTTTAAGTGTTGATGCTGAGGTGTTTGCCATAGAGCTTGAACCGTTTAACACCGGCCCAGAGGGTTCTGTGGACGCTCCCTTGTCTCAGATGCATGTGAACTTCCGTGCTCCTTTAGGATTTTTGTCTGCTGCTTGTGTCGTTCACGAGCAGTGTGTTCTGATTTCAGCATTTTGACTCACGAAGTTGTAAGAACAGTAATGTTTCACTGTAGGGAATAAGCCCAATCCTTCCTCACTGCGGGTCCCTTATCCTCGGTGGGCATCAGGGACAACGAGGTGGGGAGGGTGTGTGTGTGCTTGTGTGTTTGCATTTGCAGACGATTTGGGTACATACACAGCTAGGAGTTGGTCTATTCACCTTTAAGTAGTAGACCCACCTGATCCAGGGTTAGCATTGGGGACCACGTTTTCTGAACTCTGAAACCGTGAAGGTGTCGTCCCTGCGCAGGGCAGCTGGCGTTCACAGACGTGGTCCGGGGGCTCCTGGAGTCCCAGTGATGCTTTCGAGGGATCTGCAAGGCCAGAACAGTCTTCCCAAGAGCACCAAGGACCCGTGTGTCTCCATCATGGTGTGGCGGTCTACCCTAATGGTGCAGCGGCAGTGGTGGGTAAGACCGCCCCTTCCACGCAGCAGGCCACGGTGTGCGTTCCGGCACGTGCACGCCAGCCTGACCTAGAAATGTCCTTGAGGAAGCCTGACATGGTCAGTTTTACTACCTTTCAACCTTGCCCCCCGCCTCTTAATGTTTTGGGCATTGGAGTGTGGAGCTCTCAGAAAGCCCTCTGGCAGGCTCGCCTCAAACACTGAACGGTTGTGTGAGTTGCAAGCTGAACTAGCCACTTTTTTCAGGATCAGCGTTTTTACTCGAAGGAACAGAAGGCAGACAAACTGCCTTGAAAAGTGACGAAGCGAGCCCGTCGATTCAAGGGAAACAACAGTGACGCTCTTTGTTCATGATAAAAATCAGAGTTGCGGGCAAAAATTTGAATTTTGGGAAACTTGCATCTGGCAGTGTGAGCTTGACAACTCCCGGTGCTGAAGAGCCTGGTGCTGTTAACTAGCAGAGCTTCGTGGACGCGTCTGTGGAAGGTCTTCGGAGCCCCGCACACCGGCACGTTCCAAGCGAGCGAGAAAGATGCTGCCAGCACGTGTGGGCAGAAGGGACCGTCAAAGTGCAGGAAATACCGCGGGGTTTTGATGTAAAATGTTTATCAGCACAGTTTCGATCTGTATTGCAACTAATTTTTAAGAAACTACCTCTTGTTGAAAGTTAGTGTAGAATCAAAGAAGAATGTTTTGAAACATTTTTGAAAAAGCCATTGAATTGCCTCCTTTCTTGAAATAAACATGCCTGTGTGAGGCTTGGCCTTTTTTTTTTTTTTTCATGTACTTCAACCAAAACAACATATCGAACAAATTGAGTACAGAAGCAGAAACGTGAATCTTCCTATCCTTTGCTAAGTCAGACATTAAAGAGATCTGTGGAAATGTAAAACAGTTACATTTTGGCTGATTTTGAGCGGGGTAGGCGGTGGTAAAGTTATTTTCATAATATTTAAGTTCACACAAAAATGAACCTTTAATTGTTTTAAACGAATGAATGAATATGTGAAACCTTCTCTTACCTGCTGGGTATCAGTAGGTGTAACCCATGCAATGCAAGCTCTCCGGGGCCTTGCAGACCTTTAGAGTGTCCATGAGTCCTGACCACAAAAATTGGAGGCCACTGTCCTAGGGAGCCTCTCTAGCTTGGGCTGGACGTGACCCTGACCCTATTTTTACCACGCCTCTGTATTATTTTTTCTTCCCCTCCCCCTCAAAAAATAAACGAAAATCCCAAATTCCCGTCGGCCAATAATGTGACCAGGTCTCTCAGGCCACAGTGACAGGTGATACCTGTGCCCAGCCGCTGCACTGCTGGTGGTAAGGTCACCCTAGGACCCAGAACCTCCCTTTCCGCCTTAGTCCCCTTCCTTCTGTCTTTTATTAATCTTTTTAAGAAATCCATATGTGAATATAGCCACTTAATTTTTTTTTTTCCTTACAAATCTGAAATTCTCGCTGGCCTTATCCCCCTGAATCAGTCTCTTATCTTTCCTGTCATTTCTGAGTGAATTGCTTGGGTTTACTGTGTATCATCCCAGACTGTGTATGTGTGTGTGTGTGTGTGTGTGTGTGTGTGTGTGTGTGCACGTGCGCACGCTCGTGTGTGTGTTTTCACATAATATATGTACTTATTTATTCACAGAAAGTATATAGTATTTAAAAAAATTTTTTTTAAATGTTTATTTTTGAGAAAGAGAGCATGAGCAGGGGAGGGGCAGAGAGAGACACAGAATCGGAAGCAGGCTCCAGGCTCCCAGCTGTCAGCACAGAGCCCGATGCGGGGCTCGAACCCATGAACCGGGAGATCATGACCTGAGCTGAAGTCGGACGCTTACCCGACTGAGCCATCCAGGCACCTCTCGTTTCTTTATTTCTTTTTTTTTTTCTTTTTTTTTTTTTTCAACGTTTATTTATTTTTGGGACAGAGAGAGACAGAGCATGAACAGGGGAGGGGCAGAGAGAGAGGGAGACACAGAATTGGAAACAGGCTCCAGGCTCCGAGCCATCAGCCCAGAGCCCGACGCGGGGCTCGAACCCACAGACCGCGAGATCGTGACCTGGCTGAAGTCGGACACTTACCCGACTGCACCACCCAGGCGCCCCTCATTTCTTTATCTCTTAAGAAAAAGACTGACATGAGAGCAGTTTTAGAAACGTAACCCTTTTACAGGTTTTTACCGTCTGGTTACTCTCTAAACTGACCCGATGCCCTGAGGTAACGTTATCTTGTGTCCCGTATCATGCTGTATTTGCTTATGTTGTGTGAACCCAGATGTGCTCCCCTGCATCTTTCTGCTAATTGGGCTCCAACTCTTGGACCAGGTGGGCCTCTGGGAGGAGCACCCAAGGAGCACCAGCCGCATGCTGGGAGCGGCCTGGGGGCCTTCGCAGACACTTAACGCCCACATTTTACTTCCGAAAGCGTCGCTGGGGCTCCTGGCTGGCTCAGTCAGTTAAGCGTCCAACTCTTGGTTTCAGCCTGGGTTGTGATTTCGCATTTGGTGGGATCGAGCCCCAAGTCGGGCTCTGCGCTGACAGCACAGAGCCTGCGTGGGATTCTCTCTCTCTCTCTCTCTCTCTCTCTCTCTCCCTCTCTCTCCCTCTCTCTCCCTCTCTCTCCCTCTCTCTCCCTCTCTCTCCCTCTCTCTCCCTCTCTCTCCCCCCCTCCCTCTCTCCCTCCCTCCCTCCTTCTCTGCCCCTACCCCACTTGTGCTGTCTCTGTGTCTCTCAAAATAAATAAATAAAAATTCAGAGAGCATCGCTGACCCCTCTGTGCCTGCTCTGAAAATGTTTCGCTAGATGTTGGAAACACTGAGGTCTTGTTAATTCACTGACTGCTCCGTCCTCCCCATACACTTCTTCTGGAAGTCAGACCCAGTCCTCCCAGAGCCCCGAGCTCTGTGATCCAGGGTAAGGGCCTGACGGTCACGTCCTGGGGTCCTTGACTAAGTCTCCGTACCTTCCTGAACCTGCGAATGCCTTAGTTTAAAGATGCACTAGAGGGGCACCTGGCTGGCTCAGTCGGAAGCGCGTGGGGCTCTTGATCTCGGGGTCCTGAGTTCAAGCCCCATGTTGAATATAGAGATTACTTAAAAATGCATAAATAGATACCTACGTAGGTAGGTAGGTAGGTAGGTAGGTAGGTAGGTAGGTAGGTAGGTAGGTAAATACGGATGCTTTTGATTAAATTATGTGTTTTCGAGGGAATTAAAAGGAAGGTGCTTAGATTCATGTTCATCTGGTGTCCCTGAGGACAAAAGCACACGATGCGAATGAGCAAGTTCCCCCTTTAATTTTGTCCCTAAGAGAAATGCTTCGCAGTAGGAAACTTGAGTGACTGCCCAATGAGTAAGGGTTCTTTCAAACTCTAATAAATCCAGAAACTTTTTCTCTTTGCAGTTAAGTCACAAATATTATAGTGAAAAGGTATTAATCTTAAAGGTTAACTGAAATTGGTATTTCAAGCCAAACTGAAATGTCTTACCTCCTCTTTCCTTCCCCACCCCCACCCCCACACCCCTTCCTCCCCAAAGCACTCCTTCGTGGATCGTGTACTTTGTTTTCCAGATGAGGCCTTCACAGGTTGACCCTGACCTCTGTAAGGCAAGCTTCCTTCGGGTTGACGTGTCTAATTCAGATGATACAACATCAATAGCTATGAATCCTGCACTTTTTACTTCTGAGTTTTGTGCATCAGTGAAGTGCAAACGTGTATCAGAATCTTAATCTGGAAAATTTTTGCATTTAATTTTGATACGAGTTCTAATGACCTGTGTTCGAACCAAGACTGCCCTGCCTGCATAGGTTGGAAAAACACCTGGTGCCGGGTGTGTGTGTGTGTTTGAGCGCGTGTGTGCGTGCACGCATGCTTGTTTAAAGCCAAATATCCTCTTCTAAAAACCAGTTCAGTCTATGGTCTTGTTATGGTCAGCTAGTGTCCGGGCTCAGTCATTTGCCTATTTGAGCAGGGCGGAGAGCCTCCTCTTGCGTGAAATATAAGCTAAACTTGGAGGCCCTCCCCCCTCCCCCCCCCCCCCCCGCAGATAACTTTCTACACTGTAGTTCTCTTTTTGAAGTATTAAAAAAATAATAACAATGACAAAGGGAAGCTTAAGAGGCATGTTCAGGAACACACTCTCTGGCAGAAAACAGGGCCTTCTCAGCCAGTTCACAGCCTTAACCCTGGCGCCCGTAGAAACCGAAACACGCCGCCCACGTCAATATTTACACCAGTCGGGGGCTTGCGGACGCGCAGCGGGGCCGCCCAGGAGCTGGTGCAGGCCACGTGGCCGCGGTCTGCGTGTCCTTTCTCGCCTGTCGTCTGGTGTCCCGGCGATACCGTCACCCACTGTTCCAGAGATTTTTCAGACTTGCGTAGCCGCAAGACCGAATTTTTTTGGGAGCCCGGTCTGCCGGGAGCAGCTCGGTACCCCCTCTGCAGCCAGCAGGCGCCCAGAGGGGAAGGCGTACCTGTTCTTGTTTGTCATTAGCACCCAGGAGACTTCCTGATCTTCAAAGGTCCTCACAAGCATTCATTAGCCATCCTCTTTCCTGGGAGGCAGCAATCAGGTGGTGTCGGCCCCACCTTCCGGGCCGTGGCTCGGGCGAGCCAGGCTCCCCGACTTGCCTGCGGTCCCACGAGGAGCTGGTCGGGGCTGGTGACAGACCGGATGAGCGCCTGGGTTTTTTGACTCACCGCTCTGGGCTCACACCCCTCGGAGTGTGCACCGGGGCTGCTCTCGCAGGTCCCTTTATCACCGAGATCCATCTACGCGGTACTTTCTGCTCTCGGTTTCTCGCAGTGGCGCGGGGTGCGGGGCCGCCGCAGGCCAGGCGAGCTGGGCTTTCGGCGTCTTCGAGAAAAGAGGTGCAGACTCTGGCTCCTGAAAGTGAGGCTGTGCCTCGGAAGTGTGCGGTTCTGAATGAAATCTGACCGGGGGGGGGGGGCCTCAGATCGCGCCCTCCTCCCCTTGCCTGCTTGTCCCCCCGCGCACATGGCCCGAAACGCCTGTGGGAGAAACGCCACCTGGTTTCCCTTTGGTTTCGGGACCCCGCCCCTCCCGAGAGACCTCCGGGTGACGTGGCATTTTCAACAAAGCCGACAAGAGTAGGCCGGTGCTAAACGTAGACTTACTACTGGTGTGCATTCCTCCCGAGTAATGCTTACAAGCGAGTGCGAAATTAGTGTTCTAGCGACAGTAGTTCGGCCTGAAGGTCTAGATGGGGAGAGGCCGGTTTTAGCTGAAAGCTTACTATAGGCGTCTGCCCGAGGGGAAACAGTAGGAAAGACAGCGACTTCTTGGTGATGTATACAATTGAGGGGATGTTTACGTTGGAGGAGAAAAACAGTCTGTGGGGCTCCTGTTCCTCATTTTCATAAAGCCCCGCAAACGTTTCCTTCCTCATTCTTGGCTTTCAACTACCCCATGTGTGTGCTCTCGTTGGCGGAAACATTGGCGGTCTGGCAAGCCCGCCCTTTGTTGTGCCGAATAAGGTTAAAGTTAAGACTAGAAATGTTTGGTTAAACGAGCTCATTTCAGAGGGAAGGAGAGCTTTTTGGAAGATACCAAACCCAGAAAGAAGAATAAAACTGAGTTTTGACCTTCTGCCTCGCGGCCACCCAAAGCTTTGTTTCATTCCTTGGGCAAATATTTAGAGATCACGCCCTCGCCTGGCGGTACTGAAGGGGCATGTCTGCACCTGCTTGGGCCAGGCACACGGAGAGTCAAGAGGCCCTGTGGGCAGGGCCGGGCCTCCCGGGAGAAGTGACACCTGTAAGCCCACCGGTGGTCCCCACACAGTGTCGGGGGCCGAGAGATTGAGCGGCACAGCAGAGAACGTGTTGGGCTGGGGTGTGGCCATGTATGTGGGGAGAGAAATCTGAGAAGGGGGTTTACATCAAGTAGGATCACTTGCTGGACCGTAAGGTGGAGAGTGGCAGAGCGATGGAGTAAAAAGGCAGGACGGTCACAGTGGTGTGGCCGCCACCCTTGTCATTACATGAGGGAGGGCAGGCTCAAGACGCGTTGCTGTGGTCCCGTAGCGAAACTCGAAAGGTAGACCGACCAAAAGTGATACCTTGGGTGGGGTGTGTGTGTGTGTGTGTGTGTGTGTGTGTGTGTGTCTGTACATACGTGTACCATGTGAACGTCCTAAGTTCAAAAAGTCAAGAAGAGGCGTCACGTTAGACGTGGGGGCCGTGTGCTGATGACTGACCTTCATGCTCCAAATCAGGGCTGCTATTTTTCTGTGTCTTTGAAGTTGCTGTTGTGCTTCTAGTCAGTTCACTGCCTCAAGGCCAAGATCATGCATTTGTGTCGAGAGTCGGCCAGACTGTAACTCTGCTGGCCCCTGTCCCGTTGCGCACGCGCCCCGCCCTCGCCCAGCCCGTCGGCGTGCGCACCCTCACTGGCGAGGACGGCAGAGCGCGAGGATGCGGGCAGCGCAGGCAGGTCAGTCACCCCTGGGCTTCCCGGCCGGGGCCTCACTCACATTGTGTCGTGGTGGTTGACCTGACTGTCCCTTACTGTGTTTCGTTGGGTGAGTGAACCAGTTTTGCCGTATTTCGGACCTTGTCCCTGTGTCGCCGGCCCTGCTCCTTTCTTCGGCGTGACGCGGTAGGACTGTCAAAGCCAGCGGTACTTCAGACCAGATGCCCGCTGTCATCTTTCGCACACCGGGGTGGGGGCGGGGGGAGTTTGAGAAGGAAGCTGGGGAAGGTAGGGCCTGGCGGCTCCCGCTTTCCTGGTGGCACAAGACAGGAGGGGGAGGCCTCTGCAAAACGTCAAGGCGGAAGCAGCGAGGTGGGAGGTGCAAGGCGCGGAGAGGGACCCGAAGGGCACGGTGAAGGGTGGCGGCCACGACTTGGTCGCCGCAGAGCCTTTGTGTATCTGGACGGTGGTCCCTTGTCCCAGATGCACTCACAAGTACTTCCTCCCGGCCTGTCTGTTGTCCGTCCGCTTCCGCGAGGGCATCGTCGGGAGCACAGGAATCTCTCATTTGGACGAAGTCCAGTTTATCTGATTTGTCTTGTGCCACTTGTGGTTTTGGTGCTAAGATCTGAGAAGCCACCGCCGAATCCAAAGATCTCCTGTGTTTTCTTCTAAGAGTTTTGTCATCTTGGTTGGTCTTTGATCCATTTTGAGTTAGTTTTTGCAGATGGTGTCAGGTGAGGGTCCAACTTCATTCTTTTTCAAGTAGACGTCCGATTTTCCCGGCATCGTTTGTTTTCTGAAAAGGCTGTCCTTTCCCCCACTGAATGGACTTGGCACGCTCGTGAAAACTCACTGGGCCATAACGTGAGGGTTTATTTCTGGGCTCTCTTCCATTCCCCTGCTCTACATGTCTGCAGCGCAGCCTCGATTGCTGTAGCTTTTGGGGGAGGTTTAAAAGCAGGAAGCGTGAGGGGCACCTGGGGGACTCGGTCAGTTAAGTGTCCGACTTCGGCTCGGGTCATGATCTCACGGTTTGCGAGTTCGAGCCCCACGTCGGGCTCGGTGCTGACAGCCTGGAGCCTGCTTCCGATTCTGTGTCTCCCTCTCTCTCTGCCCCTCCCCTGCTCATACTCCGTCTCTCTCTGTCTCTCAAAAATAAGTGTTAAAAAAAAATTTTAAGTCAGGAAGCGTGAGTCCTCCAGTTCTGTTCTTTTTCAGAACTGTTTTGTATTCAGGGTCGCCTGTGTTTCCATGTAAATCTCAGAACCAGTTTGTTCCCACTCCTGCCCTCTCCTCAGCCCTGTCTGGGCTAGAGTCGGTTAGATCAGGCTAGTGCAGCCCAGATTCTCCCTGGCAGTTCCTCTGAGCCTGAGCGGGGAGAGCCCACTCCTGTCGGGAGTCTGGGGCCTGGGCCCGACTCATGACTCGGTCCGCCGAGAGCCCCCAAGGTGTTTAAGTTTCCGAAGGCTCCGGTTTTGTTCTGAAAAGCTACTTGAATTTTGTATTCTATTTCATACTTATTATAGTTGACGTAAAAGCGGTTAGCGTGAGTTAACTGTGTTGTGAAACTGATACTCCAGGACATGTGCCGTGTTTATCCTGTGGCTTTCTCCACCCCCCAGAACGCACACCCCAGTTTAGAAGGCCAAGCTGGGGAGAGCCTGCCCGTCAGAGCTCTCCTTTTATTTGTAAACGTCGGTTTGGCTGCGTGCTGTGTAACCTCTCTGGACCGAAGGCCGGCCTCCGTCCGCGCTGAGTGCCGCGGCACTCCCTCCCTGATTTGCGTACGTTGGTGTCTCCTGCGAAGCCGCCATTCTTTTCCGTTGATTCTCGAGCTGGATTTAGATCTTGTCAGTCTTAGCCATCGAAAAGATTTCATTCTTTTTTTTTTTTTTAATGTGTATTTATTTTTGAAGGAGAGACAGTGTGAGTGGGGGAGGGGCAGAGAGAGAGAGAGAGAGAGAAAGGCACAGAATCTGAAGTAGGCTCCAGGCTCTGAGCTGGCAGCACAGAGCCCAGTGCGGGGCTAGAACTCACAAACCGTGAGATCATGACCTGAACCGAAGTCGGATGCTTAACCGACTGAGCCACCCAGGCGCCCCGAAAAGATTTCATTCTTAAGAGGAGGAAATCCATTTCCCTTTTGGGGGGGGGGGGACTCCCTTTGGCCAGAGGGTTCACGTCCTTAGTTTACCTACGTTCAGATGTACCGAGGATAGTGGTCCAGGATCAGTCATTTCCAAAGACCTTTGCCGCCCTGTGCCAAGCAAGGCGTCTACCTGTCCGAGGCAAAACTCGAAGTGATGTCGAGTGGGTTTTTTATAAAGCTGGATTTATTAAGTTTACAGGACTGTCCTTCATCCCAAGATTGTCCTTTGTGCTCTGAAAACGTCTTTTCTGTGATTCTTTTTGTAATGTTCTCATTTGTCAGGGTGGTAAGCCAGTGTTGTCCACTGGCAAGATTCGTAGTGAAATTTTACTGGTCCGTGAAACCCTAACTCCAGAACATCATTTGAAGCCACAAATCTCAGATTTGTACCCTGTTTACATTTGGAATTGCCACATAATATTAAGCAATTTGTGCAACTTAAATGCTCGTTTTTTATATTTCTTTTATATGAAATGTCCAGACTGGGCAAATCCACAGGGGCGGAAAGCAGGTTAGAGGTTGCCGGGGCCGGGGGGAGGGGAATGAGGCAGGATTACCGGAGTGAAAACGTGTGGAAAGTGGGGTGACTGCCCAACACTGAGAACTCTACAGGCCGGGTTGAGTTGTGTGCTTTAAAATGGTTAATCGGTCCGTCGCTTACACAGAACACCCAGGGCTCACGTGATGAATCACTAAATTCTACTCCTGAAACCATTATTACACTGTATGTTCGCTAACTTGTATTTAAATTAAAAAAATCAAACAATCAATCAATAAGCAAAAAAATAAAATGGTTAATTCGATGCCCTGTGATTTCACCCCCAGCCTTTAAAAGCCCATCCTCCTCGAAATGGGAACCCTCATGCACCGTTGGTGGGGATGGAAACTGGTGCAGCCGCTCTGGAAAACAGTGTGGAGGTTCCTCAAAAAATTAAAAATAGAACTACGTATGACCCAGCAATCGCACTGCTAGGAATTTATTCAAAGGGTGCAGGAGTGCTGATGCACAGGGGCACTGGTACCCCAGTGTTTATAGCAGCACTATCAACGATAGCCTAATTATGGAAAGAGCCTAAATGTCCACCAACTGAGGAATGGATAAAGAAGATGTGGTTTATATATACAATGGAATACTGCTTGGCAATGAGAAAGAATGAAATCTGGACATTTGCAGCAACGTGGACGGAACTGGAAGGTATTCTGCTGAGTGAAATAAGTCATTCAGGGAAGGCAGATACCATATGTTTTCATTCATATGTGGATCTTGAGAAACTTAACAGAAGACCATGGGGGGAGGGAAGGGGAAAAAAATAGTTACAGAGGGAGGGAGACAAAGCACAAGAGACTCTTGAATACTGAGAACAAACAGCGTTGGTGGGGGGCAGGGGAGAGGGGGAAATGGGTGATGGGCATTGAGGAGGGCACCTGTTGGGACGAGCACTGGGTGTTGTATGGAAGCCAAGTTGACAATAAACTGTATTCATTAAAAAAATAAAGATCTGATACCTGAAAAAAATAAAAGCCCGTCCTCATTGGTGTCGATACATGGAAGGCCAGAGGGTGGGAGGGGTGTCTCTCCAGGTTCTGTGATTCCAGCTGAGCACGGGATCCGCGCATTAGTGCGTGTACACACGGTTTATTTGTGTCTCCGAGCATAATCATCAGAAGCTGACGAGGTAGACAAACCTCCTGCTTTGGGACGGCAGAAAGGTTGGTTCTAACACTGCCCTGAGACTCCAAGGTCATCTTTATTGTCACCTCAGAAACAGCCTGCAAAAGCTGAAGTTTTGAAATCCCCTTCGGGAGAATCCAGTTAAGTGTCTCGTGTCGCTGTTTAGTTGCTGTGCTCTCAGTGGTGACTGGGACGCCGGCCACCATGCTGACAGCAGGCAGTTGACTTGTGTCCCATAAAGCTTGAAAGGGGAGCGTGAGACTTGGCCTCCCCTCCAAAAAAAGAAAGGAGGGGAGAAGGAAAGCCCTACATTATTTGCAAGTGAGGAAGAATCCTTGTTATGAATCTAAGCATAGTACTGTTTTAAGACTTTCTCTGCTTGCTGCTTCCAGAAGGAAACGCACAGCCAGGAACTGCTGGGCTAGGGCCCCCCTGCCCTGGGGGATCTGGGGCGACCCCAACACTCACTGCTGTTCCGGTGTCTTCTTTCCCGAAAGAAAGCCTGTCGCCTGAACCTCTGTTAAAATACTGACTGTGCTTTACTTGGAACAGAACAGCTGATCTCATCTAATGTGCCAGAAAGTGGGATTTTTTTTCAGGGAAGATGATTTTTCCACTGAACTTTGACTTTGTGAACGTCTGTGCTTTGTTGGCATGTCAGTGGTTTTCCGTTCATGGAGCCTGATGACAGAGGGACGATCCCGGGCACCTAAGTTCTGCGAGGGGGGGGTGGGGGTGGGGGTGGCTCCGCATGGCGACAGCTCCTCCCCCGCGGCACCCTTGCAGGGACCTGCGGACGGCATTGTTGCGGGCGTCGTGTCCTCGCTGCGGTGCTCCCAGAAGCCCAGCGCTGGCTTGACGTCCACGGTGACAGAAGCGGAGAGATGTCGGGGGCTGTTTGTGGTCTGCCCTCGAGGGGCGCTCCTGCCTCGGATGCCGGACCCTACTTGGCTGTGTCAGAGCCGCAAAGGCCGTGAGCACCCGCCTTAGGCCTGTCGTTGATGCAGAAGGTCCGGTCACTCAGCTCTCTGCCTCAGAGTGTAACCCCTCTGCGTGCCACGTGTCCTCTCCCACTACTTCGGGGCTCCGTCCCCGCCGTCCGCAGGACAGAGGGCTTCCAAATCCATTCATTCGCATTTTACAACCACCTGTAACGCTTCTCTCCACGAAACCTCCCATTGTCACTGGCGGAAGCACAAGCACGTGGGACTCGAGAGCCACAGGCCGCTCTCTCAGCGTGAGGCCGGGGATGGCACTGACAAGGGACGATGGAGCCCAGAACTGTAAACAGATCCTCAGTGTGGCTTTGAAAGTTCTGACCTGATTCGGTCCTGCTTTGAGGCCGACGAGAGCCGCGGGTTGGCCCAGATCCGAGTAACCCAGAGCTGCAGAAAATCCACCCGCGTCCTGGGTCAGGGCCGGGGTCCGAGAGGGAGGCGGGCAGTGGGCTCTGTGCCCCGAGCACACGTCCTGGCAGATACCCGGCAAAGGTGTGTCGTCGAAACGTAACCTAATCATGTTATTCTGTTAAAACAAACCCGATTTCTTCTGAGTTGGGTCAGGTTATAGCTGTCGTATCAGATGCTGTGTTCAGAGGTGTAATTGGAAAATTCAAGTCCGTAAAGCAGGTACATGCGGATAAGAAAGCCTGCCCTCGGGTTTGCTGCAGAAGGAAGATGAGAAGAGAACGTGAACCTCTGGGCTGCCAGGTCAAATGAAAGCGTCACTAGAGCCACGGGAGCCTTGGGGAGAGGGGAGCGAGCCGCTGACCAAGTGACAGGGATGGGGGTCGGGGGTGCGGGGGGCCTGGCGGAGCAGCCCGCGTGGAGGGTGAAGGGAGGGCGGGGCGTGGCAGGTGGGCGTATGGCCGTCCTGCTCTTGACGTATTCACCCAGCACACACTTCTGAGCACTTCTGTGCCCGTGCCCATTGCACACCAGGGAAGTACGTGAAGGCCGGCAGTCCATGTGCAGATAACTGTGCTCCGCGCTTGTGCAGGAAGAACACCGCGCTCCGCGTTGGGCAAGAGATGTGCGGCGGCCGTGGTTCTGTTCGTCTTGCCACAGACGAAATAGGGACCTTCTTGCTGGTATCTGTGATGTCTTAACGGAGAAGATGCGCTTGCAGATTTCTTAGGGTGCTATTTATGTTCTGGCTGCTTCCAAAAAAAGAAGGTGATGTGGCCTAAAGTATTAGAAAATATGCAGCAGTCTGTTACGGGAAAAAGGGACTAGAAGCCACCGTGGAAGGCTAGTCCCCTTTGAGTGGAGCTGTTCAGCAGTTTCGGAAGAATTTTCTATGACTCTTTTTAAGCTTCCTTCTGGTTCGTGCTGCCAAAACCCTCGCAAGGCGCACAGGGGAGGTGCTCACCCTCCTGTCCCGTGTGTAAGACAGGACGCGCCTCCTGATACGGAGAAGTAGCCGGCTGTGTACACGGGTTGAAGTGGAGTTTAATTTGTGCAAGGACAGTCTCATTGTCACAGCGGTATCAGGATGGGACTTTGAAGGCAGACCTCAAAAGAACTAACTACTTGGTAGCTGGGGCCCACGGGGAGGCCCTCACCCGGGTCCTCAGCAGTTTCCGGTTGTAGAACCAGAGCCCGGCAGGAGGTCCGTGCAGACCAGGAGGCATCGTCCCGCCGGCTGGTCTCCCAGTGACAGCAGCAACAGCGAGGACAGAATGACCTCCTTGCCCCTCGTTCAGGACAGCAGGTGGAGGCCTCAAAGCCTGCACTGTGCAGAGCAGTGATAGTCAACTCGGAAATCCATAAATAAGGTGAAATGAAATTTTGTCCTTTATGTTTTGCCCTTTATGCTGTGGGGCGGCCCCAGTCCCTCCAAGTGTGGCGGGTCCACGTCGCCGGTGGCACAAGAGATGATTTCAAGTGGTGCAGCATTGCCCACTAGGCAGGTAGCGTGTCAAATCCGTGATTTCGTGGGTGCTTATCGCTCAGGACACAGCCTAGTCAAAAGTATGTCCACTTAAAGAAAAACACCAAGTGGGATCACAACTCTGCATGGATGTGGCCAAATCGAGAAGGTGGCCGTGAGGCCCAAGCCCGGGGAGGCGTGCAGCGGGCCCCCTCCAAGCTCACCACAAAACTGTAACATGGAGCCCTCCGGTCTCTCCCGTTTGGTTTCGAGCACAGTAACCCTGGTGGACTGGACCTTGGAGGCCGCAGGGTGGCCTTCATCCTGGCCCAGGCCTTGTTGTGTGCCCCCACGCCCCAGGCCCTGCTGTCACAGCCCCCTGGGGCCCACACTCATGGATAATTGCCCTGTGTATCCCAACTCCCGCTCGGTGGTAAAGCTCCAGCGAGTTACGTAACCTGATGAGTAACTGTTTCTTCACTTGCAAAGTGGGAATAATAAATCTCCCTTGCAGAAGCGCCACGGGCATTCGGTGACGGCAGGAGTGAGCGCATTTGGCACCGAGTCTGGGGCAAAGTGACATCGGTTGTGTCCGAGTGATGGTGATTAGATCTGCCCCACTCTTCCTCATGTTTGCCAATCCAGATTCCACTTGGGGAAAACCGATGGATGGTGGCTTCATCCTGGCCAAAGCCTCATCCCTGGGTCGGAAGTGTTTACTCCTGGCCCAGGTACCACAAGAACCTTCAGCCTAGGTGGCCTCTGTGGCCGGGTGGGGGGGCCAGCAGGCACCGCGGATACTGGCCAGAGGTGGGGTGTTCATTTGCACGAGCAAGGACACGAGCTCCCGTCTAAGAAGACTCAGCCCTCGTGGTGGTGAGGAGTCTTGGCCAGCTCTGTCTGACGGGAGCAGGTGTGTTTTGAGGAGATGGGGTCACGGCAGGTCAGCCGGGAGATTTCTAGACTGTGTAGGGATGACGGAGTTACCTGAAAGGAGTCATTGAATTACGTGGCTTGATAATTCTGCAGGAACTACTCCCTGGCTAGCCCACTGTCCTTCATTTTGCACCCATTCCTGGCTCTGATCACTGAGCCCGGAAGAGCCCCGAAGAGCCCTCCCTCGTGTTCCATTCAGATTCTTCTGGAAAGCCCACGGTGGGATGAAGTAAGAGGGCCTGGGTTTGGGTTCTGTCTCCCCCGACCAATTGGCAAGTCTGTTAACCGTTCCAAGATGGAATTTTCTCATGGGGTTGTTCTAAGAATCAGGCATCATAATGTTTGTAAATATGCGGTCTGAAACATCAAAGTACTATAAATATGGTTCTGTTTTAAGTTTCTCCCTCACGTGGCCGGAAGTGCTTTGGTTTTGACCTCCTGTCTTCATTGAATCCAAAGTTTAAAAACGGCCTCTTCCTCGCGTCCGACTCTTGATCTCGGCTCAGGGTCATGAGTTCAAGCCCAGCATTGGGATCCTCGTTGGACCTGGAGCCTGCTTTAAAAAAGGGGGGTGGGGGGGGGCTCTTCCTCTGATTGGCCAAACACGGTCCAGTCCAGGCAGTTACAGCACACAGGAGGGTCACCTTGAGGGTCTGAGCAGCGGCGGGTGCCTGCCCACCTGCCCCCAGGGCCTGTCTGTGGAACGAGGGCCCTTGCTGGCCCAGGGCTCCCGTGTGCGTGCTCCATGCATGGGGCTTGCAAGTGAGGGCGGAAGCAGTGACAAGCAGCGACACTGAGCCCAGTGTCCATCTAGACGAGAAGCAGTCTTCCCCAAAACAGGAGAGGAAGGGAGGTCGTGACAGTATACGGTCCCCAGCTTAGGGCCACCCGTCATTGAGTCTTCCTGTCCAGCTCAGGCAGCTGTTCCGGGAAGAGGACTCTCTTCCCAGACTCAGTGTCCTGCACGTGCAACTTCAGAGGCCCCGTCCTGGCGTGCAAGGTCCTGTAGTGCAGGCTTGACTAAGCTCAAGGGCCGTCCAGGTGCTCGGGGGCGTTTGCACAGAGAATGTATGCGTTCAGATGGCAGTTTGTTCTCATGGGGAATCTGGATGGCGTTAGAGTGACTCTGTATTACACGCTGGGAAAACCAGAAACGAGCCCTCTAATTGACCATTATTACGACCCTTTCCTCTCCTGAGAGGACTGCCAAAAAGCTGCGAGAAAAAGTCCTCAAATCTTGGAGATTCACTTCCTTAACTTCAGCTCGCCTGTGAGCACATGACAAAGAAAACCTCCGAGAACGGTGGGTCTGGCGGGATCTGTCGTTCTGCTTTCCTTTCTCGCCAGACTCCTGGAGAAGCATTTTACTTTTAGGCGTGCGTTCAAAGCACATGCACAGTAAGGAAAAAATGCAGCCCCGTCTTTTGACTCCAGCCTGGCTGGTGGCCTTGGAAACTGCACCTTACAGTGCAGAGAGTGTGACGCCTTGGCCCGAGTCTTGTAAGGAAGAGTGTCTGGAAGTCGTGGCAGATGACCGTGTTCCGTAGCCAAGGAGGTGGGGGGCGGGGGCCTGCAGGGACAGCCTGAGGTCTGGGCACTGGCCAAGAGCTTGGAGGTGCATCACACCAAGGAACTGACACCGTCTGAACTCCTCAGTGGCTTACAACTTGGGGCACATTGTACAGTCTGCGAGTATCCAAGAGAATTGAGTAGAGGGAAAAATGTGATAACTTGGATATTTGGTGGGTAATAATATTACTAAGTCAGATCTGGAGTTAAGGCAAACCCCCAGACGTTTAAGTTTATGTAGAAGGTTCCTTTGTGTGTCCTACCCTCTCGTCTGTGCCACGGACCACTGGGGAACTTGGCCCTCTCTGTCAAAGTTATGTGTACTAAGCACCGGTGATTTTAATCCACAGGGTTTTTGGTTTGGTTTCGTTTGGTTTTGATTGAGGAGCGTAAGTCCTTAGGATATTTTCGTTAGGGTTCTGACATCTCCGGGGGCACAGACGCAGTCTTTATCTGGAGCAGGAGCCTTGAGACCCTGCTTCTTCCGGAATGGGAGGGTTGGAAGGGCCGCTGGCCAGCTGGACGGGCCCAGCGTGGAGGCCGGAGCTGTCCCCTCACCAGGGTGCTGCTTGTGTCCCAGAGGCCACCGAGGGGCTCTGAAACCACACCGCCCTGGCTCAGACACCAGCCCTGTCCCTTTGACCTCTGTGCGGACACTCTCGCTTGTTGTTTGTGTCATGGGAAGAATACTAGGCCCTCGGTGTGGTGCTGCGAGGGTCCCGAGGCTTGGGAGAGTTCTAACGATATACATTGGTACATGGCGAGAACTCAGTAGTGGTGAGCTCTTCTGTGTCCCTTAAAAGTGAACACAGCGTAGAAAGTTAGTGAGATAAAATACAGTGGGGGAATTCGATTTTCAAAATTGTTTGAGGAAATTCTTCAATCCCCAAGCCAGAACAAGAAGCTGAGGCTTCCGGCAAAAAGCAACTAAAATGCCGTGTGCCTGCAAGGCCACAAAGCTGAGCTGCGGGTGGGGAGCTGTGCCCCCCAGCTGTGGCAGAGAGAGCGGGCCCCCGGGCGCGACCACAGGCGCGGGCAGAGGCTTCCCTGCCGCACTCGCCCTTCCCGCTCCAGGCCTGCCGACGTCCAGGCTGAGCCCCAGCACCTAGGACGGCACACACACTTAAGGCTGGTGGTGTCAGGGACGCCGCTCGGTCATCAGTGCCCGTGGGTCCTTTCGTTACTTTGGAAGTTTATATCTCAAGTACCTGAAGACACTTCTTTTTCAAAATGCTATTTAAACTGAACAAACTGCCTTAAACATAATATCTCAGTGCTGAACATCCGGCTGGGATATTGCATACATCTTTCTAGGCCAACAAAATTTAAAGATTTTTATCTTTTTTTTTTATTTTTTTTTTTAACATTTATTTATTTTTTGAGAGACAAAGGGAGACACAGAATCCAAAGCAGGCCCCAGGCTCTGAGCTGTCAGCACAGAGCCCGACGCAGGGCTTGAACCCACAAACTGCTGAGGCATGACCTGAGCCAAAGTCAGATGCTTAACCGACTGAGCCACCCAGGTGCCCCAAAGATTTTTATCTTTAATTTTTTTATTTTCATAATTTTAAAAGTTACGTTTATATGTACATTATAGGCACTATTATATATATTATATGCATGTATATTATATGCATTTATATACATGCATATATATAATATGTACTTACATATATGCACATATAGTGTGCATATATATATACATATATCATAGATGTATATTATATACTACATTACTATATATATATTACTAGATGTAATCAATGAAACAAACATGGGTCTTCTAACTTTGGCTTTAAATCCTAAAATGAGATGGATAAAATATAATAAGGTATTAAAAAGAAGTAGAGAGAAAGGGATATGTTAGGCAGACGCGAAAGCAGGGAGCGTGTCGCTGATAGCGGGTGAAGCCGAGTTCAAGGCAGAAAAGAGTCCTTGAGACGGGATTGCTTCACCAGGCCGGAACACGGGGTCTGCAGATGGCAGGAGCGATGTGGGTGTCGGTGGCCCAGATGACGTAGCCTCCAGAGCCAGAGGGACTGTAAGACAGAATGGAGGAGGCGAGTGGTGGGGAGACCCGCCCAGACCCCCCCACCCTGGAGGACCAGGGGTGACCGCATAGTGACGACGAGCCAGGAGAGGCTTTGGAGACAAGTGGTCACGAAGCTGAGTTTAGCAGTACCCTAGGTCACCCAGAAAGCCTCTGCTGCTTCCAGAAAGTTGAAGTAAGTAGAAACCATAGACTGTCATCACGATGCAATAAAAACGGGAATAAATGCAGAGGTAGAAACCAGGCCACCCTCGGAGGCCCGCGGGGCAGAGGGCGCGTTGCTCCTGGCCCGGCTCCACCTGGCGCTTCCGTGTTGGTGCCGTCGGCTCTTCCGCCGCCCGTGGACGGGCCTCCCCATCCAGCCCATCACTGGGGGTGGTTCTTTCCTAAAATTGTTTTGTCTGTTGGCTTTTTTGAGTTGGGGTTTGCTTGCTCGTCTCCCCCACTTGGGGGACGGTGCCACGAGAGCAGGGACCTTACCCGTCCCGTGGAAAGCATCCGCTCGGTGGCCGGGTCACTGTCCACTCTGGGACTTAGAGCGGTGCCATCCCGCAAATGCCGCCTGGTGGTCGTGGTGACCGAGCTGAGGCAGCTGCCCTGCGACCTTCCATCTGCTGCCTCACTCAGTCCACGCCGTCACCCCGGAGGGAGGGACCGTCGTCATCGTCGTCCCCAACATGCCAGCCGGCCAGCAAACGTGGGCTCTGCAGACCGCCCCGGAGCTGGCGGAAGGCCGAGCTGAGGGTCCGTGGAGGCCGCCTGGCGGGGGCCTGAGCCCTCGTGGACGGAAGCACCCGGCCTCCTGTGGGTGTCGAGTCCGCGTGCAGCTGTGGTTGTTACCCAAGAACGAGGAGAGACGATGGACACGCCGAAAAGCCAGGAAAGGACCAAAGTGAATTCGGCAACTGCTGTGGTCCATAAAGACGAAAGCAGGAATGAACGAACCAGACGCTGGAAACAAGGAGGACACCCAGGGCAGGTGCTGGAGGAGAAGAAGGCAGGGGAGAGCCTGGTGAACGAGAGAAGAGGCAGGGTCCCCGCAGGAGTGGCTCCGAGGGACGTTCGCAGCCGCACCTCAGTGCATCCCAGGGCCGCCCCCGATAAAATTCAGCTTTCCTTGGCCGTTTGCTCAATGAAAGCTGTCAAAATAATCCCGAATGTACAGCAAGCTGAAGGCCAGCGTAAAGCATTTCCCTTCTCAGCGATCAGCACATCCGCTCTGTCCTGTCTGGCACTTGTATGCTTATGTTCAGGGCCCGGGGCTCCTTTCTGCCTCTTTCCCCCCAATGTTGGTCCCGCCTTCTCTAAGGGAAGGGAGACCCCAGAGGCAGGGCCCATCCCTTTGGGTTGCTGTCATCTTTTCTTCCTGGTCCTATAACCTCTCACTATTTTTCTAGCTCGCTGTCGCCCGTTAAACAGATTTGTTTTACATTTTTTTTTCTCCAGCTTTCCTTGCTTCAGTGGGAGGTCGGCCGTTAACGCGCTCTGCGGTTCCCAGAAGCAAAGTCCCCGCTGGGACAGGAGCCAGCCCTGGGCTCTCCAGAGGAGAGACCTGTAGGGAGACCGACGGGCTTGTGGTCACAGGCTAAGTACCTTCCCACCAGCCTCCCTGTTCGGGGCCCCTCACGTCCCTGCTTCGTGGTGCCTGTGACCATCCTTGCCCAGGCCTCGGGGGTTCGCCGGCACCTGCCAGGTCGCTTCTCCACCGTCCCGTGGCCACGCTGCTGGCCTGCCGTCCCTCTGCTCCCAGGCGTCTGGCAAGCTTCTCTCCAGCTTAGCGGTCCTGTTGTCTTGAAGGTGTAAGGCTTGCAAAGAATTCGCCATCTCTTTGGTGAGGTTTTAGGAGGAATAAAACTAGATCGGTGCGTTCCATCGTCCATCTATAATCATCATAAATTAGAGCATTATTTGTAATATTGTCTTAAAGGAAAACCATGAGCAGACTGGCTCAGTTTATGAAATTCTAGCACACGTGAGTAGAAGTGCAAACAGAAGTGGTCTTGGTCCAGTTACTGATCTACAGCACACACTCAACACAGGGTCGAGCGAGGTAGAAACGGCAGCGTGTGAAGCATGGTTCTCGGTCGTGCGTTCTACAGAATATGTGCACGAGGAGGCCCCCAGGTGGACGTGCCTCAGGATGCCAGAAGCACGTATCTGAATTTTCCTTTCTTAGGTTTGGACTTTTATGGTTAACATCTATCGTTTTTCTGAAAACAGAATCCTTTAGAAATACGTAACACATCATATGCTAGCAATTGAATACTGAGCTCAAATTTCATTTAAAGACCAGTGGTCAATTGTATGCAGAGAGAAAGACCTCACATATAGGTTCAAGCCCTTGGCTTGCTTTTTTTTTTTTAATGTTTGTTTATTTTGAGAGAGAGAGAAAGAGTGGGCGAGAGGGGCAGAGAGCGAGAGGGAGAGAATCCCAGGCCGGTTCCGCACTGTCAGCACAGAGCCTGACATGGGGCTCGATCCCACGAACCACGAGACCATGACCTGGTCCAAAATCACAAGCTGGACGCCCAAACGACTGAGCCACCCGGATACCTTGGATCCTTGGCTTTCTATAGGCTCCTCCTTACAGGACTCACTTGTAAGTTGCTCTCCTGGATTTAAAAAAAAAAAAAATCACACTGTTCTGTGTAGACCCCGTTTCTGTCTAGAGACCCTGTGGTATTTCCCCTTTTCCTCCCTCTAGGAACTGCTGCTGACACTCTGGTCTTGGAGAGGAGAGTCCTTTCACGACCTCGTAGAGCCAGGAGGAACCCTGCTTCCCAGATGTAGAAACTGAGCCCCCAAAATCTCAGGCGGGTGCCACAACTGTCTCACAGCAGTTAGCCCACCGCCCGGGTCTTGCTGCCTCCCGTTTTTTCCTCTTCTCGCCCACGTGAGCCTACAGCACCTACCACCCAAAAACCGGGTCCACCATGGTCCTTTATAAATCTATCGCTCAAGGGATATTTTCCCATTCAAATCTAATTGTGCCACAAATTGATAGTACTGAGATGTCCCTGAGCTCGTCTGAGAGCGTGGCTCCTCTGTGACCTAGCCGCACATGTGTCATAATCGGATTTGAGGCTCACTCAGCCCCTCGCAGGCAGCATTTAAGTAGCTGCTCTGGGGCTGCGCTGTTCTAAGAGCCAGAACGGCAGAGCACAATCGCTGTGCCCAGTTTGCCAGGACACCGTGTAATTGAATTCTGCACAGCCAGACGCCATCAGATTCGGATTCCGCCTTTTGTCAGGTACAAATTTAGTTGCTGAGTGCAGTGCATTAGTGGTCTGCTTGGAAATGCCTGGAGAGGATGAAAAACGTTGCTTCCGTAACAGACATTTTTTAAGGATAGGAGCATAAACAAGATTGAGTGACAGAAGCTAACTGCACCTCATTAGCAAAAACAAAAACCAGTGACACGGATTAAGGACAGACTCTATTTCAGGCCTTGCTCTGAGCACGTGACGTGTGTTCACAACAATCCAGTGCATTGTTGGGGGCAGTTATCCCCATTTTCCAGTTGAGGAAAGTGAGGCCCTGAAGTCACTGAGGTAGTAACAGGTGGAGCTGAGATTCCAACCCAGGCATCGCCCGCTCGCTTTCTGCCAAGCGAAGGGCTCCAAGTTCGAAGCAAGGTGACGACCTCAGAGTGCCACGAGCATAAGTTGTTTCGATCTAACTGTGAAACAGGGAACATGAAGAAGTCGTCTTTGGAAGTACTTTGTTCGGAAACGCCGGCTTTCGAGGACCGGGTCAGGAGGTTTGCCCGCATGGCTCCCGCTCGGATCACCAAGTCCCTCCACGGCTCCGGCTCGCTGGGGGTCGAATCCCACCTGCGTCCTGCACAAGCTCTGGGAGCACAAGCTCTGGGAGACCAGCATTTCCGAGGGCGGCTCCATCAACATGGTGTTGGCTTTGTAATGGAATCTTGTAATTGGAAACTGAGCGGTTGAGGGTAAAGGTCGCTGGGAGACAGGAGGGGGAAGTTCCTGCCAAGCAGGGACCCTTGGGGGCCGGCTGGGGACATCACCCCACGCCCTGCAGGTGTTGCTGGCGTGCTGCTGTCCCCGCAGCCCACCCAGGTCAGTCGCGGAGGAGCGCCTTCCACCTGTGCTGTCCCGTCACGCTCCGCCCGGCCTGCCTCAAAGACCGTGAGCTTGCAGCTCCCCTGCTGAACTTGTGTGTGCTTCTCGGCACAGAAGGTTCTTGGATCCTGGTTGGAAGGCTCTTCTTCCCAGGTCCCGGCACAGCCAAGCAGATCTTACCCAGCACATTTTGCCCCCTGGACGGAAGTACGTGCACGTGATTCGAAACATCGTCTCCGTTTCCCATGCAACGTGGGATCAAAGCTGTGGAAGAGGAGCGGCTAGATGTCTTCAATCCGTAGCAAACACTCGAGTGTTTCCTGTTTGAACTGGCAATAGAAACATCAAATATTCGGGCGGCACGTCCTTCTCCAAGGGACAAATGAGCCTTGTGGTCGACTCTTTGGACGACGCACTCCGTGTATTTAGAGTGTGTGCGGTTCGGGGAGCGTGATGCGATCGGGCCCTTTCATAAAGCAGCAGGCGGTGCGCGTCGGCCACTTGCCTCGCCTTAAAAAGGAGAACGGGGTCACCCGACTGGGTCAGGCAGAGGAGCGTGCGACTCTTGATTCCGGGGTCGTGAACTCAAGCCCATGTCAGCTATAGAGATTACTAAAAAAAAATAAAATAAGTAAGCATTAAAAAAAAAACAAAGGAGAGCGAGGGTGTGGAGCACTGCAAGTCGGTCGCCTCGCTTCGCGGTTGGCTTTGTGTGGCTGCTGAGCCGCCACTGGAGCGTTTCCTGGAGAAACGGGAGAAGCTGGCTCTCGGCCCCCGGCTGTGTGCTTTGTCCCAGGACCCATCTAGACTCGCGCTGGCCCAGCTTCGGCATCGCTTGTGCCCGGGGCGTGGGGGAGGGGTGTGCCGTGGAGCCGTGTGTCACCGCTAATTACCCCTGCCACCTCGCTATCTCGGGGCCCACGTCTGAGGAGGCGTGGGCGTGGGCGGACCTGGGACCGGTCCCACAGCTGGTCACGCCTGGCGGGCACAGGTGGACAGACCTGGCATGGGCCTGCCTTCCCTCCTTAGCAGCCTTCCAGCTTCTCTGTCTCACTGTCTCCAGGCTCCGAGTTCAAAATCCTTCTCTTCACAGTTCACAGTGGATTATTTGAGACGGTAACACGACAGGCGTCAGCGGTGTAGAGGTTTCCATCTAGTTTACGCCTCCGACCGCTCTCTCGCCCCCCACGCTGGGTAGCCCGGCCAGCCCGGGCCGAGGGTCGCCCTGCACAGAAGCGTGCAAGTCCCAGGTTAACAACGTGTGGAGTTTGGTCCTGTCAGTGTCCTTCGCTCGTGCGGCCCATTCGTGGGGCGCCTGTTACCGGGGGTGCGGCAGAGGCGGGGGTGGCTGTGCCCTCTCAGCCCCCGCGTTCCTCCCCGGACAGCCGCCCGATTGCAGTGACGAGGCCGCGTCTGTGCCAGAGCCCATCAGAAAGCCCCCAGGGAAGGCCCGTCCGGTCCCCAGGAGGGCGTCAGCCGCTCCCCCCCCACTGGGGTGCCACTGGCCCTTGGGGACAGGAAGAGCTGCCACCCACCTTTGTTGGCTGGTAGCCTTAATGCTGCCGGCCTTCTGGCACATGTCGGCTGATGGCCCGGCGAGGTGAGGACCGGAACCCAGAACAGGGAAGGACGAGCGCTAATTAGCACGTGCTGCTCCTAGAGGGGAGGAGTCATGGGCATGCTCAGAGATGAGGACGGCAGCTCCTGGCGGTGGCACTTGAGGGGTCCGGCACCTCTTTCTATGCATCACCCCCTGGGGGTGGACACGCGTGCGCACACACACGCGCACACACGCACGTGTCCCCGATTTCATGGTTTCCCGTATGTGAGTCCCAGGGCTTGCTCTCGGCACGTCCCGGCACACGGCCCTCCAGGCTTATCTGTTGTGTCCTCCGTTGCCCTTTCCTGCAGCAGCTCTGGGCCAGACATCATGTGCGCAGAGCCCAGAATTCATCAGGAGGGGGTGCTCGTGGTCAGAAAGAACCATTCTTATCTATTTGAGACACAGAGAAAGGAAGGAGAGAACATAAAATCAAAACTGAAAACGAATCTGTACCTATTTTCACTATGTCCTTCTCACGGCTCTACCCTGCTCTGTCTGCCGGTAAACACGTTAGAAGTTCTAGAATCTTCCTTTGGCGGTCTGTGTGTCAAATGTAAGAACAGCAGTGACTCTTCCTGAAACGATGCCTGCCCGTGTGCTTTCGATAAACGCGCTACTGTGTTGCCGGAGCTCTTGGTCCCTGGATGCGGTGATATGATTCAGTATTTCGTCAGGAGTGCTGGTCTGCGTGGAAGACGAAAGGACATAACCAGAGGTGCTGAACATTTACTAATCTGTACTAATGGTAACTGCCAAACTTCATTCCCCAACAGAGGACTTCAGAACTAAATTCTTAAGCAGGGAATATGGCCTTGTGTCAATAAAACGCAGCTTTGGATTGATCTCCATATCCCTAGGAGTTTGACTTGGCTTCATCTTGGCCAAAAAAAAGAAAGAAAGAAAAAAAAAGCAAACAGGCTTCCAATTCAGCTCGTGTCGCTTAAATTCCTTGTATGTATTACCAGGAGGTGGGGACACATTCCTGAATACACATGTGTGTCCACAGGTGGCTTTAGAAGCTTCGGGAACACAAGGCTTGGAATGACGTCATGACTTCGCCTCGTTCTTACCATGGTAAAGTCTACACGAGAAGTCACTTTGTCTCCCGTGTGACTTCCTTCACTGAAAAATGGACTTGCCTTAATTAGGAGCGTTCCTGAGGAAACAGGTCTCTCCTGGCCTCTGTCTTCTCTCAGCCGGGCCTGCTGCTTTGGGCCGTCCTTACCTCACCGCCTTCCCCACTGCTCCGTGGAGGCTGCCAGCTCTGGGAGGCTAAGAGCATGAATGGACCACACCCTGGCTCCAGCCACTGCTTTCGAAAGGAGAGCTCTGCCTCGTTGAGTTATGCTCCGATTTCGTGAAAAGGGGTGGTGGATTGGGGGTCGCTGGTGGAACCCCTTCTCTGTGTGCAAAGGGGGAGAGAGGATTTCGGATGTCTGAGGAGGAGCTCGTCGGGTTAGTGGGGGGACCTGGCGATGGGCTTTAACCAGACCTGCGGTCCTGAGTGGACTTTCACCCCAGACTTGACCCCGAGGTCAGCACATCTGCTCCTTCGGGAGGGAGGGGCATAAACCTGGTGAATGTGTGTAACAAAGCTGAATAAACTGCAGAACTGGGTTTTGAAAGGGAACATTCATGATGGGTTTCGAGCTACAGATGGTCTCTTAGCAAAACTTGTTTAAAGCAAAAGTATGACCGTAGAAGCTGCTGGCCAGTCTTGTGTCCCCAGATTCATCCAAATTGGTTTCACAGGCGGTGTTTTCATCTTGTCTGAGTCCCAGAATCCTGCCCAGAGAGACTGGGAAAAGGGTGGTCTCGGCATACTCAGAACAGGAAGGAACGCTCAGTGCCTCTCGGTCGATTTTCGTGGAAGAACCACCCAGCACAAGACAGGGGCGGGCGGGCAGGCAGCACCCAGCGTTGTCGAACAAATGGACACTCTTAGCGTAGAGACGTGGTTCTTCAAAGCCCTGTCTGCTTCCAGTTACCGGTGGTGACTTCCACTCCTTTGTGGGAGGTGGTGTGGACGGGGGGTGGCGTGCACATTGGCTGTATTTGAACGAAGTAACACCCATTGAGAAGCCTGGCCACGGGCTCGGTGCGTAGGGTGAAACTAAGCCGCCATGTCTCATCCACACTAAGACACTGCTGATTATAGATCAAGCGTGTTGTAAGGATTCCCAAGAAGGAAAGGAAAAACCATCAAGTGAAAGCCACAGCTTGATCTGGGGACGTCGGTACGGAAAACGTATACACTAGAATAGATAGACCATGATGCTGGCACTTTGACATCGGGAAAGATTTATCATAACTTTGAAAATAATCAAGGTAGGAGTGCATTGAGAGGATTAACTCAGTTTTGAAATGGGGCAGGTGCTAAGGGGCAGGGTTCAGAGGCCCCCTCCGCGGAAGTGAACGTGTCATCCAGCTGCATCTGTCTGTCACCCTTGCGAGCTGTGAGAGTGGGGACTTCTAGAGTAAGAGATGCCCCGTTAGCGGAAACGGCCCTGAGGAGCCAGAGCGCGGCGTCAGGATCGCGTCACAAGAGACGCACAGGTTCTAGACTGGACTCAGCCCTTGTCTTGTGACGTGGGTCTTCCCGCTTCTGGCATTTTCGTTTTGGTCCCTCTGTCACTCGTGAAGAGACTGTTCTCATTCCCAGATCGGACTCTGTCGCTCACCTGCGACAACCCTCTGTGATTGGAATCTGTCTGCTTACAGTCATTTCAAGGGTTTCCGCCAAGGTACCTCTGAGAATCCAAAGTGCTGAAATGCCTGTTCTCGGCAGTTTCTCCGAAGACCTTGGTTTTGTCTTAAAAATTTATGTAGACTTTGCATTCTACTCGGATACATGTGGCATTATTTTGACATGAATATGTCTTAAATCAAGGCACCTCTCAGTTAAATGACCTGAGTGTGTTTCCCTCAATTGCTTGTCCATTCGCTGAACATTTGAGGTCCCCCATGTGCTTGTCCAGTTTTACATACTGAGGAGAACGTGCTGAACAAGACAGAGGCCTTCCTCTGTGAAACTTGTGATTAAGGATCCAGTGTGATTAATTCAGGGTTTATAAAACGTAAGCGTTCTGCTCACTTAAGATTCTTTTGGGGAGGGCACCTGGGTGGCTCAGTTGGTTGAACGTCCGACCTCGGCTCAGGTCATGTCCCACGGTTCGCAGGTTCCAGCCTCACTTCAGGCTCTGTGCTGACAGCTTGGAGCCCGGAGCCTGCTTCAGATTCTGTGTCTCCCTCTCTCTCTCTGCCCCTCCCCTGTTCATGCACTGTCTGTCTGTCTGTCTGTCTCTCTCTCTCTCTCTCTCTCAAAAGTAAATATAAACATTAAAAAAAATTTTTTTTAAAGATTCTTTTCAGGGAAAATGGATTTTCCAGGCAAGTGCACCCTGTTTAATTTGTCCTGTCTTTCAAGGCCCTCTGATCAGAGAAGTGGGCACACAGAGAGCCACTCCTCCCCACTGAGAGTGGCCTCAGTCCCTCCACAGTAGCCTCAGGTCCAGAGGCACCTCTCATGTGTTTTCCTCATTTTTCTTTTAGATCACATATCAGGTCTTAACTTACATTTGTGTCATCAAAGCCTAGTTCAGTGCCTGGCATGTATGATGTAATGATACAGGCCCCATAGTCAAGGTTGGGGCCTACTCTGAGACCTTAGTTTCTATGTCCTGATTGCCTCATATCAAATGTTTCAGATCTGATAAACAAGTCGTGCTACCATTTTTCTGTTACACATTTGGGATCATAATTGCTGATCATTGGGAGAAGGAAAGGAAGAAACGATATAAATAGAAAAAAATAGAGAGGTCACTTAGAACTTCATTTTGATTGGGAAGTGTTTTCAACTAAAAAGAAATCTATTCAGAGCTTAAGTTCTTCAACATAAATACTGGGTACGTTAGAGAATGTGTTGGGGTGTGTGTGTGTGTGTGTGTGTGTGTGTGTGTGTGTCCCAGTCCCAGGAAGATCAACATTAATTTAGAGGTTGTCAGCGTTGGTTCATCTAAAGCCGTCGTGGAAGAGACCGTGATGTGTCTGTACCCCAGGAGTACTTGTGCGGGGCAGCTCTGTGGGGCCCACCCTGGTGACAGTGGCTGCCTTTGGGAGGAAGGATGGAGGCAGAGGATGGTTATGAAGGAAGGAGACTCATCTCCCTGTGTTCTTAGGTGTTTTTGAGGGTTGTTTCTGCTATGTGCACTTAGTCGGTAGCCTTTTTAGTTTGAAATACAATTCCTATACAGAAGCACACAAAACAAGGAGCGCCTGGGTGGCTCAGTCAGTTAAGTGACCAACTTCAACTCAGGCCATGATCTTGCGGTCCGTGAGTTCGAGCCCCGCGTCGGGCTCTGTGCTGACGGCTCGGAGCCTGGAGCCTGTTTCAGATTCTGTGTCTCCCTCTCTCTCTCTGACCTTCCCCTGTTCATGCTCTGTCTCTCAAAAGTAAATAAAAATGTAAAAAAAAAAATTTTTTTTTTTAAAGAAGCACATATGTGCTGACAGCTCAGAGCCTGGAGCCTGTTTCAGATTCTGTGTCTCCCTCTCTCTCTGACCCTCCCCCATTCATGCTCTGTCTCTCTCTGTCTCAAAAATAAATAAACGTTAAAAAAAATTCTTTTTTAAATAAAAAGAAGCACATAAAACCAAGTGCGATGAAGAAGTATATAAAAGCAAATAACCACCACCCAGACCAGGCGCCCACGGCCTCCTATACGTCCTGAATGGGTTGAGGGATGCCTGTTTCTATACCCTATAAACATGAAATCATACCGAATAAGTCCTTTTTATCTCAGCTCATTCACCCAACAGCGTTTTGTAAGATGTATTCAGATCGTATAGGGCTCATTCGTCTCTGTGGTTTCAGAATATTGTAGAATATCCGCTGCCGGTGAACATTCAGGCTGTTTCCCGTTTGGGCTGTTGGTGCTGATGGGAGCATTCTCTTACCCTGTTGTGCCGCACCTGCATGAGGTTCGTAGGGTAAGTGGCCAACAGTGCAGGTCCCAGCTCCCGGGGCAAGAGTCCACTGGCTATATGTATTCAAATAGTTCCCTACTCTGTGGCCTGCCTTTTTTTATTCTTGGTGGAAAAATTTTGAATTTTATATGTTCAGTTTATCAATCTTTTAGTGATCGTTATTTTTCATGTCTTAAGTTTTCTTGGACCCAAGTAAGTAAAATCAGAAATGAAAGAGAAGTAACAACCAACACCACAGAAATACAAAAGATTATAAGATAGAGACTACTACAAAAAATTGTATGCCGATAAATTAGACAACCTAGAAGAAATGAGTACATTACTAAAAACATGCAGTCTTCCAGAGCTGAATATAGAATAAATAGAAAATCTGAATATATTAGTAATTGTTAGTAATGAAAGTGATAAACAAACAAAAATTACCCGCCCCCAAAAATACTGGCAAAAAATAAAAGTCCAGGACCAGATGAATTCATGGATGAATTCTTCCAAAAAGTAAAAAAGTTAATGGCTTTTTCCCCCAAATTATTCCAAAAGATAGAGTAAGAAAGCTTCTCATACATTCTACTAGGCCAGCATTATCCTGGTACCAAAACTAGACAAAGACACCAGTAAAGAAGAAAACCACAGGCCAATATCCCTGATGAACATAGATGCAAAAGTCTTTGGCAAAGTATTAGTAAACCACGTACAACACCGCCTTAAAAGGATCATTACTGTGATCAAGTGGGATTTATTCCAGGGATACAGGCATGGTTCAACATTTGCAAGTCGATGTGATACACCACATCAACAAAACAAAGGATAAAAATCCTATGATTATCTCGGGGCGCCTGGGTGGCTCAGTCAGTTGAGCATCCGACCTGGGCTCAAGTCATGATCTCACAGCTTGTGAGTTTGAGCCCGCATCGGGCTCTGTGCTGACAGCTCGGAGCCTGGAGCCTGCTTCGGATTCTGTGTCTCCCTTCCTCTCTGCCCCTAACCCACTCACATTCTGTCTCTCTCTAAAATAAACATAAAAAAAAAATTAAAAGAAAAATTCTATGATTATCTCAATAGATGCAGAAAAAACCTTTGACAAAATTCAACATCTATTCATGATAAAAACTCTCAACAAAGTGGGTTTAGAGGCAACATACCTCAACATAATAAAAAAAAAAACACAAAAATAAACCCCATTGTAACATCATACTCGATGAAAAACTGAGAGCTTTTCCTCCAAAAGACAGGATGTCCACCCTTGCCACTTTTATTCAACATAGCACTGAAAGTCTTAGCCATAGCAATCAGACGAGAAAAAGAAACAAGAGGCTTAATGCTGGAAGGAGCGTGTTAACTGTCACAGTTTGCAGATGACATGTTACTATACCTAGAAAACCTTAAAGACCCCACCAAAAAAACTATTACAAGTGATCACTGAATTCAGTGAAGTCCCAGCATTCAAAACTAATACCCAGAAGTTGGTTACATTTCTATACACTAATAGTGACGCAACAGGAAGAGAAATTAAGAAAAATTCCATTCGGGGCGCCTGGGTGGCGCAGTCGGTTAAGCGTCCGACTTCAGCCAGGTCACGATCTCGCGGTCCGGGAGTTCGAGCCCCGCATCGGGCTCTGGGCTGATGGCTCAGAGCCTGGAGCCTGTTTCCGATTCTGTGTCTCCCTCTCTCTCTGCCCCTCCCCCGTTCATGCTCTGTCTCTCTCTGTCCCAAAAATAAATAAACGTTGAAAAAAAAATTTTTTTTAATAATAAATAAATAAATAAATAAATAAATAAATAAATAAATAAATAAAAGAAAAATTCCATTCAAAAATACACCAAAAAGAGGGGTGCCTGGGTGGCTTAGTCAGTTGAGCATCTGACTCTTGTTTTCAGCTTGGGTCATGATCCTGGGGTCATGGGATCGAGCCCTGTATCGGGCTCCATGCTGGGTGTGGAGCCTGCCTGAGACTCATTCATTCATTCGTTCTCTCTCTCTCTCACCCTCCCTTCCCTCCCCCTTTGCCCTCTGCCTCTCTGCTCTCTCCCTCTCCTGCTTCTGCACACTCCTGCTCTTAAAAAAAAAAGAAAAGAAAAGAAAGAAAACACCAAAAAGAATAAAATACCTAGAATAAATTTAAACTTAACCAAGGAAGTGAAAGACCTATACTCTGAAAACTGTAAAACACTGATGAAAGAAATTGAAGATGACCAAATGGAAAGATATACCATGCTTATGGATTGGAAAAATTAATATTGTTAAAATGTTTATACTACCCAAAGCAATCTACGGATTCGGTGCAATCCCTGAGTACCAATAGCATCTTTCACAGAACTAGAATAAATAATCCTAAAATTTGTATGGAACCACAAAAGACCCTGAAGAGCCAAAGCAATCTTGAGAAAGAATAACAAAGCTGGAGGTATCACAATTCCAGATTTCGAGTTACACTACAAAACTGTAGTAATCAAAACAGTATGGTACTGGCACAAAAATAGATACATAGATCAACGGAACACAATAGAGATCCCAGAAATACACCCATGCTTTTCTGGTCAATCTATGATGAGGCAGGAATATATAATGGGGAAAAGACAATCTCTTCAATAAATGGTGTGGGTAAAACTGGACAGCTATGTGCAAAAACACAAAACTCAAATGGATTAGAGGCCTAAATGTGAGACCTGAAATCATAAAACTGCTAGAAGAGAACACAGATAGTAATTTCTTTATTGGTCACAGCAACATTTTTCTAGATATGTCTCCTAAGGAAAGGGAAACAAAAGCAAAAAATAAACTGTTGGGACCGCACCAAAATAAAAAGCTTTCACACAGCAAAGGAAACAGCAAAACAAAAAGGCAACCTACTGAATGGGCGAAGATATTTGCAAATTATATATCCTGTAAGGGGTTAATATACAAAGTATATAAAGAGATTATACAACTCAACATCAAATAACAATCATCATCATCATCATCAATTACAAAATGGGCAGAGGTCCCGAATAGACATTTTTCCAAAGACGTACAGATGGCCAACAGGCACATGAAAAGATGCTCAGCATCACTCATCAGGGAAATGCAAATCCAAAGCACAATGAGATACCACCTCACACCTGTCAGAATGGCTAGAGTCAAAAAGAAATAACAAGCATTGGCAAGGATGTGGAGAGAAAGGAACTCTTGTGTACTGCTGGTGGGAATATAAATTGGCATAGCCACTGTGGAAATCAATATAGAGATCCCTAAAAAAAAAAAAAGTATGATCTGTTATCCCAATAGTAAGTATTTACCCAAAGAAAATGAAAACGCTAATTCAAAACGATATGTGCACCTCTGCATTTATTGCAACATTATTTACAATGACCAAGATTTGGAAGCAACCCAAGTATGCACTGATAGATGAATGGGTAAGGAAGGTGTGTGTATATATATACCTGTATGTATGTGTATATATATATATATATATATATATACACACACACACACACACACACACACACACGTATATTATATATACATGCACACGTACAGACAGTGGAATATTACTCAACCATAAAAAGGGATGAGATCTTGCCCTCTGCGACAACATGGATGGAGCTAGAGAGTATAACGCTAAGTGAAATAAGTCGGACAGAAAAAGACAAATACTATATGTTTTCCCTTATATTTGGACTCTCGAAAACCAAATGAACAAACAGCTGGATGAACTTATGGTTGCTAGAGGGGAAGAGGTGGAGGGTGTGGACAAAACGGGTGGAGGGGAGATGGACGTACAGGCTCCCAGTTGTGGAATGAATATGCCACGGGAATCAAAGATACGGCCCAGGGAATATCGTCAGTGGTATATGCTGTGCTGGCTGGTGACGGACGGTGGCTACACTCGTGGTGAGCACAGCATCAGGTATAGAGTTGTTGAACCACTGGATCGTGCACCTGAAGCTAACGTCACGTGTGTCAACCGAACTCAAATTTTTAAAAAAAGTCCTTTTCCACTTCTTTCTTGGCATATTATTTTCTAAAAGCATTAGGGTTTTGTGTTTCAAATTTAATTCATAACCCACTAGGAGCTTTTATATATATATAATATATATATTATATATATGTAACGTGACCCAGTTTCTTCTTTCCTTCTTCCTTCCTTCCTCCCTCCCCTATTTCCTCTCCCTGGGTACCTAGTTGTCCCAGTGCCATGTATTTAAATTTTAAAGACTGACTTTTCTTCACTATTCTGCAGTACAGTTCTGTCATAAATCTAGAATCCGTATATGCCCATGCCTGTCCGTGGGCTCTGTTCTCTGTGGCTTGGCCATTTTCCTTAATGAAGCTTCACAGTAAGTCTACATTTCCAGAACAGTGAGTTACCCCACCCTGTTAAAGACCTTCTCCAAGAGGGTCTTGGTTTGTGTTGACCCCTTACGTTTCCTATGCATTTTAGGATCCACTTGCCCAGTTACACGAGTCCCTGATGGGATGTGGATCGGGGCAGCGCCGAATCTCTAAGTCAGCTTCTTCATCTGGGGAATGTTATGTACAGACACATCCTGGCAGGTGGCTCAGGCAAGAAAAAGAACACCATCGGTCTTTGCAGATGAAAGGATGGCATACACAGAAAACCAAAGGGATTTACAGATAACTTTATTAGAATTAATGGAGTTAATTAGAAGAGTTAAGCAAAGTAGCTAGATACAGAAGTAATCCCCCAAAACGTTTTTTGTGTGTCACAGCAGCAGTTAGAAAAATTAAATCTTTTTAAAGATACCATTTACAGGGGCATCAGAACCTAACAAATACCAAAGAGTAAGTCTAAAAAATGTGCGGCACGTTGTAAGAGAAAATTATAAAACTTTATTGAAAGACATTTAGGGAAAACTTGAGTGAGCGGAGAAATATTCCATGTCCGTGGATTGGAAGTCTCATTATCGCACAGGCTTCCATTTTTCCCAAATTGATAAAGGGAATTTAAAGGGTCATTAATAGGGCATCTGGAGGGCTCAGTCGTTTGAACATCCGACTTCAGCTCAGGTCGTGGCCTCGCGGTTCATGAGTTCAAGCCCTGCGTCCGACTGTGCCGACAGCTCAGAGCTTGGAGCCTGCTTCAGATTCTGTGTCTCCCTCTCTCTCTGCCCCTTCCCTATCTGTTCTCGCTCTCTCTCTCTTTTTCCATCTCTCTCTCTCTCTCAAAAATACTTACAAAAACATAAAGGGCTATGAATAATCAGCATGGAACAGAGCAAGGTGAAAGAACTTAGTTTAACAGATACCGAGCCTTATTTTAAGGCTGTAGGAGCTAGGACTTGGGTGTTGGTGCTGGGAGAGGCGTCAGTGCAGCATTCCGGGCCTGCAGCCGGGATCGAGGACAGAGGGGACGCAGGCAGCAGTGGGAAGGATGGGTCATTTCAGAAATGGCACATAAACTTCCTTTTTCAAAAACAAAAGAGTAATGCTGAACTTTGGTTTTCTAGTGGGGGGACCCTGCCATCTGCCTCACTTTGTCATATAAGAAATAGAGCTCAGTGGAATTTAGCCCACATTAATGAAGAAGTGCATGTTTACTCCGTAGTGTTAGTAACTGAATCCAACTTTATTCCCACTCACCTTGTACTAAGAATAGATACGTCGGAAGGACAAGATGACATCATAGCTCAAGGTTTGGCTGTCTCCTTTTAGCGAGATTGCGTGTTTGTTCCCATTGTGAATGAGCCATCTCTTTTCTGTGGGCTCACAACTTCGTATTTTCTTAGACCCTCTTGGGACCTGTGCACCATGCCTTTGAGAAGGCGCCGTAGGAGCTCACGGAGGTGCTGTGGTTACACTGTGGTCTCTCTCCTTGGAAATCAAGCCGCTTCAGCTGCTTAGCAAACATTCCGTGAGTGACCACAAAGTAGTTGACCGCCCGTGAGCATGAACCTTTGCGGGGAGGGAATCTCTCGAGGTGACATTCTCCAGGCTCATAGTTTTAGCAGTCTCTTTATTTTCTCTTTATTTCGTTCGAGTCATGGTTATTTGGGAAAAGCCATTTCCTATGTACCAGAGGGCCTGGTGCTCCTGTCTTTTTGCACCTGTCGTGCTGCAAGTTGGTTCTTTATTGTATCTTGAAGTGTTTTCTTTTCACCGCCAACACTGGTCACGTAGAAGTGGGCTTGGCTGTGTAATCATTTTTCTGTCCGCCAACAGCTCGCATGATGCCTCCTCGCATATAGCTACAACTCAGTGACGCAGCCTCACCATATCCCACGACTCGTGGTTCAAGCGTGTCATGTCCCCACGCTGCCCCTTCTGAGGGGTGCAGACTGAGGCACACAGAAGCTTGCAGCACCTGTGAAGTTGGCTGTGATACAATTAGTGGCTTAGGAATGACTTTTTAAAGCCTGCTGTGGCTCCTTGCTGCCTGGCGGTGGTCTGCAGACCTGACCACACGTGCCGGCGGCCAAGCAGTCTCAGGCACACGCCCCCACCGTGTGTCCCTGTGCAGGTTATGTGTTGGCTCGGCTTACAGGTTATTCTCTGCAGAAGAAGGAAGTGTGAATACCTAGAAGTTCTGTGGATACCACCTTGGGCACTCCTGGGGCTCGGCCCCACTTTGAAGATCAGGATCGGGGCAACGAGCCCATTCCCTATGGCGCCTCTGGTGTCGTGGATACAGGAACGCTGCCCTCCGTCCTGGTGGGGACCGAGAGCATTAATGGGGTGCCCTCACCCTACTCTGATGGTATAACCTTCCTCGAGCATCCCTGTCAGTTATAAATTACAGGCTTCCTTTCAGTAAGTCTGTTTTTAAAAGAACGACACAGTCATACCTCCGCCTTGTTTGCGCTGTTTCCCACGCCACGGATTAGTGTCTTCCCAGCTCCTAGTGTGTCCCTACATTTTGCTTCTAGGTATCATTCAGGATTTACCTTGAAATAATTGGGAAGGGCCCCAAGTTTACAATAATAGACTCATGAGGACCCTGGCGGGGGGGGGGGGGGGGAGCGGGGAGGCTGCTGAAAGGTTTATACAGACCCAGGGTACCTTGTGTGTGGTTTTATCTGTGTAGAAGAATGTAATAGCTCCTAACTTAAGAAATAATAAACCAAAAACCATAAAGTACCTAGGAATAAATATAAGCAAAGAGGTGAAAAATCTATACGCTGAGAACTATAGAAAGTTTATGAAAGAAATTGAAAAAGACACAAAAAAATGGAAAAATATTCCATGCTCCTGGATAGGAAGAACAAACATTGTTAAAATGTCAATACTACCCAAAGCAATCTACATATTCAATGCAATCCCTATCAAAATAACACCAGCATTCTTCACAGAGCTAGAACAAACAATCCTAACATTTGTGTGGAACAGAAAGACCCCGAATAGCCAAGGCAATCTTGAAAACGAAAACCAAAACTGGAGGCATCACAGTCCTACTCCAAGATGTATTACAAAGCTGTCATCATCAAGACAGTATGGTACTGGCACAAGAACAGACACTCAGATCAATGGAACAGAATAGAGAACCCAGAAATGGACCCACAGACGTATGGCCAACTAAACTTTCACAAAGCAGGAATATCCAATGGAATAAAGACAGTCTCCTCAGCAAGTGGTGCTGGGAAAGCTGGACAGCGACATGCAGAAAAATGAACCTGGACCACTTTCTTACACCAGACACAAAAGTAAACTCGAAATGGATGAAAGACCTAAAAGCAAGACAGGAAGCCATCAAAATCAACACTTCATCGACACATTCTGAAACACTTATGTCGGTGTTATTGGTCTGTATGCAATTTAAAATTAAAGTGAGCCACTGTCCCTCATGGGCAAAATTCAAAGTCCATTTTTTTTTTTTTTATTCTGCTTCATGGAGGTAACGTAAGGTTTGGGTCAAGTCCAGCATCGTGGTTTATTACTTAAGAGTCGGGCGGCCTTGAATACTGAATACAGAAGTGTAAGGTACCCACAGTGCCAGGCCTGGTTAGTTTGGTAACATTCGGTTCACATCACAGGGATGATCAGAAGAGTAGAGTCAAGTACAGGTTCAAGTCTGTCACACCTCTTTTCCTTCTTTCAAGATTAGCAATGCTAATTTAGAAGTTTGGTTTGGGGGGATTTTTTTTTTTTTACTTTTTAAACCATGAGATTCTAAAAGCCAAATGAGGTTTTAGGAAATAGAGTTCATGAGATTAAATTGTTTTTAATATTTATTTATTTTTGAGATTGAGACAGAGCATGAGTGGGGGAGGGGCAGAGAGAGAGGGAGACACAGAATCCGAAGCAGGCTCCAGGCTCTGAGCTCTCAGCACATAGCCCAACGCGGGGCTCGAACTCAAGAACGGTGAACTCATGACCTGAGCCGAAGTCGGACGCTCAACCGACGGAGCCACCCGGACGCCCCAAGAGTTCATGAGATTATCATCATGACAGACTCTTTTATAAACTATAAATGAAAATAGTACAGTAACAACTTAACTGTCTGGAACCCTGGAAGAATTGACATAAATGCCGGAAGGCTGAGATCTTACTGTCTTTTAGAAGAATGTTAGATAGAAAACTTTAAATCTGTTTTACTCTGCTCTTCCTCCTTAATCAGAATAAATTTGTTTTAGTGGTTTTGGTGATAACCTTGTCTTTATTCTGAATGTCAGTTCTTATCACTGTGTTAAAGGACTGAATGATGCTTTCAGATGCTTTTGAGGTAGGTGAGACCTAATGACACCACCCTGGAGGACCCCAGGCGTGCCCTTGCTTTCGAGCACATTATGCTGCCATATCTGGATCTGCCACTTAATGGCGTGGTGGCCCGAGGCTGTTGAAGCTCTCCGTGTCTGGGTCCTCATGTGTCTCTTGGGGTAAACACAGCCTTCTTCGTTTTCTCCAGCGTCAAGAGCCTGAGAATCCCAGATAGGTTCCAAATATACAAGCCGTGACTACAAAATGAACTCATTGAGGTGATCCTAGCAGACCGGAGGATGAACCAAGCTGTAGAGTTAATTGAGTGAGGATTGAAGTCAAGCAAGGAGGTAATTCAGAGAAGGAAACCTTTTCACTGGGAGAGGTTGGGCCCAAACACCGTAGCGGTCGTCACTCGTTGAAAATGATTCAACAGACAGACACCTACTATCAGAATGTTTATGAATCAAATTCTGGTTCTGCAAGCCTCGTTGCTGGGCGTTAGGGGTGCACGGAGAACTAGAAAACGTAGTCACCTGGCCCGTGCGTTCAGGGAGCCTGTGGGGGGAAGCATGAGATACTAGGCAGGACAGCTGAGATGCGGGAAGCAATAGCTAGTGCGCAGCGCCCGGCTCGGAGCGCGGCCCGCGGCTGACTAGGTTGGCAGAGCCCTGAGCAGGAAGCGGGCAGCTGGTGGCAGGAACGAGGAGGAGCCGGGAGGACACTCGGGGCGAAGAGGGTGAGGGCGCGAGCACTGAGGCAGGAAAGCCCGAGGGCCCGGAGGTGCGCCCTGGGCGCAGGTGGGTGTGGGGTCTCAGCTCTGGGCCCGGGACCCCTTCACACTCCTAAACGTTATGTAGGACCCCCGACGAGCTTTTGCGTATGTGGGTTTAGCTACCGATATTGACCATGTTCCAAATGAAAGCAGAAAAGATAAAGTGTATATTTATTAATTCATATAAAAATAACAAAACCGTGTGCTCGCTTTGGCAGCACGTATCCTAAAATTGAAAATAATAAACCTCGGGGCGCCAGAGTGGCTCAGTCGCTGAAGCGTCTAAGTTTGGCTCAGGTCACGATCTCGAGATCCTTGAGTTCGACCCGGCGTCGGGCTCTGTGCTGACAGCCCAGAGCCTGGAGCCTGATTCCGATTTTGTGTCTCCCTCTCTGCCTGCCCCTCCTCTGCTCGTGCTCTGTGTCTATCTCTCAAAAATAAGTAAACATTAAAAAAATAATAATACAGTAAGCCTAGCGCATGTTAACAGAAATAACGTCTTTATGAGCAAAGCCATATTTTATGAAAGAAAAACAAATTAAGTGAGAGAGTGGCATTGTTTTCTCTTTGTGCACATCTCCCTCCTGCCTGGCTTACTAGGAGATCGCCGGATTCTCCTGTCTGCTTCTGCATTCAGTGTGTCGCCGTGTGTCTTAGTTGAAATGTATGAAGACACATGTTTGGGGAAGCTGGGGACGAGTTCCTTAATATCCTTTGCACGTAGTTCCAGAATTTTCTTTGATATTACACCAAAACCTAAACAGGCAGTTTCTTGAAGGAATCTGTGATGGGGAATCTGAAACCATATAATGAGCCGAGCATACATTTTATTCCATTAAAATCCAGCGGAAGGACTTGCACTTTGAGTGCCCTGGAAGGACCTTGTAATGCCATTTATTGATCACTTTGAAGATACTGGTTCACTGAGTTTTGCAGACCTTCTGAGACACTTTGCAAATGTCGGACACGTTTCAGTATGTGTATCGAGAAACCTCACTCATTAGCGTCACCCCCAAAGCTCATCTTCACCCCAGGGAAGCCGTCAAGCTCACGCTGGCAGATAGCTTTCCAGACGTTCCAGAATCCTGGAAAATCGTCCCGAGCTCTGCCACTTCCCAGCCCTAAGGTGGCCCTCCAGACTGGTCTCTTCCCTCTGTTGTGTCACTGTACAGATAACCTGAAAAAACACGTGTCCGTACCGAGAAAGCTTGTAGGATGGTCTCTGCCCAGGCAGGCACCCACTGTGTAAAGGCGAGTGCTACGACTTAGGACTTTGCACTGTTTCTGTGCTGCCGTCACCACTAAGATCACCAGGCGTCGTGTCTGGTGTGAGTTGACCGGAGCCTAGAGTAAGGGACAAAAGGTGTCTTGTGGAGCGCCAGAGCGGTGACTCCGTGTGTTTGCAGCCGCTCGTTCTGACAAGCCTCAAACTGATGGCACTTGCTCCGTGTTTGCAGGAAGCCAGGGGACACCTGTGTGCCCTCCCCCCGTCACCCTCTTCACCTCGCCCTACCTGTGTCCGCGGGCGTCGCTGGCGTGGGCGTCCGTGCCCCTCGCCCCGGACCGGGGCCTGCGGTCTGGCTCTCGTTCCGGGGCCCGGCATGGTGCCAGCGGGTGGTGACAGCCAGCAGTCAGGCGGTCGTTGCCGAATGAGGGAACGCATCCAGAGGGCGTATTCTGCACAGTAACCTCGATGTGGTTTCGGAGAGTAAACGGTATAGAAACGTTCTCATAAGCGCATGAGCTGAGCCGTTGATGGGCTGTCATTTTTCTGTTTGGGGAATGTCTGACCTCTCTTCACCCCCACCCCCTCCCTTCCCTCGAGTCTCTATTAATTCAAAATAAAAATAGTAGAAGGCTTAGAAGCGTTTCACAGTGATTGTGGGTTAAGCATCTTTGCGATCAATATACTTTGCTTTCTGCTTTTCAGATGTTCCTCCTGCTGATCAAGAGAAGCTTTTTATCCAGAAGTTGCGTCAGTGTTGTGTCCTCTTTGACTTTGTTTCCGATCCACTGAGTGACCTAAAGTGGAAGGAAGTAAAACGAGCTGCTTTAAGTGAAATGGTAGAATATATCACCCACAACCGGAATGTGATCACAGAGCCTATTTACCCGGAAGTAGTCCATATGGTAAGTGGTTACAGTCTGACCAGTGCGTCCCGACCCTGAGTGACACACAGGGCTCTGGCGTCCTGAGCACAAGCCGAAACGTTTGAGCCTAACACACTCCCCACAAAGAAGTCCTCTTGTTGCAAAATTCGCACTTGAAGAATGGAAGTCTTGGTAATGTGTCCTGTGTTGTAACGATAACAGTTGAGGGAACTGGGTACCTTCCAGGGCCAGTCGAAGTGTCCCGTGTGTTAACTCCCACGAGTACCCTATGGGCCACATACACTAGAGCCCTCATTTGAGCGTACTATCTTACCCTCTTTGATGTAATAGTGCTCACTATAATTTAGAAGTAAACATGTTGTCCATACTTGTGCAGGAAAACTTTAATGATGGGGCAGAGTTAAAACAGTGATGAGACCGGGCGCCTGGGCGGCTCAGTCGTTTGAGCGTCCAGCTTCGGCTCAGATCATGATCTCACGGTTCGTGGGTTTGAGCCCCATGTTGGGCTCTGTGCTGACCGCTCGGAGCCTGGAGCCTGCTTCGGATTCTGTGTCCCTCTCTCGCTCTGCCCCTCCCCCACTCGTGCTCTGTCTCCCTCTCTCTCAAGAATAAATAAACACTAAAAAAAAAAAAAAAAAAAAAAAAATAGTGATGGGACCGAGCTGGTGTCGGGACAGTCTGCCCTGAGTGGCCGAGGTGGCCTCTGTGGTCCTGCGGTTAGTTCATTGTTGGTTTCATTCAGGCCCAAATCTCCGTTCTGTGGTCACCTGCTTCACAGCCTGTTTCTAGGCCCTTTGCAGGATCCCGTTTCAAACTTGTGTTGTTTGACACTGAACTTGTTTTCTGTTGAGTGTTTTTTTGAATTGTTGGTGTCTCATCCACCTCTGAAATCAGTACTCCCTGGTTCTAAGGGAGTCCTTGTTGCTTAATATAAAATGTTATATCCTGATTTTCACTGAACTCCTCCTTAAGTTACTGATTTTTTCCCCCAAAGCTACATGTTTCAGAAGTGACTAATCTTATGACCTAAACTATGTTTATTTCTCACTTTAGTGTGTTTGCTTTGGAAAAGATATTCGAAAGCGATGTTCATTTTTGTGCTTTTCATAACCTGTTGTGTCAGAAGTCGCTATCGACTTATTTTAACTTGTTGTTGTTAACTCTTTTAAAGTTAAGAATTTACCAATGTGTGGTCAGCCCGAGGCTGTGAGGTTCCTTCCCCATCACTCATGATGAGGGCCCCGACCTTTTCCTGTTCAGACTAAAGAAAATGGGAGTCTCGTTTTTTCTCTCCTTACTTTCAAGCCTCGTTTACTTTGGAAGGCCTCCCAAAATGCCAAAATCTCAAAGAAACAACCTAACATTTTCCCTAACACCTTCGTAATTTTGTCATTCACTTTATAATCCTCCTGGAACCTTGTTTTTTTATAGTGCAGGAGAGGGATATAACTTTATTTTCTTACAAAATGATAGAAAAATCATTTGCCTGTACATCATGTGTTGAATATTCCCCTTTCTCCATTGATTTTAAATGCTTCTTTATTGCATATCAAATTTATTTTATCTTTAAATTAAATTTGGGTGCCTGGGTGGCTCATTCAGTTAAGCACCTGACCTTGGCTCAGGTCATGATCTCGCGGTTCATGACTTCGAGCCCCACATCGGGTTCTCTGCCGTCAGTGCAGAGCCTGCTTCGGGTCCTCTGTCTCCGCCCCTCCCCTGCTTGTACGCACGCACATGCTCTCTCTCGCTCACTCACTCAATAATGAATAAACATTTCTAAATTATTTTTAAAAATAATAAATTAAATCCATTTGTTAATACATATTAAATATCTAAGCACATCAATTTGTTACATATTAAATCACATGGTTGGAAGGTTTTTCCTTTTTTTTTTTTTTTAACGTTTGTTTATTTTGAGAGAGAGTGGGAGCATGGGAGGGACAGAGAGAGAAGGAGAGAGATCCCAAGCAGGCCCCACACTGTCAGCACAGAGCCCGACCCGGGGCTCATTCTCAAGAACCATTCTCAAGAACCTGAGCTGAGATCAAGAGTCAGACACAAATTACTGAGCCCCCCCCCCCAGGCACCCCAGGTTTTTCCATTTTTAAGGAGGGAGGAGGAAGAATGCAGAACATGAGGCTTAGGTCAGCCTGGTTTGGGTCAGATGCCTGGCTCTGAACCGGGTCCCCTCCCCTGTTCAAATCAGGCCCCCTTGTGTTTACAGTGCACGTTACCTGGACGCCTGGGGGGCCCCGTTGGCTAAGCTCAGGTTATGATCCCATGGTTCATGGTGGGATCGAGTCCCTCGTTGGGCTCCACGCCGTTAGTGCAGAGCCTGCTTGGGATTCTCTCTCCCTTTCCTTCTGCCCCTTCCCTATTCCTGCTTACGCTCGCTCTCTCTTTCTCCCTCTCTTTCTCCAAATAAATGAGTAAACATTAAAAAATAAAAAGAAGTGCACATTACCACAACTGCTCAGGATGCTTAAAGCCCCGGAACTCTTGTTTAGATTAAATTATCGTTACTTCTCTCCCTGTTGATAATTGGGTCCTAACTGGGTTCTCTTCCCGCTCTCTTCACTTTGTCCCCCACCCCAAAAGTCAGGTCGGTCTTTGGAGTGTTGGACAGTTGACCCCCTAAAGTACTTTACAGATACTTACTGAGCATCCATTATGGGCCAGGAACTTTTTTAGGTGAGGAAATAGCCTGGTGGACAGTATTTCTGCCTTCTCAAAGCCTCCCTCTTCGTGGGACCGGCAGAAGGAAGAAAGCACGTAGCCAGGATGGTAGTTGATGGTGGTTTCTTGCCCTCTCAGAAGTGGAGACTGAGTGCCAGACTCACGCGGTCAATAGAAGGCCTCCACCCCCAGCAGTGCCTAGACCCAGCAGAGCAGGTGGGAGAAATGTGGGTCCCTTCCTGGTTCCACCGGATGCCACGTGCTTTGCTGACCCCTGAAGCAGCACTTAGCCAGCCCCCTTGAGTATCGCCTGGTGTGTGTGTGGTCACAGTACCTTTAAAGATGTGAATTTCCACTTACTTTGAAGAATCCGAAGCTCTGTAGATGCTATACTCCTTATGCTACTGCTTTTTTTTTAACGCTCATTTATTTATTTTGAGAGAGCACACTTGAGCAGGGGAGGGGCAGAGGGAGAAGGAGAGGGAGAGACAGAATCTCAAGCAGACTGCATGTTCAGCACGGAGCCCAGCGTAGGGCTTAATGCCACGACCTTGAACCCCTGACCTGAGCTGATACGAAGAGTCGGGTGCTCGACCAACTGAGCCACGCAGGCGGCCCCTTATGCTACTTCTTTTAAATGTGGTGCCTGTTGGGGACGCCCGGGGGGCTCAGTCGTTTGGGCGTCCAACTTCAACTCAGGTCATGATCTCACAGTGAGAGTTCAAGCCCCACTTTGGGCTCCTCGAAGACAGTGTGGAGCCTGCTTTAGATTCTCTCCCCCCCCCCCCTCTCTCTCTGCCCCTCCCCCATTCACATGCACGCACTCTTTCTCTCTCTCAAAATAGATGAATAAACTTTAAAAATATGTATTTGCCTGTTAGATTGGACTGCTATATAGTTTCTGGACAAATGCATTGAGAAGTCATTCATATACATGCAGTTCACTCATTTAAGGGGCGCCTGGGTGGCTCACTCGGTTGAGCGGCCGACTTCGGCTCAGGTCATGATCTCGCGGTCCGTGAGTTAGAGCCCCACGTCGGGCTCTGTGCTGACAGCTCAGAGCCTGGAGCCTGCTTCAGATTCTGTGTCTCCCTCTCTCTCTGACCCTCCCCCGTTCATGCTCTGTCTCTCTCTGTCTCAAAAATAAAAAAAAATAAACGTTAAAAAAAAAATTAAAATATACAATCCTGGGGCACCAGGGTGGCTCAGTCCGTTAAGCACCCAACTTTAGCTCAGGTCATGATCTCACTGCTCCTGAGTTTGAGCCCTGCATCGGGCTTTGTGCTTGACAGCTCGGAGCCTGGATGGAGCCTGCTTCAGATTCTGTCCCTGTCACTCTGCCCCTCCCCTGCTCTCTCTCTCAAATATAAAAGAAAATATAAATACATACATACATAATAAAATATACAATCCATGGTTTTTAATATATTCACAGTACTGTGCAGCCTTCGTCACATCTAATTGTTTATAACATTTTCATCCCTCTAAAAATAAACCCCAAGCCCATTAACAGTCACTGCCAGTCCTCCCTGACCTATCACCCCCAACCTCCGGCAGCCCTTTATTGCCTTTCTGTCTCTCGAGAGTTGCCTACCCTGGACATTTCCTGCCAACGGGGATTATGTGATGCGTGGCCTTCCTTCACTGGCATAATGGCTTCGAGGTTCATCCGTGTTGTAGCCTGTATCACTTATTATTTGTGTTGCCAAATAATATTTCATGCTGTGGACACGTACCACATTTTTATTTATCCATTCATCCGTGGATGGGCATTTGGGTTGTTTCTGCTACTTGGCAGTGACGAGCGACGCTGCCGTGAACACTCCCGTGTGAGCTGCGGTGTGCGTGTGTGTGCTCGTTTCCCTGGAGTATTTACGTGGGAGCGGAGCTGCTGGGTCCCGTGTTAACTGGGTGTTTAACATTTGGAAGACCCGCCAGACTGTCTTCCAAAGCGTCTGCCCCCGGATGCACCCCCACCAGCAGGGCGCGAGGGCTCCGGCCCCCCCGTGTTGTCCACACTTGCTACTGTCTGTCTGTTGGATGCTAGCCATCGGGGTGGGGGTGTGGTGAGACCTCGCTGTGGCTTTGATTTGCATTTCCCCAGTGAGCATCTTTTCATGTGTGCTGTCTGCTTTTATACATCGTGGACTTCAGTCCTAGCGTGAAACAGAGTGTTACGGGTCATCCAGCCCGTTTGTTTTCAGATTGAAAAAACTCCTGAGAATGAGGGTGAAAGGGAACCGGGCCCACAGGGGGGCTCCTGGCGTCTAGAGTCTCAGGCCTAAAGCTCATTGTCTCTTCATTTCAGTCTTATTTGAAATCTAAGCAACCATCTGTTTGTTTGTTCTTTCCATTAAATTCTCTAGTTAATCTGTTTTTCAGGCATTGGCATTTTGTTCTTATAGTCAGTACACTGATAGAAAAACCACCGTTTTCACAGACACCCGTTTTTACTTAAGTGACTCAGAGACAAACTGGTGATTCAAATGAACATTAGCAAGCATTTCTCAAAAAATAAACAGAATGAGAATGTCGCTTAAAGGAAAATAAGTGAGAGCGTTTGTTGTCAATGCAAAGTTTGAGCTTTGGGGCAAAAGTTTGCATTTTGAAAAATTTGTATCCACTCAGTGCAAGCATCAGCCACCCGGGGCCCCGGGCTCTCCTGCTTAGATCAGCGACGCTGTGAACAGATGGGATTTTTAGTACATGTGGCGAAATGAGTCCCCACTGGAAGATCTACATGACCCGCTGAACCGGTATTTTCCCCATGACCGATAAACGATGTTCCGTAATCGTGGGTGGGCCAGAGAGCCATTCAAGGTGCAAGAGGCACCATTGGGTTTTAACGTAGAGACCACCTCACCGCTAAGAGAAACTACCATTTGTCAGTTGGGTGTAGCTTCAAAGAAGTCCACGGTTCTCTGAAAAGGACCTATTAATTATTGCTCCCTTTTCCAAGCTGCACCACGTAAGAGACATTTACTTCCTGTATTTCAGCCAAACCAACATTCAGAGCGTAGAAGCAGACATGAGAACCCATCCGTTTTCTATTAAGCCGGACAGTAAAGAGAGTAGCAAAAATGTAAAAAAACACCACTCTTCTCGCTACATTTGTGTTTGTTTTGCAAAATACAGTTTGACCCCGAACAACACAGGTTTGAACTGGGAAGGTCCAGTTATACCCGGATTTTTTTTTTTAATATAAATACAGTACAGTACCATAAGTGTATTTTCTCTTCCTTATGCTTTTTTTTAGCATTTTCTTTTCTCTAGCTCACTGTATTGTAAGAATATATATGCTACATATAAAACACGAAATGTGTGTTAATTGGTGTTTATGTCATCAGTAGGGCTTCCAGTCAACAGTAAGCAATGAGTAGTTAAGTTCTGGGGGGAGTCGGAAGTTATACGCAGATTTTCGACTGCGCGGTGGATTGGTCCCTGTAGCCCCTGCGTTGTTCAAGGGTCACCTGTATTTTCTGTAACATGAGATTTAATGAAATAACTAACACTGTTACGGAAAATTATTTAAATATTCAAATAGCATTTGTATTGACACGGTGGCCTGATTTTTTTTCCTTCTTTTAAGTTTCTTTATTTTGAGAGAAACAGAGACAGCTTGAGTGAGGGAGGGGCAAAGAGGGAGGGAGATAGAGAATCCCACGCAGGTTCCATACTGTCAGCATGGAGCCCGATGAAGGGTTTGAACCCACGAACCATGAGATCATGACCTGAGCCGAAACCGAGAGGCAGACGCTTTAACCGAGTGAGCCATCCACACACCCCTGGGCTTAGTATTTTTTAATGGATTCATGTTTTTTTTAATTTTTCTGGTTTAATTTCTAACGCAGTTGACATCAGAAATGACTCATAAGCCAAAGCTCTTTGGGGTCCTTGGTAACGTTTAGGAATTTAAGGGGGTCTGAAAACCAGAGGGTGAGAACCACTCTTCCAGAAGCACACTGCTCCAAGGCAGCAGCAGCAGCACCACCTGGGTGCTTGTTAGAGATGTCGCTTCTGGGCCACCTGAGTGGCTCTGACTTCGGCTCAGGTCATGATCTCATGGTTCATGAGTTTGAGGCCCACGTGGGGCTCTGTGCTGTCATTACAGAGACCACTTCAAATCCTGTCTCTCTCTCTCTCTCCCCCCCCCACCCCTCCCCCACTTGTTCTCTGTCTCTCTCAAATTTTTAAAAAAAAATTTTGACGTTCATTTTTTGAGAGACAGAGCACAAGCAGGGGAGCGACAGAGAGAGAGGGAGACATAGAATCCAAAGCAGGCTCCAGGCTCTGAGCTGTCAGCACAGAGCCCAACACAGGGCTCGAACTCAGACTGTAAGATCGTGACCTGAGCCGAAGTCAGACGCTTAACTGATGGAGCCACCCAGGCGCCCAAGATCCTTTTTTTTTTTTTTTTAATTTTTTTTTTCAACATTTATTTATTTTTGGGACAGAGAGAGACAGAGCATGAACGGGGGAGGGGCAGAGAGAGAGGGAGACACAGAATCGGAAACAGGCTCCAGGCTCCGAGCCATCAGCCCATAGCCTGACGCGGGGCTCGAACTCACGGACCGCGAGATCGTGACCTGGCTGAAGTCGGACGCTTAACCGACTGCGCCACCCAGGCGCCCCTCCTTTTTTTTTTTTTAATTAATTAATTTATTTATTTAGAGACAGAGCAGATCACAAGAGAGGGATGGGCAGAGAGAGGAGACCCAGAATCTGAAGCAGGCTCCGGGCTCTGAGCCATCAGCACAGAGCCCAATGCAGGGCTTGAACTCACAAACCATGAAATCGTGACCTGAGCCGAAGTCAGACGCTTAACTGACGGAGCCACCCAGGCATCCCAAAATAAATAAAACAACAGTAAGAAACTTTGTATACGTGGTGTGATGGTGATGCTCTTCTTACCAAGACATTGGCTAGGTTTCCAGGGAAAATGAGCCCATCATGTCATTGTCCTCTCTACTGCTTGTAAATGGCCAGATAGTGCTTTACAAGTCATTTCTTTGATGCTTAGGGTTCAAGTCAGCATTTTCCATTAAGAGCAAAGCAATTCTTCTTGGGTCCCTATGAGGGGTTTACTGCCCAGAGACCCAGGGTGATTGTCCTGTACTCACATGAGAGTTGACGTTCTTCTCTATTTTCACATCTGATGCTTACAGTGTGTTCTGGAAAGTACTACGTGTTGTGAGGGTGAAGATGCTTTGGAAATGGGAGAGGAATGCACGTTTTGGTTAAAGAAGATAGTATATTAAGCAGGAAAGCTTCAAATAGTCTACAGATTTCTTTCAAGTGAGGATTTAAATCATGCATTCCCCTTTCGGCTTCGTTGTTTTTGTTTAGCCAGTCACAGGAGCATGGGTTAGAGAAGCAAACATCAGCAGGGAACTTTCAACATATTAAAACGTGTGGTGCTTTCTGAAATCCAGAGAGGGACTTCTCTACTTTCAGTGTCAGTAATATCAATATCTGCTTTGAGATTTGTTCTTACTATTTTTGGAGAGTCCTCCTTGGCTTAATGTTTTCAAACCATCAAAGAAATGCACGTTTGTTTTCTAATCGAAATACGCACCAGTTAATATTTCTTCTTACTCCACACCTCCCCAGTTCTACCCATACCCATTTCTAGCCAACCGGTGTATGTTTATCATTTCTTCAGAAGGCTTCTGAGAACCCTGGGGGATGACAAATGTGTTTATTATCCTGATTGTATGATGGTTTCCCAGATGTATGCATATGATGAACATGTCAGATTAGAGGGGCACCTGGGTGGTTCAGTCAGTTAAGCGTCCAACTTCACCTCAGGTCTTGATCTCACAGTTCGTGGGTTCAAGCCCCGCATCAGGCTCTTGGCTGTCAGCGCAGAGCTTGCTTCGGATTCTCTGCTCCCCCCCACCCCACCCCCAAAAATAAAAACATTTTTTTAAATATCAGATTGTACACTTTAAACACATACCGTTAATTGTATCTCAATTATACCCCAGTAAAGCTGGGCGTTTTTAAAGCTCCTAAGTGGAAGAGTATTTCTTTTGATCTAGGGGCACAGTGGAGAAACTCCTGAGATGCTAAGGACGTTGTGAACCGAGGTTTGGGAACTTATGGGCAAGAAGTATCCTTTCATAGCATGTTTTAAAATTAATTCTTAATTTACATACAGCAAAGTTCAGTCTTTTTAGTGAACAGACACATACATATAACCATGTAATCACCACCACGATCAAAATCGAGAGCAGTTTCATTACCCTCCCAAAAAATTATTTTGCCACTCCTTTGTATAGTCAAGACTTCTCCCCTGTTGTCCCTAGCCACCACTGATCAGTCCGCAGCTCTCCCATATCGTCTTTTCCAGAATGTCACGGAGGTGGGCTCATACGGTCTGTAGCCTTTTGAATCCAGCTTCCTTCATTCTGCATAATGTGTTCGAGGTCCACCCCAGCGGTTTGTTCCCGTTAGCTGCTCAGTGGTATCTCACTACATAGACGTACCATGGTTTATCCATTCCCCAGTTGAGGGGCATGTGGGGCAATAGAACTGCTGTAAGTATTCACGTGCAAGTTTTGGACATAGGTTTTCACTTAACTCGGGTAAACAGGCAGGACTCCTGGGTCATGTCCTATGTTTAACTTCCTAAATCACTTTCCGTGCCAGCAGGGTGTAAGGATTGAGGTTGCTCTGAGTCCTTGTCAACACCGGGGTCCTCAGTCCTTTAACCTCATTTTGGCTTTTTTTTTTTTTTAATTTTCAAGTAATCTCTCCACCCGACGTGGGGCTTGAACCCACGATGCTGAGATCAAGAGTCACCTGTTTTACTGACTGAGCCAGCCAGGTGCCCCTCTCATTTTGGCTTTGATTTGCATTTACCTAGTGACTGATGATGCTGAACATTTTTTCCTGTGCTTTTTCATCATTTGTAGATCTTCCTTGCTGAAGTGTCTATTCAGATCATTTGCCCGTGTTTTAATTGGGTTGTTTGTTTTCTTATTATTGAGCTGGAGGCTTCTTTACGTATTCTACATCCAAACCTTTGCCAGTCTACCTTCTTTCAGTCTATGGCTTATGTTTTTATTTTAACCCAGTGTCTTTTACAGAGTTTTAATTTCGATGAAGTCTGACTTATGATTTGTTTCTTTCAGTATCATATCTGAGAAGTCTTTGCCTAACCCAAGCTCACAAAGATATTTCTCTTAAAATGTTTATGGTTTTATAGGGTTTTTTTAATGTTTGTTTACTTGGGGAGGGGAGGGGTAGAGAGAGGGAGAGAGAGAAACCCAAGCAGGCTCCGTGCTGTCAGCGTGTGAGATCGTGACCTGAGCCGAAATCAAGAGTCGGATGCTTAACCGACCGAGTCACCCAGGCACCCCTGTGGTTTTATAGCTGTATATTTTATATTTAGGTCTGTGATTCATTTTGGCTGAGGTTCATTTTGTAGCATATGGCTGTCCAACTATTCCACTTACTGAAAGGACTAACCATTCTTTGAAATGGTTAATTTCTTTTGCACCCTTGTCGTAAGTCAGTTGACCATATTTGTGAGTCTGTTTCTGGACCCTGTTCTGTTGCATTGATTAGGGATCTTCTCGCCGATACCACACTGTCTTCATTATTGTCATGTCACTTCATAGTAAATTTTGACATCAGGTAGTGTGAATGCTTCGATCCTGTTTTTCTTTCTCAAAGCTGTTTGCCTATCTAGTTATTTTACTTTGCCATATAAATTTTAGAATCAGTTTGGTTTTATCTACAGACTATCCTTCAGGGGTTTCGATTGGAATCGCACTACTCTGCAGATTCGGGGAGAGCAGATACCTTACCCATAGTCCGTGAACACGGTATGTCTCCATCTTGGCATCGTTTTGTGGCTTTCAGCATACAGATCCTACATGTGTTTTTTTAGGCTCATAAATATTTCATCTTTTGGTGCTGTTGTAATCAGGGCTGTTCATTTTCTAATTGCTTATTGTCTTTTTCTTACAGTTCTGTCAAGTTTTATACCGTGTCATTCAGCGCATAGATATTAGTATTACTTATTGGTTGACTCCTTTATCGTTATGGAGTGATCCTCTTTATCCCTGGTCATCTTAATTGCTCCGAAAACCACTTTGATGTTAATATAGCCACTTCTGCTCTCTCTCTTGACTCATGTGAACCTGGAATGTCTTTTTCCTTACTTTTACTTGTGACCAATTTGTGTCTTTATATTCAAAGCAGGCTTGTTGCTGACAGTAAGGAGCTGAGGGTTACTTTATTCAGTCAGAGGTCTGCGCCTTTTGATTGATGAGGGTATGCAAGCGACTTGCTTTCAGTGTGAGTATTGATGTTGTTGGGTTTCAGTCTCCTGCGGAATGTGCACATTCCTGGGGTAACACCTGGACCCTACCATGAGAGCAGGCTTGAGCTAACCTCCCTAATTAGGAAATGCACAGGTTTTCTCTTAAGATTGCCACTAGGATTTTTATCATTCACCTAACCTTATTTGGGCTCACCAAAAATCCAGTTAGAATTATGTTTAAGATTGCATTCAGTGTGCAGGTTGCCTTGTGGAGAGGTTATCTTTGTAATAGGACGTCACCCCACACCAGGGAAGGGAAGATTCCTTCATTTGTTTGAATATTCTTCTGTGCCCTTTATTAGGGTTTATGCTCTCTCCATTGGGGCCTTGTGACTGGGCAGTGAGTTCCTAGTGACCAAGGGGTCACTTCTGGGACTGTGTTCCTGGACTCCTCCTGTTAATTACATTCCCTAATTATGTCACTGTTAGTGGAGAAGGTGTTCACGTTAGTTTCCCATTTGTATTTTTGGTTTTTGTATCATACCCAGCTGCAGTGGTCTATTCTGTTGCCTGTTGGCTTTTTCAGATTTGATGTAACATTTCCAAACACAATGTTCCATTTTTTAAAAATGCTGGGGCGCCTGGGTGGCTCAGTCGGTTGGGCGGCTGACTGCAGCTCAGGTCATGATCTCTTGGTTTGTGAGTTCGAGCCCCGCATCGGGCTCCGTGCTGACAGCTTGGAGCCTGGAGCCTGCTTCAAATTCTGTGACTCCTCTCTCTCTGCCCCTTCCCCCATTTGCGCTCTGTCTCTGTCTTTCAAAAATGAATAAATGTTAAAAAAAAAAAAAATGCTGACAGCTGCCTGGGTGGCTCAGTCAGTTGAACATCCAAGTTTGGCTCAGGTCATGATCTCACGGTTTATGGGTTCGAGCCCCACGTCGGGCTCCATGCTGACAGCTCGGAGCCTGGAGCCTCTTCAGATTCTGTGTCTCCCTCTCTGCCCTTCCCCTGTTTGTTCTCCCACCCTCCCTCCCTCCCTTCCTCCCTATCTCTCTCTCTGTCTTTCTCTCTCTCTCTCTCTCTCTCTCTCAGGAAATAAAATAAACGTTGGGGAAAAAACTTCCCGCTTTTCCCCTCACCCCGCCAGCCCCAGAATGCATCTGTTTCTGTTGTGGGAGGAAGAGCATCTAGACAAACGGAGATTTGGCCTTGGGTGGACTCAACCTTTATAAATCCTGTGCACGTGAATAGAACAATAAACAACATAGTGGAACGGCCTTTGTGGTCGAGAAGGAAGGACTGAATAATCAACCTTTCTTTCCTCATTGTCTCTGAAATCAGACTCTCGGTGCTGTTCGTAGGAGTGTCCCTGCCTGTTGTCAGCCTTAGTATGTTCTGCTGCACCTCAGTTACGTCAGGGCATGAACATTCTATTAGTTCACCCATTGGTCGTGAGTACTACAGATCCAGAAAGGCGTCAGGATGCTGTGGAATCTCAGCCGTTTCCCATACGGTTACTTCCCACGCCAGTTCGGTTTGCATCTAATTCCATAAATGCAGCCCTCTGGAGGGGAGCACCCACAGGGGCGATTTTAAACACCGAAAGCGGGAGTGTCGAGAGAGCAGGTGCTTCCTCGTATTACAGGGTCAGTCCCACCCCGCGTGGTGTGCGCCCACGTGCGCGGAAACCGCGCGTGCGCGTTGCTGTCCCATTTCACACGGGCCCGGTGCCGAGAGAAGATTCACTCACTTTCAACACGTGAGAAAACCGAGGCGTGGGCAGGTTTTTCCCTGTGCAGGGCCTGCTTCTGAGTCAGAAGGCAGCCTTGCCAGCCTGTCTGCGTAGTCTGATCCTGGCTGGGTCCGCACCTCGGGGCGCACACTCACTCGGTGCGTGAGAATGCGTCTGGTCCACATCTCCCCGTGGGTTTTTGTGGCACGAGGACGATGAAGACCGCCTCGCGTGGTGCTCAGACCGAACCCCGTCCAGACACGCAGACGTCAGCACACGGCGCTCCGCTCCCTTGACCCTGCAGCTGTTGTGCAAAGAAGTTTTGAAACCCAAGAATAATGTGAGGTGGCCTGCCGCTTGCCTTCTGCTCTTTTCCAGATGTCTGTTTTAGTACATTTAGCCTTTTCTAGAGACGAGCGTTGAATTAATGGAGCGTCATGTGGTAGGAAAGGTGAGTGGAAGTTACGGCGTGAGATTGTTTTTTGTCTTGTGAAAGAAAGAGCTTACGCCAATTAGAGTTGGCCACTAATAAAACTTCCCGGATTGGGGATGGTTGTGCTTCAGGGATACTGAAATGAGGACTTCTGCGTTACAAGCAAGTTGGTCCAGCAGCCCCGCAGACTCCTGACTCCACGTCTGGGATTTGGTGACACGGTGCGCCTGGCTTCACCCGGGAACGCAGTCCTTAGCTTCACTTCCGGTAGAATAGAGCCAGTTGACTAAGAATCTAACTAGCCAGGTGTGTCCGTCGGAGGTCGATCAGAGAAACTACCAGTAGGATAGAGAACCTGAGAGACGGATTTCCAGGACCTCCCTCGGGCAGGAGCTGATGCTGTCCCCCAGGGGGTTTCTTCTTCCCCAGGAAAACCCAAAGCTCTGCTCCTCAGGCTTGCCGGCCGAGTGGATGAGGCCCCCCGTGTCCTCGAGGGTGATCTGTGCTCAGTCTGAGACTGTAGATGTTGGCCACAGTTACCTTCCCGTTGACGCCCAGATTAGTGTTCGATGATGGAGGGAGTGGGGGGGGGCTCCCACACTAGCTGTGGTCCGTCAGGCCCTGCTCTCCTGGCCCTGGTTAGTCTCTCTGGGGGCTGGCCGCTGAGGAACGTGAGGGGGGCCTGGCTGGGCCCGAGCGGCTCCCCTGTACCCGCATGGCAGTCCCGTCCCGTGTGGGACTCAGGCTTCTCCGGCGAGTCTCCAAGGGAGGCAGGCACATCGCGTGTCCCCCGACTTCTTGGCCGCCCGGGGACACCACGTGGCCTCTGCCCTCCTGTGCTCAGCCTGCGGCTCTCCCCCACCTCACTCTCTTCAAGCATCCCCAGACTCTGGGTGACTGTGGGAGCCCCCAGCCATTTGGCTTTGAGGGAGAGCGTAGAAAACCCAGCTCATGAATGCCACACTCCCTTACGGGCCCCAGATCCCAACTGACTCTACTCTCCATGCTTCCCTAGCCCTGGAAGGAAGGGGCAAAAGGCTGGGGGTCCCAGGGCCGGTCTGCTGCCCTCTGCAAGCCCCAGGGGAGCGGGACCCACCAGGGTGTGGCCTTCCCTTGGTGTGGGAGTCCCTCGAGTCTGCCTGCTCGCTTCTGTGGGCTTCGGGGTCAGCATGCTGGAAGAGTCCCTCACTGCCCCGTCCCCTGGGGGCCGGTGATGGGGGACATGCCCCGTCCACCTGGCGGCACCTGTCACGGCCTCTGTTCCTTAGTCCCCTGTTGTTTGGGAGGTCTCTTCAGGACCCTGTCCCCAGGTTCCCAGGTTTACTTTCTACTTACATTTTAGGAGTATTTTCTCTTTTTTTACTAAGGGTTTTTTTTTTTTTTACTTGTTCCTGGATTTCCAACCATTTTTTTGTTCCTTCCACTCCTGCACCGTCTCAGCCCCATTGCTCTGATTCTTTGCACCTACTCCTCGTCTCAGACAACAGAGACAACAAACGTTTCATGCTCGGGGCTTTTGTAGCTGATGGCTTGAAGAGGGGGTGTTTTCCTTCACGAAACATGATGTTAAGGCTCAGAGTTCAGGGTCAGTACAGTAAAGACGGGAGGAAGCACAGCGGATGACCTGGGGTTTTAGCTCCGTCTCTCTGAGACTGGATGCCTGGACGGCAAGCTTGCCCTGGACTGTCCACAAGGACGTCCTGCACGCCGTCATGGAGCTGGGTCTTAACCTTGTGTGGCAGGTGTTTGGATTTTGTGCTTTGAGGGGTGGGGAGGGGCAGAGGTCTTGCTCTGCTCGTCTGTGAGAGCCAGTCACCAGAGCCCAGTTCTGTAACCAGCATATGGCGGGTTCAGAGATTCCGTAAGGTAACTAATCGTATCTAAATTACTATAAAGAAAGAGTGGGTTATAAATCGATGATACAGAAGAACCAAACGTTTTATATCACCGATTTGTCCGTGTATGTTGTGCTTAATTTAGAGATTAACCATGTGGGCACTAAAGTGTACCTGCGCTCCAGAGAATTCTAGACTTCATGTAGAAACGTCTGTCGTAAAACACTGACTTTTATGAAGCTGGAAATAAACGGAGCGGGGGTGGGAGTCCGTGGTAAAGGACAATATAAAGAAAACCAGGCAGCGAGTTGCATGAGGGGTTCATTCAAAGTCCAGAGAAATCTCTTCTCAAGTCATTTCTTGGTGAGTCCACGCAGAGTAAGATCATGACCGTGTAGCCCTGGGCCCTCTGCTGGCTGTCCTCTGTGGCTCGCAGGGGCCCCCTGGGGCAGGCTCACACGAGGGGCTGGCGCTCCATTGCCGGTCGTTCAGTCCCGGCCGTTCAGTCTCCACTGTTCCCTTCATAATCTCACCCTTCCTTCCCAGCACGATGCCTGCTTCCTCGCTTTGCACCCACGGTGGAGACCTTGACCTCCCCACTGCCCACCGGCACCGGTTGGTGGTAGCCGCCCGTGAGTTTGGCGGCTCAGAGTGAGGCAGGAGTCTCGGGGTGGCCACCTGTCCACGGCCGCGTTTCCTGCCGCAGTTTTGACCCAAAATCTCCTTGGGGATCCACACTGCTTCTCGATCTTGAGAATAAGGACGAGCCCAACCACCACCGGAAGCAGCAATTGTTAGAATTAAATATTTTTCTGTAAATGTTTTTTTAATGTTTTCTGTAAATGTTCTTTCAACTGTTATCTGTAAATATTTTTAATGCCCTGGTTATAATTCTAGAATATGTGGATTTCAGTTTGCAGTTAACATGTTTCGAACGTTACCACCTTCCTCCAATCCTACGGGAGCAGAATTTGACCCCGAGGAAGACGAGCCAACGTTAGAGGCGGCCTGGCCTCATCTACAGGTACTGAACTCTGGGAGCGCCCCCGAAACCGAGGCAGGAGTTGAATGTGTGTGTCTGTGAGGTTTTCCTCTAAAGCAAGTGCACTGGCCCTAAGGCCTCAAGCCCCAGCTGGTGGCAGGTGCACCTCTGATTTGTAAACCTGTGCATACAAGGAAGGCATTTCAGCAGAAGTGAGAACATCAAATGGCGTTTTTGTTTGTTTGAACACTTTACCCCAACTACAAAGATACAGAGTTGTCTGTATGTCTGCAGTGGAAATGACTGCTTGGTTAATAGCCATGGAATTGAAGCCCTTTGCAGACACTTCCTGTTTACGGTACCTAGATTCAGCGCACCCCAGAGCTCACCCGCTGACTGACACCTTTTTCTAACACATTTGTAAAGCAAAAAGTTGGTCGTTGATGAGGCTGGACGCCTGAGAAGGCACGGAGCCCAGCACGAGCAGAGTGTGTGCAGGCCGTGTGCCAGGTCAGGGTCTGGGTCGCCCGCAGGGAGGGAGACGGAAAGGTGGAAGCTGGGAACGAGCTAGATGGGGAACAGATCACAAAGGGGGGCTGTCTCGGTGGCAGAACATCCCGCCAAGGCAGGTGGGATTGCTGTGTAACCACAACAGCAGGCAACCCTCTGATGGAGGGGAGGGACCTCCCAGCCGTGGGTGACTGCGTCTGGGACCCGCTCGCCAAGACATCCCAGCTTCCAGTCCGTCCGGCTCTGCCCAGGACACGTGTGGGTGGCAGGATGTAGATCCCTACGCGCTGTGGTCTCTGACCAGCGTCAGTTAAGCATTGGTGACATCGGCCAAGGGTACCATTTTGCTTAAATGCCACTTAAGGGTATAGTCTGTGGTTCTTAGCTAAATAAAATAATTACTGTCGTCAGTTATAACTTGATTAAGCCATGTAATTTGGCATTAATTCTGTAAATAACGTGGCTTTATTTTTTAAGGCTAATATTTTCAGGCAGATATTCAACTCATGGGTGTCTTTGATCTCCATCTCATAAAATACCATGTTATTTGATTCATTGTTGTTGTTTTTTTCCTTCTAGCTTGTTTATGAATTTTTCTTAAGATTTTTAGAGTCTCCAGATTTCCAACCTAATATAGCGAAGAAATATATTGATCAGAAATTTGTATTGCAGGTAGGTACAAATTAGCTGAAACTACAAAAGCCGTAATCTACCGAGCGGGAATCCTGAGCCACTAAGTGTCTTTTTTCTTCTTGAAGCTTTTAGAGCTCTTTGACAGTGAAGATCCTCGAGAGAGAGATTTTCTTAAAACTACCCTTCACAGAATCTATGGAAAATTCTTAGGCTTAAGAGCTTACATCAGAAAACAGATAAATAATATATTTTATAGGTAAGTCGACGTGTGGGTAACAGCTCTCTTTTTGCATGATGATGCTCGCATCCACACCTAATGCTCCCCTCACCCCATCCTTCCGTTTGGCAGGTGACTGGGGAGTGGGGGTGGCCTCCCTTGCTCCCCCACCCCTCCTTCTCTGCCTGCTCCCCTCCCTCACCCACCCCCAGCACCTCCCCACTCGGCCTTCCTGTGTTTCTGTTTCCACTTACCTGGGTGCGGGTCCGTCCGGAACCTGTCCAGAGCCAACGGTCCGTCCTTCTGCCTGTGTGTTACTCCACCCTCCCCGTGCATCTCGGAGAGGCAGGAGTGAGGAGTAAAGCAGGGATCCTTAGAAACTCATAAGATGGAGAATTGTACCAGAGGCCTGGGGACCCGCGTGTACCCGGGACAGGAGAGGCCCTGCTGGCCACGGCAGGTGCAGGTGGGCCCGGCCGTCCCTAGGCCTGCACGACCACAGAGGCTGCCCTGCCTGGGTTTACCTGGGGGAGGGCACAGCCCTGCGGCTCTTGAAAGAATGTTCCATGACATTGCAAGTCCCACCCCCACCCTGGCCCCCGCCTCTCGTTGGTTCTTACCGTCTGAACATCCCTCCACCTGCCTGCCGACATCCCCGTGTTTCTGCTGCTGCCTGAGTCACACGGGCCACTGGTGATTGGGCATGAGCCCCGGGCGAGGCCCATGTGCGCGTCCAGGCCGCCCTTCCATCCTCCTCATTTGTGTCTCTGCTCACCTCCGGCTCCTTCCACACTAGCGCCTCGGCGGCCTTTGTTGACCCTCCTGGAACATTCTTTCCACCTGCCCTTCTCCACAGCCTCCCAAGGCCTCCGGACACAGCCCCCCACCAGGACGCACCGCAGCCCCTGGCTTGGCCGACAGGCCTCCCCATAGGCAGGGGGTGTGTGGGCCAAACACCGCACGCTTTCAGGGCCAGCTTCACGCCCAGCCCGTGGTGGCATCAGATGAATGTTGATGGATGAGAGAGTTAATGTGGTTTCTTACCCATCCCTGGAAAGCTTACCGAATGAGTGGTGTATTCTAAGACTTTGGGCGTCCCTGACTCCAGGACGGGTCCCAGTGGTGACAAATCCTAGCGGTGACAGGCTCCGTGGGCAGGCTCCTCTGTGAGGTAAGAAAGCAGGCAGGTTTCACACAGTCTGGCCACAGTGCCAGAGTGAAGGTGACGTACAGACCCTTGCCCGGAGCGCCACAGAGGACGGCGGGTCCCTTTTTAGACACCATGACCCAGCAAGGGAGAAGGAGAGGGGCCCTGAGACACATGGAGACACTGGATGTGGGAAGTGAGATCCCACCGTGGAGACCAGCAGCCTCTGGGGATTCCAGGGCCCGTCCCTGTCCCGTGCCCAGCCCGGCCCTGGTGTGCCCCCACCCCACCCTCCAGTGGTCACCGGGGTCTGCGGCTGTCTCTTCACACTTGATACAACAGTCCGGTGTCAGAGCTCCCGGTGTGTGTGGTCTTCCTTTGAGCTCCTTCCAAGGTCCCTACATCCCAGGACCGGCACCGACTGCGGTCAGAGAATGCCATCGCGATTCCTAAATGTCACGTTCCCAGCTCACGTTTCTTGGCATCATGCTTCCTCTTGAACAGGATCGTTATGTGGCTGATATACTTATCTATCAAGATGTTATGTACATCGTTTAAACAACGAAGAACAGGGACAGTTTAAATTCTGATCTTTTAGGCCTAAAATTAAAGGTCCACCTAAAGTGAGGTTTTTTCTTTAAAACATAGGTTTTGTTCAGATAGCAGAATCACAAATCAACACTTGTGTTAAAAGGTCTCATACCACGGGGCACCTGGGTGGCTCGATCGGTTGGGCATCCGACTTCGGCTCAGGTCACAATCTCACTGTTTGTGGGTTCAGGCCCTACGTCGAGGTCTGTGCTGACAGCTCGGAGCCTGGAGTGTGCTTCAGATTCTGCATCTCCTTCTCCCTCTGCCCCTCCCCCACTTGTGCTCTGTCTCTCTCTCTCTCTCTCTCTCTCTCTCTGTCAAAAATAAATAAATGTAAAAAAAAAAAAATTTTTTAAAAAGGTCTCATACCTTAAAGAACCTCAATATAATAAATAAAATATTTAAATAGATTACTATTCCAAAGTTATTGCACATAATTCAATTCTGAGTGCTCTGTGCTAGAGTGTGGCACTTTTGTGTTTCAGCTGTCTTCTCTGTAACTATCATTTTTTTTTTTTAATTTATTTATTACTTCTCACAGTTCTGTAATCGGAACTGGGCCCCGTGGGCAGGTCTGGTGCTGCACATGGCCTGCAGTGGGCTGGCCAGTCCGGGTGGCTCGGGGCAGGGCTGCAGCCGGCCTCCAGGAGGGAAGAAGCCTCTGCGAGGCTCGGCCAGGAAGTGAAGCACATTCACCCTGCCTTCTGTGTCGATCTGACCAACTCACAGGACAACAGATGCACAGAGAGGGAGACAGGTGCCACCTGTTCATGTGCGGCTCAGAGCACGTCCTGCAGGGGGGAAGGTCCGTTTCAGAGACGGTCTCTGATAAGCAGGTTCTGGCTCAGCTTCTAGAGAGTCCTGATTCCTTTTTAGTTGGACAAGTGAGAAACGCTGGCCTGTTCCGCATGCGTCTTTATGGCTCTCTTCCCATCTGCAACTTCCTCTCTTTCCTGTCTGGAAGAATAAGAAGGAGAATCGTACTGATTTTCTCGTTTTTATACCTCCTTCAGTTCAGGTTAAAATAATTAGCAACGAAGGCTTTATCAGTAAGAATATAGTAATGTTGACTCAGGAGAACAAAACGGATTGTAGCTGAAGGCCGTCCTTGTTCCTGCGTGTCGGCCAGTGTGGCTGGATCCCGCGCGACTCTGAGGGTCCCGCCCCTCTTTCCAAGGCCCAGAGCCCAGCTCCGGGATCTCTGGGCACCTCGTGCAGCCCACTGCTCCCCCAGCCCCCAGCTCGCCAACGAGGGCGCTCAGATGACATGGCTGCACTTCCTGCAAAGCTACGACGTGGCACCCGTAAACCCAGAAAACAAGCAAAACACAAGGGAGCGTCCGGTCAAGTTCTGTAAATTAAAGTGCTTGTCCGTGGGCATGCACCACGGAGGGCAGGACTCCCTGGGGACATCCTCCAGTCTCTAGGCAGGTGGGGGGAGGGAGGGGACATGAGAGACGTGTCCAGCAGCGGCTCGAACGCGTCACCTGCAATATGACCGCAGTGCCCGTTTCCTGCCGCCCAGGTCGCCCCGGGCCGTCTGGGTGAATCCCCACCTCACCTCGGTGCTGTGGCCACACTCGTGTCCGTGGCACCATGGTTCTCTGCTCAGGCGCCGCCGCCAGCCTGCGTGAGGCGCTCACCCCCACCGCCACGTGAACCCCTTGCCCACCTGCGGCCCACCCCGCTCCAGTTCCCAGACCCCCGCGCTCGCCCTGCCTTCCCTTCCACGCCGTTTAACCTCCCGCAGGGCCCCGGTCAGGCCCCACAGCCTTGAAGAATCCTGGTCGCTTGAAAACGTAGAAATCTTCAGGCCCACCCCCTGGAAATCTCTCCCATCTTGTGGGCATCTGACCTGTTCTTTACCTTGACAGCCCCGTTCCGCTTGTTTCCAACAAGGACGAGATTTCAGAGTCAGGTTTCTGTAATCATCACAAACTCTTATTTTAGGCTTGGAGCCGCCTCTAAACTTCATTGTCGAGCGAGAGGCAGAAACCTTTCTCAGACACCACTGCTACCACACAGGCGCACGGCGAGGCGTGGGCAGGAGTGAGCTCCTGCCTTCTGGGGAAACCCTCTGGTGGTGGGGACACGTTGCCCTCCTTGGTGTCCCCAGCCTTTTACCGCACGTGTTCAGGCATGGGACAGATGCTCTAGCACCGGGGACATGGTGACAGAAAGTCCTCGCCTGTCCTCAGGCTGACGTGGGCACAGCAGGAGAGGCTTCTCAGAGGACGCAGATCAGCTGCCCACATCGGGGTTCCAGAAGGTGGCGCTTGGAGCAGCGTGGGGGCCGAGCAGGGTGTCTGTGAGGACATAGGTGAGAGGGCCCAGTGGGAAGGAAGGAGCTTCTGCCCTTGCACAGACTGGCCTAACTCTCAGAGGCTTTAAAATTGAGCAAGGTGTCAAGTCAGACTGGCACGAAGCAAAGAAATCAGGCTAAGGGACGGAGAGGGATGTACGCATGGTCAGGAGGACAGCAGTGGCTCATTGTCACACAGGGGTGGCTGGAAGGCGAGTGCTCACAGCACAGACCTTTCGACCTTTCTCTGTGATTGAAAACTCCCAAAATAAAATGTTGGGGGCGGAAATTGCACAGTCGCGTCGGGAAGGGTGAGCCGCCCCCAGGACAGTTTTCCAGGAGGCGTGCCTGCCACCAGGCATCTGTGTGACACTCCCCCCAAGTGCATCATTTCCTCGTCCAGAGGATTGTGGTCTTTCCAGCTATTACCTCAGTGTCTCATTCTAAATGGCAAACTGCTTTTTCTAGGTTTATTTATGAAACAGAGCATCACAACGGCATAGCAGAATTACTGGAAATCCTGGGGAGGTGAGTGCTGTGCTCCTGGCAGTGACGTGGAATTTATTCCAGAATGATCCAGTTCACGGAGTCGAGCAGCCGTCTCCAGAGCGAGGCAATTGAAACCATTTCCAAAGGAACCAAGACCTCACTTGATGGAAGGGGTGGGTGAGGTCTTGGGTTAGAGCCCCCCAGACAAGAAGCCTTCTTGTGTACACGGCTCCATGCACAGATTCTGTTCCACATACCTCCTTGAAGATGGCTAAGAGGGTTTATGTTTTGACATTTAGAACGGATCATTTATTATACCTTGGGGGTATTGAGTAAATGCTAACATTTCTAATTGCTTTCATTTTATAAATTTTTCATATGTATACTTGTAACATTAACGTTTCAGAAATTTCACCGTCTTCACCCAAGTAGAGTTCTCGCTTGCTACCTTTTTTTTTTTCATCAGTGACCTATAGATTTTATATCAGACCTCCAACCCGCTGTTTCCCAAAGAGAGTGCCTTGGGGTTCCACAGCCAAATAAACTTGGAAGTGCTCTCCCGGCACCTTCCCTGGGGACTCAGCTGCATTAGCAGCTGAAGGTCCTGTGGGGAGGGGTCCTCTGCGCTGGTGTTTAATCTGATGATCCCCAAAGCCTTCGGAACACAAGAAACCTGTCTCGGGGAACACTGTCGGCTTCCAGTCGATCTGTGCTCCAGTCGCACTGAGAAGACGGTGCTCGCTATTTTAGATCTAACTTGAAAAAACGCCAGTCCTTGTGGAGAATTCTGCTTTGACCTGCGTCAGCACACTGGGAGGGTTTCTCTCGCTCAGGAGAGCGTAGCGAGCGGTCCAGGGGCCCTTCCTAGTTGTACGACCTCCCTTAACCACTCTCGGCTGCCGTTTCCTTAGCAAGGTGGGGGATGATCCCCTCACAGGGCTGTCGCGAGGACGGCGCGCTGTGTGAGATGTCCAGTGCGGCCGGGCACGGCGTGCGCACAGGCCTCCACGCTCCCAGCAGCTGGGATCGCTGGTTTTATCCCCCTGGAAGAGCTGTTTGGTCTTGTGGGCCTCCCCCATGTGAAGGAGCAGGTAGTCACTAATGCCCTCTTCAGACAGACCCTGCCTCCTGGATGGCACGGAACAGTCTAGAACTCGCTCGACTGCTCTGTGGCCCTACCACGTGTCTGTGCTTCCCTAATAAAACCAGATAAATAGTAAATAACGAAGCCTGCTTGCCCAACTGGGCACCAGTAGATAAGCTACTTGACATCAGAGACCAAAACTTCAGTTTATTTTTTTTTTATTTCTTTTTTTAAGTTTATTTATTTTTGAGACAGAGAGAGACAGAGCACGAACGGGGGAGGGTCAGAAAGAGAGGGAGACACAGAATCGGAAGCAGGCTCCAGGCTCTGAGCCATCAGCCCAGAGCCCGACGCGGGGCTCGAACTCATGGACCGTGAGATCGTGACCTGAGCTGAAGTCGGACGCTTAACCTACTGAGCCACCCAGGCGCCCCCAAAACTTCAGTTTAAAGACTAGGATCAAGACCCCCTTTCTCTGCAGGAGGGAGCAGCTTTCTGGCTGATTCTTAACCAGCTCCCGTTCTGCGCACACAGACTCACTTCTGCCAGCGTTAGGGTAATGAACCCGAATTTCTCGGGGGAAGCGTGACTTCCTAAAAGTGGGTGAAGGCCAAGGGAAGGTGCCAGCTGTGGAGCTGGAGTCCCACCTGAGCTGCCCGGCCTCCAGGCCTGTCAAAAGAAGCCAGTGTCGCCCCCAGGGACTCCTGTTGTGGGTAACGCCCCACAAACCAGAATTTTAGAATTATCTTCTAGTTACTAACAAAGACAAAAATGACTATGCTTCTTGGAAGGTATTTCATTTTCTTTCTAATTTCTGCTAATGTCCGCCTCTTTTGTGAAACCTACATTACGCTTACTGATAGTTGTGCTGAAAGTCAAGGCTTTTTTTTTAACCTGGAATTTGTGAGTATTCAGACTTGGAATACATTCTGTTTTCGCAGCATAATTAATGGATTTGCCTTACCACTAAAAGAAGAGCACAAGATTTTCTTATTGAAGGTGTTGCTACCTTTGCACAAAGTGAAATCTCTGAGCGTCTACCATCCACAGGTAAGGGGTGCTCCGCAGCATTATGTCGGTGGGGGCGTGCACTAGCTGGGTGTCTCCATGTGAGCGGCAGTGAGCTCGGACACAGAACCCCAGCCGTTCCCTGGGGGTGCGCTCACGTCGCCTTGCAGATGTCGTTTCTGGTGATAATTGAAAGGATACAGGGGGGCGCCTGGGTGGCTCAGTCGGTTGGGCATCCGACTTCAGCTCAGGTCACGATCTCACAGTTCATGCGTTCGAGTCCCACATCGGGCTCTGTGCCAACAGCTCGGAGCCTGGAGCCTGCTTCGGGTTCTGTGTCTCAGTCTCTCTGTCCGTCCCCAGCTCATGCTCTGTCTCTCTCTCTGTCTCAAAAATAAACATTAAAAAATAAATCAATCAAATTTGGCTCCTTCAAGGAAAAATCTCTCTGCAGCCAGTGAAATGGCCTAAATTGTGAGTTTTTTAACTAAGCTGTGGGCTTTTTACAGTTTGCAGAAATCTGCTTACAGTTTCATTGAAAATTCGGTAAGTGGTTGATACCCAGTTAGCTGGCTGCACTTTGCCAGAAGAGGAGGTTTTTCCTTCACTTTTGCCCCTGTGAATCCTGCATAGACAAGTACCGAGGGTCGGGGACAGGCCACGTGCCCGTTCACCAGCAGCTCTGAGTGGCTCTGGCAGCCAGTGGGCACCTCTGTCCCTCACGCTGGGAGCGGCTTGGGATGAATCACAGAAAGCCTATTCTTGACTTGATTCTAATGACGTCGGCTTCCTGGGAAGTATTTTACTTTGAGGCTTTTTTTTTTCTTCTCTTTGCTGTTAACTGGTGATAGTATCTTTATATCCAACCAGATCGTGGTCCTGTTGATTGTTTTTTTAATTAAGTTTACTTATTTTTGAGAGAGAGCAAGGGACAGTGAAGGAGGGGCAGAGAGAAAGAGAGAGAGAGAATCCCCAGCAGGCCCCACACTGTCAGTGCAGAGCCGGACACGGGGCTCGAACTCATGAACCGTGAGATCATGACGGGAGCCTAAACCAAGAATCAGACAGCCCACTGAGCCTCCCGGGCGCCCCCTGTTAACTGTTCTATAGAAGAGGGATTAATAGTTCAGAGGTTGAAGATGGAAGCAGATTTTAATTTGGTTTTTCCCCGCTCTTAGGTCACTTGTTCATTACAGACTCCAAAAAGACCACAAGAAAAATCCCCATCAACCCCGGGCTTACCTGTTGGTGTTAGTCCAGAAGGCTGTCTCCTGATTTTTTTTTTAATTAAAAAAAAAATTTTTTTTTCAACGTTTATTTATTTTTGGGACAGAGAGAGACAGAGCGTGAACGGGGGAGGGGCAGAGAGAGAGGGAGACACAGAATCGGAAACAGGCTCCAGGCTCTGAGCCATCAGCCCAGAGCCCGACGCGGGGCTCGAACTCACGGACCGCGAGATCGTGACCTGGCTGAAGTCGGACGCTTAACTTACTGCGCCACCCAGGCGCCCCTATCTCCTGATTTTTTTAGCTTTCTGCTGCACCTGGTCCCCGACAGTCCCCGGCAGAGCCCCGGCAGAGCCCGCCCGGCGGGCGCCACCTGGAGGGACGGGGGCAGCACGTGGCAGCGGGAGACGCGGCGTTGCCGGGTCACAGCACGGGGTTGACGCTTCCTCTCCTCCTTTCCAGCTGGCGTACTGTGTCGTGCAGTTCTTAGAGAAGGACAGCACCCTCACCGAACCGGTGAGTACCTTCCCCGGCCGGGCGGTGACGTCACGTGTGGGCGGTGGCGTCACGTGCGGGCTTCCCTGAGTGTAGGTACCGAGAGGTAGGTCCGCGGGCCACCGAGCCGTCCAGACCGCTTCTCAGCGCAAGTCACACTGCCGACAGACGCACCGATTTCCTGCACGTGCTGTGTGCTTTCAGACTGTCGTGATTTTACTTACAAGTTCCGTTACTGCGGCGATTATTGTACGCGATCGGATTGCCATCCTCTCTGTGCGGGGCTTGACTCCTTGGAACGTGACACACTTGAGCGGTCGTGGTCGCTGGGTCGCGTGCCGGACTGTGTGAGCTCTTGGTTTAACCACGCTCGTAACCGGCTTCGGTCAGACCACCCGCAGTGAGTTCTCGAAACGCTTGTGCCAAAGAGCCTTACGGCCTGAGAAGTTCCTTCTGCCTTCGAGGGTAGCGACTCCGTGTTCGCTGAGTCGACCGTGACAGGTTGCTGCCACTGAGCGTTCAGATCTCCCAATTTCTTGGCGTGTGATCTTTCTTAGAAATGAAAAGCGGTTGTGGCCCAGATTAACAAAGTTGAGTGTGTTGGGTGCCAGGCTAAGCATTTGAATGTGCTTTTTTTAATAGTTTTATCGAGATATAATTCACATGCCATACAATTCACCCACTTAAAGTGTACCATTCAGGGGCTTTTTGGTATATTACGCTATGGATTATTGTAATCGTGGTGAAGCATATACAACATGAAATTTGCCATTTTCAGTGCACGAGGGGCATGAGTTACATCCCAGGGCCACATAGCTGTCACCACTGTTCCCAGAACTTTGTCATCACATTGCCCCAGACAGAAACTCTGTCCCTCCCCCTCCCCCCCCCCACACCGACTCCCGCTTCCCCCCTGCCCGCCCCCTGGTGACCTCTCACCTGCCTCTGTCTCTACAAGTTTGCCTCCTCGGGGCACCTCAGATGGGTGGCATCGCGTAGGACGTCCTCAGGGCTCGTGCAGGCCGTGCCTGTGTCGGAACTCCATCCCCGGAACTCTAAGGCCGTGCACTCTCCCTTTCTCCCTTGTGTGGTGTTCATCTGCTCCTCTGTCCGTGGACGCTGGGCTTGCTTCCATCCCTTGTGATAATGCGAGCCGTGTGGCTGTGAACGTGGCTGTGCAGGTGTCTGTGCAAGTCCCTGCTCTCAGTCCCGCTGGGCGTGCAATTCAGAGTGGAATTGCCGGATCAGGCGGGAATCCCGTGTTTAGCCTTGTGAGGGGCCACCAGACTGTCCTCCGCAGCGACCACGTGGGGTTTCAGGGTCCCACTTTCTCCGTCGTCACCTGTTGTCCCTTCTTTTATTCTAGCACCTAGTGAGTGCATGGTGGTGTCTCTCGGTGGCTTTTTGACTTGCATTCCCCTCTTGACTGGAGACGTTGGGCATCTCTTCCTGCGCCTGCTGGCCACCCGTGGGTCTCGGACAAACGTCTTTAGATCCACCGCCCATTTTTTATTAACTGGCTGTTTTTTATCGTTGAGTAACAAAAGTAAGAAGTACTGAGTGCCAGTTTCAGTGTTTGAATATTCTTTTCAAAGTTACTGGTGGAATAAGAAAGGCAAATGTCATCATTCCGGCATCTTCTCTGTCCCCTTGGCCGTCTTTCACAGTGGTCCCATGAGGCTGTGTTTTATAGTGGAAATGCATGAGGAATCCGTAATGCTCTGTTTGCAAGTTACACGGGCTCCTGATCTCTGCTTTTTCTGAGCTTCTAAACTCCAAACGTGGACACCGTGTGTCACCCACCAACTCAGGAAAAGCCCTTGACATCACCCCCCAACGCCTGCCCAGCTCCCCTTCCCGGGGCTTCCGCACGCCTCCGCCCCAGCTCTGAGATTCTGGAAGCCCCCAAGGAAAGGCACCAAACTTACCAGACTTCAGTGTCAAACCAGGAGTGTTTCCCCCACTTAGACTAGGGTATCCGCCTTGAGAGAAAACTTGGGAAGCACCAGGGATAAAGCCTCTTCTCCAGTGGTGCCCTGTGCTCAGTTCCTCTGAGTTTGAAGGACATCTCCAAACTAAAGGGTGAGAACCAGGGGTGCCTGGGTGGCTTAGTCAGTTGAGCGTCCGACTTCAGCTCAGATCATGGTCTCACAGTTGGTGAGTTCAGGCCCCGTGTCGGGCTCTGTGCTGACAACATGGAGCCTGCTTCAGATTCGGTGTCTCCTTCTTTCTCTGCCCCTTCCCCTGTTTGTGCTCCCTCTCTTTCTCTGTCAAAAAAGAATAAACATTAAAAAAAATGAAGGATGAGAACCGTTGCTGGAAAAAGTAATATGGGAACAGATTCTAACACCTGCCTTTTCCTTTTCTGACTCTTCACTGTGTATGTTTCTCGTACTCTTTGGAGGCTAAAGAATCCACCCGGTGTTGGCTGCGTTTACCCCACACCAGGCCTTTGGTGTGGCACCCCGGACCCCGGCCGGGTCCGTCGCAGCCCAGGTCCCAGTCCTGCTTCAGCAGGCCTCCGTTCTCCTGCGCCCGAGAGCAGTGTGAAGGCTGACAGGGCTCGTGTTTAGTTCCCACTGGTCGAGCTGGTAGAACCTCGCAGGAGTGAGAGCCCTCGACTGCAGCTGATGGGCGGCGGGCTGGCTGCGATTGGGCCCTGACATCTCGGGCACAGAGGAGCTTCAGGCCCCCACATGCCCCAGGATTGCCACCCAGCATCACTTCGTTCCTGGATTCCCTACAGCGCAGACAACATAATGCTGCCTCTCGGCCACAGAAAGCAGGTTTAGTTTTCTTCACGTTGAAAACATTCAGACCCTCACCTTAGTGAGCGCCTTCCTTTGAAATTCACATATTATGAAAATACAAAGGCTGATCTGTCTTACTTCAGCACTGAAAGTTTGTTGGTAATAAAAAGAACAGGTAAACTCTTGTGAAGGAGCGTGTCCACTCAGCAGCACTAAGGAGGACACGGCACACACATGGGTCTCAGGGTCCTGGACCCAAGGCGCTCCTGAAGCTAGTGCGGCCAAGGTCAGGAATGTTTAAAGTATGATACGTTTAAAAGACCTGTGTTGCTCCCGTTTAAGGTCTGTAATTAATCTTTCTACTTGTAAACTGTGTATGGTGCTGAAAAGCTTTCTGGGCACGTTGAACACATACACTGTTGTAAGAACGGGAGCTCGGCAGATCGTGGACAGAAGTAAAATCATGTTTTCACGCACCTGTTGCTTTAGGCTACTCGACTTTACTACAGGGTCTGGCGGGAACTCTTTTTCCCTGGTATTCAGGGGAGGGGGCTCCCCAGGCACCAGGCCAGAGCCACTAGCATGCACGCCCGGGCTCGCCTGCCCTCCCCAGCCCTGTCCGGAGAGCGGCAGCCTGTTGAGGTTCTGAAGGAAAGTTCGGCGCGTGACGTGCAGAGAGCCGCTTTTGCCTAGATCAGCTTCCCAGGCAGGCCCCTCTTCGCCAAAGCGCTGCCAGGCTCCAAAGCCGTGGGTACCAGCCATAGGTTGTTCCCAGTAGTGTGAAAAGTAGGTCCAGCGTGGGGCTCTGATACCAGAAACAGCACCTTTTCCAGAGACGTTGAGTAGCTAAACCAGGTGTGTTCTGTGTCCCGCGTATCACTGTATTTTTCCTAATAAAGCTCCATTTGACAAACGTCAAGGAAGAGTGGCTTTGCGAAGTGAGTGACACCTGCTGTGTTCTTAACAGTGGCTCCCTGACTGCTGGTAGATAGCAGGTGCTCAGTAAATGTTCACTGAGTGATTTTGAGCAACAAGTAGGAGAAAAAAATCATTAAATCATCGATTTTTTTTTTAAGAAATTAATTTTAGAGATCATCATGCTATAAATGTTTAGATCAGACTTCAGAACTAGGAGGATTTTCTTATAAATTTTGGGGTTTTATAAAATGTAATACCATAAAAGATTACCCAGGACCCTGAATGCCAAAAGCATTAACAGAGCTGTCCTAGCCGGACGTTGTTCGAAGGCCCGCCGTGTTTTTAGCCACGGTAGCGAGCAGCTGGCCTGCCGAGCTCTGCAGGGGTGTCTGCATAGCTGGTGGAAGCCACCAGCCTCCCCGGACGGGCTGATGTTCGCAGTGATTGTCACGGCCGTCCTGATGCTAGGGGCTGGGCCAGCGGTTCCCGAAACGGCCGTGACCGGCAAAGGGCTGCTTGAGAGGGACTGGTTGCTGTCGTACATGGGCAAGCGTGCACGTGTACTTGTGTGCAAATGTTGTGGGTCCTTGTACTATTTTAGAATTAAGGTGGCTCGCCTCTAGAAATACGTATTCTTAATCCTCACCAAGCCAAATCTGATATTTTGGGTGGACGATCTTTACTGGTGTGGTTGCAGGAGGAAATTTGGAAACTAAAGGAGGGAGGTGAAGAAAGGTTGCCCCACAGAAACTCCTTCTACCCGTCTGACTTGGGCAAGGAACACAAGGTCCAGTCCCCACAAACGAGGAAGCTGCCACCATCCGGCTCAACGTGCCTCGAGAGGGCGGGCCGCACAGATGCTCCCTGGCGGGGTCCCATCTGAGGCTGCGCTGCCATGCCGTCCGCGGGCCAGCGCTCAGATGCAAGGTCCTCGCGGCCCCTGGCGGCAGTCACCGGCCCGAGGTCACTGGTCACGCACACAGGGGACAGCAGGGCCCTACCCGGGTCCCTCCGCAGCCCTGCGTGGCGTGAGCTGGTAACAGCGTCAGCTTACTCCATGTCTCTCTCCTTTGATACATTTTAGCACAGTTTAGTTAGCACAGTCGAAACACCACGTGTACACACGTAGTACATACGTTTACGTATAAATACGCGTAAAAGATCGATTGGAGATAAACAGATTGTGCATACGCACGTGTGTCGCCAACACTCTCAGAACTGGCCGCTTGTGCACCGAACGAATACACGAGCTCATGTGCTCCCTGTTTCTCCATCGTTCTTTCTCTCTCACCCCTCCTAACTGCTTGTTTTTTAACCTATTTATTCCTAAAAGGACCTACTCCCGTGGCAGTCAAAGAGAGGGGGTCACAGAAATTAAAGTTGCGTTTCTTAAGCACATAAGTTTGACCTGTTTCTCTAATTATATAAAAAAAAAAAAAGTGCTACTTTACTGAATTGCTGTTCCTTCTGTAAGGAACAGAGCAGCACCTTCTTGTGATGCTCTGCTTGCGGGGGGGGGGGGACACCCTCATGAAAAACAGAACTCTTAACTCACAGATGCCGGGCATCACGGACGTCACGCCGTGTGTTGTCTCTTCGGTAGGTGGTGATGGCCCTTCTCAAATACTGGCCAAAGACGCACAGTCCGAAAGAAGTCATGTTCTTAAATGAGTTAGAAGAGATCTTAGACGTAATCGAACCATCGGAATTTGTGAAGGTCATGGAACCTCTCTTCCGGCAGCTGGCCAAGTGTGTGTCCAGCCCACACTTCCAGGTACGCAGGGCGGGGGGAAGGGCCTCATGCCCGCGTCCACGTCGGAGGTGACAGGCTTCAGGGTATCGCAGGTCATACTTGGCTTCTCGTGTAATTGGGAGGTAAACTCCCAGCCTAGCTGTACTTCAGAATAAGATGCTAGGACCTTAATTCTGTCAAACGCACCCCAGCATCTCGACCCCCTCCCTGAAAACATGTTTCTCGCCAAGAGTGATTAGTCCTGGCCCCTCTGTGAACCTGTCTTTATGTTCAGTGTGCCCCAAATGCGTAAAACTTTGCCGTCCACAGCTGAGGGGTGGGCACTTGTAGGTGACATAAAACTCGGCCCCCACAAGCACTTTGTTTCCAACACACACACGTTCTGACTTTTGTCCCCCACCCAGTCCTGTTTGAGGGGCACCCCAGTCACATCCTGCTTTCCTCGGCCCCTTGTGCAGCCTTCCGGGCCTCATTCTGAGGTCGTCCTCGGGGCCCGTGCTTAGCCTGTCTGCCTCCATTGGACATACTGGCCTGTATCACCAGCTCACCGTGAGCAAGGCGGCCCCACCCGCATGCCCGCCCCCGTTCGCGTGCCCTTGCTCACCGGCTGTCCCCACTGGGCTCCTCCTGGCCCTCCTCCAGCCACCGCACGCCCCTCCCCGCACCACCTGACGCCTGCCCTTCCTCCATCAGGGCCCTCCTGGGGATGCATTCTGCCCCACACGTGTCCCCTTCCTAGCTGCTGCGTGCCCCCCGACGTACCCCTTCTGGTAAATTCGTCCTCCCCTCATTGGTCTTCCCCCCCGGAACGGAAGCTCCACTCCCCCTGCTCACTGCTGGCACCTCAGAGCCCCGCGCTGGGTAGGGGTGGGTGGAAGGCGTGAGGAAGGAAGGCGGTTGACCCGTGTCCTCAGCGGTAGCCCAGGGTCCGGCGTAAGTGTGTGTTGAGTGAGTGGAGGAAAGAGTGACCGTCTTCCTGCTGTACAAGAAGTCCTCTCCCTTTGGTTGAGGGCTCTTCAGGGTTACGGTCTGGAGCGTTTGGGGTTTGTGGAGATGATTCTCTAACCCAGTGTAATCCGTTGCCTGTTCACAGGGTCGTGGGGAGGGCATTGCTGGATGTTTGTCGCCATGGTCACAACAGCTGTGCCCTCCGTCTTCCAGGTGGCGGAGCGGGCGCTGTATTACTGGAACAATGAGTACATCATGAGTCTAATCAGCGACAACGCGGCCAAGATCCTCCCCATCATGTTTCCGTCCTTGTACCGCAACTCCAAGACCCACTGGAACAAGTGAGCGAGCCGGCTGCCGCCCGCGGGGCCCTGGAAAACTTTGCAAATCTTGCTGATGCCTCAGCCCAATTAAGTCTGAGATAGCAGTTAAAAACCAAAACGTAGATTTGTTTGTTTGTCTGTCTGCCGGGCTCACAGTGAAGTAGGAGCGGGACTGTATCTGTGGCCTTGTCTTCGCCTCCTCGCCCCCGTTTCGCGCCAACACGGAGGCAGGTTTGTTGGGGCAGCGCCTTCCTGGCCTCGCCGTAGGGACCCCTCCCAAGGAGCTGAAGGCGGCCGCGAAGCCTCACGGGGCGCAGTCCCCGCGGGAGCACGGGGGCCACCCCGAGCCCCGGCCACACTCTCTGGGGACCCCTCCAAGAGAGCACGAGCCACCCGCCTGTGCAAGGGCCGAGCAGGGACTAGAAACACAACCTCGGGAGTCTCGGATTTGCTTCTCTCTCCCTCGTCCTGCCCCTTTAGCAAGGATAGAGACACTGGGCAGCGGTCTTCTGACACCTTGAAGGGAACAGTCAGTGCAGGTTCCCGACTGGTGCTCACGTCACTTACCATTTACGTGACTACGGGCCCCAGGGCTTTGCTGTCGCCTCCTTCTTTCCTTTCGGCCCTTTTTCTATACGATAGTCGTTCAGTCAGATCCGAAAGCAGGGGGCAGAGCCTCCATACCCAGTGCCGCCCCCTTGTTTACAGGTGAGGAGAGCGGGACTCGGGGCGGTGGCCGGTGGCGGCCGGGTCACACTCGCGAGCTGGCGGTCCGGCTCGCAGGGTCTCGCGCACACCCTCCCACCGTCCCGGCTCACGTCCTCGCCCCCTCTCGCTCGGCCACAGTTTCCTCATCTGAGAAACAGAGAATGTTGGCATCCACCTCGGTGGTTTGTGTTGATTCATCAAGAAAATCGGTGCTCACGTGCAGAAAGCACTTGCAGCCACCGTCACCTCCTTGTGAAGTTCATGGAGGTGAGGCTGATAGATGTAGGGTCCCAGGCACCTAACAGGTATCCGGCGAACGTTCGCCGCGGGCACGCGGCTGTAGGGGTCGCAGCCCCAGCCGCCGGGTCCTGGGTGTGTACGGCCCAGCAGACCCCGCCTCAGTATATCGACTTTCAGCAACCTTTTCTATGTAACGTGCATTTCTCGTTGCGCTCAGCATGTGACGGAGCGTAGCCCTCGTCCCTGTGTGTCATTTAGTGTGACAAGAGAGTCAGCAGTGACCGCTGACCGGCTGCAAAGCCCTGCCGGTTGCAAAGAAAGAAGGGTTATTTCAGGTGTTTCCAAATGCGAGTTGGGTATCATGAAGTGAGTTAAGAAGTAGCTGTGAATCCTGCCACAACCACAAAAGCAGCAGCAGCAGCAGTCACGGTTCGAGGCTTCAGTTTTTCTGCCGTTGCTCACGACGCTGTGGGTTGACCAGGCTCTGCTGGGCAGTTCTTGGTTTGGGGAGGTTTTTTGGTCTTAATTTTTCTTTTTTTTAATTATTTTTGAGAGAGAGAGAAAGCACAAGCAGGGGAGGGCCAGAGAGAGAGGGAGACACAGACTCTGAAACAGGCTCCAGGCTCTGAGCTGCCAGCACAGGGCCCGATGTGGGGCTCGAACCCACAAACTGTGAGATCATGACCTGAGCCGAAGGAAGTCGGACGCTTAACTAACAGCCACCCAGGTGCCCCAGGGCAGTTCTGCTGACCTCACCGCGGTCCCCTTGTGGCTGTCGTCTGATGGCGAGGGGGACTGGCATCCTCTCCGGACCCCACTGGGTCTCAGAGCAGCGGGGCCTCCCCCCTCTCATGGGTGTCAGAGCCGGGAAGTTAAGTGCCATTAAGCTATCCTATGGTAATTTTATATTCTGTCTTCCAGAGCTCTGTTTTGGCATGATTAAAAACTTTTCTGTTCTTAATTAATAAGATTAAAAGGAAACTGACGTTTATGGGAAATAAAGGGTTTCCGTTATTGTCCCCGACACATCCCAGTGGGTTTTAATTACGTATGCATTCTCAAATGTTTGTTTCTAAGAGAGAAAGGGCGTGAGTGGGGGAGGGACAGAGAGAGAAAATCCAAGCAGGCCCCTGCTGCCAGCACAGAGCCCGACACGGGGCTCAAACTCATACACGGTGAGATCAGGACCTGAGCCGAGATGAAGAGCCGGACGCTTAACCGACGGAGCCACCTAGACGCTCCTGAACTGTATTTTTTCAAGTTTCAACATTTTTTTATTCTGTTTCCAAGGAAGGTGGTTTTTGGCCGCCGTCAGCCAGGACACCGCACCGAGAGGCCTCGGGGCCGGCTGCTCCGTGAGGGGCCGAGTGGCCGCCGCACGGGCTGGGAGGCCTGGGAGGCGTCGGGCCGAGCGGGGAGGAGGAGGGCTGTGGCCGCGCAGGGCGAGGCGGGGAGGGGTGGAGGGACAGGTGGCATGTTCGAAGCCTGAACAGGAAGTTCTGCTTACAGGACGATACACGGCCTGATCTACAACGCACTGAAGCTCTTCATGGAGATGAACCAGAAACTGTTTGACGACTGTACCCAGCAGTTCAAAGCAGAGAAGCTGAAGTAAGTTGCCCCCTTCCAAAGCTGCTCCCTCGAGGACTTTTTCCTCAGTCCTGAATAGACCTCTTCCGTTGTTTGTCCAGAAAAAGCTCATCAAGTCTCTAAAGCAAAGTCAAGTCTCTCATACTTGGAAAACAAATGAAAACGTGTCGTGTTAGCTCATCTGCAGAGAACTTCTCTGTCCCCCGTTCCCCTCCCCCCCACCCACCCCCGCCCCATGCTGCCAGTTCAGTTGTCTCTGCAAAATGTGTGTGCGGACCTAACTTTCAGAATTTTTGCTTTTCTCGGGGAACACGTAAAGGCTGTGAGGTATAGTGATTTTTTTAGGTTCACAAGGCAGGAATTTGGATTCTGTCCCATCAGATTTCTGCGAGAGAGCAAGTGCCTATGTCAACAGAGCTTTATTGGGCCCCTTCTGGAGCCTGGCCTGTGTCCTTCACAGAGCCAGGGCCCCACTCTCACGCTTGAAGGGTGTCAGAGTCCAGCGTGGGCTCTGGGCAGATTTTATTCTTTGCTTCTCTGCCACTAGAAGCTGGCTAAGACAGAGAAACGTTGAACGAGTGTAGTTCAAATTACAGGACATTTATGAACAGCCGTCGCATTCATTCTGTAGACAGTATGTACATGGTTACCTGCACGCCAGGCCCTGTTTTAGGCTCTGGCAACACAACAGGGCATGAAACAAAAATCCGTGCCCTCGTGGGTAGTGTGGAGAGGGAAGACAGCAAAACACACAGGAGGACGGTGTGTGCAGGGTGTGAGGTGAGGGTCCGCAGAGCAGGGAAGGCGCACGGGCACACGTGCACAGGCCATCTTCCGGGCCCCCCCCCCAACCCCCCCCCCCCCCCCCGCCCCGGCTGAGCGCCGTGTTCAGACGCGCCACCGGCTCTTCAGAGGGCAAGTATCTTAGCTTTCTGAAAAGGATCTTGCAGCCCATTTTCCAGATTTAAAAAAAAAAAAAAGGTGGGTCCAGGTGGTTAAGTGATTCACCAAAGGTCATGTGGCTCACTGGTGGGGGACTCTGACAGGAACCAGGTCTGAAGACCGTCCCTTTTTAAAGCCCCCCTTGTTGGGACATCGGCTCTTAACCTTGGTGCCTTTACGCTATGGAATGGTCTCACCTTTCATGGCTCTGTGAGCTTTTCTTCAAAATTACATAGGTCTTCTGGAGAAGCAGCAAAACCAGGAAGGACAGAGACCTGAGATGTACTCGTATAAGTCTTCCTAAGAACCCACATGCCTCAACGTGTTAAAATTCTAGCACATCTAGTTGTTAAATCTTCTCCCCTAAGTCTGGCTTGTGTTCTGCATTTCGTTTTCCGTGTTAACCTATATGGTGATCACCACCGTGAAGAATGTGGAGTAGAAACCAGAAAGTGACAGAGGGAAGCAGGTGATTGTGTTGCTGGCCTTGTCATTGTTTCCTCTCTTGAATGTGATCCCTCTCTCTAACGCCAATGACGTTTTACTATTTTTCAGAGAGAAGCTAAAAATGAAAGAACGAGAAGAAGCGTGGGTTAAAATAGAAAATCTAGCCAAAGCAAACCCCCAGGTACTAAAAAGAGTAACGTGAAAACGTCTAGGGTATCTCTTGAATGTTTTTATGAGCTAGGAATGTGGCTGCATCACGGGCAGGGAGGGGGTCGGCTTCACTAACCTTGTATGTGGAAATGTCTGCAATAAAAATACTTCTCAACTTTCGTACAAGTAACTTATTTTGCCCCACCAAGTTTTTACCACAGAATTGACCTTTTTTTCCTCTGCTTTCTCAATAAGATCTAAATCTTAACCAATGTACTGTGGTAAAAAGAAAACCAGGATACAGCGTCTATTTTGGGCCAAGATTAGGATTTGCTTTTTCCTCACCAACGTCATAGATGCTGTAGCTCAAACAATACGTCCCTTTCTTTTTAATATCGAAGTCAGTCCAAAAGAAAGGAACACAGATTTGAAATCGATGAAGTACGATGTCCGTGTTCTCTTTTCCTAAAACTAGGTTCCTGTACGCTGAGCCTTTTAATCGTTAAAAATTGCCTGACGTCTGCGTGTTAGCAACTAACCCTCTCTCCCGTCCTCGCTAGAAGGTTCCAGCGCGCTCTGGCAGGTGCGCGCACGCGGCGTGTCTCCCGGAGCAGGCGATGCGGTGGCCCGCACGGCGCCCGCCCTGGGGCTCTGAGGGCGGCTGGGGGTTCTGGGTTGTGTGGTCTTTGGTGTTACGCACGCTGGTCTGGGTGACTGGAGCACTGCCTCACGGGCGGGCCTCCTGGTCACCACGGGGCCGCTTTCCTGAAGACCGTCTGTGCGCCTCTCCACCACAGTAACAGCCCGCTGGCGGTCCTCAGGCTCCCAGAAAAGCTTGTACCTGACAAGAACCCCTCGGTACCCTCAAAATCCCAAAAGGCTCGTTGAGGTGAAGCTAGGTTCCAAGCCATCTGTTTCCTTGGGCCAGAGGCGGGCGTAAATCGTTTACTAAGTCGGTTGTGCGGGGTTCGTGGCTCTGTGACATCTCATAAAAAACAGCACGTGATCACGAAGCTAAAAGCGTGTGTTGATGTGATGTATCGATCGTGTTCTCTTTGATAAAACCGCATTCGAGAGACTTACACCTCAGGAAAGCGGAATGATGTTAAGCGAGGCCTTCCTTCCGCCCTGGAACTACCCCCACGGCCCTTCCCTAACACGACCGATTCTGTGCTCTGCCACAGAACTGCTCTGTCCACCTGCTGGAACAGAAGGGACGTTGAACGTGAGGCTGGAATACTGACGTTTGTTCCACAACCCCGTGAAAGCCCGGATCCGGGGCAGGTGGAGGTGGAGGTGGAGGGGCCCTGCCTGACGGCCCCGTGCAAAGGGCAGCCAGCCGGGCGTCCCGGTCAGGATCGCCAGACACCCCACCACACACGCACCCAAAACCCACACCTGAAACCAGTCAGAAAGGCTGATTTTTAGCTGTGTCGCCTGGAACATAGAAGTAACCTCGTGGGAAACCGCATCAAGCTTTCACGTTACAAACGAAAAAGAGCGGGTTGGCTGTACGACAAACGCGGCCTCGTTTCGCTGCTGCGCTGTCACAGGTGTGCCTTCCGAAACAGAAATTGCTCTCGCTTCCCTTTTCCTGAGCTGCTCCTGAGTTTTCTTACGTGACACGTTTCCTCCTCTGGGCCGCGCTCTGCTGTGTCCCAGGCAGGCGGCACTGTAAGCGCCCTGGGCTGCACCTGCGGGGAAGGTGGCGTTCTGGGCGCTGTGTGGACCATCTCCCCGTTGAAACCATGTGTGACCCGAGCCCCGTGAGTCCTGTCTGCATGCAGCAGTCCCCGATGATGCAGCGTCTCCAGAAGGAAAATGCCTCACGAGCTAATGTCTCAGAGCTGAAAAGCGGGGCCTCGGGACTTGATTGTCACTTGAGAGAGAGGGCGTCTTGTCTAAATCCTAGTCTCTGCTCGCTGTCTGCAACAGCAACGACAAAAGGTAATAACCCAGTGGACGAAACATCCTGCTTCCCGTTTCCGCCATGAAAGCAGTCGGGTCTTTCAGGCTTTGGCTCTGCATCTCAAATCTGCCTTTTTGAGGAACCGATTTAATAGCTTATTTTTAGGGCGCATCCCCAGCAGGGCACTGTCTGCTCACTGACCTGTATCTGGAGGTCTCCCCGTCTGTCCTGGGCTGGGGGGGTCTACGGCGGCTCCTTGGAGGGGGGGGGGGGGGTCTTAATGTCCCGCATCATTTAGGTTTTTTTTAAGTCACAAAATACTGAGGATTTCTAACGTAAATGTGTTTTCCGACTCCGCCAAAGAGGCCAAGTCACAGGTGACTGCTTATTTCTGCCTGACTTTGGCGGGATTCGTGTGCAAGGAAGACAGGCACTCGTGTGAAATCGGGTGCCACCTGCTTCCCTCTGAGAGACGGGCCCCTCGGGGCGACGTGTGTGTTCCTTCACCCTGCCGTGACCCCGGCCTCAGCAGAGGTTTTTACTCCTCGTAAGAAGCCTCTCCTGCGGTGGCCGCTGTGTGGCACTTCTGTTGCTGAGACCAGTCTGTAGCATTCTTGTTCCCACCTCTCTTTGCCCTGAGCTCCAGAGAGGACTAGGGGCCCCACACGGCTCTCCCACTCCCGCATGGAGTGCGCCCCACTTTTCCCTCAGGGCAGCCAGAAGCTGAAATGCTGGTTAAAAAGCAACCCCTGTGCCTCCTCGTGAGAGTCGTGGTTCCTCGTGCTGCTCTGAGCCCCTGAGGTGCTGTGCCCAGGCAGCCACTGCACTTGGCAGATGGGCACCAGCCGGGTGTCCTGAGTCACGGGACATTCCCCAGATACCAAGACGAGAACAGGACACAGCTTCAAGGAGCTTAGGATCTGTGAGGGGAGCCAGATGGAAGCAAAGAGAATTCATTTCAGATGGTCAGATTATAACCCATGAGATGCTGGAGAGGAAGCCAGGAGGTCTGCTTCCTGCCTCTGACGGGGACGCGTAAAGACACCCTGTGGCGGTGGCACGGCCAGGCCGAGGTGTCCCCAGCAGGAGGGCTGAGCTCCTTGGAGGGGAAGTCTCAAAGGGGACCTCCCCAGTCTGAATTTGGGGGAAGGTCCTCGAGGCAGAGAGAGCAGAGTCAGGAATCCGAGTTGTTCGGCACAGGTGGACTGTTGGCTATGGAGGAGGGGCTGGGTTGGTCTGGACGAGGGACGAAGCTGGAGACGGAACAAATGTCAATTGTATCCCCAAAATGGATGCAGGTGTTAGTGTCTTAAGGAGTGAAGTGGTGTCGTCAGACTTGCATTCCAGAAAGTTCTTTGTGGCAGCCAGGAGGCTGGTGTACTGGGAGGTGCCCGCCCTGGGGGCTCTCTAGAAGTATGTGGCCGCGGCTGGGTTGACAGGAATGGTGGGGTGGAGGGCCGTGTCTGAGGGCCCAACAGCGCTGTGAACAGAGGCCAGGCAGGGAGACCCCCGGGGAGCGGGGAGCCATCGGGAGGGGCAGGGAGGCAGGAGGGGAACCGGAGCAGTCTCGGGGCGGTTGTGTTCCATCCGTTGGGCCCATCGTGTCCGGAGAGGCCGGGAGGGTAAAACCCGATGACTGGCTTAGCAGCCAAGAGTTCCCCCACCCCAGCGTCTGTGGTACCATTGGAGGGGCCGTGGGGAGGGAGTGGGGGCGCGGGCAGCTCCCTCAGTCCCTCCCATCAGCCCAGTGACTTGTTTGTTGCCAAGCGTGAGGGGCTCCCGCGAGGCACCTGCTCGCGGCTCCCCCACCCCCGTGTCTTCCTCCCCTGCCCTCCCCCTCACAGACAAAGGGGACACGTAGCTCACTGTCACCATCACTGTAGCCCTCTGCCGTGACCTTACCCCGCGTTCTACTCAGAGACAGAGACGCCCGAGGCCAGAAACGCGTCTGCGGCTCCCAGAGCCCAAGGACGGTGGGTCCCAGGGCCGCCGGGACCCGAAGGCACACCAGCCCTTCCCTCCGTGCCCGGGCCCCAGGGTCGCAGCGTGCAACCCAGCCGTCCCAGCCTCCCAGCCGGCTCGCGGAGTTTCGGCTAGAGAGCGGAGATGCCGAGGGTGTGGACACAGGGGTGGGGCTGATAAGGCGGTTCCAGTGAGTTAGAGCGTGGGGTGAAGGGGTGAGGCCGGCAGGTGCGTGCGGCCGGGGTGGTGAGCGGAGCTGTCGGCATGGAGCGGGCACGTGGACTCCGGCCCGGGGACCGGGGAAGGCTCTGGAAGGGAGGCTGCAGCCTGCATCGCGCTCCTTGCCCGGCGCCCCGCGGGCCGAGGAGAATGAAAGGGCTCTGGTTTGTGAGGCCCCGCGGGTGCGGGCCGGAGGGGGGCCAGCGGGGAGACGTGCCCCCCGCCAGGATGAGGCCCTTGGCGTCCGGAGCCTGAGCGCGAACAGAGAGGGGCTCCCAGCTTTGCGTTGCAGCATGCGGTGGGTGTGTGGTGGAGCGAACACCGTGAGCCTCCCGGTGGCAATGGGGAGGGACAGGCCTCTGTCTGAAGATGTGCAGACCCTGAGAGAGACAGTGAGCGGACAGGCCCGCCAGGTAACAGCGCGCAGAGCTGAGCTGGGGCGCGCCCGCGCTAGTTTGTTTAAGAAACACTTGTAGGAGGTGACGGGATCCAGGCCAGCGCCTTCAGTGTGAGCCCAGCGAGAGACTCCGTGTCGGGAAGCTCAGAGACAGTCGCTGCTCCATACGTCCTAACGACCAAAGTACTGGGCGGAATCTTTGAGAGTTTTGATTATTTGCCTCGTTTATGTTAACAGCAATGATCTCAGCCCTTAACTGTCCTTCAGATGTCAACCTGGGCGAAAATCAGACCTTTGGCAGTGGTGCCTCTCCACGCTCTTCCCTCTGCACCGTCCCACGTGCTGTGGCGCCGCCGGGGCGTCCCCTGCCTTGCCGCCCCCCCCCCCCCCCGGCCCCAGGACACTGGGCAGAGAGCCTCATTCTCCTCCCCTTCGCACTGCCTCCCGGGGCCGCTCAGGAGCCAGGGACGCCTGCAGGGACCACCTCACGCCACGCCTGTGCTCAGCTGGTTTGTTTCCACGGTGGCAGAAATACGTGTTCAGATCACCACCGATCCAGAGACAGACGTTTCTTACTAAACCGGGAAGATGTACCGTGTGGGCTCCGCAGAGGGTCATGTGCCAAGTCCCTGCCTGCGTGAGGAGCCTGTCGCCTGCTGAGTTTCTCTGAACGTGCCTACCTGTCTTCACTTCCTGGGACCCAGCACAGTCCTGCCTGGATCGGGGCGCGGGGGGCGCGGGGGCCTCGCTGACTCTGCAACTTGAATCCCCGGGGGGCCAGCTCCACAAGTCCTGGTGACACCCAGCACTACGATGCCGAAGCCTGAAAGGTCACGCGGGCCAGACCGTGTTGTGCACCAGATAGAGGTGGATGCGGCGGCGTCAGTGCTTGGAACCCACTGAAGCAGAGAGGGCGCTAGTAAGACTCCACTCCCCACCTGCTCGGATGGGGTCAGGCGTTAGCAAGAGCACGGGACCTCCGCCGACCAGGCTGCACGGGGCTGCCGAGCCCTCGAAGCGTGGCCACCTGCGCCGAGCTGTTGTGCTGTCAGCCGACAGCACGGGAGCTCCCAGGCTCGGTATGAAGAAAAGAATGCAAAAACCGCTCATTCGTAATTTTCCGTTGTCGCGATGATACTAGCATTTGGGGTATATCGGGCCGAATAAAAAATACTTTTAAAATTAATTTCATCTATTGCCCTTTACTTTTTTAATGTGGCTACTAGAAAACTTGGAGTTCCATACTTGGAACACGTTATTTTTCCATTGGGCAGCACTGGTCCACACTCCTTTTTTCATAGAGCTGCCCAAAGAGGGCGACCCCACTGACCAAGTCCATGCCGCTTCCTGCCCAGCCAGCAAACCTTGAAAATACAGAGGAGAAACGCAGAACACTCCTAGTAAATGTAATCCAGATAGATTCCATAATTTCCTTACCATTAATATTCTTAGCAATGAGCAAAGTGAAGAAAAAAATTATATTTTTCTCTGTACTGGCTCTGGGGGTGTTAATTTTCCTGCTTCTTTTTTTTTTTTTTTTTTTTTTAACCGGGACAGGGTCATTTTTTAAACTACCGTTTTGGTTTTACGGCTCACAGTATGCTAAAGCCGTGAGAGCTTGCCCATCACTTGCAGACTCAGAGAAAATCAGATCAGTGTCCCTCCTACCAGGACGTTGCCCAAGAATTTGTGACCACATTCGTTTTTAAGTCGCATAGACCATGCGGAGTTGGAAAGGAAATTGGCCGAAAGGAAACTGTGCATTAAATAGTTTGGCTTTGGAGGCTTTGGGGTTTGTTCAGTTTTCTGTTTTGGAGGTGTTTTTTTTGTTTTGTTTTTTGGTACACCCTTTGGTCCAGGGAGAGAATGACCTGTGTCCAGAATGTAATGGAGGTGTACGTTATGGTCCTATTTATGATTTAAGGTGACTCTAAGGGATCAAGTATTTGTTCAAGAACGCAAACCAAAAGAGCATTCTAATGTTGAGTGAAAAACTGCCTCTTAGAGTTGACCCTAGTATTTGTGGGCCCGCCAGTCCCGAGAACACCTTCCACATGGTGGACGCACCCCCGTTTCCTTAGCACAGGGCACAGCTCCTTCCCAGGGGAGCACCTTCCACGTAACGTGAAGGGATCGCTGTCAAATCACCTACCCACTTAGTGCTGAGTTTCCTAGAGAACTCTTGTATCATGACTCTTGAAATGAGATGAAATAAGTTTTTCTATGTATTCGACAGTCCTACAAAAATTATTTGCCCGCTCCTGCCTCTTAGATTTCTATGATCACGTTCCTGGGTCAGAAGACCGGATGCCATTGAAATGCCACTTCTCCCCAAATTAACGTTATCTCAGTCAGACTCCCAGCACACTTTTTGTTTTTTTTAATGACATGCGGATTCCAAAATTCATATGGAAACACAGAGGACCCAGAATAGCCAAAACAACTTTGAAAAAGAATAAAACTGGAAGATTAATACCACCCAATTTGAAGACTTCTTATCGATTTCAACAGTTCAGTGGAATCCACCCCTCCCCCAATCTCAAACTATCTAGATGAATATGTTTATAGTGCAGGCTCTTAGGTATAATATTTGATACGATAGACTCTTACGAATTTGAAAAATGTTGGAGTCATGTTCCTGAAACTCTCAAAAACTCTGCTGTTAAAGCAAGGAGAAGATACCTAGATGCAGGAAAGTTATGTGCACAATTTGGAGAGCGAATAACAGCTAAAAATTAAAATTTGAATATTTTCAGTGCGCTTCTCATTTTGTTTTTGGCTAATTTTATTTTTTGCAAAATAAGTCCACCCTTATTTAAAACGATTTGAACGTCAGCCAGAACGGGAGGCATAGGAGGTGGATGGCAGAACTGTACCAGGGGAGGGGAGGAAGTCCTCCGGGAGGGGGGGCGGTGGTTGGTTGGAATTTTCTAGAGAAATTCAAATTATATGTTGACCTGTGAGAACCATGATTTGTTTCATTTTTGAGAAACTTGTATAACCCTACATAGAACATCCGAAGAAAAATAGTAAATCGCGTGTTTATGACATTTCTACCAGAGATGTTTAAAATGTTTACAATTCTCATTGTTAACAGTCAGTTGGGAGAAAAGCAGTGTCAACCATGCAAATAAAGAAGGTGTAGACAGACGAAAGGTGGGAAGCGAAGGTACCACTTAACGCGTAGAGTGTGTTTAAGGCTCGTGTCCTCGGGCGAAGCCCTGACAAACTAACGTTGGACATGAAGTATTTTCCCGCTTCCCCCTGTCGTTCCAGCTTGTGGTGGGAAGGACCGAGGGGGTCCCTCGAGAAGCCCTGACTGGTTGTGTCCTCAGTGGCGTAGTAAAAACGCGCACCGCCATTGTCCGCGAGGCGTCCTCTTCTGTTACCACTTACCTGTGTGAACTTGGCCTTTCAGACCTGGGGACGCGCAGCCGACAGAGGCCCGGCCTCCAGCCCTTCCTTGCTCTCCCCCCACCCCCACCCCGCCATCCCCTCTGCTCGTGCTCCCTCCTCCTTCCCTGCCTGCCGTGCTTCTGGTCTTTTCCCTCTCGTGGTTCGTGAAAATCACGCTCTGCCCTACCCGCCAGGCTAAGATGCCCACGCAGAAAGGCCCAGACGGGCCCGGCGCCCTTGCCAACCCTTCGGGTGCTCGGGGCTCATGTTTGTTCTCTCCGCTTGCCTGCACTGGTTCCAGTTCCGAGGTTTTCACTGTTGGCTTTTTCTGTCGAAAAGTTGCTTCTCTGGAATGAAGGCCTGTGTCGGCAGTGATCAAATATTTCCAGGACGTCAAAGTGTTGGTTTCGTTTGGCCTCGCTTAGGCTTTATTTTACAGCTGCACGTGGAAGGGACACAAAATCCAGGGTAGAATTTTCCCTCTTGAGTGTCTTGTGGGCCAAAAGCAAACGTGCGTCGGCACCGTGGCTGACAGTCCTCGGGGCGCGTGCCCTCACGGCCTCCTGACGCGGGCGGCTCTCCAGAAACCATCTCTGGCTAGCTTTCAGGGGGAGAACTCAAAATCCCCACCTTTACCATCACCGAGTGTTAATTTCCAAGTAACATTTCTAGAAATATTCCTAACATGTCGCACAACGTTCCTTCCGAACCCTGACGTTGCCGTTTCCGTAGGTAAATTTGCAGAAAATCTCCCCAGGAAATGTTAGCTCTGCAAAAGATGGGAACTTTTCACGTATGACTTTTCCGCACGCTCTGGAATTGTTCCTAAAGCCAGGAAAAGTCTACTTTCTGTCTGCTGAGGGTAGACATCCAGGAACTGTGAGAGGCTGTGGTTATGTCCTTCCTGTCAGACGACTGACTTCCCTCGAATTTTCTCCGATAAGGCATTAGTTCTCTACCGCAAAAAGAATGTGTTCTCTTTAAACTCTGTCTTCTTTTTGATGGAGACGCGAAGCAGAAAGGCTTGGTTCTGGTTAAAGTGTGCAACTAATTGGCAGTCTTCCGGTGGATATATGGCGTTGAGATGACTTCGATGGCTCGTTTCGTTTCAGAAGTACTGGCATTAATGCGGTAGCTCTGCCTCAAAACTGAGTGATTTGTGCAATTGCTATCCATGGAAATGTGGGCGCTTTTGGTGCAAACTGCCCAGATCAGGCCCCCCACCCCGCTTTCTTTGCAGATTCACGATGCTCTAAAGCCTCGTGGAAAAACAGGAACCTTTTTTTAAAAATGTTTAAGTGAAGGGGCGCCTGGGGGGCTCAGTCAGTTAAGCCTCCGACTTTGGCTCAGGTCATAATCTCGTGGTGCATGGGTTCGAGCCCCGCTTAGGGCTCTGGGCTGACGGCTCGGAGCCGGGAGCCTGCTTCGGATTCTGTGTCTCCCTCTCTCTCTGCCCCTTCCCCACTCATGCTCTGTCTCTCTCTCAAAAATAAATAAGCGTTAAGAGAAATAAATAAATACGATTAAGTAAAACCTAAAAACTGAACTTGAGGAAGAGGACGAGGTGGAGAAGGGGGTCTTTTATTTCTGGTTCTTAATATTGGGAAATTTCACGTGAATGATTAAAATACTGTTTTTCTAAGTCCTAGAGGGCTTGTCCCCACAAGCGACCCATTTAGCACCTCTTCCCTTGAAGACCTTTTTCCAAATTTGACAGCAGTTTGAGACCTTTGCTCGACTCCAAATCCAGCGTTAATGTGTTTCCCTTCCATTCGTTTTATCCACCTCCAAAGGAAGTTTCCACTTTCTGAACGGCTTCGGTAGCGGGCATCGGCATAAAAATGCCTTTCGTCCTCTTTGATGAAGTAGGAGGGTTTTGATAGCGATGAGATTTGCTGAAACCAGTGGATTTGCAAGACAGAGGGGTGTGGAGTGCTGGGTGCAGAGCCACACTTTTTAGACCGGATTGCCAGCCCATCACCCTGGTGGTTAGGTCGTCTCCAACGGCCCTGGCCGTGGGGGGTGAGGCCCGCGCCGCAGAGTTCTCAGGGCAGCCCTGGAGCGTGCGTGCTGGGCTCCCGGCCCACGGCTGCCCTCTGACCCCTGCGTGGCCTCGTTGGTCGCCAACGTCCCTGCATTTTTGATTCCAGGCCCAGAAAGATCTGAAGAAGGACCGGCCCCTCGTGCGCCGCAAGTCTGAGCTGCCTCAGGACCTCCACACCAAGAACGCCTTGGAGGCTCACTGCAGAGCTGACCAGCTGGTCTCCCAGGACGGGCGCTAGTCCCCCGGAGGACCGCGTCGGGCTGGGGACACCTGCTCTCTCCTGGAGTCTGTAGAAAATACATCCCTTGTGTGCCATACAAGTCGGTTACACTCAGAGTCTGAGCTTTTCTTCCACCCCGTTCTGTAGGCAGCGACACACTCTGCCTCAGCTCGAGATTAGGAGTTCAAACAATGGTGGCTTCCCCGATGTGTCCGTGGAGCCCGAGGGCCACCGGCCGCGTCCCCGGCGCGTCGTCTCGGCCCCCGCACGGCCCCCGTGAGACGGCTTCCCCAAATCAGAGCTAAGGAGAGCACCCTAGACATCTTCACGTTCGGCCCAGACGGAATCCGCGATCGTTTACCATAAGTGGTTCTGTGATCGTGTGGATGTGCTTCAGATCAGAGGAACCCTTGAAACAGAAACGCATCGCGTATTCTTGAAGACTCTACAACCTCCTCGATTGTTTCCACGTGACTGTTGCGCCAGTAGTCAGTCGTTTTCTCTCCTTGCTCGCTCGCTCTTTTTTTTCCCTTTTCATCCCGTTGACGTGGTCCTTTGCTGTCATCATTCTAACACAGCTTACTGGGAAAAGTGACATGACAATCCTCGGCCACTGTGTTTTCCTGAGGTGTTTCTTTACTTTGCCTGATGACCCGTGTGCCGTGTTACTCTCGTGCACAGCTAAAGCCATACTTCCAAGCCCGCGGCCCAGCACCAGGGACTCCACGAGCGAGCTCGTGGGAGAAACGTGTTTTTAGAAAGCGCCTTTCTCCGTCCACCTTGACCGGAATTGGAATTTTAAAACGATGTGTCCCCCCTTTTTTTTTTTCTTCGCATTTTTTTGTCTCTACTGACACACGGTTGCCCTTTAACGAGGCTCTCGAATGAATAAAATTCTCATCTCTAAGAATTGATTTGATACATTTTGTAGAAAGTTAGAGCGAGACCCTCTCGAGCTCGGCCAGTCCGGCCCCCGCCTCTGGGCATAAAGTAACAAAAATGCCACCAAACGCCACCGTCCGTGCCGGGCGCTGCCCTGACATCCGCTGGGTGCCGGACGCAGGCCCGAGGGCTCGGACGGGCAGCCGCCAGGGCTGCGGTGAGTCCCTCCCGGCCGACCAGAGCACGCGGTATAAACACCTCATCAGGAAAAGACACTGTCTGAGTTTCCATGGGTCTTCAAATGCTGCTATAGAGCCACAGATTTCCCTGCATGTTCTGAGCTTTCTGTTTGAATGGAACCGCACGAGGAGAAAAACCCTTCACCCGGGGTGCGTCTGCTCCGTATTTCTCTCAGGGTGGCCAGTGTTTTGACTTCCTTATCCTGCTTGAAAGCTATTTGAGATGTGTACTGCTATCCCGAGCAAGTGATTCAGTTTCCTTGGTCTGTGGCATAAGATGATACAAGTCCGTGTTAAATGTCGCTGATGCACAGAAGATAAGACGTGGTTTCTCTCAGGCTGTCCGTTCTGACTCGAGGTCGTGGGTGTCCGCTGACACGTTGTGGGAAGCGGACCTGGGCCCCGGGCAGCTGTGACGCCTGCTGCTCCCGGGGTCGCCTCCGTCCCTCCGTCCGCAACGTCTGTGTCCCCGTGTCCCGGAGGAAGGTTGCAGAGGGGGGTGGCGGGGTGGGCCCCGTGTTCGGAGCAAGGGCTCACTGAAAAAAACTGCCCCAGCTGGAAGCAGGAAGGGCCACCTTGGGAGAAGAAATGCTTCCTGAGAAACTTGACAAGTACCTATCAATTGTACCATTATGAAATGTATCCTTTAAAAACAAAAAGTTTAGATGCCTTCTCCTTTTGAGGGAAAAAGGGTGCTTTTTATTGTATAAAGCAGCGTCTTATGTATTTTGATATACCATTGTTTGAACTTCCGTCTTTAGCTGATAGATCCTCAGATACCCTTGATTTTGGATGTTCGGTATGTGTCGAGAGAGAGGGTCCTGGGAAGGCCCCCCCCCCCCTCTGCCCTCGGTAAAAAGCGAAATATCCTTGTCTGGGTGACTGTATAGAGCTCAGCCTGTAAAAACACCTTTTCTGTCGAGCTTCTATCTCTGCTCTTTATTGAAGACAAACATTCACCAAAAAGGGGGGGAAAAAAAGTTTTGAGAGAAACTAATTTTCTTTGACGAGAGTATTATTTCATATTTTGGCCTATTAAAGTTTTCCTAGTTAGTACTCAGATTCCCTGTGCTAATTGTTCGACTTATATAAGATACACCATTTATTATATTATATAGATACACCGTTTCTCCTGCACCAAACTGATTTCAAAAGTACGACATTGAGAACAAACCGGTGACTGTTTTTCTTCATAAAGTCCTGCATTCGGCATCTTCACTGTTTCCAGACTGTATCTGTACATCAGAAATGTCACTATTCCGAGTGTCTTTTTAGTGTGGCTTTAGTATGGCTTCCTTTTAATATTGTACATACATTGTATCTTTGTTTTATGGTAATAAGTAATAAAAATGTAGACTTCATATTTTGTACAAAATGTCCTATGTACAGAATAAAAAAAAGTTCATAGAAACAGCAAAAATAGGTAAGTGGCACAATTATTTTTCTTTAGAAGATATCTGTAACTTTACGCTTTAGTGAAATGTTAAGTACCTACATATTTTTTAACATTTTGTAATTCAGAACTTTTTGTTTCGACATTGTTTATGAAGAGGAAACTTCATACACTCGCCATTTAATATGCTCTTTTATCTAATTTTAAAAAACTCTAAAAATGGTGTATTATATGGACTAAATAAAGAACATGTGAATTTTACTGCTCATCATGAAACTAAATTTAGCCACGGTGTCGGGCCAGCCGGTCCTGGTCACTATCGAGTTTCCCTCCGGCCTAGGCAGCCGTGCCTGGGACACCGGCCGGGGGATGGGCAGTGTGGACAGAGTCCCTCACTCCAGCCGGGCGTGTGCTGGGCCCTCCTGGGCTCGTCCCGTGGGCTCATCCTTCACTTCCCTAGGGGAGAAAGCAACGGTGCCTTTCTCCACCAGCTCTCCTCTCCTCTCCTGAGTAGGCACGTGTGAGTCAGAACACGGTTTCTAGAAATGGAATCATTTGAGCCCGAATCGTGATGTTTAAAAGGATTCTGGAAAAAAGAAATTAATGTCTTGCAAACAGAATCGCTGAGAATCTGAATTTGGGGTCCCCCCCCCCTTCTTCACGGGGATCTTCACCGATCCCACCAATGCTGTTGATGAAAAGTCAACCAAAGACGCAGAGTCGAGTCACTTCCTCAAGTCGTTGCCACGAACCACCCATGCCCTTGGCTGTGCTTGGTGACATTCCAGCCGGCGGGTGGGGCTCACTAGTTCCCTCTCTCTGTCCCAAGTCTTGTGACACCCTCACCAGTAAAAGCACAGGAGGTGTCGCCCTGGGCCCGGGGGTGTATTGGAGGGGCCCAGCCCCCCGCGGCGCATGGTCCTTGCACATGGTAACTCCATGGGGAAGTTTGGGGAACCGCGCGTACCCCACTTCACCCCGGGCAGGTACGTACCGCTGGTCAGAGGACACCTTAAACGTGGCGCAGCAAGGAGCTCGCTGGGCCCTGGGACCAGGTGGTGGACCGGGGGAAGCCAAGGGTAGCACCCCGGGGCGCAGGAGCCCCTGGGAGAACCCGGTAAATGGATGCTTGCCCTGGTCTGAGTCCAGCTTCGTGCCGCCCTTCTCGCACGCCAGCAGGGGCCCCGGCTGTGTCTCCTTCCCTGAGAACCGGAACCTTCGTGCTCTCGGGGGCTGCCCGACGCTGTGTTCCTTTACTTACTTCTCATGACCCGGCAAAGTATCTGCCCGTGTTCATCCTCGCTGACTGGTGAGGACACGGGCTCGCAGAGGTCAGGTCACCTGCCCAAGGTCACATGAGTACTCAGTGGAGCTAGGTTCCAGCCCACGCAGTGTGGCCCCAGGGTCCATCGCCTCCCCTGAGGAACGCCTGAGTCCTACAGGTGAACACAAGAGGGCCACTGCCTGACTGTGACTTCACCTTCTGGAACTGGAGGGACCCGGAAACCATCCAGCCCGGTGGCCCCTTCACATACACACTCCAGAGGCCACTGTTTTTACATAGATCTAAAGTTTGCAATATTTGAACTACTTAAAACTCAAACGTGTCATACCAACTGTCAGCCCTTCGGGGTCCCTCCCCCCAACTCATTAGCTTCTGTCCTCATCAACTGTATGATGTTACTATATGAACCCGTAAATCTATCAAAACATCAGCTCTTTAATATTTGTGGTTTTACGTAAGATTTCATTGGGGGGGGGAGCGGTGGAGAATGGATTCCACCATCAAAAAGTTTGAAATCCACTAAGATTAACTCTTTTAGGGAAGGAAATCGAAGGGGGAGAGTTGCTCTCCAGACTGTTCATAGCTGAGCGTTTCCCCACTCTGGCTCACTCTTGCGTCTTTCTGCTTTTTACAGAAGTTTTCTGTAAATTCCACAGCACTTTTCGGTAGTGGAGGAAAGAATTTTTTTTTTTTTTTTTGAGAGTGTGTGTAAGCAGGGGAGGGGCAGAGAGAGGAAGAGAAAGAGTCCTACGCTCAGCATGGAGCCCAACGCTGGGCTTGATCTCATGACCGTGAGTGAGATCATGATCTGAGCCGAAATCAGGGGTCGGACGCTTAACCAACTGAGCCACCCAGGCGCCCGTCTTCTGATCACCCCCAGTTCGGGGTACACGTGTCTTAGTTTACCCCTGTGGGGCTTTTAGAGACAGTTCCATAAATACAAGCTGGAGCCGAACTCAGCTTTGTGGTTTATTTTATAGGACGACGTATATAACTGATGACTAATCGATCACAGCAGGTTTCTGACCCATCTGTCTTTCTCCAGTTTTATTGACATGTAATTGACATGCAGCCCAGTGTCAGTTCCAGGTGCACCAACGACCTGACTTACATACGGTGCTGCGAAATGAAGTTTCTCGTGAATGCCGGCCTCCTCGTTTAGTTACCCCAAAGAAAATCTGGATTCCTGAACTAAGAACAGCCAGTAAGAAACACTTTGTGAACACTCAGCGGTGCGGGAGGAGGAACAGCCGCGGGGTAGTGGGCGTCTCAGCTGCGGGAAGCCCCCCACCGGCCCCGGAATCAGACACGTACAGGGAATCGCTTTTCCCCAGTGGGTCTGTGTCCCAGCGGCGTCTAGTAGAGGCACTCGGGCTCTGCCTGTCTCACGCACACGCACACCCCAGCGTGCTCCCGCCAGCTCTGTGCAGAATCAGGATATGAATTCGAGCGGGCGTTGGGAATACACGGTAACACTGAGAGGTCAGCCTAAGGTTACCTGTCCGTCTCCGGCAGGTGCCGTCACCTTGGCAGACTCTTCGTCTCTGCCTCCAAAACGCATCTTCTAGAAATCTGCCTCAAACTCGTTGTAAATTTCAGGGCCCCTTGTAACCGGTGACGGCAAGGGGTTAGTCCCCTGCCCCTTTCCTTGGGGTTTCCTCCTGGAGCCCCAGGTTCCACTCCTAACACCAGGTAGATGAGCAGAGCATTGAGGAAGCTGTTCAGCACCCACGTAATGAGGCCGTGTTGCGACCTTGCTGAAAATGGGTTCCCTGATGGGTAAGGCAGCCCAGAGTGAGCGCACTGCCTGAGGCTGGAGACCAGAGCGGGGCCATCTCCTGAAAAACCAGAGTGTGGGGCAGCGCTGAGCCCTCACGATCCAGGCCGACCCCCAAGGCCACGTTCGCTGGCTGCTCTTGAGCTGAAAAGGGAGCGATGTGGATAATAAGCCTTACTGCTCGCTGAGTCGTTTTCTTTCGTTCGATGTTGCCAGAATGCAGAGGACCGTGTGGTGGCAGTTTCCTCCAGGAACGCCGGAGGCTGCTGCTTCCGGGGCTGTATCCTCGTGAGTTTCAAGAAGACCAGGGCCAGAAGCCCGCCACGTGGCCTGACGCCACGAGAAGAGCATGGGAGCGGGTGGGTGTCGACCTGCCCGGCGGGCTGAGGAACTTTGGGGGGAAGGGCCGCGGTCACACTGGGGACAGTGGGGGACACAGGTTAAAATCAGCAACAGGCAAAGCTGCGTAGGGCGGGGCCGTAGTGGGAGAGGCCAGGCTCAGAGCTCGGGCGTCCTTCCCCCGAGGTCGCTCCCCGCAGCGGCACTGCCTACGTGGTGCGAACCAAGGAGCCTCGATATCCAGACTGTTGGGTTTTTTTTTTTTCCTTAGGTCTACGCGTTTAGAGAGAAGAGAGAGACCATGAGTGGGGGAGGGGCAGAGAGAGAGGGAGGCACAGAATCCGAAGCAGGCTCCGGGCTCCGAGCCTTCGGCCCAGAGCCCGACGCGGGGCTTGAACCCACGAACCGTGAGATCGTGACCTGAGCTCACCTAGGCGCCCCGCTGTTGCATGGGGGTGACTCACATTGACGTGGCTGACCTTTGTGCCCAGCGCCCCCAGAGGTGCAGCCCGCAAGCCACGCCCCCATCGCACTGTTAGCGTGGACCAGCCAGCATGGCCCAAGGCCCCCAGGGCGACAGACACTCCTCAGGCGGGGCTTAGGGAGCAGAGGCCAAACCTCTCCTTGGGCACCGTGAGCCCCTCACCGCACGGAGGTCCTTGCAGACGAGGGCAGGCGGGTTCACTCGCCGGCCGAGGCCACGGCTCACAAGGGCACCGGCGGGAGCCCGACCTGCAGGGCCCCTGACTCAGCCCTTCCCACGGCACAGCTGCGTGCAGACGGGGAAGGGCCCCGCTGGCTCCGTCAGGAGACCTGCCGTCCAGTTAACCCGTTTGAGAAGGCAGAGGACTCCAGCGAGCAGACCGCCAGCCTGACCACAGAAGGAAACAGACCCCAAAACGTCTGGGCCGCTCCCAACGACTCTGGGAGGGCGGCGCTCAATACCGTGGAATGGCTAAGAGGTGGCCTGATTTCAGTGTCAACGTTAAGTAAACGTGGGAAACATACCTCCCAACACACACGCATCTCTCCACTGTACCTAGCGACGTGAGGGCCCCGGCAAAGTCCCCAGAGTGCAGGAATCTCAGGCAAGAGAAACCTCATTCACTCATTCATTAATTCATTCACTGCATAATGAACGCTGTAGGCCCCCTGTCCAAACTAAAAAGTCGTCAAAACGGTAACTCATGTCCGCTCTCACCAGCGTTTTCTCCAGCCTGGAGATCGGCATGGCTCCGTCTCAGAGCCAGAGCGTCATCCATGGGGAGACCCAGGACGTCAGACACTCGGGCGAGCGTAGAGCAGAGTCTGTCCAGGGCCCACATCGCCCAACTCCCGGCCCCGGGCTCGTGCCCACGTGGTACCAGGGTGAGACCCTAAATCTCCGCCTAAGTGACCCTGGGCCCAGTGTCATCTCTGTTGACAGGCACGGGTCCCCACCACCGGCCTGCACACTAGTCCCGGGTGTGAGAAGGCGCTTCTGCATCCTCACCGAGGTATGAGAAACGGCCAAGGGAGCCGGTTCCTTGGGAAATGGATTGCATTCACGCCCTGTCCTTCATCCGACATGCCCTCCCTCCGCTTTTGGCACTAAAATACAGCTTCGTGAAATGGCAAATGGGGATAGCGGTTCCTTTTATAATTCCGCACTCGAAAACAGTTGGCAATACTGTGCCCCCCCCCCCCCCAGGTAGTTTTAGTAATATGACAATACTGATGATCGGCCTCCTGACCTATGAAATCCAGAATTCTAGGAATCCTGGTCTACGTCAAAGCCCTTGTTTCACAGGAAATAAAGTGGACTCGGAGAAAGGAAAGCCTTTGACTGGAGAGTGCTGGAACGCAGCGGGCGGGACGTAGTTAAGGGTTTCTGAGTTGTGTGTTTATGCAGTCCGTTATGCTGCCTATCACTGCATCGTTTCCAGCCTGTGGATTTTTTTTCCAATGTCTCTAGGAAACGTATATTCAAAAGACTTGTTTGAGATAGGTGGTGAGCCTCTTTGGGAATCGTTTTTACTTTGTGAAGCAAAAGTTTAGGTACTTCCTGATTAGAAAATTTTTCCTGTTTTGGGGCGCCTGCGTGGCTCAGCCGGTTAAGCGGCCGACTTCGGCTCAGGTCATGATCTCGCGGTCTGTGAGTTCGAGCCCCGCGTCGGGCTCTGGGCCCACGGCTCAGAGCCTGGAGTCTGCTTGGGATTCTGTGTCTCCCTCTCTCTCCACCCCTCCCCTGCTCGCTCTCTCTCGCTCTCTCTCTGTCAATAATAAATAAACACTAAAAAGAAGAAAAGAATTCACTTCAGGGGGTTGATAAGATCAGAGGTGGCATGTGACACTTGAGTCCCCCAGGTGGGATGTGAGCTGGGGGCGGGGGGTCACGCGCGGAACGACCAGCGGCTCCGAGGCGCGGAACCCCCCACCGCCTCCGGGACCCGGGCGTCTGGACACGCGCGCGGAGCGTTGCCAAGACCCGGCGAGGCCCCGAGCGCCGTACGCGCCGAGGGGCTAGGGGGCTGGGCCGCAGCAGCAACGGGAGAGACGCGGTGGCCAGGCAAGAACACCGAGGGTTCCTGGTCCTGAAGACGTGGCCTGCCGGGCACCGTGCGCGGCACTGACGCGTGTTATCGCCTCCGTGGATCTTCCACCGAGGCTGGGAGGCAGCCGGCGGCTGGAAACTCGGAGGCACAGGTGGCTCTCCGGGCTCGTGCGTGCACCTGTCGTCAGCGAGTGGCAAAGCTACGGAAGCCTAACCCCGAGCTGTAGGAGTCCGAACACGGCTGTCGCCTGTCGCCCACCGCCCGCGACCTGGTTCTTCCTGGGACGCGGGTAAGAATCCAGGAAAGAGAAGCAATTTCTAACGTGGGCGGCAGGCAGCTAGAAGCCGGTGGTCCCTTCAACATAATGCATCGGGCTCAGTCACTCGACAGACGTTTCTTTTCTCGAGCAAGGTAGGCCATCCTCCGCGCCCTGCCACCTCGCAGAAGAGACCGGGATTGAAGAGCTCACCGAATGCGGTACCGAGCACATGTGGGGGTGGGAGGCACCCAGCCAGCCCACCTGGAGCCAGATGTTCCCAGAGGGATGCATCTCCTGACCCGATCCAACAAGTAGCACCAGGGCCAGGGGAGAGGCCCCTTCGCGGCTGGAAAGTGGGGGGGCAGAGGAAAGGGGGCACGGGACCCCCTGGGCTGGCACGGCATCTGTGCCCAGGGGCCCGTCCACCACGCGTGCCGGGTGTGAAGTTCCGGGCAGGGCAGAGCCAAGGGGCGGGGAGCGAGAGCAGGGCCGTCACCCTGTGGTCACCTGGCCGGAAGCACGGCCGAGGCCCAGCCATCTACAGCAGACTGTTTACTGTGCACCTGCTATGTGCTCCTGGAACGTATTTCCTGGCGGGGAAAGGCAGACGAGAAGAGACTATCGGAGAGCAGAAGAGTCGTACAGTCCCAGAGCGGGGCCACCCTCCTCTGATGGGGGTCGGGCGGCCTCCCTGGGGGTGGGGTGTCTAAGGGGGGACCGGAACAGCACGGATCTCGAGAGCCTGGGGGCAGGGGTGGAGGGCGTCCCGGCGGTGGAGACAGATGTAAGTCCAGGGCGTTTCGGTAACAGTGGAGACAACCAGACCCCGTGCCTGGCTGCCCAAAGAGAGTCCTGGGAAGGGGTGGGACGCTTTCTCATGTGTTCGCTGAGCGGTCACAGACCTTGACAGTAGCCCGCCCTGCTGGCCACGGGGTCAAGGCCGAAGACCACGGAAACGGGCCCAGCTGACTTCAGCGGACGTCTCGTGTTACACACGACGGAGAGACACGTTCAAGATTCCCAAGAAAACGTGAGGCAAGAATGGTTGTTCGCTTTCTGTTTCTGTTTTTGTCTTTAGCCAGTGAAACTGCTCATCGGCTCCAAAGGGCACAGAAAAAATTAATTTAATTATGGGTACGCAACAGCTCCTTCCCATGAGCCCTTCCTGACGAGTGTCGTGCAGAACAAGCTTCAGAAAACCACAAAATCGTCAGAGGACTTTCCGCTTTGGTCGGTGAGGGGGGGGCCTCGGATGTACTCAGGTGTGGAACTCAGACCAAGGACAGAGCTCTGGGGGACCGAACACTAAGTCAGCGTCGCACTCTGGCATCCTGCACCTGGCAGAAAATGGAACAAAGGGAGAGTGAGTGGACGGGAGTGTGAGCTCAGCGGCTCCCTTGCGGGTGTCAGCTGGGATAAATGGTTAGGTTGGTGACAATGAGGGGGAGGGGAAAGTGGCTACTGGCTAGTTTCCGAGAATCCACAGCCAGCGCCTAAGGAAGGAGGGGACAGGGTTATCGCGTGAATATATTGCTATAAAGACCACCGAAACAAGGACACAAGCCTTCCTAAATACCAAACGATGCATGGAAGCAGTTCACAGAGGGGAAGACGTCTCTCACACACGAAACAGCAAATAGAACATAAAGCATCATGACACCTGAAAACGTGTCACTGCTAGCGAAAAAGTCTAAGGTTAACTCCTCTGTTGAAACGGAAAAATATGTATTGTTCAGATTGGCTAAAAAAAAAAAAAAAGGCCATTCTGTGCTATAGTCTACGTTTTGTGTTTATCTGAGGCTTGTTTGATAATCGAATTCTATTCTGGGCACAGCACCACCCCTAAAACGACGTGATCCAATGGAAGGGTGGGCAAAGATATGTCAAGTAAGACAAATTAAAGGAAAACAAAGGTCGCTGGGAATGCAAGCCGGTGAAGCCACTCTGGAAAACAGCATGGAGGTTCCTCAAAAAACTAAAAATAGAACTACCCTAAGACCCAGCAATGGCACTACTAGGCATTTATCCGAGGGATCCAGGTGTGCCGTTTCGAAGGGATACAGGCACCCCCACGTTTATAGCAGCACTATCGACAAGAGCCAAAGTCTGGAAAGGGCCCAAATGTCCATCGATGGATGAATGGATAAGGAAGACGTGGTATATATATACAAGGGAGTATTACTCGGCGATGAAAAAGAATGAAATCTTGCGATTTGCAACTACGTGGATGGAACTGGAAGGTATTATGCTAAGTGAAATTAGTCAGAGAAAGACAAAAATCATATGACTTCACTCATATGAGGACTTTAAGAGACAAAACAGAAGAACATAAAGGAAGGGAAACAAAAATAATATAAAAACAGGGAGGGGGACAAAACATCAGAGACTCATAAATATGGAGAACAAACTGAGGGTTGCTGGAGGGGTTGTGGGAGGTGGGATGGGCTAAATGGGTCAGGGGCACTAAGGAATCTACTCCTGAAATCATTGTTGCACTAGATGCTAACTAATTGGGATGTAAATTTTAAAAAAATTAAATTAAAAAATTTTTAAATGTGAAAATAAAAAAAAAAGAAAACAAAGGTCGCGATTTTGATATTAAGGTATACTTCAGGTCTAAAATATTATACAAGACACAAGAGGACATTTTATAATATTCACGATGAAGAAAGAGCACTGATCAATATCTGTGCCCCAACGTTTCATACGGAAGTGAAAGCAGAAACTCATAGGTGCACACTGGTAACAGGAGACTTCAATCTCTCTGTCAGATTCAAACATCAAATAAAAAGTTAAAAAATAAAATAAAGTTAGAAATAAAGTAGATCTAAATAAAATGAAAAGGTGGATCCCACAGATGGACATTAAATTCTAGTCTTTAAATCAGAGAACACATCTTTTCAACTTCACCTGCAACATTTTTGAAAACTGACCGCAAAAAAAGAAAAGAAAACTGATCACATACTGAGCCACAAAAATCTGAAATTTCTGGGGCGCCTGGGTGGCGCAGTCGGTTAAGCGTCCGACTTCAGCCAGGTCACGATCTCACGGTCCGTGAGTTCGAGCCCCGCGTCAGGCTCTGGGCTGACCGCTCGGAGCCTGGAGCCTGTTTCCGATTCTGCGTCTCCCTCTCTCTCTGCCCCTCCCCCGTTCATGCTCTGTCTCTCTCTGTTCCAAAAATAAATTAAAAAACGTTGAAAAAAAAATTAAAAAAAAATAAAAGAACGTATCAAATAATACCCACTACACTAAAAAAAAAAAAAAAAAAAAAGACAAAAAACAAACACCCAAAGGTTTGTTTTTTTTTTTATTAAATTTTTTTTTTTCAACGTTTATTTATTTTTGGGACAGAGAGAGCCAGAGCATGAACGGGGGAGGGGCAGAGAGAGAGGGAGACACAGAATCGGAAACAGGCTCCAGGCTCTGAGCCATCAGCCCAGAGCCCGACGCGGGGCTCGAACTCACGGACCGCGAGATCGTGACCTGGCTGAAGTCGGACGCTTAACCGACTGCGCCACCCAGGCGCCCCCAAGGTAGTATTTTTAAAAGCAGAAAGTAAAAGGATGTCCAACATCATCAGTTATCAGGGAAGTATCAGTTAAAACCACTATAATCTGTTGCTATATAGCAATAGCATGCACAGTGAATGACTATAATTAAAATCCTGACAATATCAAGTGTGGAACAACAGGAGGTCTCATGAAGCCTTACCTCAGAATGTTTATAGCAGCTTTGCAGTGGTCAAAAATTGAAACAAAATATCCGTCAACTGTGAATGGATGAACCAGTTGGATACATCCATACAATGGAATACTCCTCAGCAATTAAAAAAAAGAAATGAATGAACCACTGATACATTCGATGTGGATGAAGCTCAAAAATGTTATTCTAAGTGAAAAGATACCGATACAAAAGGCTACATGATGTTTGATTCCGTTTTACGTGATGTTTCGGGGCAGGGGAGCTCTAGAAATCTGCGGTTGCCAGGAGCTGGGGTAAGAGAAAGCGCCACCACAGAAGGGCACAAGGCAGCTTTTTGGGGGTGACAGGGAAACTCAGTATCTGAATTGAAGTGGTCACTACACAACTGTATGCATTTGTCATAACTCCTAGAACAGTATATTTTAAAGAATAGGATCTTGCCATATTTAAACTATATCCCAATAAGCCTGCCTTAAATAAATCAGCAAAAAAAAAATTTTTTTTAATAATAAAAAACTAATATTAGGTCCAAGGACCCGATGGTACACCAAGGGTTGGTCTGAAAAGAAAGCAGAGTGTAACAACAACAACAAAATTCCAATCATTCCAAAAGCAATAATTCATTAAGAAAAATTTTTGAATAGAATTTTTTCAAAAGTAGCAATTAAGAAAGAAAAAAAGTAGGAATTTAGTGAATTAAGTTTGAAACCAGAAAAACGAAAAATTGATAAATTACTTTCTTTTTTACGTTTATTTATTTATTTTGAGGGGGAGGGGCACAAGTGGGGGAGGGGCAGAGAGAAGGAGAGACAGAATCCCAAGCAGGCAAGAATCCCAATCACCAAGCACAGAGCTGAGGTGGGGCTTGAACCCACGAACTGTGAGATCATGCCCTGAGCTGAGATCAAGAGTCGGGTGCTTAGCCAACTGTGTCGCCCAGGTGCCCCCAATAAATTACCTTTTTAAAACATCAAAAGGTAAATAAGTCACTAGCCAATTTGTTTTTTGTTGTTTTTTTTTTTTTTATTCTGGGGGGATGGGCAGGGAGCAGGGGTCTTCCGGTAAGCACTGAAAAACCTGCTAGACAAATTCTAAGAGATGTAACCCTCAACTTGGGGTTTTTTAATGGCATGGGTGAACCCCTAAACATCCAAAAGAAATAATGAGAGAAGAAAAGTAACCATCAATTCAGAAGACATTTTTTAAAACCATGGGACTAATTTGCATAACAATAGGAAAATAAATTTGAAATGGATAATTTTCTAGGAAAATATAACCCAAACTGACTCCAGACAAGATAGAAACTCTAAATCAGGAGTTAGTGAAAAAAAGTTTTTGAAGAACCTTTCCTTAATAAGAGAACCATGCTGTGTTAATCAGGGTTTTCCAGAAATACAGAACCAATAGGATGAATGGATGGATAGATAGATAGATAGATAGAGGATAGATAGGTAGATAAATGATAGATAGATAGATAGATAGATAGATACATACATACATACATACATAGCTAGGGGATAGATAGAGGATAGATAGATAGATAGATAGATAGAGATAGAGGATAGATAAGTAGATAGAGGATAGATAGATAGATAGATGATAGATTAGATGGATAGATAGATAAATAGATAGATGGTAGGTAGGTAGGTAGATAGATAGATAGATAGATATTAAGGAATTGGCTCATGTGATTACAGAGGCTGGCAAAGCCAAAATCTACAGGGTAGGCTGGCATGCTACAGATCCAGAGAATAGCTCGTGTTGCAGTCCAAGTCTGAAGGCCATCTGCTGACAGAATTCCCTCTTGTTTGGGGGAGGTCAGACTTTTGACCTATTCTGGCCTTCGACTGATTGGATAAGGCCCACCCATATTCGGGAGGGCAATCTGCTTTTACTCAAAGTCTACCAATTTAAATGTTACTCTCATCCCAAAACACCCTTACTGAAACATCCCGAATAAGTCTTGACCATATATCTGGGCACCATGGCCCAGACAAGTTGACACAGAAAATTAACCATCACAAGTCCACCCCGTGTCAACTTGGCACCCACATGCTTCTCCTTAACCCATACTTAATCTCCAAACGAGGAACAAAAACAAGGTCATAATTCCACCGCACGATACAACTCTCCTGCAAACACCCTACCAGAAACTAGGATGTGCTCAAAGAACGGATGTTAAAAAAGAATGTTAAAAGTACACAGGAGCCAATTTGCAGGAACCCTCACGATTCAAATCTAGAATAATTTGAGCATGAAATGCTGTCACGTAACAACTATCCAAGATACATATTTGGGTGAAACAAGGGAGTTCCAAAACAGTCTGCACAGAATTCCTATTATGTGCAATCCACACATAAACATATATATAGTATCCTAAAATCTAATATATACTACATATCATATACTATATATAATGTTAGTATGTGAGAAAACTAGATAAGTATCCCAAGGACTTAGGTATGTCTGGAGAATTCTGAAACATTTGCACTGAGTTTACAAATCCTTTACATTTCCTTTTGTATTTTTTTAATGTTTATTTATTTTTGAGAGAGAGAGAGAGACAGACAGACAGACAGAGCGTGAGCAGGGGAGGGGCAGAGAGAGAGGGAGACACAGGATCGGAAGCAGGCTCCAGGCTCCGTGCTGTCAGCAGAGCCCGATGCGGGGCTCGACCTCACAAACAGCAAGGTCATGACCTGAGCCGAAGTCGGAGGCTTAACCGACCGAGCCACCCAGGCGCGCCATACATTCCCTTTTTTAAAAATTGTGTCTAACGCCTGAGTGCAGCATCGGAAATCAGCCAGGTCCAGCTTGCCTGCAGCCTGTGAGCTGGCTTACAATCTCCCTTCTCACCACCAGAGCACGGGAGCCAGGCCACCTCACCACCATCCGGAATGTCTGCTTTGAGCCTCGGCCTGCTCAGCTCTTTTTATGTTACCCCCTGTCTGACTGCCCTGTAAACTGAACACTCTGTGCTCCTCGACTTGCCCTCCCAGCGTCACGCATTCTAAAGGACTTTTAATGAAATTAAACTCTGTGGGATGAGAGGAACAAACATTATGTAGTCGGTTACATTTCTCCAGCCTGACAGCCACGGGCTCCTCAAAGCTGGAAGAGGGGAAGCAACAGAAACGACACGTACTGAGCGCCTACGACAAGCTGGACTGCCCCTTGGCACACAGCGTCTGATCGAACTCTCACAGGTTGGTGTTGCGAGTCCCCATTTTTCAGATGAGAACACTGAGGTTCTGAGAGATTATGTGATTTACGCGAACTCACTAGCTAGTCAAAGGTAGAGTCAGAATCCAAATGCAGGTCAGTGGGGTCCTAAGATCTTGCTTTGCCCTCTATGACACCCTCACTTGTCCCCAGATTTATGGATGAAGCAACTAAAACCCCTGGGCATTGGTGGCGGACCCTCAGAACTCCGGTGTGCAGGTGAGCAGGTGTCCAGAACATGCCCTAGTTAATGCTCCCTCAGCCTTCAAGTCTGGTATGTGCCCAGCCATGACCAGTGCAGTGTCACCTAGCATCAATCTATGCCTGGTATCTCCATCAGAGAGGCAGAACCTGAGACCTAGGGAACTGGGTGAGCCGGCCAAGGTCACACAGCAGTACCATCGAGGGCCTGAATCTAGGGACGGCTCTCCGGCCTGGGCAGGCCTCTGGGTCCTGCTATCCCCTTGAAACCCTGCTCCTCCGTCCTCCGTGTCCCCTTGTCTCTCTCTCTCTCTCTCTCTCTCTCTCTCTCTCTCTCTCTCTCTCTCTCTCCTGCCTCCCTTCCTTCCCTTCATCTTTCTCTGTCCTCACTATAACCACTTACAAATTCTCATCCACCTGAAATGTTGCTGAATTTGAGACAGAGGTGGGAGGACCTTAAAGATGGGAATACAACCCCCACACTTTACAGATGGACAAACTGAAACCCAGAAAGTCTCCCCCACGTGTTCAGATTTCAACTCCAGCCTTTGCTCAGCTGTTTCCTTTCCTGCCTGCCCACCTCCCTCCTGCCCTTGCCCACCTCCCATGAACAGCCATCTGGCTCTTGCCTGCAGCCAGAGGGGGCTTCCCAAATCACTCACTTGATCAGTCTACACTCTACCTAACAACCCTCCAAGGATCAAAACGCTGGCCTTGCTACCTTCTCTACTCTCCTCCTATGACAAGCTAAATCTTACCCACGATGAGCCTTCCAACTTGCCACTCCCTGCTCTCTCCCTGGCTTGATTATTAGCTATTTATCCTTCAATCTCAGATCTCCCTGGGGCCCAATCCTGAGGCACTCACAGAGTCTCCCTCGTCTCCAACTTCACTGTCTGCCTGAGTAGACCACGAGCCTGGACCTGTCCTGTTCACCACTGTGCCTCCAGTCTCTGGCGCTGTGCTGCACGCCCCCCCGAGCCAGTTCACGGCCCGAAGTTTAACGGCAAGGTGAAAAAAAAAGTGTCCCAGCAGAAGAAAGGAGATGATCCCAGCAGGGAGAAGTGCCGTCAGAAGTTGTGTGCAGGTCATGTACCCCAATGTTTATAGCAGTGCTCTCAACAATAGCCAAATCACTGAGAGCCTAAATGTCCATCCACTGATGAATAAAGATGTGGTTTATATATACCATGGAGTACTACTTGGCAATGAGAAAGAATGAAATCTGCCCATTTGCAGCAACACGGATGGAACTGGAGGGTATTATGCTGAGTGAAATAAGTCAGGCAGAGAAGACAGATGTCATATGTTTTCACTCATATGTGGATCTTGAGAAACTTAACAGAAGACCATGGGGTGGAGGAGGGAAACAGAGAGAGGGAGGGAGGCAAACCATAAGCGACTCTTAAATACAGAGAACAGGGGCGCCTGGGTGGCTCAGTCAGTTGTGCGGCCGACTTCAGCTCAGGTCATGATCTCGCGGTCCGTGGGTTCGAGCCCCGCGTCAGGCTCTGGGCTGATGGCTCAGAGCCTGGAGCCTGTTTCAGATTCTGTGTCTCCCTCTCTCTCTGCCCCTCCCCCGTTCATGCTCTGTCTCTCTCTGTCTCAAAAATAAATAAACGTTAAAAAAAAATTAAAAAAAAAATACAGAGAACAAACAGGGTTGATGGGGGGGGGTCAGGAGCGAGGGGAAAATGGGTGATGGACATTGAGGAGGGCACTTATTGGGATGAGCACTGGGTGTTGCAAGTGATGAACGATGGGCATCTACTCCTAAAGTCAAGAGCACGCCGTATACACCGTATGTTAGCCAACTTGACTATAAATTATATTTTTTAAAAAAGTTGCAGGCAGGTATAGGAAGCAGGCCCGTGGGACTAGACTGAGGTGCGAGCAGAGGATACTTGGGGAAAATGAGGTTAGGAGATTCTCTTCCGTGTAATAAGCACCCCTGAACGCCATGGCAGGCCCTGTGCCCACAGAGCACACAGGCGGGCGCTGCTGGGCCCTGATGGTCCTGTGCGGAACCGCCACTCTGGGGTTTCTCCACATCTGAGTCTGATGGACGTCCTCACCGCCACCCCCGACAACACGAGCACCGACACCGCCTAATGTGCATATAATTCGAAGGGGTCACGGCCCCCAGGAGCCCAGCCAAGGACCACGGCTGACGTATCCCTAGTCTGGCTGGAACGACAAAAATCAAACGAGTGCCGGGAGCACAAGTCAGGCCATGACGACCCTGAGGAAGGAACGGAAGCCGGAGGGACAAGGTGTCAGAGGCAGGGAAGTGACAACGGTGGTTGGCCCCTGGGGCCACGTTAAGAAATCTGTCCCAGGCTCCCGAAACGGGACAGAGGTGCGGAGGCGAGCAAAGGTTTCAGGGCGAGGAGCGCCCTAATCTCACGGCCGGCTCGGGAAAATGACGCAAGCGCCACGCGAGGCCACCGTGAAACGCTACAGCGCCACTCCGGCCCGGCGCACTGTGGGCGTCAGGGGCCGCAGCCCGACGCCAGGTCTCGCGGGAGGGCGAGATTCACGCGGATCACAGAGATTGGGCGGGGAGGGGCGGCCAAGGCTTCCGTCCTCGAGCAAAGTCCCGCCCCCTGGCCGGGATGGGCCAATCCCAAGGCCTCCCTGTTCTGGCCTCAGGGATTGGTCCTGAGGCTCACGTGACAGAGCGGGCTGGGGGCACGTGACCCAGCGGCCTCTCGGACACGTGACCGCCGCGGCGGCCTTCTTGGTTCGTCTGTGGCGGGAGAGAGCTGGGGACCTAGACCGGGGACCGGAATTGGGGACGGCGGAGCTCCGAGGCTTCCCGCCGGTGCCGGCCTCCGCCCTCGTCCTGTGCAGACGGGCTGGCCATCTGCCTGCTGGGCCTTGGGAGTGAGCTGGGCGGCCTCGGTGCCCTCGCCTGTGAGATGGTCCCAGGGTTGTCCAGGGAACAGCGTTGCCGGAGGCCTATGGGCGGCAGCGGGGACGTGCACGGCCGTGTAAAGCAGGGCGATGGCCTGAAGAACCAACCGGGAGTCCCGAAAAGCTGACCGTGGGTGAGGTTGTTGAGCAGAGCAGAGCCCCTGACCTCGGCTGACTTCCGCCAAGGGTTGTGTGACGGGCCCGTTGGCTTTCGTTGCAGACGATTGAGCAAGATACGGCCGGGTGAGTTTGCAGATCTGATTGGCCTTATTCGGCAATTCCCGAGCGGGACAGCGTCCCATCCCGCCAGTGGCAAGGAGCTCTGAGGCGCTGTAGAAAACGGGAGGCTCTCGTAGACCGAAGTGGGCCAGAAAAAGGAAGTTTCTAGCAAAGGGTGGCTTCTTTCCAAGCGAGGTCACCTTCCTCTAGCGAGAGACAGGCGTCTGTCAGCCAGATAACCTCACTAGTGCTAACCAGGTAGTTCTAGATGACTAGTTAAATTAGGTCCCGTTCCCGGGAGGGGCTGAAACCGCAGTTAGGTTAGGTATGAAGCCTTGGATCGCTGACAAAGGTTTAGCACAAGTGACTCCCATTTGGGGCCTTTTGTTCCTTTTTTAACGTTGCTGAAACTTTACAACAGCAGTGTCCGTAGTGTACTTGAGGCCTGTAGTCGGGGACAGACTGCTGAGGCCTCACGGCCTGGAAGTGGAGGAGCCAAGGCTGAACCTAGACATCAGCCCGACCAACCTGCAGACCCTCAACCAGGTGGCTTTTGCACCCTGAGAAATGAGCCAACGGGACCACCCTCTCTCCATGCCCTTGGGAGTCACCCAAACCTTGAGGACGCTCCCTTTTGTCACTGCTGTTCTCTCAAGATACTGGTGACCCTGGAGGGCGGGGCCGGGTGCTTCCCAGTCTCCCCTCCTGACTGGGGCAGAACTGGCTGGCGACTCGAGCCTGTTACACGAGGGACAGGAGGGCCTCAGGCAGAGCCGGGAAGAAGAGAAGCAGTGGGAGGGAGGGGCCTGGAACTGGAAGGAAGGCCGGAGAAATGTGCCAGGACCCCAGGAGAACCACCCGCGGCTTGATCCATTCGGTTCAACAAGAATCCGTCAAACACCCGCTCGCTCCAGGCGCTGAGGATCTAGCATTAAACAGAAGAGGTGGACATCCTCGCCCTCCTCGAACTTCCCTTCCAGTGCAGGAGAGAGACCATAAACAGAGTAAACGTTCACACCGTGTTCGAAGTGATGCAGGCTACTGGGAAAAACCAGAACTGAGAAAGGGTCTAAGAGGTGGGGACAACTTTACACAAGGGCAGGGTAGGCCTTACTGAGCAGGTGACTTGGAAGGAAGTGAGGGAAGAGCATCCAGGCAGACGGCGCAGTGCGTGCAAGGGACCCACGGTGGGAGGGAACCTGCAGCGGAGTGTGGCTTTGAGGAGTAGGCAGGTAACAGGTGGCCACAAAAAGGGCTTGGAATTTTAACTGAGATAAGGCCGTGGAAGCGTTTTAAGACAGGCTGCGCTCCCCACATGAGCTTCTTTGCTGTTCTTGCCAGCTTCCCTCCAGAGGCAGGAAGGCATTATGCCTTCTGTTCCCAAAACCACATTGGCATCTCTGTCATCTTTGCCCAGGACGGGCAGCAACCCTGTTCTTCCACTTGATTCTCCTGTCCCTGACCCCCACTCTAGGCTGTGGAATCTTCATGGGGAAAACCTGGCCCTGACCAGTCTGTCTCCCTCTGCATCGTTCATTGCCCAGGTATCTGAGCTCCGAGGCTGCCACACAGGGTGTGCGCACGCTAAGGTAGCCGGTGGGAGCGAAAGCGCCACACGGTGTGTCCTAACACCCAGAGCTGGGCTCTCAGAGGGTCAACAATGATGTGGGAGGCCTATGCAGCACCTCCAGAAGGGGGTCGGCTTTCGTCCTCGGGACCCCACCTGTCACTTGTGTCCCCAGCCTTGAAGTGGGACTATATTTCCATCATTAGCCCCAGTGTCTAGAAAATTGGGCGTTCCCAGGTCTCAAAAAGCTTGTGGTCTGGGATGGAGCACCTGGGTGGCTCAGTCAGTGAAGCATCCCGACTCTCGGTTTCGGCTCAGGTCATGATCTCATGGTTTCATGAGTTCAAGTCCCGCATCAGGCTCTGCACTGACAGTGCAGACCGTGTTTGGAATTCTCTCTCTCTCCCTCTCTTTCTTTCTGCCCCTTCCCCTGCTCATGCTGCCTCTGCCTCTCAGAATAAGTCAACGAACCTTAAAAAAGAAAACAAAGCTTGTGGTCTGGGAGCATAATTAAGGCGCTGGAACCATGGGCCCAGAGGTACAGTGTTCACAGCACAGGGAGGGCCTGCAGCTGTGCAGACTGTGTGGCCACTTCTCGCAGCCTTTCCCCGACTCCCACAGCCACCCACCAGCAGCATCAGGATGTCTGGTCCCCAAGAGGAGGGGCTCACTGGCGGATTCGGTCATCACAGTATCTCTTGCCTGACTGTCTCTTTTATTTTCAAGTCAGGTGCTTTAACAAGAGTATCTGGGAAACACAGTGGGAGCATTTTTATTTTATTTATTTACTTTTTAAAGTAAGGCTCCACACCCAACATGGGGCTTGAGCTCATGACCCTGAGATCAAGAGTCGGATGCTGTACTGACCTAGCCAGCCAGGTGCCCCGATACGTTATTATTTACTAAAGCCCATAATTCGGATTTTCTTAGTTTTTCTTGGTGTCCTTTTTTGGTGCCAGGATCCCATCAAGGGCACCGCATCACATGAAGTTGTGCACCTCACTTTCTTCTGAAGGTGCAGTATTGAGAGGAGGCTAAAGCAGCACAAAACTGCCGACCTTTTCCTTGGCTTTAAGTCTGAGTAAACGCTAGGGCTGGGGCTGCATTTGGGTTTTGGTGTTCTGCCTGACAGGTGTCAGCTGAGTGGGGCTCTTGGGTCCTTTGCAAAAGGAAGGGCACTGAGGAGAAGCCCCACACCCCAGACTGTCCCCTCTCAGAACTGCCCCTCGGGCTGGAGGTGATGGGGAGTTATGGTTTAATGGGTTGCAGATTTCTGTTTGGGATGATGGAGACATTCTGGACATGGATGGTGGTGAGTGAGGGCTGCACAAATTACAGATTTCCTTAGTGCCCCTGATTGCACACTTAAAAATGGTTCACATGGTAAGTTTTATGTATTTTCACCACAATTGGTTTTATGTCTTTTTAACGTTTATTTGAGAGAGCGTGTGTGCATGCACAGGGGAGGGGCAGAGAAAGAGGAAGAGTGAGAATCCCAAGCAGGTTCTGGGCTGTCCGTGAAGAGCCCAGTGTGGGGCTTGATCCCACGACCTCAAGATCACGACCTGAGCCAGTATCAAGAGGCGGACGCTTAAGCCACCGAGCCACCCAGGCGCCCCCACGATTTGTTTTAAAGCTGAAAAAACGAAGATGCAATTTAAACAAGACTTCTCCTTGCTTTTCGGTAAAGGAAGCCTGTGTGTTTCACCACAGAATGAAGCTGTCCCTTGAAGGCCTTCTGTTCCCCAAGTCGGCTTCCTCCGCAGACCTGGGACCTGACATCGGTGCGGATGGGGCTCGGGCACCGTCTCCTTTACTGTTAACCGCTAATGGCGGCAGTAGGACAGCCTGTGATTGATCACTCCCTGTGCCGGCAGCCTTGCCACTTGACCTCACACAGCCCCGGGGGCGGTTCTGCTCACGGGCCTCATTTACGGAAGGCCACGTCAGCACAGAGGTTAAGGGACCCACCTGCGGTCACACAGCTGGTGGCAGCAGTGCCAGGATGCTGCGCGAGCCGGGCCTTTCTCACCACCCACTGCGGGGCCAGCGAGGCAGCCCAGACTGCAAAGCCATCCTCCTAGCAGACGTGTCCTTCGACAGGCCGGGGGCATGGGGGAGGGGGACGGAGTGAGGCTGGTGTGTGGCCGCCGAATACCCCCTCTGGTCAAAACAAGGACTGGCAAGAGGGACTGGCCGCCTTCCCTAAAAGCAAAACAAACGACGCGGTGCCTGGGTGGCTCAGTCAATTGAGCTTCCGACGTCGGCTCAGGTCGTGATCTCAAGGTTTGGCCCAGAGCCTGGAGCCTGCTTCGATTGTGTGACTCCCTCTCTCTGCCCCTCCCCCATTGCGCTGGCTCTCTCAAAAATAAACAAACATTTTTAAAAACCCTGCGATAACGGCCATGTTTATCAAACACGTGGCTCCCGTTCTAGATAGTGCTCTCCAAGTATCCCCGTAGATCTCTAGCCCCATGGGGGCTGGGTATTGATGTTCCACCAAAAGAATCCCATAGCCAAGTAGCTTGGGAAATGTTGCACCTGCCCCTGTCCCCAGAGATTCAAAGGACTTCCTAGAGGCTCTGAAAAGTCCTGTCATGAAGAAACAGGTTAAGCTTTGTCTAAGCCCAGCGATTCCTGAACTTAGTTGACCCCCGCCACCCATTTTGATATGAGACCCATTGACAGGGGTGCCTGGCTGGCTCAGTCTGTAGAGCGTAGAGCATGCAACTCTTGGTCTCAGGGTGGTGAGTTCAAGCCCCACATTGGGTGTGGCACCTACTTAAAAAACAAACATTGACAGCCTCCAAGCCGCTATGCACAGACAGCTCCCTGTGCCTTGATGGGTGATGTGCCTCTCAGTACAGGGTCTTGCTTTTGTCTTCACTCTAGGTGAGGAACGGAAGTGCAGGGTCCTCTACGTACTCAATTTAGAGATAAATACTAGGGGTGTGCCTGGGTGGCTCAGTCAGTTAAGCGTCCGACTTCGGCTCAGGTCATGATCTCACGGTTCTTGAGTTCAAGCCCCGCATCAGGCTCTGTGCTGACGGCTCAGAGCCTGGAGCCTGTTTCAGATTCTGTGTCTCCCCCCCCCCCCCTCATACTCTGTCTCTCTCTCTCTAACATAAATAAACATTAAGAAAAAAAAAAAAGAAGATAAATACTAGGGACTCCTAGCTGGCTCAGTTGGGAGAGCATGTGACTCTTGGTCTCAGGGTTGTGAGTTTGAGCCTCACACTGGGTGTAGAGATTACTTAAAACCTTCATACATACATACATACATACATACATACATACATACATACTAGAGTGTTCAATATAGAGAAACAGCAATTGATGTCAAACTTAAAGCCTGACTGGCAATGCCAGGAAATGCCAGCATCTACTGTGATAAAATAACATTTTCTGATAAACCATTTTAGGTCCTGTCACTTTCAGGGTGCAGAAGGGTTTTGTCTTGTCCATAAAAATGTTGACGTGTTCCCCTCCACCCATGGCGAAAGTGAGCATTGCACTGAAGTTAAGCAAAGTCCTAACCTAACAGGACACTAGGTGTCCTGTGCTTTACATCTCACCAGACCCAGCGCATTCTGCTGGAAATTTCGGGTGGTCTCTGTAAAATGTTTACATTTATTCTTTGGAGTAACGTAGGAGGTTCTTTCTTAAAAGTGAACACTAGTGGGGCACCTGCGTGGCTCAGTCAGTTAAGCATCTGACTCTTGATTTCAGCTCAGGTCATGGTCTTGCTCTGATGGGATCGAGTCCCACATCGGGCTCTGTGCTGACAGCACGGAGCCTGCTTGGGATTCTCTGTCTCTCTCACTCTGCCCCTCGCCCTGCTCATGTGCACACTCTCTCAAAATAAAAAAAAAAAAAAAACAAAGTGAACACTTACATGCTTGACCTGAGCAGGTTTTTGGATGGACGTGTGTGGTTGTGTTCGACCAGCAATAGGCTTCTCTCAGCAGGAAGGAAGGAGATTCAGCCTCTGCCCATCCCGCAATCCTAGAATGAAAGATCTTATGGAAATAAATGAAACTGAATAAATAGGCACCTGAGCCTCTTCAGTTTCTGGCTTAGCACTGCCCTGCCTGGCAAGGAGGGAAAGTTGTCTAGGGCAGCAGGCAGCTGCTGAACCGGACATGGAGAGGACCAGGACCAGGAGCCCTCGAGTTTTGGGAGCATCTGGGGCTGGGACCTGCAATTACGCTGAGCAGCCGCTAGGTGTCAGGACGCCCCTGGTTTGTGCTCCCTCTGGCAGGCAGGCTGACTGTGTCCCGTTTCTGGGCGGATGCTCAGAGATCCCTGAGCACCCTCTGAGATCGCCGTTTGCACCAAGATCAACATTTATAGATGGAAAATTGAAGCTCAGAGCAGGCACTGGTCAACAGCTCCCCCGTGCTTGGTGCTACACTGGGGACAGGAGAAATGACAGAACAGGACCCAGCCCACGCACTCATGGTGGTTATAAATCTCTAGGCACAGGAGCACCTGGGTGGCTCAGTCGGTTCAGCATCTGACTCTTGATTTCAGCTCAGGTCATGATCTCACGGTTCGGTTCGTGAGTTCGGGCCCCAAGTCGGGCCCCATGCTGGCTCTCTCTCAAAATAAATAATTTAAAAAAAAGTCTCTAGGCACAAGCAGTATCCGAGTTTGAACCCCTGCTTCACATCTTGGTACCTATGAGATCTTAAGCAAGTTACCTCTGCCTCAGCCTGCTATCTTCACATCTTCAGACCAGTAGTAATAACCTATCCCGTCAGTGCTGTGAGTGTGGCCATTAGAACAGGCCAGCTCGTCATGGTGGTGGCACAGCCCCAGTCATCACAGGCATGACTCTCCAGCCACGGACTCAGGTGTGTGGGCAGTGCCACTGCCTCCATTTTCCGTGACAGCCTGATTTCTGCCCCAAGCGCCCATTCCACGATTCCATGGGCACTATCACGGCCATCAGTTTCAGATCTTGCCCCCTTCCTACGTCAGGACTCCTGCAGGGTTAGGGCCCTGTGGGGGAGCCTGCTGCCACTGGTTATCTGCCCATAACGGCTATTGCAGCCCCCCGGTCCCACGCCTCGGCGCTGTCCCCAGCCTCACTGGGCATGTGGCCCTCTTGGGCCAGCCTGCCTGGCATCCTGTCACTTGGGTGCCAGACCCCTCCTGCATTGCTCTCTGGTGACTGGAGGCAGCAGGCCCGGGACCCCCTCACCTGCCTCTGCTCACCCCAGACCAGGGTGGTCTCCCTGTGGTCCAAGATGCTTCATCAACCCGGCTTCTCCAGGACACTGGCCCAGAAGGGACACATCAGTTCTGCCTTCCTCCTCCACCCCCCTTTGTTGTCCGAAGGGCTTGGGCTTTGGGGGGTGAGGGGGAAACAAAGTCCAAAAGACCCACAGGCACCTTCTGCTTCCATCCTGGGACTACAGGTCCGGGGTCAGCTCCTCCTTGAATGGAGACAAGGAACGGCAAGGTGGGAAGGGGGGTTGGAAATGTCATTGTAGGCAGCCCCTGTTCCGCGTGGTTCCAACATGCAGAAACTTTAGTTACCACAGTCTAGGAAAACACCATCAGTCCCTCAACAACACAGTTCAAGTGTCAGTGACCCTGTGTATTAACTGAGTCGCCGCACCAGGTGGAGACTGCCTGAGCTCGCCAGCCTGCAAATCACTACATAAACAACAGCCGCGCCTCCTGATCAGTGACCATCTGGCGCTTCTTCCCAAGCCCCGTGGGTGACCGGTCACCGCGTGTTACTCAGCGCCCGGACACCAGCCAGGTCGGGAGCCGTGCCACCTTCCCTGATGGACACACTGGCTACTCTGCGGAAACGCGTCACCGAAGCCGGGAGTCGACCGACAGAGGTGAGAAAGTGGCAAGGACGGGAAGCGGGGACACTGGAGGCAAATCCAGGTGCAGCAGCGACGGGGCCGGAAGAAAGAGCTGCGGCCAGAGGGGCCTGGTGAGGCCGACTTGATGAGAAGGACGATGTCCCCCGGGAGTGACGCCGGCCACGCCCCCACGCCGACGGAGCCCTCGACACGTTTCGCGTCGCCCCGAGTGCGAGTGCGAAGGCCGCGCTGGAAGCTGATCGCGACGCGGAACAGACAGCGACAACCGACAGAGGTCCAGAAAGGATGCTCGCGGCACGTCCTAAGTCACAGCGGAAGAGGCGAGCGCTGTTCATACTGCTCCTGGTAAGTATCTCCTTTAAGTCGTGGCTAAATACACATAGTTTATTTATTTACTTTCTATTTTTTTAATGTTTTATTTTATTTTTTGAGAGGCAGAATGAGAGTGCGAGCAGGGGAGGGGCAGAGAGAGAAGGAGACACAGAATCCGAAGCAGGCTCCAGGCTCCCGGCTGTCAGCGCAGAGCCCGACGCGGGGCTCGAGGCCCCAAACGCAGGGTCATGACCTGAGCCGAAGTCAGAGCCACCCAGGCGCCCCAAATACACATAGTTTAAAATCTACGACCTTGACCACTTCCAAGTGCATGGTTCTGTGGCATCAGGTGCCGTACAAGCAGGGACGGCTCCGCGAACTTGTGTGTGGACACCGTCGCAGAGATGCTCATCTCCTCGAGGCCGTTCTGATTTGAGTATCTGTGCTGCTTTCGAACAAAGAAAGAAGCTCGTTCATTCTCGATGCTTCTGAAAGTTAGAGGGTCCCCAGCAAAGATTAGCTTTACCGTTTCTATTTGCCTGCATAGTTCTAACCAATGGGAAAGTTTCTCATGTTTGGGAGATCATGGAAGTCACACTTTTCCCACTGATTTTTGTTCCTCTCCCCATGTCCACTTAAACAGTGTTATTGAGGGGCGCCTAAGGGGCTCGGTCAGTTAAGTGCCCAACTTCGGCTCAGGTCATGGTCTCACGGTTTGTGAGTTCGAGCCCCACGTCGGGCTCTGTGCTGACAGCCTAGAGCCTGGAGCCTGCTTCGGATAGGTCTGTCTGTCTCTCTGCCCCTTTCCTGCTCACACTCTCTCTCTGTCTCTCAAAAATGAATAAACGTTAAAAAAAATTTTTTTGAAAATGTTATTGGGATGCCTAGGTGGCTCAGTTGGTTCAGTGTCGGACTCTTGATTTCCACTCAGGTCATGATCTCACGGTTCATGAGATTGAGCCCTGGTCAGGCTCTGTGCTGACAGCACACAGCCTGCTTAGGATCCTCTCTCTCTCTCTCTCTGCACCACCCCCCCCCCCCAAATAAATAAATAAACTTTTAAAGAAATAAAATAAAAGCAGTTTTTATTGAGATAAAATTCACATAACATCAATTCACCAAAATTCGGTGGTTCCTAGTGGATTCACAATACCCTACAATTGTCAAGATTGCAGGATTTCCGCTTGCAGAATCACCTTTACTGCCCCATGCCTCCCTCCCGGCTCCTGGTGGCTGTTGGCAACCTTTTGCGTCCTTGCTTGTAGAGCCATCACTCCAATCTCCACCTCCGTCCTCACATGGCGCTCTCCCTGTGTGGGTCATGTGTCTGGGTCCACGTTTCCCTCTTCTTGTAAGGACACCAGTCCCTGGATTTAGGGCCCACTCTCATCCAGAATGACCTCATCTCAACTTGATGACATTTGCAAAGACCCCAATATCCAAGCAAGGTCACATTCACAAGCACCAGGCATTAGGACTTCAACACGTCTTTTGGGAAACACTTCAACCCACAACAGGTGGCCTCCCAAATCCCCAGATAGCCCATCAAGTGACTCTTCGTGAGGATGCATCTAGAACTTTGCATTTGTGCCCCCTCTTCTCAAAGTCTTGAGGAAACGAAGGGATGCATCACGGCTCCATTTCGATCATGAGACAAACTGCAAAGGCCTGAATTAGACTGGGGATTGACGTGTGGGTGTGACACGTGGGCATTTAGTGTACATTTGTAATATCACAGAAATCAGCTGTGACAGTTTCTTTACAATTAGGCTTTGATGTGCATGTAACTTAGTTGCTGAGTGATACTTTTTGTTTCTTTTTTTTTTAATTTCTGCCCTTTTAGAATCACCTGGTAATTCATCTGGAGTGAATAGAAGTACTCTGTTTACTTACTTATGCCCCAGATGTTTATTCCACACCCACAGCAAGCAAGACACAGTTCCAAGCACAGACGCACTAAGATTTGCCATTACCAAGAGAAAACCCTTGACCTCATGGAATCACATTCTAATTAGGGGCACAGACCGTGAGTGAGGAGCACAGATAGTACTGTGCAGAGAAGCATGCCCTGAAGAAAACAAAGGGGCGAGTGGTGGGGAAGGTGGTCAAAGAGGGCCCTTCTGAAGGGTCATGCTTGAGCAGAAGGCTGATGAAGAGAAGGAATGAGCCCTTTAAGACTCTGGAGGAAGAGCATTCTAGAACAAGGGAAAGACCCTCAGGCCGAGGCATGCCTGGTGTCGTCAGGGACAACAGAAGGTCAGCACACCAAGGCGGCCAGAGGGATGAGTCTGAAGGGCAGGCCAAGGACCAGATCACTCAGAGCCTAAGTGAGCAAGCCAAGGACAGTTCTCCCTCTAAGCGGGATGTGAAGCCACAGAGAACCGGCCACTCTGACCTATGTTTATAAAGATGTTCCCCAAGGGCCTGCAGGCAGCTCTTCAGCCGCCCAGGGGAGGGCCAGAGGGGTTTGACCGAGAGCCCATAGCGCCACAGTGCAGCAGGAAGGAAGAGGTCAGATTTGGGAGATAATTTGGGGAGAATGGCAGAGTTGGCTGTCGGGCCAGATGGAGACATGCGGGAATATGAGAGGCACCAAGGGACACTCTGGGCAGAGGGGTGAGGGAGCGGTGTTTGCTGAGATAAGGGGCTTTGGGGAAGGAAGAATTCCGTTCTGGACAAAGAACAGGTAGGAAAATAGAAACACATAGCAAGATAGTGACTTAATCCAGCCATGTCGATAATCACCCCAAAGGAAGAACAGAAATTAGCCAATAGGGTTTTTAAAAAGCAAAAACCAGGGGCGCCTGGGTGGCTCAGTCGGTTGGGTGTCTGACTTTGGCTCAGGTCATGATCTTGCAGTCTATGAGTTTGAGCCCTGCATGGGGCTCTGTGCTGACAGCTCAGAACCTGGAGCCTGCTTCAGATTCTGTCTCTGTCTCTCTCTGCCCCTCCCCTGGTCTTACTGTGTCTCTCTTAAAAGTAAAACAAAAACATAAAAAATTAAACAGCTATGTGCTTCCTATGAGAAACCCACTTTATTTTTAATGTTTATTTTTGAGAGACAGAGAGAGAGACAGCGTGAGTGGGAGAGGGGCAGAGAGAGAGGGGGACAGAGAATCCGAAGTGGGCTCTTTGGTGGAAGAGTGAGCCCGATATGGTGGCTTGAACCATGAGATCACTGAGGAGCCGCAAACTGTGAGATCATGACCTGAGCCCAAATCAGACGTTCAACGGATTGAGCCACCGAGGTGCCCCAAGAAACCCACTTTAAATGCAAAGGCCCCAATCGGTTAAAAGTAAGGGATGGGAAAAAACAGGTGATGTCAACACTGACCAAAGGAAAGCCAAAGTGGCTATGCTAAAGTCAGTAAATTACAGGGTAAGTAACACTTCTAGGATTAGAGGGACGTTTCAAAATGACAAAGGGGTCAGTTCATGAAAGGGACCCAACAATGCTAGATGTTCATGCACGTAATAACAGAGCTTCAAATTCATGAAGCAGAAAACAGATTGAGCGGCAAGAAGAAAGACAAAAGCACAATTGTAATCCGACATTTCAGCACCTCTCTTAGGAATGGGCAGAACAACTACATAGAAAATCAGTAAGGGAGCGCCTGGGTGGCTCCGTCGGTTGAGCGCCCGACTTTGGCTCAGGTCGTGATCTCACGGTCCGTGGGTTCAAGCCCCGCGTCGGGCTCTGTGCTGACAGCTCGGAGCTGGAGCCTGCTTCGGATTCTGGGTCTCCCCCTCTCTCTACCCTTCCCCACTCGCTCTCTCCCTCTCTCTATCAAAAATAAATAATCATTTAAAAATGTTAAAAAGAGGGGCACCTGGGTGGCTCAGTCGGTTGAGCGTCCGACTTCAGCTCAGGTCATGATGTCACAGTTTGTGGGTTCAAGCCCCACATCAGGCTCTGTGCTGACCACTTGCTCAGAGCCTGGAGCCTGCTTCAGATTCTGTGTCTCCTTCTCTCTCTGCCCCTCCCTGACTCATGCTTTGTCTCCCTCTGTTTCTCAAAAATAAATAAATGTAAAAAAAATTTTTTAAATAAAAATTTTAAAAAGAAAAAATCAGTAAAGATGTAGAAGACCCGAACAACACTTTCAACCAACCTGGCCTAATTGGTATTTCCTAGAACACGCCAACAGGAGCAAAATGGAGCTTCTAAGGTTGGGAGTTATCAGTGTATAGACGTGTTGAATGTCATGGGGTTAAGGGAGGTCACTTGGGGAGCTTTGTTAGGACACAAAAGCAGTCTGAAGACAGCATTGGGCCACTCCAACCTTTAGGGATGCAGAAGAGGAGAGGGGTCCAGCAAAGGAGACTGAGAAGGAGCCTAGTGTTGGAGGAGGGCCAGGTAAAGGAAACATTTAGAGGGGAGAGGGCCCTGCTGTATCAAAGCTGCCCAGCAGTCCGGCAAGATGAGAACCGAGGACTGATCACTGGATTTGGCCACGCGGAGGCCTTTGGTGACTTGGACAGCAGCACTTGCCCAGGGATGTCGGGGAGCTCTTGATCATTATGTCAAGGCAGGGTGAGCCGCAGCCCCACCCACGCTTATTTTCAAGGCATTTTGCTGGAGCCAAAAGATGGAGAGGTGCGGGCAGGCAACGTGGCAGGATTGTCTTTCTTTTTAAGGCAGGGATGCATTCGAGGAGGTTGGGCACCACTGGGAAGGATCAAGGCGGGAGAGGGCGAGCGTTTGGGAGCCAGAGAATTCAGAAGTGATATCCGTGAGAAGGGATGGGGTCCAGGGCGCGCAGGGAGCCATGGCCTTGGTCTGGGGACACAGGTCTTAGGTGAGGAAAGGGGTGGGGTACCTCTGGAGAAGAGCACCCAGGGGAGCATCAGGGGTCTCAGACGACCTCTAGGCAGAAGTGACCCCTAATCTGCCCTTAGACACAAAGTTCTCTAACCTTCCCAGTGGGCGGCGGGATGCAGGCCAGGCCACAGGCTGGCATTCGCCTCTGGTCACTGCCATTACTCATTCTGTAGCAAAGGGCAAGTGACCCGGGTGACCTTGGGAATGTGAACCCGGTGGCGCCCCCAGGACCCGGGCGCGGGGACTGGGGAGGGGCCTCCTTGCGCGCGCGCGTGTGTCCGCCTCCGCGCCACTAGGGGGCACCAAGAGACCGTTTGCTGGGTCTAGGCGCTGCCTACCTACCCCCCCCCCCCCCCCCCCACGTCCCGGGACCGCGACTCAGCAGGGTCCCGGCTTCACCTTGAGGCCCCCTGGACCGAACCCGGGCGGAAAGGGGGCGGGTGCTGGGGCCAGCTCATCCAAAAGCGCCCTGTAGCCTCCCCCTCCCCGGTGAGCGAAGGGCGGTGCAGTCTGCGCTGGCCGCGGAACGGCGGGGCCCGCCTGGGTTAAAGCAGCTGGAAGGTCAAAATCCAAAATGTGCCCTGTGGACCGGCGGCTGCTGCCATCGCCAGCACCCGGTTCCCGGGGGTAAGCGTTGGTCCCACAGCCATTAACCAAGCACCCACGTTGGGCCGGGCCCTGCTGCATTCCGAGCACATGGAACGAACGAACGAATGAATGAATGGGCAAGCCCTATATGGTATTTAGGGAGAGGAGGGGCGATCCCAGGCGCAGGGCCTGCAGGTACTGAGCCAGCGGGGCTTCCGCTGAGGGGCTCGGTGCCACCCCAGGGTCGGGAGAAGGAGAGAGGAGAGAGGCAGGGTAGGGATGGTACTGAGCCCCCAGCTGGGACTCTAGGAGCCACCCAGTGCAGTACGTTAAAGAGAGGGATGGGGAATGGACGCGATCTCCTCCGTGTAGACAGTTCATCCCCGATTTCTGAGAAAATACAAGTCGCCTAGCAGCCACAGTCATCCCCCATCAACTTGGAACGAATTCTCTTTCCAACAGCTCCCCCGCCCTTCTGTGCCCACTGCCCATTGAAAGCAGCTTCTGCTGCAGTAGGACAGGGGGAAACTGAGCCGCCTAACGGAGCAAGCGGTGGGAGAAGCCAGGCTTGGGGGGAGGACCCCCGCCGCCAATCCAAGGGCAGCTTGGAATTTGGTGGGGGCGGTGGGGGTGGGGCAGAGTCTGTGCCAGCAGGCCAAAAGGGCATGGTTACAAGAAATCTCCTCCCCTTGCAGCCCTGGGGGCGGCCCAGGGGTTAAGGAATTTAGAGTGCTTAGCCCCCTGGGTACAGTAAGCACTCAATCAACACTGACCATTCTTATTACATATTAAACACAGCAAACATCTTTATAAAACAGAAATGCCAGCACTTTGGGTCAATGTATGAATCTTTGCTCAGAGTCTTTCAATTTCCATCCTCTTGGAAATAACAAACACTTTTAATTTTGAACCTATCTGCAAATCCGAAGCCCGCTGCTCCGTTGCCCTGGATCGGGGCCAGGTTGCAGATGTTTGAGTGTCTCGGATGCCCAAGTGGCTGCGTCTCCTGGGGTCTTTTCAATGGTGCTGACTCACCATGCACACTGCAAGCAGCCTCGCTCCGTCTGCCAGGTCGCTGCTGGATTTCTGGGTCTCAGGTGGTGTGTGGTCAATTCAGAGTTCGCTAACCTGCACCTAACAGATTTCCCTCTTCATTCCTGTTCCTACCCCAAAGGACATAGGGGTGGGGGTGCGGGTGCTCGCATTCAGTGTTAGCTGTTGGTGACATTATTATTATTCGTTACCATTATGATCACAGAACAAACTCGTTGCAGTTGTTTTGTATTTTTCTTGGAAAGTTATCTATATCTGTGTGGGCATATCACACAAGGGTAGACTGATGGAGGGCAGGAGGATGGGGTACTGCTCTGTCCCCTCTTCCATGAGCTCCTTAGAGACAAGAATCATCTGATTAGTTTCCATGTTCCAGCAGCCTCTGGGGCTTGGCATTGGGTAATTGAGCAAGGATAAGCATATTGTATGTTTCCCAGTTTTCCAAAGATGATTTGGGGGAATCAAATCATCCTATCATCATCCTACCAATCAGGATTCAGCTCTGTGACTGTGCACTCGGATATAAAAATAACACCTTTGGCTTCCCTTCCTCCACCCAATTTAAGAAGCAAGTTACGAGTTTGAACTTTCAAAGGCCAATTAATGCTCCTTAAAAGAAACTGTCATCTCTAAACCAAGAGAGTGGGCAGCCTGGACTCTGGCCCTTGTCATCTCCGTGTAAGGGAGGAGATCCAGGTGGATGCGAGTTGGAGGGGAGCTTTAGCCGGCAGGCATCTCAGCCCCTGTCTTATGAGGACCCAGATGCTGAGGCCCATGGAATGACAGTGCCGCCCCGCTGCTAGCAGAGCAGCTCTGTTCTACATAGATGCTGTCACATAGGTCATCACAGCATCCCGGGGGGAATTATTTTGTTATTAGCAGCCAGGACCCATACCAGCTTGGCTTTATCCCATCGTTCAGATGTCATCTCCTGGCTTTACCTTACATTGCCTCTGCAGCCAGGGCTCCAGCCGCAACCTTCATTCAGGCTCCTCTGTCTTTGTAGAGGCTAGTTCCTCTGCGGGGAATATCCCCTTCCCAACCGCCCCTTTCCAGCCTAGCAATGTAGCACGCCCCTCGTCTCGTGCCCCTCTGAAAACGTTCTCCCTCTCTCCGTGCAGATCTAACACCACATATGTCATGACAGTATTTTAGCATTTAACACATTGTAGTCATTCATCCGTTCAACGCGAGGACATAGGCTAAATGCTTAGAGCAATGTCGATCACCGGCTAACTGCTCAAAAAAAAAAAGTTAGCTCTCGTCATTAACACCATTTACTCAATATTTATGGAGCGTCTCAGGCTCTGTGTTGTTCAGCCACAGCACCGAACAAGAGAGATACAGTCCCTGACCACCCCATACCGCCCACGAGCCAAGCCAAGTTCCCATCTTCAGGGTCTGCGATGCGGGAAACGCGGGACGCGCCCAGCATGGGGACTACAGATCCCAGAAGGCTGCGCGGCGGCGTCGCCGGGCCCGCCCGCGCGCATGCGCAACGTCGTGACGCCGGGGCGGCGAGCGGGCGCTAGTGGCTGAGGCGGCGGGTCGCGGGCGGGGCGGACCGGCGGGCGGCGGCCTTTAGGGCGGAGCCGGCGTCCGCTCCCCTCAGTCGGCCGCGGCTAGCGGACGGTCGGGTTCCGGTGCCCGTTTCTCTCGCTCGCCGGCTCGGCGCTCGCTCTCGTGTGGAGCTGCGGCCGCCTGCCCAGCGCTCCCTGCGGGTCCCGAGCGCGGCGCCATGTCAGAGCCGGGCGGCGGCGGCGGCGAGGACGGCTCGGCCGGCCTGGAGGTGTCGGCCGTGCAGAACGTGGCCGACGTGTCGGTGCTGCAGAAGCACCTGCGCAAGCTGGTGCCTCTGCTGCTGGAGGATGGCGGCGAGGCGCCGGCCGCGCTCGAGGCGGCGCTGGAGGAGAAGAGCGCCCTGGAGCAGATGCGCAAGTTCCTGTCCGACCCGCAGGTCCACACGGTCCTGGTGGAGCGCTCCACGCTCAAAGGTGCGGGGCCGGGCGTTGGGCCCGGGGGGGGGGGGGCAGGGTCGGGGTCCGGGGGGAGGGTCGCGGCCGGGGCGGGAGCGGCCTCGGGGCTGCAGACGCCCCGCGGGATGGGGCCCAGAGGCCGCCCGGCGAGGCCGGCGCCACACCCCCTGCCAGGCGGGAGTGGCGGGGGTGCCCCCTTCCGGGTCGCGGGGAACGACGAGGGTGCTCCCTGTCTAGCCGTCACCCAAAACAATGGGATCGCTTTGTCTGCTCGGGCCTCAAGATGGCCGAGTTGGGTGGAGACAGCGTCTCCCGGGCTGAGCGCGGGCGGAGGCCGCATCCCGGCCTCCAATGTCACATGAGCTTTTCGGTTTCGATTTGTGGCCGCGCCAGGCCGGCCTCGGGAGGGATGTGTCAGGGGCAGACCCGCGGAGCCGTGCGCAGCCTGGGGGTAGGGGTCGGAGCTGGGGGGGGGGGGGGAGCCCTGGCGGGCGGGCGTCCCGGCCCTGCCCCGTCGGAGCCAGATGCTGAGGCCCACGCAGTGACAGGGCCGGCCCGGGCCCGGCGCGGAGCATCCCTGTTCAGGGTGGATGCGCGCTCCCAGGGCTGCCTCTCGGTCCGCACCGCGTCCCTGCCGCCTGGGCGTATTGCCCCATTTCACACGCCAGCAAACAGGCTCAGGCGAAGTGACGCGCCCAAAGCCACCAGCCGACTCCCCTGCCCGGGCTAGACTCAGCATCTCGGTGGCCAGGACACTGCTGGGTCTCTCTAATCACACCCTTGGGTCACTGGAATACTTAGGTGATCCTTAATGACCCTGTAACATTTGAGTCTAGTTTGCAGGTTTTTTTTTTTAAAGAGAGACTCACTTGGGGACAGGGAGCAAAAGGGTTGCACATTCCAGCGGTCTCCTCAAATAGGGACCTTCCCAAAGGCGGCTAGGTTCGTCTTGAGAATCGAGCTTGTCTTCAGGGAGAGCTTCTGGACTCACTAGGACCCCTAAGATCTGGCGGCACAGTTTGGGTGTGGCGCCGCCCGTCTGGGAACTCGGGGGTGTCCGGGTACATTTAACCTTGGTACTGAGGGGCTGGCCACCGTGTGAAAATGTTTGCGGGGCGGCTCTGTACTGTCCCAAGACCCGCTGTCCGGGTCTGTCAAGAACAGAACTCGCTACCTGTCTCCCGACCTCCCCCACCCCCCCACCCCCACGCCCATGCTAATGTTTATTTCTGATAGTTTGTTTCTTTCAAAGGCTATTCTGGGTACTCGAGAGAGGCTTCATTGTAGCTTCTGCTTGGGTGGGAGGGTGGGAGGGTCAGAGTGTGTGAAAGAATATGTTTTAGATTCACGTGGAGTGTTCAAAGCAGAGGAGCCATTCCGAGGTATTTTTAGACTATTAATGTTGTTTAGGGTTTTCTGTTATGTTTAGGGTTATGTTTCCAGCATGGAAACCACTAGTGTTAAAAAAAAAAAAAATTTCACCCACCTACTCTTTTTCAGGAAGAGTGTGTATTTAGTCATGATAGAAAATTTAAAGTGTACAGATAACGAAAAAATCACCCGGAGTCCTTCGACCCAGATATAACCACTGTCAGCATTTTGGAATCTGTCCTTGTGGTCATTTTTCAATGAATATACATTATTTTATTAAAGTGTGTCTTAATTTGTGTTAAATCACTGTATTTTGAGTAGTTTGACCTTGACCAATTCTTGATCGTATTTTCATTGCAGTTTATGTATGAAAATTGGTGGTTTCTACGTTGGGTCTCCGTTTCTTTTTATGGAAAAAAAATAGTTTTTGCTTCTAGATTGGCTTTTCTCAAACGTTGGAACCAAACTTTGCTAAAATTATTGGGAAGCCCTATTTCTGTAGTATGCTTTCTTGTGCAGATCATCTGTTTTCTCGATGGCATATTTTCATATTTCAGTCCAAGCATCCAAATCTTGGCTCCATAATGACTTGCACTTTTGAGCGTTGACTGAGGAATGAGGGTGTCTAAAATTGAAATCCTACCTCATTACTGTATGTATAAAAATAAAAAATACTTCCAATAATTCAACCTGTCTCTAATTTATTTTTCACTTAAGAAATTTAAAGAGAGAGTATATGGTCCCATCAGTCTTATTAGCATCCTGACTAAACTAGCATAAGGTATTTAGACATCAGTACAGACCCGGGCACTTGATAAGGAGGGCTGTCTTCCGGGTGAGTTTTGAGTTAGCATCAGCCTTTGTACATTTAATCAAATGTGAGCATCCAGTACTTAGTTGCAGTGAAAAAGTAGGTTTGCTTTATAGTGTGGAAAACAGATGTGAATTGTTTAAACGGAGTAAAGACCATCAACAAGAATGAAGTCCTGATGTAGTGAACAGGGAAATTGCTTTTATTATTCCCTTTTTTTATTCCCCCTTTTCATAGAAAGAATTTTCCAAACACTTGTAATTGAATATAGACGCATTTATTTTTATTTCTTTTTTTTTATGGTTTTTTTTTTTTTTTTTTTTTTTTTTTTGAGAGAGAGAGAGAGAGAGAACACATGCGTGAGTGGAGGAAGGGCAGAGAGAGGGGGAGACACAGAATCCCAGGCAGGTTCCAAAATGTCAGTGCAGAGCCTGATGCGGGTGGAGCTCCCAAACCCTGAGATCATGACCTGAGCCGAAGTTAGATGCTTAACCGACTGAGCCACCCAGGCGCTCCAGAAGCATTTTTATATGAAGATATCTATTTTTTAACTACCCCAGCTAGCTATAAACTTTTCTGCTAGAGTACAGTATTCCTTGAAGTGTAGAGTAAAGGTTGTGAATTTAACAGTTTATTTTGCTGTGAAAGGATTGGAGGGTTGGTGGGAAGAGGAATATCAAATTACAGCTCCTGGTCCGAAAAACAGAAACCTCTTGTCTGTAATTCCTGGCCTGTAGGAAATTGTTTTCTTCCTAGCGTACTTCTAAAATTAGAGCCAGAAAGGTCCTCATCACTTAATAGGCATTTTATAGATTTAATGATGTTCTGTAGCAGTTTTCACCTGAAGTGCGTTTTTGGTTGGGTGGTAAAAAGGTAGAAGCAGGTGAGAGACGCTTCAGCCTGCAGCTGGGGGTGCCAGGATTGTCTGCGGGCTCCAGCTTGTTGGTGACCAGGCTCAGATCTGGTGCTGTGGGTTTTGGGTTTCGTCTACACTCAGGTGTCTTAGCCTTGGACCTTGGAGCTTTAAGACTGAGAACAGTGACTGCCTTTGGTCACTGCTCCTAAGGTTGGGGTTCCAGTTTATCCTAAAAGACGTAATTTAGGGGTTTTACATCTTCGTAGTGCAGAGATGGCTAGGAACAAGAATGTGAAAGAAAGCTGGAACCTTTTGCAGTACTCATCTTCTTAGAGATATGGCAGTGTGGAAGGTTTTCATGGGGGATGTTTTTGCGGATTTTAAAAATTATTTTTCTGTGGACTTAATTTCCCTAAAGGATGAAGAAATGATGACTAAAAACTATGCATTTCTGGCCTTTGCTTATTCCTCCAAATGGTAAAGTAAAATGGTTAAGAAATTAACAGAAAGGATTTTCTGGGACACGACGCTGTCTTGTCCCTCAGCCTGGGTTCCTGCTGTCCTGTGCTGTCACGCTGTAGGTGTGCACCCTTTGTAGGACAGACCAGTCTGCAGCCAAGATAAGTTTGAATGCAGTGTAGCATAGGAAGTGACATCATGTGCAGCGTGGGGACAAAGCGTCATCACTTCTTCTTAAAAAGTAAAGACGGAGGGAAAGTCTGTTTGCCGGCATCGTGGAGTGTTATGTGGGATCCGCCCCTCCCTTCACATTTCAGTTTTTGTTTATTCTTTTTTATTTTATTTTGAAAGAGACAGCGTGCGGGGAGGGGCAGAGAGAGGGGGAGAGAGAGAATGAGAATCCCGAGCAGGCACCACACTGTCAGCGCAGAGCCTGATGCAGGACTTGAACCCAGAAGCCTCGAGATCATGACCTGAGCCAAAACCAAGACTCAGGACGCCCGACCCACTGAGCCACCCAGGCGCCCCCCTCCCTTTACGTTTCTAACGGTGTTCCGAATGGAAGTCTTCAGGTTCGAGAGAAAACTCAGACTTTCCCACCATGCCCTGAGCCTCACACCAGAGCGTGGGGTGGTCGTGGCAAAGAAGTCACAGCCCCTGAGAAGGAGGACGAAGGGGTGATGGATGTTGAGGTGACAGGAAAAAGCATCAGCCGCTGCAAAGGGGGAGCTGAAGCAAACATGTGAGAGAGAAGGGGGAGAACGTGTGACAGTGATCAGTCCAAATAACGTGGTGCTTGTATGCTGTGGATTTTAAGAGGAAAAGAAGACGAAAGATAAGCAGAACCAGGAACATGTAACAAGTAGCCTGGTAGTTTGAGCCAAGGAAAACAGCCGCTGCCTGTGCTGGATGGGACGAGGCTTGCCCTGTGGCTGGGGGAGGGTGGGAGGGCAGGGAGAATGGAGGGAGTGACCACGGACCCATGGAGTGGGGCAGCCTCGCCTGTGCCTTTACCAGTTTGCGGTGCTCCTTTTCCTTTGTGAAGCATACCCGGTCCCCCTAGGAGAGGAAGGGTGAGTCTTAAGATAATCGAGTGCACGTCTTTTTATATTCGTTAAATGAGACATAATGCTCACCTAATCACAGCGTAATGATACAAATCACTCTTGGTTTGAACTGCATTAAACCAGTCTTTCAGTAGAAATATACACAGATTAGTGCTAATTGATGTTTTAAACATCTCTACAACTCAGAAGTTAACCCGAGACACGTGCACAGGTCACTAAATATGTACTAATGTAGCTTGTAGCAAAGGAACTCATGTAGCAAAGCTCCCCACTTCTGTATTGGTACTTTGATTCTTGGAACGTATTAGCAGGCAGTACAGTGTTGGGCCATCGTGTATTAACCAGTAACTTCCCTGGCATTAGGAAACTGATTCAAACTTTACTGAAAGCAGTATTGCCTGCTAAAATATGCAGATTATGTTTGTATGTAAGCTTCTAAATATAGCAGGATTAATAGCTTCTTTGTTGTTAAGAATTATCCATGATCTTTCCTCGTCTGAACAATTTTAAAAAATGTTTCGGCAGAAGTAGAGTGTCAAACTATTATTATTTGAAAGATGTAATAATTTACAGGGAGGCAAAAAGGTTAATTATTTGTTGGCAGTTTATTAAACAATGATATAAGTTCTTTCTACTAAGAATCGGGCGTTTGATCTCTATGGAGAATAAGCATTAAAAAACGAATCCAAAATGTCTTCTATGATTTCCATAAATTATTATCATCAAGAGAAGTTAGGGTTTTAACAAAGCAGTAGAGGGTGCCTATCGGATACCCTTGTGTGAGGACGGGGTCTTTGGGCGTGCCTTCCTGAGCTCAGGCGGGGTTCTGTCGCATTGCGGTAGCCCTGGTGTAGGGCTGGGAGCTGGGCGTTCCCAGCAGTGTCGTGGCGGAGCTGGGCCGTGACTCATCGCCTGGCGTAGTGCCCGCTTCCTTTAACCCTGTCTGCGTTAGGAAGTACAGGCAGTGTGGCCAGATGCTGCATCCAGCTGACACGTTTTCTGTGTGATTTTATTTTGTGTAGATGTGAATCTTGTATCAGAGAAATTATTCACTGTTGCGTGTTTAGTTATGTCAGTAATTTCCTTTGATTTTTGAATATCACTTTTATTTCCTAGATATTGTTGGAATGCTATTTTGACGATATATATTTTATATAAATCCTAGAACAGCGTTCAAAAAATTGAGAGAGGAAATATTTCATAATCCTACCACCCTGACAATTAATTATTTTAGTTTGAGAGTATTTACTTATGCTCTGTTTCATGGGTTGGATTTTAGAGATGGCCATCATATGTGTGGTTGGTTTCAGGCAGTATGATCTATCCTATCTTGTGGTATATCCATATTTTGGTAGTTAAACCAGATTGATTTATTTAGTTTCTTTTATTTTCCCCCTAAGTTAGTCAGGTTTAAAAAACAGCTAGGCATTACCTGGCGTACAAGACTGTTTTGCCACCTCCTCTCCCTTCCTAAAATTATACTAAAAGTAATGTTTTGGAAGTTATTGTCTTCTTGACAGATATGCTAATATTTTTTATTTTCTAATATAAACTTTGTATTTGTTTCACCTTAAAGCTAATGAAGTAAACAGTTTTTGCTCAGACCCTGTATACCCAGATTTTCAGTTTTTGGTGCTTAAAGAACCTGTATAGACCTCCTAATACCCCACCCTCCCCCTCTGCTGTCCGTTGCACTTATTTTTTATTCTACATTTCAGTTCCAGTGTAGTTAACGTACAGTGTTATCAGGTGTACGATACAGTGATTCAGCAATTCTGTGCCCTATTCTGTGTTTACAATAAGTGTACTCTTAATCCCCTTCACATATTTCCACCCCCTACTCTGCCCATTTTACATGTTGAATTTGAAACCCAGAGGAAGAGGGGCGCCTGGGTGGCTCGGTCGGTTAAGCATCCGACTTCAGCTCAGGTCATGATCTCATGGTTTGTGAGTTCGAGCCCCGCGTCGGGCTCTGTGCTGACAGCTCAGAGCCTGGAGCCTGCTTTGGAATCTGTGACTCCCCCTCTCTCTCTGTCCCCTCCCCAGCTCATGCTCATGCTCTGTCTCTCAGAAAACAAATAAACGTTAAAAACAATTTTTTTAATTAAAAAAAGAAACCCAGAGGAAGAAACATGACTTTTCTAAGATCACTTAGCTAACTCTGCTGCCTTTGCTATTACATCATGACTTCAAAGTAAAGGTGAACTGCATACATCACGTTAATCCTTAGGTAGTAACTTTGCTGATGCCGCTACTTCACACATTCCCTGTCCTTGGCATTTGCTTAGGCAGTTCCGTGTGGCTGCAAAGATAATTCACCTGGAGCATTTAGGCAGCGAGTGCATTAGTACTAGATCTAGAGGTTTGGATTATTTCTAATTCTTTCAAGTTTTAAGTTTTCTTTTTTTTAAGTTTATTTATTTTGAGGCCGAGAGAAGGGGAGGAACAGAGAGAAAGGGAGAGACAGAATCACAAGCAAGCTCCGCACTGGGGCTCGAACTCACCAACCTTGAGATCATGGCCTGAGCAGAGACCAAGAGTCAGACACCCAACTGACTGAGCCACCCAGGCCCCCCACAAATTTTAGTTTCTCAGTTGTGGTTTTTAAATTATTTAGACATTTTGTTTACATGCATCTTGAGCTATCTTAACTATTCCATTAAGCTTGAATTCCAGTAAGTTTGTTTGTTTGTTTATGTTTATTTTTGAGAGAGAGTGCTCTAACAGGGGAGGGGCATAGAGAGGAGGGTTACAGAGGATCTGAAGTGGGCTTTGCACTGACAGCAGTGAGCCCAGGTGATGTGGGGCTTGAACTCATGGACCATGAGATCATGACCTGAGCCAAAGTTGGACATTCAACCGACTGAGCCACCCAGGTGGCCCTTCCCCCGCCCCCCCCCCCCCCCCCCCCATCCAGTACACTTTTCAAAATGGCCTCGCTGCATAATGAGCCTCCTGGGTGGCTCAGTTGGTTGAGCATCAACTCTTGATTTCGGCTCAGGCCATGATCTCATGGTTGGTGGGACTGAGCCCCTCATTGGGCTGCGTGCTGACAGCACGGAACCTGCTTGGAACTTTCTCTCTCTCTCCCTCTCTCTGCTCCTCCCTTGCTCTCTATCAAAAATAAATAAACACATACATCAAAAAATAAAAATAAAATGACTGCTGTGCTTAGTGTTTGCAGAGCCGAGTCTAGCATGGCCCCTGCCCACAAGAGCTCACAGTAGGGGAGTAAGATGCATCCATACATCAGCCCCGGAGCAGGCTCTGAAAAGTGGTATCTGAGCAGAGGGGAGGCTGGGTGAATGCCTCTCCGTGACCCCAGGGATATTCCTTCATAATGGTTTTCTTGACGGGTGTTTGCCCTGGGTGGGGCTTGATGAGGGACTGGGCAGGCCGTGGACTGGGGAGGACCCCTGGTTTGGAATCACAAACTTCTGAGTTCTCCAGACAGGTGTCTGAGGGCAATTTACTTAAATTTCTTACTTGGAAAGCATGGGTAATAATAGTCATGCCAACCCTTACGGGGTTGTCATGAGGGTTAGATGTGTGACATACCTAAACTATTTGATAAAACACCTGTCACGTAGTGAGTGTTGGGTTATGAATGGAGTGCACAGAGTGGAGAGCGCCTTCTGTGTTGGGAGTGCGAGGGTGAGACTGCTGGGAGGGGTGGTGAGCTATCTTACCAGGGCCAGACCCTGCTCTGGTACCTCCAACACCCCAGGTGCTCCAGTGCCTGCTGGACTTACAGAAAAAGGAGTAGAGGTACGGGGAGTTCACTACCTTGCCCAGGATTGCACAGCAAAGTGCCTGGGTCAGGATTCGGAAAAAAATGGGGAGGAAGGAAAAAGTCATGTGGGTGTTTCAATGTCAGGTTGCAGTAGGGTGAGGCTAATCATTCTCTAAGCTTTTGATAAATTAAAAATTGGTAATGGTGACTTGAATTGATACAGTATTTATTATGATTTGTAGAGGATGTTGGTGATGAAGGCGAAGAAGAAAAAGAATTCATTTCCTATAATATCAACATAGACATTCATTATGGAGTTAAGTCCAATAGGTGAGTAAAGTGAATACACTGTTGTCTTGTATTATAAGCTTGTGAGACGTGAATATAGATCTTAACTGACTTAGACGAAGACATTAAGAAAACACTCAAGATTTCTGCTCTTTAAATCAGTATCTTTGAGTTCACGTATTGAAATTCAGAGGATTTCCAAGTCAGTATAAGCTCTAAAATATTCTTATTTTAATTGCTATGTCATGGCATCCATTTTAGTATTGAGCCCATAAATGTATTTAACGTATATAATAACAATTCTGAGGTTATATCTGCATTTTCATTATTATAAATAACTAGTAAACACCTAGTAAAGATTCTTAGGTGGAGGTCTGATTTTTCTTAGTATAAAGAAAGAAAGCATTACCGGTTGAGATGCAGTGTGTCCTTAAAATCTTTAATGCATGTGACCAGATCTTTCCAATCTTCTAGAAGAGCGGTGCCAATTTACACTCCAGTAGACATATCCAACGTTTATTTATTTTTGGGACAGAGAGAGACAGAGCATGAACGGGGGTGGGGCAGAGAGAGAGGGAGACACAGAATCGGAAACAGGCTCCAGGCTCTGAGCCGTCAGCCCAGAGCCTGACGCGGGGCTCGAACTCCCGGACCGCGAGATCGTGACCTGGCTGAAGTCGGACGCTTAACCGACTGCGCCACCCAGGCGGCCCTTCAGTAGACATATCCAAATTTAAATATGTAAATGCTTAATTTATACTGTGTTTGCTTTTTAAACCTTTTTATTTTTAATAATTTCAAGCTTACAAGAGTTGCATGAACTATATATAGTTGATATCAGATATCAGTTGTTAACATCGCCCCGTTTGCACTATTGTTTTCTTTCCTGAACCATTTGAGAGTTAGTTATAGACAACCTGCTCCTTTATTCCTAAATACTTCAGCGTATGTCTTAAGAACAAGGATATTCCTATTCATAGCCTCCATACAAGTTTTAAATTCATGAAGTACGGGTACAATAGTATTCTTGATGTACTGTGTATATTCAAATTGTCTCAATAATGTCCCTTCTAGTAACTTCCTTGATCCAGACTCTAACTCTGTGTCTTTCGTGACATTGACATTTTTGATAAGCACAGACTAGTGGTGATTAGATTTCGGTTTGTACATTGTTGGCAGGGATGCTATTAAGACGTCTTCCTTTTCAGTGTGTCACCGCAGGAAACTTCAGTGACTTTTTAGAATAATATAAAGTGTTACGTATAAAGTACTGGCCTGGGAACAGAAAACTCAAATGCTATTTTTTTAAACTATTAATTTAACTACCTTTGAGCACCTGTTACGTGTAAGATATGGCAGTAGGTATACAGAGAAAACTTGGTTCCCAAGAAGCTTGTGGTCTTTTGGGAGGAAGATTGGCTTGGCAGACACACAACTGACTGTACTGCTTGGCGAAATCTTAGAAGTGCAGAATACCATGAAACAAGGAGATTGGAGAGAGTGATTCTGGTTAGGGGAGACCCCAAAGTGTTGTAATGCTGGAATTGGGTTTTGAGGTTTCCTTGGAATTTCAGCAGCTGAATGTAGATTTCTTAAGCAAAGCCACAGAGGTGCATAATGTTTAGAGAATGGGACATCTGTTCTCAGTTGTGTCTTGGGTAAGGAAGAAGGTACATAACGAGATAGAACCGGAAGAGTTGGTTTAGGCCAGGTCGTGCGCGGCCCAGAATGCCCTCTTGTCACTTTAACCTGTGGGTGGCTTTTGTTTATTCAAGCCGACGTGTGACTTAATGCCATAAACGAATGGTACCAGCTGGCATAAGATCAGAGTTAATTATGTCGTGACTTGTAACTTGCAGTTGCTATAGAGGTTCGTTTGCGTGAGGCCAAGATTATGAACTCAACCCTTACATATGGGACAGATTGACTTTGCCTGGTTTCATGGTCACGTGCCAAAACCTTAATCTTGATTCGATCGATTGTTCTCACATAAGCGAGTAAAGAAAGGTAAGCAATGTATTTCAGTGTCAGAAAAGGGACCATCTGATCTATTCTTACCGTGATTTTTAAATTACAACATTCAAATGAATTTTTAATTTGTGTGCGATACAGAAAGGGAGACAGTTACCAAAACTATTTAGGAGTGAGGCTCTTTGTTCTAATTTCTTCTTTTGCTTTCTTTTAGCTTGGCATTCATTAAACGCACTCCAGTAATTGATGCAGACAAACCAGTGTCTTCTCAGCTTCGGGTCCTCACACTCAGTGAAGACTCACCGTATGAAACCTTGCATTCTTTCATTAGCAATGCGGTGGCTCCTTTCTTTAAGTCCTATATCAGAGAGTCTGGCAAGGCAGACAGGTAAAAACCATTTTTCCTTTGTTGGTTTGAATGTCCTATTTCCCTGAGTGTTCTCAGGAGACCACGAGAGATAATGTAAAATTCGGGACTTGGGAAGGCAAGGCTAATATTCCAAAAGGACATAAATCTCTTGCTTTAATAAGATGCATATTATTAATGTTTGACAGACTTAAAATAATAGGGTCTCTTGGGAGACCAACAGCACACTAAGTTTGGAGTCTTTGTTAACTTTTTTAGGGATGGTGATAAAATGGCTCCCTCAGTTGAAAAAAAGATTGCAGAACTTGAAATGGGGCTCCTTCACTTGCAGCAGAATATTGAAATTCCAGAGATCAGCCTGCCAATTCATCCCATTATTACAAATGTGGCAAAACAGTGTTACGAGCGTGGAGAAAAGCCAAAAGTTACAGACTTTGGAGATAAGGTCGAAGACCCAACTTTTCTCAATCAATTACAATCAGGAGTTAACCGCTGGATCCGAGAAATTCAGAAAGTAAGAGCACGGTGTTGGATGTATTATGTAAAGTACTTCACTCTTTTTTAATGTCTCTCAGAAACTGGCCTGCATTTTTGTCATTGAGGTAAAGTCTCTGATGATGTTAGCGGTGCTCCCCTTTGTCCTGGGAATGCCCAACCGAGGGCTAACGTTGGCCCAGGTAGAACGGTCAGGGTACAGTGTGGTTATTTAAATGTTCGCCCTGAGAGAGCGTTGATTTCAGCTCTCTTATACCTTTGCTTTCAAGTTAAGCCACTTGCAATTGACGGAAGAAAATCTACTTGAAATACAAAAATCAAGTTGTAATGCATGAGTTTAATTAATGATATTTTTCTACTTTTATTTAAAAATAGTGAATACTCTTGAATGTTATTTATCTTTAAAGGTGACCAAACTGGATAGAGACCCTGCCTCAGGAACAGCCTTGCAGGAAATCAGTTTTTGGTTGAACTTGGAACGTGCACTGTACCGCATACAGGAGAAACGAGAGAGCCCAGAAGTCCTACTTACTCTGGATATCTTGAAACATGGCAAGCGTTTCCATGCCACTGTCAGTTTTGACACTGACACAGGTAAACGCTGGAACTAATGATGTGATCAGTAAGAGACTAATCTGGCTTTTGTGAGACCATACTGATAATTTCAGTGAAAATCAATGAATGGACCATCTTCCCTGTTTCCTCTCTCGTATCTCGTCTCCGTTTCCCCCAGTTCTAGGTAATGACGGTAATTTTCCCACATACCTTCCTGCCCCTTCAGGAGTCGTGAGGACATGTGCCAATTTCTAGACCTGAGTGTAGAGAGCCTTGGGAGTTTCCCTCCTGCTTCTCAGTTACTTGGTTTCTTGAGTAAGCAGTACTTTTTTAGCATAAAGTCAAGTGTGCTTTTGACAGTCCGGGCCGGGGGACGGTTGACATTAAGCGGAAGTTGTTTGGCCACAGGGCTGTGGAAGGAGAGCTGGTTGGGGCTTTCTCTTCCTCTTTTACCTGCCCCTTTTCCCTGTTCAGCCTTCCTCCCTGTTCTGAAAAGTGGCCAAGACGAGTTTACTTTTCTGAATGGACAGCAGTGTGAGTGACATTGTCTTGGCACACTCTGGGCACTCAACTGTTTGAATGAGCAGGCATGTTTGGGCATTTCTCTCCAGCTCTGCCCACCAGGGAATGTTAGAGCAAGGAGTCAGGGCTGCGGTAGTTGTCGTGTTCTTTTCCTTCCCCTCCAAAAAAAGGCGTGCTGCCCACATTTGAAATGTTAGGGGAGGTTCTAGGTAGAAACCTTCTAGTTGCTTTGGTCACATTGCACGTGTTACCTGAGCATTCAGTAATGCTGAAGGTTATGCCTTGAAATTTAGATATACCTCTGAAACTTTTACTCCTTCCCCCCTTTTTTTTTTTTTTTTTAATCTTAATGTTAGAAGAGTCAGAAAGTAGACTAGGACCCAGGTGTTTCTGTGATTCTGTGTCCGTAACACACTCCCTTCACTTGAGCTGTGGGTGTAACATTTTCATTTTAGTGTTCCTAAGGATGATAACACTGTAGTTCTTCTAACCTTAATGTTATTCATAGAACATTTCGATGGTATAGAAAGCAAGAAAAGAAATCACCCGCGGCCTTTAACGTATGCATGAGTTGACTGATGTTCTTAAAAAAGCAACAGTGAGGGGCGCCTGGGTGGCGCAGTCGGTTAAGCGTCCGACTTCAGCCAGGTCACGATCTCGCGGTCCGGGAATTCGAGCCCCGCGTCGGGCTCTGGGCTGACGGCTCAGAGCCTGGAGCCTGTTTCCGATTCTGTGTCTCCCTCTCTCTCTGCCCCTCCCCCGTTCATGCTCTGTCTCTCTCTGTCCCAAAAATAAATAAACGTTGAAAAAAAAAAAAAAAGCAACAGTGAGACCGTCCGTTAATTAACAGAGGATCATCCTGTTAATAACATGTTCCTTTTTTTCAAATATAAATGGTTTCGGTGTCACTGAATCTTCAGCAACGTGAAAGTGTTCCGTCGTGAGGCTGTATTTCAGTTTCCTTACCCAGTATTAAGCTGTAAGCAGTAGCCTCTTCATTGTATCACTTTCTTTAAATTAAGATGTGATTGACATACAACATTACGTTATACCTATGTTACCTTACATGCAAACCATTCACTGTTTCTTGGTCAATCCAGGTCTAAAACAGGCTTTGGAGACTGTGAATGACTATAACCCCCTGATGAAGGATTTTCCTCTGAACGACTTACTGTCTGCCACTGAGCTGGACAAAATAAGGCAGGCTCTCGTTGCCATTTTCACCCATCTGAGAAAGATCCGAAACACAAAATACCCCATTCAGAGGGCACTGCGTTTGGTGGAAGCGATTTCAAGAGACTTGAGTTCTCAGTTACTCAAAGTATTGGGCACCAGAAAATTGATGCATGTTGCTTATGAGGAATTTGAAAAAGTAAGTTTTAATATATCAGAAAACCAGCCTCAGGCACCGAGATGAAAACACGGCTGTAATAACAAGCCTCCTTTCTAAAATTATATCCTAGGTTATGGTCGCATGCTTTGAAGTCTTTCAGACTTGGGATGATGAATACGAGAAGCTTCAGGTGTTACTGAGAGACATCGTCAAAAGGAAAAGGGAAGAAAATCTAAAGATGGTGTGGCGAATCAACCCTGCCCACAGGAAGCTTCAGGCTCGCCTTGACCAGATGAGGAAATTTCGACGCCAGCACGAACAGCTGAGAGCTGTCATTGTCAGGGTCCTGAGGCCACAGGTATGCGTCGCATTTTAAAACTGCATCCACGGGTGGTTTTTCGAACCCCTTCTTTCTTTTTCTTAGAATGCTAATGAACTGCTGCTCCCTCTGATTCGCACCAGGTGCCTGCGTATTCCCTCTGCATCCTGTCCCTGTCCTGTCGCTGATGTAGGGATTCTGTACCTTCAGTCTGACTACTCCTCCCGTTCTTCCCTCCCTGCAAAATGCGTGAATTCCGGAGCCAGGCTTCCTGGGTTTTAAATCTTAATTCCACCGTTTAACGAGCTGTATGACTTGGACATGTTTTTTAACCCTTTTCCCAGATTCCTCATTTGCAAAATGTAGATAATGATTGCATATGCCTGAGATTTACTTACCTATTTATTTTAATTTTTTACAATTTATTTTTTAAGTACTCTCTACACCCAGCATGGGGTTCAAACGTTTACAACCCTGAGATCAAGAGTTGCACGCTCTTCTGACTGAGCCAGCTGGGCCTTCCTGTACCTGAGATTTATTAAAAGAATTGAATGACTCCTTTTCTTTGGACGTGCTTTTTTTTTCTTCTCAATTCACCTTTCTTTTTTCTTCAACAATTTCTTTTCTTTAAAAAATCCAGTCCAGATGGGGTGCCTGGATGGCTCAGTTGGTAAAGCGTCTGACTTCAGCTCCGGTCATGATTTCGCGGTTCGTGAGTTCGAGCCCCATGTCGGGCTCTGTGCTGACAGCCTGGAGCCTGGGACCTGCTTCGGATCCTGTGTCTCCCTCTCTCTCTCTGCCCCTCCCCTGCTCATGCTCTGTCTCTCTCTCTCAAAAATAAACATTAAAAACCAGTTTAAAAAATCCAGTGCAGAAAGAGAGTGTGGACTGATCCACACTTGACACTTGAACACCATGGGGGTTAAGGGTGCCAACTCCCTGTGTATTCTCGAAAATCTACGTGTAGCTTTTGTCTCCCTAAAAAGTTAACTGTTGGGGCGCCTGGCTGGCTCAGTCAGCGGAGCATAGAACTCTTGATCTCAGGGTTGTTAATGCGACCCCCACAGTGGGTGCAGAGATTACTTAAAACTAAAATCTTCAAAAACAACAACAAGAACAAAAAACTACTGATAGCTTACTGTTGATCAGAAGCCTTACTGATAACAAAAAAGGCTGATTAACATATTTTGTATATCATATATGTTATATACTGTTTTCTTACAGTAAAGTAAGCTAGAGGAAAAAAATGTTATTAAGAAAGCCATAACAGGGGCGCCTGGGTGGCGCAGTCGGTTAAGCGTCCAACTTCAGCCAGGTCACGATCTCGCCGTCCATGAGTTCGAGCCCCGCGTCAGGCTCTGGGCTGATGGCTCAGAGCCTGGAGCCTGTTTCCGTTTCTGTGTCTCACTCTCTCTCTGCCCCTCCCCCGTTCATGCTCTGTCTCTCTCTGTCCCAAAAATAAATAAACGTTGAAAAAAAAAAATTAAAAAAAAAAAAAAGAAAGCCATAACAAAAAGAAAATATACTGTGCTGGATTGAAAAAAACCGTGTGGGGCACCTGGGTGGCTCAGTTGCTTGAGCTTCCGACTGTGGCTCAGGTCATGATCTCATGGTTTGTGAGTTTAAGCCCCACATTGGGCTCTGTGCCGATAGCTCAGAGCCTGGAGCCTGCTTCACATTCTGTGTCTCCCTCTCTCTCTCTCTCTCTCTTTCTCTGTACCTACCCCGCTCATACTCTGTCTCTGTCTCTCTCTCTCAAAAATAAATATTAAAAAAGTTATTTAAAAAAAAAACACCTGTAAATGAACCCGCAGTTCAAACCTGTGTTTTCAAGGGCCAATTATATGCAGACGGGATTGAGAAGTTAGCCAGTACATGTCAAAGCCAATATATAGCCAATGTTATAGACTCTAGGTGGGTGCATCTGGGTGTTCAGTCTGTCATTCTTTCAGCCCTCTTGCAGTTGAAAAATTTTTGTAGTGAAACGGTGGGGGATCCAGTCTAGAAACCATGGCATCCAGGAAGCTTTATTCACTGCATTAGGAGTGCCTGCTATTTGGGGTACATTGTGGTTTGTTTTGTTTTGTTTTGCTTTTTAATGAACATCTTTTTTTTCACGTTTTTTAATTTATTTTTGAGAGTGGGGGAGGGGCAGAAAGGGGGACAGAGGATCCGAAGCGGGCTCTGCGCTGACAGCAGAGAGCCCAACGCAGGGCCCGAACTCACGAACCACAGGATCATGACCGGAGCCAAAAACGGACGCTCAACCGACCGAGCTACACAGATACCCCTGGGTACACTGTTAATAATGAATCCTCAGCATCTTTTTACTTAGTGCTCACTTCCTGATGTGTGTGCTGGTTTTAAGTGTTAGCCCCTTATTTTACATGTGGGAGATTTGGTTCTAGTACTGATTCCTTCTAGCCTAGGTCTGTTGTTGTTGTTTCTAAATCCGAGTTAGTTAACATAGAGTGCAATAACGATTTCAGGAATAGAATTTAGTGACCCATCTCTTACGTATAACACCCAGTGCTCATCCTAACAGGTGCCCTCCTTAATACCCATCGCCCATTTAGCCCATCCCCCGACCCACCTCCCCTCCAGCAACCCTCAGTTTGCTCTCTGTATTTAAGGGTCTCTTATGGTTTGCCTCCCTCTCTGTTTTTGTCTTATTTTTCCTTTCCTTCCCCTGTGTTCATCTGTTTTTGTTTCTGAAATTCCACATATGAGTGAAATCATACGATATTTAACTTTCCTCTGACTTATTTTGCTTAGGATAAGACACGGTAGCTCCATCCACATTGCATATGGAGGCAATTCATTATTTTTTATGTCTGAGTAGTACTCTGTTACATATATATATATACATATACATATATATATATATATATATATACCACATTCTTATTCATCAGTCGATGGACATTGGGCTCTTTCCATAATTTGGTTATTGTTGATAGTGCTGCTCTAAACATTGGGGTGCATGTGCCCCCTCAAATTAACATTTTTGTATCCTTTGCATAAATACCTAGTAGTGGAGTTGCTGGGTCATAAGGTAGTTCTATTTTTAGTTTTTGAGGGACCTCCACACTGTTTTCCAGAGCGGCTGCACCAGTTTGCGTTCCCACCAGCAGCACAAAAGTGTTCCCCTTTCTCTGCATCCTCGCCAACGTCTGTTGTTGCCTGAGTTGTTAATGTTAGCCATTCTGACAGGGGTGAGGTGGTATCTCAGTGTGGTTTTGATTTGTATTTCCCTGATGATGAGTGATGTTGAGCATCTTTTCATGTGTCTGTTAACCATCTGGATGTCTTTGGAAAAGTGTCTATTCATGTCTTTTGCCCATTTCTTCATTGGATTGTTTATTTTTTGGGTGTTGAGATTGATAAGTTCTTTACAGATTTTGGATACTAATCCTTTACCTCATATGTCATTTGCAGATATCTTCTCCCAATTTGTCAGTTGCCTTTAGTTTTCTTGCTTACTTTGCTGTGCAGAAGCTTTTTATGTTGATGAGGTCCTAGTAGTTCATTTTTGCCTTTGTTTCCCTTGCCTCCAGAGACATGTCTAGTAAGAAGTTGCTGCAGCTGAGGTCAAAACAGGCAGTTGTTGCCTGTTTTCTTCTCTAGGATTGTGATGGCTTCTTGTCTTACATTTAGGTCTTTCATCCATTTTGAGTTTATTTTCATGTATGGTATAAGAAAGTGGTCCAGGTTCATTCTTCTGCTTGTCACTGTCCAATTTTCCCAACACCATTTGCTGAAGAGACTGTCTTTTTTCCATTGGGTATTCTTTCCTGCTTTGTCAAAGATTGGCCATGTGTTTGTGGGTCCATTTCTGGGTTCTCTATTCTGTTCCATTGATCTGAGTGTCTGTTTTTGTGCCAGTACCATACTGTCTTGATGATGACAGCTTTATAATACAGCCTAAGGTATGGAACTGTGATGCCTCCAGCTTTGGTTTTCTTTTTCAGGATTGCTTTGGCTGTTCAAGGTCTTTCCTAATTCCATACAAATTTTAGTATTGTTGCAGCGCCTGGGTGGGCTCAGTTGGTTAAGCGTCTGACTTTGGCTCAGGTCACAATCTCGTGGTTTGTGAGTTCGAGCCCCACATCGGGCCCTGTGCTGACAGCTCAGAGCCTGGAGCCTGGTTTGGATTCTGTGTCTCCCACTCTCTCTTTGCCCCTCCCCTGCTCATGCTCTGTCTCTCTCCATCTCTCAAAAATAAATAAATGTTAAAAAAAATTTTTTTTTGGATTGTTCTAGCTCTATGAAGAATGCTGATGTTATTTTGATAGAGATTGCATTGAATGTGTAGATTGCTTTGGGCAGTGTTGACATTTTAATATTTGTTCTTCTGATCCATAAGCATGGAATGTTTTGCCATTTCTTTGTATCTTCTTCAGTTTTCCTCCTAAGCTTTGTATAGTTTTCAGTGTACAGATCTTTTACCTCTTTGGTTAGGTTTATTCCTGTATATTTTATGGTTTTCGGTGCAATCATAAATAGGATTAATTCCTTGAATTCTCTTTCTGCTTTCTGCTACTTCATTATTGGTGTATAGAAATGCAACTGATTTCTGTATGTTGATTTTATATTCTGTGACTTTGCTGAATTTGTGTATCAGCTCTAGCAGTTTTTTGGTGGAATCTTTTGGATTTTGCACATAGAATGTCATGTTGTCTGCCAGTAGTGAAAGTCTGACTTCTTCCTTACCGATTTGGTTGCCTTTTATTTCTTTTTGTTGTGTGATTGCTAAGGCTAGGACTTCCAAAACTGTGTTGAACAAAAGTGATGAGAGTGGATAGCCTGGGGTCTCTTAACCCTTTTTTCCCATGTACTTCTTAGCGTACATATTTCAAGAAGTCATTTACATTTTCTTTTTATTTGTAAGTCATGTGGTACATACCCTTTATATCAGTAAAATTAATGATAAACTTACATGTGCATGAATACGTTCTCAGAATGTTTTTATTGGAGTGTTTAGTAGTCTGTTCACATTTAACGTTGTCATTGATATGGTTGGATTCAGAGCTGCCATTTGCTATTTGTTTCCTGCTTATCTCACTTTTTGCTCCTCTATTTCTCTGCCCGCTCCTCTTGTGTTATTTTTAGTATATTATTTTAATTCTTCTATAGACTCGTAGCTTTATTTCTTTGAATTTTCTTTCTTGGTGATACTATAGGGATTACAGTATACATCTTTATCATGGTATGTATACACTCTTACTTCCAGTAAACTATAGGAATCTCATACCGTTATAGCTCTGTTTCTTCCTTGTCATGTATATTACATCTTTATGTGTTATAAACCCAACAATACAGTGTTATAAGTTTTGTTTTATTTTTTATTTTTTTAATGTTTACTTATTTTTGAGAGAGAGAGAGAGAGAGAGAGAGAGAGAGAGAGAGAGAGAAACATGAGTGGGGGAGGAGCAGAGAGAGAGGGAGACAGAATCTGAAGCAGGCTCCAGGCTCTGAGCTGTCCGCACAGAGCTCAAAGTGGGGCTGGAACTCTGAAGCCGTGAGATTATAACCTGAGCCAAAGTCGGATGCTCAACCGACTGAGCCACCCAGGCGCCCCATAAGTTTTGTTTTAAACAGTCACATTCGTTTTAGAAAAATTAGAAGAAGAAAAGTAATACATATAATCTTTTACATTTGTGCACATATTATCATTGGTCTAGTTCCCTTCATTCATTCGTGGACCTGAGTTACTGTCTGGTGTCTCTTCCCTTTAGTTTAAAGGAATTCTCATAGTATTTCTTGTTCCATAGGTCTGCCGACAACAAATCCCCTCATTTTTTGTCGATCAGGAAAAATATTTCATTTTCATACTTGAAGGATCGTGTTTCTGGATATAAAATTCTCGGTTGACAGCAAGTTGTAAATCTCCCCAGACTGTCCATTCTTAACAGTGCTCCCCGAGGGTCTCCATAATTTATTACGCCGGCCCTTCTCAGGCTCTCCCATTTTCCGAATCTCCCCTTGAAACATTGCTGTTCTGCTCCCACCTCAAAGTGCAGAATGCAGGTTTTCGCTGCCTGAGCTGGGGATGGGAACACCTCCGGGCAAGAAGGCCAACAGCTGTTATTTATCTGATTTGGTAGCCCTTTGTCATGAGAAAACACATCTGTTTTCTGCCTTTGTTGGCTGCCTTTGGTTTTTCTCCATTGTCCTGAAAAAACTACTTTGAATAATTTTGTTCAGTTTTTGCCCTCATACTACCGTTACTAGGAATACTTAGAATGTTTTTAAATGCAGAAAATAAAATGTATGAGTTTACAAAGGAGCAATTACCAATAAATTAGAAATTTATTAATTAAATTAATAAAATCTAGTCATCTGTGTGCTCTTCCATGAACACTTAAAATAGCAAGATCTAGTGAGGGGCCATATTAATACCATAATTTTGAAGTGATGAGCATAAGCAGGATTTCAAGATATAGGAGCACATGGGTGGCCCAGTGGATTGGGCATCTGACCTCGGTGCAGGTCATGATCCCACAGCTCATGAGTTTGAGCCCCACGTTGGGCTCTGTGCTGACAGCTCAGAACCTGGAGCCTGCCTCAGATTCTGTGTCTCCCTTTTTTTCTGCCCCTCCCCTGCTCGTACTTTGTCTCTCTCTCTCTTTCAAAAATAAACATTAAAAAAAAAAAGATAGGTACACACATAGTGAAGAAGCACTTTATTGGTGACAAAGCCACAGAACCTCAAGGGACTATGTGTGACTGTTGTATGTATTCATAATTATAGGAAATGCTAAATTTTAGTTAGGGGTTAGTGAAAATAATGATGATAATTTCCCCCAAATTCCCAGACCATCTGAATTTCATCCAAGACATCTGTGGACCCAGATGAAGACCCCCACCTGGCTTTATAATTCGGTGGGAGTGTGGGCAGGAGATATGTGTGGAAGTCTGACACCTGACGTAAAGCTCACGCTCTGTTCTGCTCTCTAGGGGGGGCTTCAGGGAGTGGAATGGGGGATTCTTCTCTCTTCCTGAGCGTTTATCTATCTATCCCTCTGCTGAGGTATTTATTCACGAATTATAATTAAAGTTTTCAGAATCAAAAGGAAGGGGCACCTAGGTGACTCAGTCAGTTAAGCGTCCAACTTTTGATCTCAGCTCATATCATGATCTCAGTTTGTGAGATCAAGCCTCGCATCAGGCTCTGCGTGGACAGTGCGGAGCCTGCTTGGGATTCTCTCTGTCTCTGTCTCTGTCTCTCTCTCTCTCTCTCTCTCTCTGTCTCTCTCTCTCTCTCTGTCTCTCTCTCTCTCTCTCTCTCTGCCTCTCCCCTGCTTACACGTGTGCGCTCTCTCTCTTTCCCTCTCTCTAAATAAATAAACCTGGAAAATCATTTAAAAAAAAAAAAGAATCAAAAACGAAGACTATGTTGGACACCGAGTTTGCACATAGCTCTCCTCTGAATTCCTGAGCTTTTCAGTGCAGTTTTAATTGTAGACAAAACACTGAAGAGGCAAATACTCAAAGCCCAGGTTTTAACATGTTATTTTAGCTTCTCAGGCACCAAAACTACATTGTCAGTAGATCTTTATGGGAAGAGTTAGAATATACTCTGTGGTATTTTTCGTGGTCTTGTTGAGTTGTGGTTCTAAAACATTTGGCTAAAAGTTGAAAACTTACAGAGCAGACTGGCTGCACTCCGGGTGCACAGCCCGATGGCAGTCTTTGTGCCGTCAACCTTTCTGTCACGAATCCTCCTCTTTCAGGTCACGGCAGTCGCACAGCAGAACCAAGGAGAAGTCCCCGAGCCTCAGGACATGAAAGTGGCGGAGGTTCTCTTTGATGCCGCAGACGCGAATGCTATTGAGGAGGTCAACCTCGCCTACGAGAACGTCAAGGAAGTGGACGGGCTAGACGTCTCCAAGGAAGGCACGGAAGCTTGGGAGGCTGCCATGAAGAGATACGATGAGCGGATCGACAGGGTGGAGACCCGGATCACCGCTCGCCTTAGGGATCAGCTTGGCACAGCCAAGAACGCTAACGAGATGTTCAGGATTTTCTCCAGGTTCAACGCGCTGTTCGTCAGGCCTCACATCCGTGGGGCCATCCGCGAGTACCAGACCCAGCTAATCCAGCGCGTGAAAGACGACATTGAGTCTCTCCACGACAAGTTCAAGGTCCAGTACCCACAGAGTCAGGCGTGTAAGATGAGCCACGTGCGCGACCTGCCCCCGGTGTCGGGCTCCATCATCTGGGCGAAGCAGATCGACCGCCAGCTGAGCGCCTACATGAAGCGCGTGGAGGACGTGCTGGGCAAGGGCTGGGAGAACCACGTGGAGGGCCAGAAGCTGAAGCAGGATGGGGACAGCTTCCGCATGAAGCTCAACACTCAGGAGATCTTCGACGACTGGGCCCGGAAGGTGCAGCAGCGCAACCTGGGCGTCTCGGGGCGCATCTTTACCATCGAAAGCACCCGGGTCCGCGGCCGAACTGGAAACGTCCTTAAGCTGAAAGTTAACTTCCTTCCTGAGATCATCACGCTTTCAAAGGAAGTTCGAAATCTCAAGTGGCTTGGTTTCCGAGTCCCGCTGGCGATTGTGAACAAGGCCCATCAAGCAAACCAGCTCTACCCATTTGCCATCTCGCTGATCGAGAGCGTCCGCACCTACGAGCGGACCTGTGAGAAGGTGGAGGAGCGCAACACCATTTCCCTTCTGGTGGCCGGCTTGAAGAAGGAGGTGCAGGCTCTGATCGCAGAGGGCATCGCGCTGGTGTGGGAATCCTACAAGCTCGACCCCTACGTGCAGCGCTTGGCGGAGACCGTCTTCAACTTCCAGGAAAAGGTGTGTTGATCTCCTGTTCCCTGGGAATGAACTGAACGCGGAGACAGCTCACTCGGTTCACCTGGTAGCTCTCTCACAGAAGGCCTTCCTGACGTGTGTGGCATTGGGCCGTGTGAGCTGAAGGGGAGAGGAAGCCCTTTTACTTACTGTGCTGTTTGATGGTGCTCTGGGAAGGCCGTTAGGTAACTGAGTTTAGAAACCAGCGGAGAGATGAAGAACACGGGAGTCTGACGGAGCAAAATGAGAGCTTTACTACTGATACAGCTACGCGGAGAATGGGGCTCTGGCCGTCAGTCCCCCTAGACCTAGATTTGCTTCCCAGACCCTAGCATAGCCGGATGGTCGTAAGCCGTCTGGCCTACAGGCTGGCGCTTGCGACAGAGAAGGCACTGAGCGGAGCAGACTTCTCATTCAGAGGTCACCCTTCCTGTGAGCAGGAGGGAGTAAGGGGGAGACCTTGATTAATTTCCATATGTTTTCCTTCCCTCTGTGGAAACACAGGAGTGGGAATAAGTGTTCTTACACCAACAGATAGGATTAGCTATTCATGGAAAGAACTCCTTTACCGTGAATATTTGTTCATTGAGAAGAATGTACACAAACATAAAGGAATAGAGTGAATGGCTGTTTTAAATAATAAATGTGCCTTCCTTTAGGTGGATGATCTGCTAATAATAGAAGAAAAAATCGACCTGGAAGTCCGTTCCCTGGAGACTTGCATGTATGATCACAGGACTTTCTCAGAGATCTTGAACAGAGTTCAGAAAGCCGTGGATGACTTAAACCTGCACTCCTATTCCAACTTGCCCATCTGGGTCAATAAGCTTGACATGGAGGTGAGGGATGGGAGTGTTATCCTGGTTTTCATTTTTCTACTAGCAATATAAGGGTGGACCCTATTTTGTAAGTTCATTAGTGACTGAAAAGTATTTTTCCATAGAAATTACCATCAGCGGTCCAGTTTCCCCTCCAGAAATCCCATTTAGGTAATGACAGAGCTGAGCTGTGTGGTTCTAGCGATACTCCTGTCCATTCCAAGTTGAGGCGGTGAGGTGGGGGGATTCTCTTTATCTTCTGAATACCTGACAGCTTCCTGCCTGCCCTTCCCTGCTCACCTGATAAAGGTCGTCTTCCCTGGCCTTCCCCTCCAGGCATCCTTCTCTGACACTCTGCCCCTCTCGACCACCCAATTTAAATGCCTGGGGGTGCCTGGCTGGCTCAGTCCGTAGGGTATGCAACTCTTGATCTCTGGGTCATGAGTTCAAGCCCCACGTTGGGCCTAGAGCTTACTTTAAAAAAAAAAAAGAAAAGGAAATGCCCAGTAACCACCTCATTCCTCTCGTAGAGGATTGGGGCTCACTCCTGTAGGGGTCTGCAGGGAGGTTAAAGTGCACATGTGTTTGAAACATACTTAACACCACATGTGGCTTTCTCATTGCTGGACATCAGAGAGCATCCGTGGAGAATCCCGGGAAGTGGGATATTTCATGACGGAGCTGCTCCATGGGCGGTGGTGGTTAGGCAGCTCTGAAGCACCTTAGTTATCCATTTTAAAGAGAAAGCCTGTGACCCACAAAGGTGCAGTGTATCCACACGTGGAACACTGGCGGGGAAAATTAACAAAACCCACTCTTCTGAATCTACTGAAAGTCTCGGGCTTTGTCACAGCTGCCCTTCCAGCATTCCCAGGAAGGTTTTGTGGCCCAAGACAGACTCTGCGCAAAGATGTATAGGTGTTCCGTTCGTAGGAAATTTACTTCTCTCGTTCTCGATCAAGCGAGACTTTTTTCTTCGCTTGTTAAAAGAAGATGGTCACCTGTATGTGGTGACTTTGCCATGTACATAAATATGAAATCATTATGTTCATCTGAAGCTAATAGAATGTTATATGTCAATCATATGTCAACTTCATAAAAGAGAAAATGGTTTATTCTCCGCATTATAGATTGCTAGTTTTATCTCTGAGGCTACCAAGAAACTACTTTTGTTTTATAAATTTTCTAGTACGTTGAGGGAACAGCAAGACTGTGACTACATCCGCTGCATTTGTATCCATCTCCTTGTCCCTGACAAATCAGAGGGTTGGTGGTTAGGTTAGCCCCCAGATGGAGGTCAGGGTCTCTGAGTCTGGGAGAGGCACAGGAGGGGGAGGGGGGGATCAGGCTGCGATGAAGGGTGTGGTAGCAACTGTCATCCTCCACCTGAAGCGTCGGCTTTCTATCTGACATGCTTGCCCACCTGCCTTTTGGAAGGACACTGTTTTCTGACACTACTTTCCCTGTAGATTGAAAGAATACTGGGCGTTCGCCTACAAGCTGGCCTAAGAGCTTGGACCCAGGTGCTTCTTGGACAAGCTGAAGATAAAGCAGAAGTTGACATGGATACAGACGCACCACAAGTTAGTCACAAGCCTGGTGGGGAGCCAAAGATTAAAGTGAGTATTTCCCATGGCGTCCGATTTGCTAGTAAATCGAACAGAAGGTTCTCCCCCTTGAAAAGTACCAATGAGAAAGCCACTTTACAGTGGAGAAACCTGACAGATACCACCCCACCCTCTGTGCTCTTTGTCCCCACACCTCCCAGACTCGTTCTAATCATGAGAAAAGGTCAGACATCCCTTACAGAACACCTCACCAGTACCCTTCCAAAGTGTCAAGGTCGTGAGAGAAAGACAAGGAGGAACAGAGATGTCACAGGTTGGAAGGGGTTAAGGCATGTGACGAGTAACTATGTTGTGGGGTCCTGGGAGATCTGACTGAAGTCAGGATTTTAGTTAGTGTTGTATCAATGTTAATTTCTTGGTTTTGGTAATGGTCACGTGTTAGATGTTAACTTTACAGAGAGTTGGTCAAGAGTGCATGAAAACTCTTCATACTTTCTTTGCAACTCTCCTGGAAGTCTAAAATAATTTCAAAAACAGACATTTTTTTTTAAATGGGAAATAAATTTTAGAAAAAAATCTACACTTGGGGGTGCCTGGGAGGCTCAGTCGGTTAAGCTTCTGACTTGGCTCAGGTCATGATCTCATGGTTCGTTGGGTTTGAGCCCTGCGTTGGGCTCTGTGCTGACAGCTCAGAGCCTGGAGTCTGCTTGGGATTTTGTGTCTCCCTCTCTCTCTGCCCCTCCCCCCACTCGCGCGCACGCGCGCGCGCGCTGTCTCTCTCTCTCTCTCTCTCTCTCTCTCTCTCTCTGTCTTTAAAAAATAAACATCAAAAAAAATTTTTTTAATGGAAATTGGAAAAAAAACTACACTGGAAAAAAATCTCTACTTTCCAGGCATACATGCAAGAAACCATTTCAAGTACTGAGGGTAACCCAGTACAAGGAAAATTCAGACTCTGACACTAAAATGCCACTGTTTTCACACAATCTTCTCAGTCATGGAAGAGTGTACCAGCACAGTGGCCTCCATGCAGGACAGCACTCTTGGTCCCCAAGCCCCCCATTTCCCATTTGAGTGAAGGAGTGGCCAGCTGGAGCCCAGCAAGCTGTCTAGAAAAGTGTGTTAATTCAAGCTCTGCTAGTAGGTCCTGTCTACTAATCTGGGCATCAGTTACAAAAGTGTCTGCCTTACAGTAGTTCATTAAGCCATACATTTGTTTTAGGTAGTTTATTGCATTTGTGTTCAATTTACCAGTAAGACTACCTCACAAAACAGAGGTCTAAAAGAACTAAAGGTAAAAACTTTGATGTGGGAGAAACAATTGGCTGCTTTTTTCCTACCCAGACGTTACCTTCTCTTTTTTTTTTTTCCTCTTAATGCTTGAAAAATGTTTTCGGTTTTGAATATTGCACATTTATTCCCAAAGCATACTTTTTAAAATACAGAGATGCAGACAAGCAAATGGGTCTGTGTAAGCCAGAGCAGTTACCCAGTGGAGGTGGAGGTGGAAATCTTGCTCAGCTTAAAGCAGGCACTGGCAGGTGGCACAGACTCACCTTGACTCCTAAACCTACGCCCGTGCTGCATGTCTGACAGCTAATGCCAGTCTCGTGTGGCTGCATCAGTGACACAGGGTTGTGAGGTCCTGAGGTCATTATGTCCAGAGATCACCACGCATATTAAAGCAGATGGTGCCATTGAGCACCCATTGTGTGTTCAGCACCTACGCACAGGGGATCCAGGAAGCGCCTAAGCAGTGCCTGCCCTCTGGCTTCTTATCCTCTGGGGAGGGCCGTGCACCCCACACATGGGCTACAGCAGACCATGACGTCCATTAAAGTAACAGACCCGTGGTTCAGACTCAAGTAGGTTCATAATTCAGAGGGAGAAAAATATTACGCATCAAAACCACTTTTTTTACTTTGAGAAAGTACTTTCCAGAAAATTCATTTAAAATTATTCTAATGCTTTGTATGATAAAAATAACTAAGCTGTAATTTGTATACTTTTTACCCAATTTTGAATTTAAACTTTCCTAGCACCTGATTGTACTTGAGGGAATTACTGAGTGACGATCACGTACGTGTATATCCAGTACCGTTTGATTGAAGGTAGCCCCTGGAGGCGTTCGGTAATTTATTAGTACATCAGTGCCATGCTTCAGCGTTGGATTTTTAATCCAGAAATGATCACCCTTCTTGTGAATCCTGATTCTGGTGGCACAAATGCATGAAAGCCTATTATCGAAATAGATACTTGAGTAAGAAATGAAATCTTCCCTTTACAGAATGTCGTTCATGAGCTAAGGATAACCAATCAGGTCATCTATTTGAACCCGCCCATCGAAGAGTGCAGGTACAAGCTGTACCAGGAAATGTTTGCCTGGAAGATGGTTGTGCTGTCTCTGCCCAGGATCCAGAGTCAGAGGTACCAGGTGAGCCTTCCGGGGACTCGCACCACATGGCCTCTGCCCAGGCCTCCCTAGGGCCCTGGGGCACCACCTCTCCTCCACATCCCTGGACATGGTGCTCTCCATACGTCGTTCAAGACTCCCGACTTGGGACTCTGCATTCTAAGGGAAAGCTAGAGGAAGGCTTATGTGACTTGGCATTTTTCCCCCGTGGCTGCTTTCCCAAATCGTTGCATCTGCAGTTCTGATTTCAGTAGTCTCTCAGCAATTCCCCCCATGAACCCGTCTTTTAATTCCTCTTTCTCCCCACCCCCACTTTTTAATATACAAGTTTGTAGATACACACAAAAGTAGAGGGAATCTCATGAGTTCACATCAGCCTGCTTTGTTTATCATGTGGCCAATTTAAATTTTTATTCCTTTCCCTCCTCCTTCTCCCCACCAGACTATTTTAAAACAAATCCCGGATATACTCTTTAATAAGAGTATCAATAATAATAACGTGCTTTTGGAGCAAAAGGAAAACTGAAAAGACTGTTTAGTTCCTGGTCTGAGCAACATTACTTCTAAATAAGACTGGTGGTTTTCAAATAAGCAGATTTCCATAACCTCTGTTGTAACAGGCTCTTCTAGAAAATCTCAGCTTTGAATATAAGCAGCATAGGCTCAGTTCTGAGGTGTTTTCGTGGTAGCAAGCCCCCTGTAGACTCAGCCTTGGTGGTGACCAGCTAATCCGAACCGAGCTATGAACCGTTCCTTTCGCTCTGGGAGTGTGCAGACTGCAGGATATTTCTCGTCAGGTGTCTGTTCACACTGCTGTCCTGTTGTCTCCACACTGAACCAAACAGAAGCCAGCCCCTCTTACGCTGGAGCCCGTGCCCCTGCTCTGTGGCCCAGCTCCCCTTCCCTCTGCTGAGCCTCCTGTCACCCTCTAGCCACCTTACTTCTCAGCTCCCCCTGGTGAAAACACAGAGAACTCGTCTGCACACCTGCTCTGGGTCCAGCCCCTCAGGCATCAGGGTCACAGGCGTTTCCCTGCTGTTATGGCAGGCTTCTCAGCCCTTGAGAAGTGGCAGTGGCAGGATGTGACGGTGTGCACCCCACCCCCACCTCCACCGCCTGCTTGATATGCTTGTTCCGCTTGGCTGTCCTGGTTTTCCTCCCACCTCACTGGCCATTGTCCTCTGCGGCTCTTCCTTGGCTCTCTCTCTTCCGGCTCCTACTGTTTGAGTGCACTCTCCATCCCCAGCACCTGTCTCACCTGGTCCATTGCCGGCCAGATGGGACAGCTGGGCTCATACCTCCAGCCCGGCCTTTATCCTGAGCTCTAGACCCATCTCCCCAGCCCGCCCCCCGGGCATCTCCACAAGACTCGTGGGTGCGAAAACTGAGTGTGTGTCTGACCCCCTCCCTCAGACTAGCTGCCACCCCCACTCCTTTTCTCTGCCTTCAGCCTGCTCAGGGCCAAGCTGAGGTGTCACCCTTGCCTCCCACTGTTTCCATCTGCAGAATTAACCCTGATCTTCTTTTTCCCACGTCCACTGATCCCACTGGTCCAAGGTACCATCATCCCGCACTTGGATTCTTAAAGTTCCCTTCTGACAGGTCTCTGTCTGCCTTTGCCCCCTGCTAAAACCTGTTTTCAGCACAGCAGCCAAAGTCTTAGATTTTATGTCAGTCCCAACACTTCTTCCCAGAGCCTGTTGATGGCCTCTCGTGTCACTCCCCATGAAAGCCCATGTCCCATGGCAGAGTGCTGGGCCCCACGTAATGTGCTGCTCGTTGCTTCTCTGACTTGAGTGCCAGTGTCTCCCTCGCTGGCTCTGTGCCAGACACACTGGCCTCTTGCTCTCTTCACATTCCAGGCAGGCTCCTGCCCCTGGGCCTTTGCACTTGCTGACCTCCCTGCTCAGAACCCCCAGTAGCAACATACTGACAGGGCTCACTCCCTCCCTCTCCTGGTCCTGCTCAGTGAGGCCTTCCCTGATCTTCCCCAACCCCACACTCCCAGCCCTCCTCTTTCCTGCTTTATCTCCGTGGTACTTCTCACCTGCTGAGAAGTATCTCTCCTCCCACAGAGTGTAAGCCCATGTGAGCAGAGTTTTTTGTCTGTTTCTTGTGCCCACAGCAGTGCCTGGCAGATAGCCAGCACTCAGATCATTGAAACGATGCATGTGTCATCGCTTCCATCATCCAAGTCGGTGTAAATATTTGGTCATGGAAATCTCCATTCTTTGGACATTGCCTTTAATGTTCTGCTCTCAGATGAGATAGGTCTCAAAGTGCTCTGTAGCGGTTTTTGGATTTTCTAACTTGTGCTTGATCTGATGTCCCTTCACTGGGTGATGAGTTGAGGAGGCCTCTGATTTCTTGTGGCTGGGATGTTCCAGCAGATGTTCCAAATGCCATTTGTATAGCGGGCTCTTCCTTCGGTTCGTTTGAATTCAGCGAAAGGTGGCTCTGAGATGAACATCTTTGTACACACTGCTTGTGTTTCTTCTGGTTCTGCTTGCTTAGGTGGGTGTTCATTACGAATTGACTGAAGAAGAGAAATTCTACCGGAATGCTTTAACGCGGATGCCTGATGGCCCCGTTGCCCTGGAAGAGTCCTACTCTGCGGTCATGGGCATCGTGACTGAGGTCGAGCAGTACGTCAAGGTGAGAAGCTCCCCGTCTCGTTGAAATACATTGCAGAGTGTGTTTAGACATAGTGAATATGAGGTCTGATGAACACGGGAGCCGAAATCTATGTAATGTGTGTCTAATATGATGTAATTGATGACACTTGCTTATTTTTTTTTTTTTTTTTAATTTTTTTTTCAACATTTATTTATTTTTGGGACAGAGAGAGACAGAGCATGAACGGGGGAGGGGCAGAGAGAGAGGGAGACACAGAATCGGAAACAGGCTCCAGGCTCTGAGCCATCAGCCCAGAGCCTGACGCGGGGCTCGAACTCACGGGCCGTGAGATCGTGACCTGGCTGAAGTCGGACGCTTAACCGACTGCGCCACCCAGGCGCCCCGACACTTGCTTATTTTAAAGCAGCCAGTGAATGGTAGGACAGAGCTTACAGAATATTAACTATTATTTTAGACAGCAATAAATGTTATTCCTTTTTAAAATAAAAATTTGGAGAACTTGAAGTGAATTTTTCTGACAGTATTGACAACAAGTGAGACGTGAACCTAATGCGTGTGAACATTCTGTAAGAGGCCCAGCTGTGCTATTTGACCCTCCCGTCCACCTGCAGGTCTGGCTTCAGTACCAGTGCCTGTGGGACATGCAAGCCGAAAACATCTACAACAGACTCGGAGAAGATCTCAACAAATGGCAGGCTCTCCTGGTGCAAATACGGAAGGCCCGAGGAACTTTTGACAATGCGGAAACCAAGAAGGAGTTTGGGCCAGTCGTCATAGATTACGGCAAGGTGAGCTCTGTCCCCCCGGGGCAGGGGGTGGAGGTCGCTGTCAAGACAGCGTCTGTGGGTGACAAGGACGCGTGGAAGCGTAAACACCCCGGCGCGAGGGACTGACTATCTGCTGTCCTCGGCTCGTCCACCCACAGGTGCAGTCCAAGGTGAACTTGAAGTACGACTCTTGGCATAAGGAGGTTCTCAGCAAATTTGGGCAGATGCTCGGGTCAAACATGACAGAATTCCATTCCCAGATCTCGAAGGTGAGGAGGCGGGATCCTGGCCGTGTCGCGAGTCTGCCGCCAAACCCTCGGCTCTGTGTTGAATTCCTGTGCTCTCTCCACACAGTCACGGCAGGAGTTGGAGCAGCACTCGGTGGACACGGCCAGCACCTCGGACGCGGTGACCTTCATCACCTACGTGCAGTCTTTGAAACGAAAGATAAAACAGTTTGAGAAACAAGTTGAGGTGAGCTCCGTGAACAGTTAAAATTCTCATCGTCACCTCGTGAGGCACGGTATCAGAAATTAGGTGCCTACAGGCCACCACCATCTCCCTGACAGCCACCTGATGGGCTGCTTGAGGGCAGGCACTGGCATCCTGGGGATCTGCATTTTAAACAGCTCTCGAGGTTTGAGGTCCACTGTGTTTTGCCTTTTAAAATCTTTTACTTTAGTGGTTGTTCTTCGAGTCCTCAAACTTGCATTCTGTTTATAATTTGGAAGGAGGGGGTGAACCACAGCCCAGCGTGCCTTCAATCCTGTCCGGGCCCCCCGGCTGCAGGCGGGCCTGGGCCCCGCTGCTCCCTGAGCGCCGTGCTCTCAGCGTGGAAGGTTTCTGGAGAAGAGCAGACGTTGTTGTGTGTTCCGTAGCCACACGCTGTCTTCCCTTTACGTGGGAGTCTGACGACAGTCTCTGTGATTCGAGAACTAAAACCACCTGTGTTCTGACTCGCGCAGCTCTACCGCAATGGCCAGCGCCTGCTGGAGAAGCAGAGGTTCCAGTTCCCGCCCTCCTGGCTCTACATCGACAACATAGAGGGTGAGTGGGGGGCCTTCAACGACATCATGCGGCGGAAGGACTCCGCCATTCAGCAGCAGGTGGCAAACCTGCAGATGAAGATCGTGCAGGAGGACCGGGCCGTGGAGAGCCGCACCACCGACCTGCTGACGGACTGGGAGAAGACCAAGCCTGTCACGGTGAGTCCCGCCAGCGTCACAGTTTGCCCTGAGCCCACAGCGTGATTCGGTGCCTTTTCGCCCAAACTTAAAAAGGCTTTGCTGTGGATTAGCTTCCCCACTTATGAGGACTCCTCCTTTTTGTAACTGAAACTTGCACGTGGTCTCTTTGAAAAGTGAAAGCCAATGGAGATCTCTTCTCACCCAGAAACCCCTCATGACGAGCATGTAAATCATGAGGTGGTTTTAAAAAAGTTTTTTGTTCCTAAGCTATCCTTTTATTGAGCACTAACTGTTCTGTGCAGTGGGGATGGAGCAGTGAACAGGAAGGACAGGAGCCCCCATCCCCATGGAGTCACATTCCAGCGGGAGACGCAGGGAGAAACGAGCAAGGAAAACGCGTGTTCGAGTCAGGTGGTGCGAGGTGCCGTGGGGAAGGGCGAGAGCTGGGAGAGAGAGAGCGGTGTTGGGTGTGCTGCCGGGAAGGGAAGGGGTGGGGGGTGGTAAGACCTGAGGGAGGGAGAGCAGATGGTGAGGGAGGACTTCCGGCAGAGGTGACGTCGAGTGCGAGGCTCGAGCAAGTACATAACAGCATACCTGGTTTTCCAGGGCAGAATTCAGTGTCATTTATTTATACATAGAAACATAGGCAGTAAAGAGAAGGGGGAAGGTGGTCATGGGACTTTGAGTGTCAATCTGGTTTTCTAGTTTGGGTGTCACTGATCCACACCAGGGCTGGTGACAGGTCTAGCCTCCCACCATCTACTCCGTAGAGCTCTGTGCTGCCTCAGCCCTGGCTGTGATGCTGCATCCAAAGGTCCTGTTTTGTGTTCAGTTTTGGTTCAAGGGCCTGTGTTTTTTTTGTTTGTTTTTTTACATGAGTCTTGTACTTGTTTTATTATTTTTTTTAATATAATTTATCATCAAATTGGTTTCCATACAACACCCAGTGCTCATCCCAACAGGTGCCCTCCTCAATGCCCATCACCCACTTTCCCCTCCTCCCAACCCCCCATCAACGCTGTTTGTTTTCAGTATTTAAGAGTCTCTTATGGTTTGCCTCCCTCCCTCTCTGTAACTTTTTTTTCCCCTTCCCCTCCCCCATGGTCTTCTGTTACGTTTCTCAAGATCTACATATGAGTGAAAACATAAGGTATCTGTGTTTCTCTGTATGACTTATGTCACTTAGCATAATACTCTCTAGTTCCATCCATGTTGCTGCAAATGGCCATATGTCATTCTTTCTCATTGCCAAGTAGTATTCCATGATATATATAAACCACATCTTCTTTATCCATTCGTCAGTTGATGGACATTTAGGCTCTTTCCATAATTAGGCTAATGTTGAAAGTGCTGCTATAAACATTGGGATACATGTGCCCCTATGAATCAGCACTCCTGTATCCCTTGGGTAAATTCCTAGTAGTGCTATTGCTGGGTCGTAGGGTAGTTTTATTTTTAATTTTTTGAGGAACCTCCACACTGTTTTCCAGAGCAGCTGCCCCAGTTTGCATTCCCACCCAACAGTGCAAGAGGGTTCCCGTTTCTCCACATCCTCTCCAGCATCTATAGTCTCCTGATTTGTTCATTTTAGCCACGCTGACCGGTATGAGGTGGTATCTCAGCATGGTTTTGATTTGTATTTCCCTGATGAGGAGTGACATTGAGCATCTTTTCATGTGTCTGTTTGCTATCTGGATGTCTTCTTTGGACAAGTGTCTGTTCATGTCTTCTGCCCATTTCTTCACTGGATTATTTGTTTTTCAGGTGTGGAGTTTGGTGACTTCTTTATAGATTTTGGATACTAGGCCTTTATCTGATACATCATTTGCAAATATCTTTTCCCTTTCTGTCGATTGCCTCGTAGTTTTGTTGATTGTTTCCTTTGCAGTGCAGAAGCTTTTTATCTTGATGAGGTCCCAGTAGTTCATTTTTGCTTTTAATTCCCTTGCCTTTGGAGATGTGTCAAGTGAGAAATTGCTACGACTGAGGTCAAAGAGGTTGTTGCCAGCTTTCTCCTCTAGGGTTTTGATGGTTTCCTGTCTCACATTCAGGTCCTTCATCCATTTTGAGTTTATTTTTGTGTATGGTGTAAGAAAGTGGTCTGGTTTCATTCTTCCACATGTTGCTGTCCAGTTCTCCCAGCACCATTTGCTAAAGAGACTCTCTTTTTTCCATTGGATGCCCTTTCCTGCTTTGTCAAAGATTAGTTGGCCAGATTAGTGGGTCCAATTCTGGGTTCTCTATTCTATTCCATTGGTCTACGTGTCTGTGTTTGTGCCAATACCATGCTGTCTTGATGATTACAGCTTTGTAGTAGAGGCTAAAGTCTGAGATTGTGATGCCTCCTGCTTTGGTTTTTTCTTCAAATATTACTTTGGCTATTCGGGGTCTTTTGTGGTTCCATACAAATTTTAGGATTGTTTGTTCTAGCTTTGAGAAGAATGCTGGTGCAATTTTGATTGGGATTGCATTGAATGTGTAGATAGCTTTGGGTAGTATTGACATTTTAACAATATTCTTCCAATCCACGAGCACAGAATGTTTCTCCATTTCTTTGTGTCTTCTTCAGTTTCCTTCATAAGCTTTCTATAGTTTTCAGCATGCAGATCTTTTACATCTTTGGTTAGGTTTCCTCCTAGGTATTTTGTGGTTCTTGGTGCAGTTGTGAATGGGATCAGTTTCTTTATTTTTCTGTTGCTTCATCATTGGTGTATAAGAATGCAACCAATTTCTGTACATTGATTTTGTACCCTACGACTTTGCTGAATTCATGTGTCCGTTCTAACAGACTATTGGTGGAGTCTGTCAGGTTTTCCGTGTAGAGTATCATGTCATCTGGGAAAAGTGCAAGTTTGACTTCGTCTTTGCCAATTTTGATGCCTTTGATTTCGCTTTGTTGTCTGATTGCTGATGCTAGGGCTTCCAACACTATGTTGAACAACAGTGGTGAGAGCGGACATCCCTGTCGTGTTCCTGATTTCAGAGGGAAAGTTCTGTTTTTCCCCATTGAAGATGATATTAGCTGTGGGCTTTTCTTAAGTGGCTTTTATGATGTTTAAGTATGTTCCTTCTGTCCCTCCTTTCTTGAGGGTTTTTATCAAGAAAGGATGCTGTGTTTTGTCAAATGCTTTTTCTGCATCTATTGACAGGATCATATGGTTCTTTTCTTTCATTAACGTGATGTATCATGTTGATTGATTTGCAAATATTGAACCAGCCCTGCAGTCCAGGAATGAGTCTCACTTGATCATGGTGAATAATTCTTTTTATATGCTGTTGAATTCAATTTGCTAGTATCTTGTTGAGAATTTTTGCATCCATATTCATCAGGGATATTGGCCTGTAGTTCTCTTTTTCTGCTGGGTCTCTGTCTGGTTTCGGAATCAAAGTAAATCTGGCTTCATAGAATGAGTCTGGAAGTTTTCCTTCCCTTTCTGTTTTTTGGAACAGCTTGAGAAGGATAGGTATTATCTCTGCTTTAAATGTCTGGTAGAATTCCCCAGGGAAGCCTGCTGGTCCTGGAGTCTTATTTGTTGGGAGATTTTTGAGAACTGATTGAATTTCTTCCCTAGTTATGGGTCTGTTCAAACTTTATTTCTTCCCGTTTGAGTTTTGGTAGTGTATGGGTGTTTGGGAATTTGTCCATTTCTTCCAGATTGTCCAGTTTGTTGGTGTATAATTTTTCATAGTATTCCCTGCTTGTATTTCTGAGGGATTGGTTGTGATAAATCCATTTTCGTTCGTGATTTTATCTGTTTGAGTCATCTCCCTTTTTGAGAAGCCTGGCTAGAGGTTTATCAATTTTATTTTTTCAAAAAACCAACTCTTGGTTTCATCGATCTATTCTACTGTTTTTGGATTCTATGTTATTTATTTCTGCTCTGCTCTTTATTATTTTTCCTTCTGCTGGGTTTGGGGTGTCTTTGCTGTTCTGCTTCTGGTTCCTTTAGGTGTGCTGTTAGATTTTGTATTTGGGATTTTTCTTGTTTCTTGAGATAGGCTTGGATTGCAATGTATTTTCCTCTCAGGACTGCCTTCGCTGCATCCCAAAGCATTTGGATTGTTGTATTTTCATTTTCATTTGTTTCCATATATTTTTTAATTTTTTCTCTAATTGCCTGGTTGACCCATTCATTCTTGAGTAGGATGTTCTTTTACCTCCATGCTTTCAGAGGTTTTCCAGACTTTTTCCTGTGGTTGCTTTCAAGTTTCATAGCATTGTGATATGAAAGTGTGCATGGTACAATCTCAATTCTTTTATATTTTTGAGGGCTGTTTTATGACCCAGTGTGTGATCTATCTTGGAGAATGTTCCATGTGCACAGGAGAAGAAAGTATATTCTGCTGCTTTGGGATGTAGAGTTCTAAATATATCTGTCAAGTCCATCTGGTCCAATGTATCATTCAGGGCCATTGTTTCTTCACTGGTTCTCTGTCTAGATGATGTGTCCATTGTTGTAAGTGGAGTATTAAAGTCCCCTTCAGTTACCACGTTCTTATCAATAAGGTTGCTTATGTTTGTGATTGTTTTATATATTTGGGGGCTCCCATATTCGGCGCATAGACATTTACAATTATTAGCTCTTCCTGATGGATAGACTGTGTAATTATTATATAATGCCCTTCTTCATCTCTTGTTACAGCCTTTAATTGAAAGTCTAGTTTGTTGCTTTCTTTTGACTTCCAGTAGCATGATAGATAGTTCTCCATCCCCTCACTTTCAATCTGAAGGTGTCCTCAGGTCTAAAATGAGTCTCTTGTAGACAGCAAATAGATGGGTCTTGTTTTTTTTATCCATTCTGATACCCTATGTCTTTTGATTGGAGCATTTAGTGCGTTTACATTCAGTGTTGTTATTGAAAGATATGGGTTTAGAGTCATCATGTTATCTGTAAGTTTCATGCTTGTAGTGATGTCTCTGGTACTTTGTGGTCCTTGCAACATTTCACTCACGGAGTCCCTCTTAGGATCTCTTGTGGGCCTGGTTTAGTGGTGATGAATTCCTTCAGTTTTTGTTTGTTTGGGAAGACCTTTATCTCTCCTATCCTGAATGACAGACTTGCTGGATAAAGTATTCTTGGCTGCATATTTTTCCTGTTCATCACATTGAAGATTTCGTGCTATTCCTGTCTGGCCTGCCAAGTTTCAGTAGATAGGTCTGCTACTACCCTTATGTGTCTATCTTTGTGTGTTAAGGCCCGTTTATCCCTAGCTGCTTTCAGAATTCTCTTTATCCTTGTATTTTGCCAGTTTCACTATATGTCGTGCAGAAGTTCGATTCAAGTTACATCTGAAGGGAGTTCTCTGTGCCTCTTGGATTTCAATGCCTGTTTCCATTCTCCAGATTGGGGAAGTTCCCTGCTATGATTTGTTTAAGTACATCTTGAGCGCCTTTCTCTCTCTTCTTCTGGAATTCCTATGATACGGATATTGTTCCGTTTGATTGAATCACTTAGTTCTCTAAGTCTCCCCTCATGATCCTGGATTTTTTTTTTATCTTTTTCTCAGCTTTCTCTTTTCCCATAATTTTATCTTCTAATTCACCTATTCTCTTCTCTGTCTCTTCAGTCCACAGTGTGACCACCTCCATTTTATTTTGCACCTCATTTATAGCATTTTTTAATTCATCATGACTATTTTTTAGTCCCTTGATCTCTGCAGCAGTAGATTCTCTGTGCTTTATGTTTTTTTCAAGCCCAGCAATTAATTTTATGCCTGTTATTCTAAATTCTTGTTCAGTTATGTTGCTTTTGACCAATTCTTTAGCTGTCACTTCTTTCTGGAATTTCTTTTGAGGAGAATTCTTCCGTTTTGTCATTTTGGCTAGTTTTCTGTCCCTTGTGAGTTTTAAAAGCTTGTTTTGTGCTCTGCACCTGTGAGCACTACAATACTAAAGTCATACACTGTCCAGGGCCTGGAAGGGCTCCTGTTTTAAGGAGATCTTCTCTGTCATTAATCCTGGCACTGTAGCTCAGGCAGAATAAGTATTGATCAACAGGTGAGATTCTGATCACCAAAATTTGAATATGTTTTCTTGCCATTTTTTGCTAGTAATGTGTTCTAGTTTAAATTTTCGATGATATTTTATATAGTCATTCTCAAGTTACTAAAATTAAGAGTAAGCCAATAGTACTTTAATGGTCAACTGGAGGCCGTTTCCCTGAGGACTACTTGATTTCTCATTCTTGTCTGCGGAACTGATGTAACAGCTGTGTGCCTCGGGAGTGCGTGGCCAGCAGCCTCCCGAGAGCCATGTCCCCTCGGGTCGGGAGCATCCTGCTCCAGGCCCCAGTCTGTCCTGACTCCTCTCTTCTCGTCTCCCAAGGCACTCAGTGAGACAGTGACTAAACGGAGAGGTGCTCCACCTTTCTCCTTCATACCTTTATTGACTTCAGACATGGAAGTAGAAGTTAACACTCAGTGATGTACATGAACTTTAAGTGTACATCTTGCTGAAGATTTACATGTGTGGACATGTTCAGGGAATCACAGATTTCCAGACTCCCAGCAGGTGCTTTCCACCATTTCAGACCCAAAGCATGCACCTGTCCTGGGACCTCGCCCTGCAATTGTGCATTTTGACTGCTTTCAGGGCAATCTCCGCCCAGAGGAGGCGCTTCAGGCTCTTACCATATACGAAGGAAAGTTCGGCAGGCTGAAGGACGACCGGGAGAAGTGTGCGAAGGCCAAGGAGGCGCTGGAGTTGACCGACACGGGGCTGCTTAGCGGCAGTGAAGAGCGCGTCCAGGTGCGGACCGCGGGGGTGGGGCTCCTCGTCCTGAGTCTGCCCTTGACCAGGGCCGCGTCAGGGGCTCTGCCAGAGCCGCGGTGGTTTCTGCATGCTTAGTCTCACTGTTCTACTGTCGTGATTTCAGGTGGCCTTAGAAGAACTGCAGGACCTCAAAGGCGTTTGGTCGGAACTTTCCAAGGTCTGGGAGCAGATTGATCAGATGAAGGAGCAGCCGTGGGTTTCCGTCCAGCCTCGAAAGGTACACCTAAAGGAGATGTGGTGTGTGTCCTCGTATGCTGACGGTCGTAGACCACTCAGGAGCTTCGCAGGCAGGGAACTGTATTGTGCATCCTCAGAATGTCACATGATGGTCATTTAGGATTTATCTGGACTGATGTAAAATTTGTTTGGAAACCATTTTTTTTTTTAAGTTTTGTTTTTATTTTTGAGAAAGATACAAAGAATGAGCGGGGGAGGGACAGAGAGAGAAGGAGGAAGAATTCCAAGCAGGCTCTACCCTGTCAGCTCCACCCGATGCGGGGCTTGAACTCATGAACTGTGAGATCATGACCTGAGCCACAGTCAGAGTCACACTTCATTTCCTGAGCCACCCAGGCACCCCCAGAAAACATTTTTTAAGATAATTCACCATTTAAAGAAAGTTGGCAAACTAAATATCATTTTGTGTTCCTCTTGACAGCTTCGACAAAATTTAGATGGCCTCCTGAACCAGCTGAAAAACTTCCCTGCCCGATTACGGCAGTACGCATCCTATGAGTTTGTCCAGAGGCTTCTGAAAGGCTACCTGAAGGTAGTGGTTCGGTGCTGGGGTCGTGGTGTCTGTTAGGAACACGGCTGCACGGTAACCTTGCTTACTCTCTCCGCAGATAAACATGCTGGTGATTGAACTGAAGTCCGAAGCACTCAAAGATCGCCATTGGAAGCAGCTGATGAAAAGACTTCATGTCAACTGGGTTGTTTCTGAGCTAACCCTTGGCCAAATCTGGGATGTTGACTTGCAGAAAAATGAAGCTATTGTCAAGGATGTGCTGCTTGTGGCACAAGGGGAGATGGCTTTGGAAGAATTTTTGAAGCAGGTGAGTAAATAGACTGATAGCCCCATTTATGTCACATTTCAGGCTGTGAGGTCAGTTTGAGCTGTGTAAAAACAAGAGCTTCATCTGCGGTCCTTTTGTCCCCATAGCACTTAGTTGCTTGTATACCTGGCAAACACCCACATACTAATAAGGTGCCCCTTTTTGGTTTTAATTCAGATAAGAGAAGTATGGAATACTTACGAGTTAGACTTGGTTAACTACCAGAACAAGTGTCGCTTGATCCGAGGTTGGGATGACCTCTTCAACAAGGTCAAAGAGCACATCAACAGTGTCTCCGCCATGAAGCTCTCTCCGTACTACAAGGTACCCTTGTTGGGCAGGCTTTCCCTCTCTGATCAGGCTTTCCCCTGAAATTTCTCTGTAATACTTTTGACTGGCAGTTACCAGAAGCCTGTTTTTTAAAGCGTGAGTCAAATAACTTGACATAACCTGCAGTTTTTTTACTAAGTTTTGGCCTATCTATGAGTGAATCGCTTAGCAGCTGGGCTCTGCTTCCCATCTGCCTACTAGGTTTTCGAAGAGGATGCCCTGAGCTGGGAAGATAAGCTGAATCGGATCATGGCTCTCTTTGACGTGTGGATTGACGTGCAGAGGCGGTGGGTGTACCTGGAAGGCATCTTCACGGGAAGCGCGGATATCAAGCACCTGCTTCCGGTGGAGACCCAGCGGTTCCAGAGGTATGGCCTCCAGCTTGGGTGCAAAGGAGCTGAGGGGTAGGTGTGACTGGTGACCCTTCTTCACGTAAAGGCTAACGACACTTTTGATTTGATTCGTAGTATCAGCACGGAGTTTTTGGCTCTGATGAAAAAGGTATCCAAGTCTCCCCTTGTAATGGATGTTCTGAATATCCAGGGGGTACAGAGGTCTCTGGAGAGACTGGCAGACCTGCTAGGAAAGATCCAGAAAGCATTGGGAGAATACCTGGAAAGAGAGCGATCCTCTTTCCCCAGGTAAGATGATTGCTTTGACTTGCGCTGAAGTCGAGTCCAAGTTCAGGAGCCTCCCCTCTCCCCTGTGGGTCTGTGTGTTAGTCGCTTTGACATCAGAAGTTTTGTTACTAGTAACAAAATGAATGTTACTCCCTTTCCGCGCATTTATTCCTTTTTTAAAAAAAATGTTTATTTTAGAGCATGTGTGTGTGAGAGTGAAAGGGCAGGGGGAGGAGCAGAGAGAGAGACGGAGACACAGAATCTGAAGCAGGCTCCAGGCTCCGAGCTGCCAGCACAGAGCCCCACGCGGGGCTCGGACACAACGGACTGAGTCACCCAGGCGCCCGTATTCCTAATTATAATGTTAAATGATTCCTCACTTTCTGTCTTGTGTTTGTTTATTAAGCTTCATTGAAACTATTATCCACCCTTTTAGGCAGCTTGCATCTCTTAAAAGTTTAGCTCTGATTGTTTTCCAAACGGCATTTCTTCCTTTCTGAATAGTTTGCTTACTGTAAATTGAACAGGCTTTTATTTATTTTGTTTGTTTTGAGAGAGAGAGAGCAAGGAAAGGAAACAGAATCCCAAGCAGGTTCCTTGCTGTCAGCCCGGAGCCCGATGGAGGGCTCAGTATTACGAATGGTGAGATCATGACCCGAGCCAAAATCAAGAGCAGATACTCAAGCTACCTAGGTGCCCCTTGAACAGGCTTTAAAAAAATACGTTCATGAAGTAAGATGAATGGCATGAAGTGCATGGAATCCCTCTTCAGTAGCTTGTTCAACAAACGTGTGTCCTTTGCTGAGGGCTGGAGGAAACTCGGACCTAGTTTAGATTGGAGATTGTCCATCAGCATCCAAGTCTAGTTTCCCTTCCTGTAATTTGAAGTTCCACTTTGATGCACCTTATTTATGTGTATGTGACATTTTACAACTTGAATGCTATTTTAATTTTAGGTTCTATTTTGTGGGTGATGAAGATTTGCTTGAAATCATTGGCAACAGTAAGAATGTAGCTAAGTTACAGAAACATTTCAAGAAAATGTTTGCTGGCGTTTCGAGCATCATCCTAAACGAGGATAACTCTGTCGTCTTGGGCATTTCCTCCCGTGAAGGAGAGGAGGTAGTGAAGTTTATGATTGTAACTTAGAATGCTTCTCTCCTGCCTTTGTACATCTTAATTCTTGTATCATACGTATTTCAGGTTATGTTTAAAACTCCTGTGTCGATTACTGAACATCCCAAAATCAACGAGTGGCTCACGCTGGTAGAAAAGGAGATGAGAGTCACACTGGCTAAACTTCTGGCTGAGTCTGTTACAGAAGTTGAGATTTTTGGTAAAGCAACTTCGATTGACCCAAATACCTACATCACTTGGATTGATAAGTACCAGGTAACGTGTAGTAGAAGTGGGCCAGCGGAGAGGCGGATGCACCGGCTGGTCTCCAAGACGATCCTTTGGGTCTCGTGTCTCCTGTCTTCCAGGCCCAGCTTGTGGTTTTGTCAGCCCAGATAGCCTGGTCTGAAAACGTGGAGACAGCTCTGAGCAGCATCGGCGGAAGCGGTGACGCGGCACCTTTGCACTCCGTGCTGAGCAACGTGGAGGTCACCCTCAACGTGTTGGCCGACTCGGTCCTCATGGAGCAGCCACCGCTGCGGAGGCGGAAGCTGGAGCACTTGGTTAGTCCCGCGCCTGCCTGACTCACTCCTCACCGGTTAGGCCCTGCCTTCAGTGCAGGCAGTCAGCGGAGATCACGCCTGGGAGCGCTCTTACTGGTGGTAGGGAGAGAAGGAGGTGGTGCATTTGTGAGCTCTCTGGTGTGGGTATCGCTCTACTCTGTTGAAAGGTAGCCTTGGGGGAGCAGGGGAGTTATGTGTACACATCCTGGGGAAGGGGAGGCGGGGAGCCTTGACCAGGATTTTTGCCTTTGCTTGTCAGCCCCTTCCCAGAGAGGCGCCCGGGTGTGCCTGCACCGGTGTTGCGGCCAGCCTGGAGGGGACAGACTGGGGACAGAGACAGCTGTTCTCCTGACACATTTCATGCTAGTTAGGTCTTCGCTTGACGTTGGGTGTTTTTGTTTGTTGATGGTTTGGTTTTGCTGCAGCTCTTGATTCTGTGTAATTTCATTGTGGGAATGACAGTGCTGTTTTTGGAAGGGAATTTGGATTTGGAACATTCACTGAAAGCTATTGCAACTGGATCTTGAATCTCAAAAGTCTGCTAAATGATCACGTGCCCAGGAAATGCAGTGTCCTTGCACTACTCCAGTTTATGACAAAGTCTTAATAAGTGACTCTGTGTTCAGATTACAGAGTTGGTTCACCAGAGGGACGTTACACGCTCCTTGATCAAAAGCAAGATTGACAATGCCAAATCTTTCGAATGGCTCAGCCAGATGCGCTTTTACTTCGACCCTAAGCAAACCGATGTGCTACAGCAGTTGTCGATCCAAATGGCAAATGCCAAATTTAACTATGGTTTTGAGTACCTGGGTGTTCAGGACAAGCTGGTCCAGACCCCCCTCACCGACCGCTGCTATTTGACCATGACACAAGCCTTGGAGGCCAGGCTGGGGGGGTCCCCTTTCGGTAAGTTACTCCACAGACCTGGACAGATGGAGAGAGTAAATGCAATTTGTAAAGATTAAATCAACGATTTTAAATGTATTTCTTAATTACGTAGCTCATACGTTCTAGAACCTCAGATTTGTCTGCAGTTGTTACACGTCCTTTGATTCTGTAAACAAGCTGGGTAAGGCTAACGATACCTCCCTGTGGACTCAAGTACTCAGTCACTCTTCTTCAAACAATAGGGCCGGCCGGGACTGGGAAGACAGAGTCCGTCAAAGCTCTTGGCCATCAGCTTGGACGCTTTGTTTTGGTCTTCAACTGCGATGAAACCTTTGATTTCCAGGTGAGAAGATTTCTGAGTCCACCTACAATCTAACGGCCTGAGAGGGCAGCTGGGGAGTACCACGCCTGGACCCCTCTCAGGGCTCCTGGCCTCACGGCTTGGCACGGCCCGTCTGGCCTTCTGAGTCCCAGGGATGGTGTGGTTTTGAGTGGGGTGTCCGACATACCTGCTTCGGTGTTGACTTGAGCTGCATTGTTTCTGGAAGAGACGGTTAGTGTCTGTGTGTGGGAATAAGTAACTATGATGGAAAAGATTTTTTTAATCAACAAAAAGGGGCAGAGTAAAAACAGCTCTATCTTTGGAATCGGCACAGGAGGAGACAAGGTGTGATGCCCTACGTCTGTACACAGACCATCGCCATTGTTAGTGAAGCACTTCTGTGTGCAGGCCCCGCACCTCCCGTGGGAACCTGATGTCACGCTCACAGCCACCCGGGGGGGGGGGGGGGGGGCGGTGGTAGCCCAAGGTCCCGCCGGATCAGGGCCGTGGAGCCCGCCCGAAGCAGGTGGTTTGAGCTCCTGTCTTTGTTCGGTTTCAGGCAATGGGACGGATCTTTGTGGGGCTCTGCCAGGTGGGTGCGTGGGGCTGCTTTGACGAGTTCAACCGCCTGGAGGAGCGGATGCTGTCAGCCGTGTCGCAGCAGGTGCAGTGCATTCAGGAAGCGCTGCGCGAGCACTCCAACCCCAACTGCGATAAGAGTGAGACTTCCCTTTTCCTCTGCACGTTACTTAGCGGCTGTGGAAGGAGAGTCCACGGGGGCTGGGTCACACCTGTGATTGGAAACGAGTGAGAGTTTCACTTCGCTCCCAGGACTCACTATTGCAGGCAGGGCGGCGGGGCCCGGGATAGCACTGCACGAGCAGTTTGCGTTCTCCGGACCAGAGCGGCCCAAAGCCCTAGCTGTCCTTCCCCCGGTGAGCGAGAGTCCCTGTGCTCCGTCCCTCACTGTCCGCCCGCACTGAGTGTTGGGCCGGTGAGGGCTCTCCCTGCTCCCCCTGCACGCCCACAGAGCCAGCCTTGCTGCCGCCTGTTGGCAGAGTGTTGTCACAGGGAGCTTTAGGAACACGCCCTCTGTCACCATAGGATGGCCTTCTGAGAGGCTTGAGGACTGCTTCCCCTGCCTCGGGCCACACGAAGCCGGGCATGCCCGGCGGAGGCAGGGTGCGTGCTGGAGGAAGCGATGACACCTGTGGCGGACAGGGCACATGCAGTTAATTTGCGGGGTCACTTTTGTCCTGCAATAATAGGAACTTGTCTTCCCAAAGGCCCTGTAGACCTCCTCAGTGGAAAAGGAGTGTCTGAGAAAGCAGTACCCGTGTGCTCAGTGTTCTCTCCAAGGAATAAAGTTCAGTTGTGGGCGGTGGTGGTTTTGGTCAGTCCCCTGAAAGGGCAGTCTTCGTGATCAGAGCCCATCAGCTCTGTGGCATGGATACGTTTTTATATCTGCACCTACCATTGCGCCGCATTTCTATCCCTGCATTGATCTTGTAACACACAGCAATGCACGACAGAATATGCACTCCCCGCCCCTGGTGACGTGTCCCACGTTCCCAGAGCTCTCGTGTAGGTGAGGTATATGAAGGTGGCCGACGTGCTGGTAGGAGGGCCAGAGAGGGGCTCCCCTGCGGTCCCGGCCTTTGGGCTTTAGAGGCCAACGGGGAAACAAGTGCTTTGTCTGGGATTTTAGGGAGATTTTAGTGTCGCTCTCGAACATCACAAGTCTCAACCCTGTTCTCTGATTTTCAGCCTCTGCCCCCATTACTTGTGAGCTGCTCAACAAACAGGTGAAGGTGAGTCCAGACATGGCCATCTTCATCACCATGAACCCCGGCTACGCAGGCAGGTCCAACCTTCCCGACAATCTGAAGAAGCTCTTCCGGAGCTTGGCCATGACCAAGCCCGACCGGCAGCTCATCGCCCAGGTCATGCTGTACTCACAGGGCTTCCGCACTGCTGAGGTCCTCGCCAACAAAATCGTCCCGTTCTTCAAGTGAGTACCCCAGACTTACCCGTTGCCGTGTCAGTAGCGTGTGCAAGACGTGCCCTTGAAGGGTCATTTCTGCAATCGTGGCACGTCTTCCCAAGTGTGTGTGTCTGATTCTCGATGTTTGCTTATGTGGCTATTGAGAGTGGACTGTTCCAAGGTAGAGCTCTTCCCTTGCAGACTATGTGACGAGCAGCTCTCCTCTCAGAGCCACTATGACTTTGGTCTTCGAGCTTTGAAGAGTGTGCTGGTTAGTGCGGGAAACGTGAAGAGGGAGAGAATTCAGAAGATTAAGAGGGAGAAAGAAGAGCGAGGGGAAGCAGTTGATGAAGGAGAAATTGCAGAAAATCTACCTGAACAGGAGGTTTGTACACGTGTTGTTTGAATCACTCACACCGTAAACACTAGTATTCAAGTTCACCCTTTCAACCTCCCAGCCGTGGCCTGAGAGTTCTGTTGTGATTCACATGTGCTGGGATGGGCGTGTGGAAGATATTGATATTGGTGCGGTGAACTGAGTGAGGACCACGGGAGCGTGCTGAGTTGCTCTGTCACCGACAGCCACGTCTTCCGTACCTTCTGGGGATACGGCAGTGGCCGTGCGAGCCAGGCTCCCCGCCACTCAGGGCTCGGTCCTTTTGTCGCCGTTAGATTCTGATACAGAGTGTCTGCGAGACGATGGTGCCCAAGCTGGTGGCAGAAGACATCCCGCTGCTCTTCAGCCTCCTGTCAGACGTGTTCCCCGGGGTCCAGTACCACCGGGGTGAAATGACCGCGCTTCGAGAAGAGCTGAAGAAGGTGTGCCAGGAAATGTACCTGACGTACGGAGACGGAGAAGAAGTCGGCGGAATGTGGGTCGAGAAGGTAACTGGCCCCCACACACTGTGCAGCCACAGCAGCCGCAGCCACTAGGAGAAGCCACACTTAATAGAGCCCTGACCACGAGGGCCAGGGAGGCACATCCCCTGGTTTATGAAGATTTGAGTTGGGGCTTTTTTCTTAACTTTGACGTAGACCTAACAATTTAGCTGAAAACCTCACTTACGTAGTGTGGTTCGTTCTCTGGAAATGCTGACTGAGTGTGCGATCGTAACAGAAAGTATTCACACCAATAAAAGTTCTACTTACAAGACTTCCCAACATCGTAGATTAAGAACATAAATCTGCTAATTGGCACATGGTTTATAGTCCTTAGTGGCATTCTCCATTTCGTTCTTGTGGGAGATTAAAAAGTATATTATCACACAAGCTGCCTGCTGAGCGCGAGCGATGCTGTGCTGGGTCACACAGATGGCTCATCTGTTGGGTCTCTGCCCTCTCTAGAAGGGATCTTCTGTGCCTCTTCTGAGGCAGGTTGGTAGTCACCCCCTCTTCCACTGGCTCCCAGCCTTCCCGGCTTAACAAAGAACTCCCCACAATTTAGTTAAAACCTTTCTTGAAATGTTTTTTGTCGGTGCGGCCCACATAATGTCTGCTTTAAAAACTCGAGTGCAGCACTTGCTGGCCTTTAGCACATGTCTCCTGTTTGCTGCCACGAAGAAGGGCTGAAGAACCTTCTCGTTCTTTCTCTGGAGTGGTCAGGATGTGATGTCTTTGGCTCTGCAGGTCCTCCAGCTCTACCAGATCACCCAGATCAACCACGGCCTGATGATGGTGGGCCCCTCGGGAAGTGGGAAGAGCATGGCTTGGCGTGTTCTCCTGAAGGCTTTGGAGAGGCTCGAGGGCGTGGAGGGCGTGGCCCACATCATCGACCCCAAAGCCATCAGCAAAGACCACCTTTATGGAACCCTGGACCCCAACACCAGGGAATGGACGGATGGGCTGTTCACACATGTCCTGAGAAAGTGAGTTAACCTTGATTCCAGCGAGCGGGACCTGGGTGCTCTGTCCTTCTGTTAACAGCGGGTGTTACTTTTCCAACCAAAGACTGAATGAATGAAAATGCCACTGCGGAGACTGTTGCAGAGTGAGCGTTTCTAATCTCAAAAAGCTGTTTCAAAATCCTTCCAAACCAGGATCATAGACAACGTGAGGGGCGAGCTACAAAAGCGCCAGTGGATTGTCTTCGATGGCGACGTGGACCCCGAGTGGGTGGAGAACTTGAACTCGGTGCTGGATGACAACAAGCTTCTGACTCTGCCAAATGGCGAGCGTCTCAGCCTTCCGCCCAATGTAAGTGGCCTCTCATGGGGTATCAGACCAAATATCCTGTGTGCTCTAGAGGGCAGGTTCCAGGTTCCACAGTGTAGTGGTCGGTTGTGTAAATAGTTTTCAGAGTTGACTGAGTCTCCTTGTGCTAGATTTTTCCATTCCCGTGGCCAGTGGGAAATACTTCTATAGAACTTATAGAAACTTTGTACTGTTGCTAAATGTTAACCACGCTCCGTGATTCCCAGTTAATGCTCCAAACCCAGCGTTACGGGGTTGTCAGTAGGATTTGTGAAGTTCTCGCACATCTGGGAAGTGGTAAAATGAGTAACTTAGACATGGAAGCTTTCCAGCCTAGCCCTTGGAAACGGGCATTTGGTCCAGGTCCTGGACACATCACTGGATAGATCAGGAAACGTGGGTGGGCCTGGCATGGGTTTGCATCCTACTGAAGGTCCAGCAGGAAAAAAACAGACAAAAGCCCTTGCTGTCCTGGGGCGTACAGTCTGATGTGGAAAACAGACCCTCAAGGTAGACAGTGTCGAGTGCTCAGGAGAAGATGAGCTGGAAGGCAGTGGTTGGTGCTGGCGAGAGCCGGAGGGTACGTGGTCAGGGATGGTGACGCGGAGGCATCACCTAGAAGTGTTTGGCATGTGAGGGAGCCGGTCCCGTGGGCCTCCAGATAGAGGGGGGTTTGACTGGGGTATGAGGAGCGAGGGGAGAAAAGGCGGCTGGACCAGAGACGAAAGGGGCCAGATCAGGTTGGGCCCAGGGCAGTGTAAAGACTGTCACTTGCCCGTTGGGTGAGTCGGGAGCCCTGGGAGTCTGGATCACATCCCTGACTGTCGGGTGGAGAGTAGTTGAAGAGGACGTGTGGGAGCAAGGGGACCATCTAGAGGCTGCGAGGTGGCCCAGGCACAGCTGTGGGGCAGGCCGGGCGAGCTGGCTGCACGGGAGCTGCTGAGTTGTGGTGTCATTTAAAGTTCATGCTGACGGGACTCGCCGAGGGACCGGCGGTGGGCGTGAGAAAAAGGGGGCGGTCGCTTCACAGGAGCACCTGGTGATCATGAACCTGTGAGCCAGCAATAGTGGTTGTCGTCACTTGAGAAGCCAAGCCAGTGATGCCTAGTGCCAGTCTGGAAATGTGCGCTTAGCTCCGCCTGTGTCTTGACACGTCAGGTCTCTCTGTTACAACTCGTTAGGCAGTAGATCCTGACTATCGTTGGAACGAGACTGCTCTCCTGTGAGGCGTGTCGGCACTGAGGTTAGGGCTCTGGAATCAGACCGTCTGCTTTGAATATCAGCTCCACTTACCAGCAGTGGGACCTGGGGGAGGTACCCAGCCCCATCTGTGGAACAGGGACACTGCGCCTGGCTCCAGGGATGGGTGTGAGGGTCGGTGGGTCCAGGCAGGGAGCGTGTCGCCGTGCCCGGCCCAGGGTAAGGCTAGCGCACATCCCCAGCTGATGCCCCCTCCAGCGGAGCTGTGTCTTGTGTCCGCCAAGGGCTGGTCCTGTGGGCTCACCTGCTCTTCTCCCCACCACACACACTTCCTACCCAGGTCCTTGTGGAGGGCCTTTGGTAGGTGCTGTAGTGATGACAGCCGTAGACGGTTTTGCTTTTTGAAATAAGTGCAGAGAAACTAGATTTAATTTAATCGCTCTTTCGATGTGTGTATAGGTAAAAGAATTTTAACACCCCAGTTTCTATCAAACCTACAAAACTAAACCTGCTCTGTGTTTTCTCTTCAAGGTGCGAATAATGTTTGAAGTACAGGACTTGAAATACGCCACTCTGGCCACGGTGTCCCGCTGCGGCATGGTCTGGTTTAGTGAGGACGTTCTCAGCACAGACATGATCTTCAACAACTTCCTGGCCAGGCTGCGTAGCATCCCGCTGGACGAAGGGGAGGACGAGGCCCAGCGCCGGCGCAAGGGCAAAGAGGACGAGGGGGAGGAGGCGGCTTCCCCAATGCTGCAGGTACGAGGGCTGGCACCGCTCTGCCAAGTGCAGCGGCAGATCTGCAGCTGGCGGGGGGCGGGGGCTTCCCGCACAGTGAGGTCAGGTGTTCCACCCCCGAGGGTCTAGAGGCCAGGGGGGGCCGTGGTGCTGCTCATCCGTGGAAGCTGGGCCCTCAGCGTTGTCGTATGGCAGTGCCTAACGAAGAAGCAGTATCAGCTGCCGAAGTGAAGACCCGTTTAGGAAACTTTAAAGAGTTCTTGTAGTTACCTGACTTTTCTCTGCAAATTGACGAACAGCTGCCTTTTTCCATTACAGTGATGGACTAAGGATTGATCACTGAAGGTTATCCAGAAAAGTGTGTGTGTGTGTGTGTGTGTGTGTGTGTGTGTGTGTGTGTGTGTTTACAGGCCATGTGACTCTCTCCCGGGCCTAGGTTAGACTATATGAAAATCTCCGGGGTTTTTTCAAAACGACAGACATCATCTACTGCTTCTTGCAGATCCAAAGGGATGCGGCCACAATCATGCAGCCGTACTTCACGTCCAACGGTCTGGTCACCAAGGCCCTGGAGCACGCCTTCAAGCTGGAGCACATCATGGACCTGACCCGTCTCCGCTGCCTGGGCTCGCTCTTCTCCATGCTCCACCAGGCCTGCCGCAATGTGGCCCAGTACAACGCCAACCACCCCGACTTCCCCATGCAGATCGAGCAGCTGGAGCGCTACGTTCAGGTCAGCGAGCACCTGCATTGCAGGAGAGGGGGCTCGACGGGGCTGGGGCACGGATGGCCTCTGTGTCTGCGAACCTCCTGAGACAACGTGCCTGCTTGGGTGTGTTCTCTTCCCTGGGAACAGGGTCAGGCTTTCATGGGGGCCGAGAAAGGTGCAAGCATGTCCATGATCCAAGAACACTGGGAACCACTCTTTTCGAGGTTAATGTTGCCATAAATGTCTTCATTGTTGAAATTTTATTTAAAAACGGATCCCGTTCTCTCTTTAAATAGCGATATTTGGTTTATGCCATACTCTGGTCCTTGTCTGGAGATAGTCGGCTGAAAATGAGAGCAGAGCTGGGTGAATACATCAGAAGAATCACAACGGTGCCGTTGCCCGCTGCACCCAACATACCGATTATTGATTATGAAGTAAGTCCATGAAGGAGTGGCCTCCCTGCCTTGACCTTGACATGTTGGTGTAATTCGTCCTGGAGACACCTCACCATGAGCTTAATCTTTATTTCTTTTTTTTTTTTCTTTATTTGTTTTGAGAGAGAGCGCATGCGTGAGTGGGGGAGGGGTAGAGACGGGGAGAGAGAGAATCCCAAGCAGGCTGTGCACTGTCGGCACAGACCTCGCGACCTGTGAGATCGTGACCTGAGCCGAAACTAAGAGTTGGACACTTAACTGACTGAGCCACCCAGATGCCCCATTAACCTTTCCGTTTCATCAAAGGATACTGTCCTTTGCTTTATGTGGCATAAGGAGAGCAGTTCTGGTTTATATGAAAGTGAGCAAGTCTCTAAGTGCGGGGTGTGGCTCCCGGAGTGACCCGCACCCCTTCTCTGGGTGCAGGTGTCCATCAGCGGAGAATGGTCGCCATGGCAGGCCAAGGTGCCTCAGATTGAAGTGGAGACACACAAGGTGGCGGCCCCTGACGTCGTCGTGCCAACTCTGGACACCGTCCGCCACGAAGCCCTCTTGTACACCTGGCTGGCTGAGCACAAGCCGCTGGTCCTGTGCGGGCCCCCCGGGTCTGGCAAGACCATGACCCTCTTCAGCGCCCTCCGGGCCTTGCCCGACATGGAGGTAAAGCGGCTGGGAGGTGGGCAGCAGGCCTTTCGGTGCTCACGTACGGGATGGCGCTTGTAACGGTCGATTTGCCTCTTCCGTCTAAAGGTTGTGGGTCTTAACTTCTCGAGTGCTACCACTCCAGAGCTCCTGCTGAAGACCTTTGACCACTACTGCGAGTACAGACGCACCCCCAACGGTGTGGTTTTGGCCCCGGTGCAACTTGGAAAGTGGCTGGTGCTATTCTGTGATGAGATCAACTTGCCAGACATGGATAAATACGGGACACAGAGGGTCATATCCTTCATCAGACAGGTTTGTGTACATCCGCAAGTCCCCACTGACCTCGTTCACATTTGCCATTGATGTGCTGACCCTCCCGCTTTCCCTCAGATGGTGGAGCATGGAGGCTTTTACCGAACCTCAGATCAAACGTGGGTGAAGCTGGAGAGGATCCAGTTTGTCGGGGCTTGTAATCCACCCACGGATCCTGGAAGAAAGCCCCTCTCTCACAGGTAACACACAGCTCCGTAGACAGCACTGGCCTCACACACACCCCTGTTCCAAGATTGTTTTAAACGTAGCACAGCAGAAATCTGGTTTTGGTCGTAAAAAGGTAACAAAATGCTGATTATCGTAGGGTGGTTCCTGGGCTCCTTGTGCCGTGCTGCAATACTGGAACACACACTCAAAAATAAAAGCACTGACTCTCTGGGTGGTAACGAGCTAACTGCCCCAGACCTGTCTGTGGGGCCACAATGAGGCTGTATCAGCCTGCGTCATTTTCCCATTTGGGGTTGGCTCTTTTTGAAAGTTTTTTGCACCTACTGTTAGTGTCGGCGCCCAGGCCCCAGCAGTTTGTGCGTGATCTGCGCGAATGGGGACGTGAGGCCTGTGTGGGTGGATCGGGAAGCAGCCCTGGGTCTGGGCCCGGGCCGGGCCGGGGCACTCTCCGCTCAGGCACACTGCTGATCAGCTGGGAAGTCTGAGCCGGCCGTCCTCACGCAGATTCTTGCGCCACGTGCCGGTCGTGTATGTGGATTACCCGGGACCCGCCTCCCTGACGCAGATCTACGGCACCTTCAACCGGGCCATGCTGCGGCTCATCCCGTCCCTGCGCACGTACGCGGAGCCACTCACCGCCGCCATGGTGGAGTTCTACACCATGTCTCAGGTACGCGGGGTCGGGCGCTGCTAAAAGATGGAGCTTTATTTAGAGCTCTTGTTGAGCCGGGACTTCCCAGAGCCTGTCCTCAAATCATTCTACCAGGTACCACGACTGCAGACGTTTCCCTTTTTTTCTTGTTGCCCTTGTCTGCACACGTTACATACAGTATTTTTTACAAAATCGGTACTGTACTCCTCAGTTTCTCAAAGGACACGGACACTTGTTATTACAGCACAACCATGGGTGTGCGTGTGGTTATTTGTAATGATGATGTGTTGTCAAACTGCTCTCCGGGCAGCTGGACCACCGACGTGGCCGCCAGCATCGTCTCCGTCCACCACCCTCATTACCGCTTTCAAACCGCCTGGTGAAAGGAAGCGGTTCTCCCTCCTGCTTGGGACTCGCGCATCTGGGATGCCTTCCGGTTTCGGTGCCTCCCGGGGCACTGAGAGCTGCTGGCCACCCCCCATCCCCAACCAGGCACAGCCGCCCTGCTCCTCCCCGATTGCCTGCACATCCAGTAGTGTCCAGAAGTGTCCAGTACCCTTCCTGGTATTTAGTTTGCTTTTCGTTCTGTGGAACTGCAACTTTTCCTGCAGAATTTTTAACATCATCAAGTGTAAATCTTTTTTTTTTTCTTTGTTCCTGCTTTTAAAATCATGCTTAGGAAGGCTTTCACTGAACTTAGGAATTACATGCTTTAAAGTCTTTTCATAAGAGCATTGTTGTAGTTTCGTTAAATAGAATTAATTTTAACATAAAAGTGAGCAACTTGGATGGAACTTTGTTCCAGATAGTTGTCCAGTGGTTCCAACGTTGTCTACTAATTCATCCTTAAATTTTCTAGGGTTTAGGTTGTCTGTTTTGAATACAAAAATGTTACACAGCACTTGATCTCTTAACCACTTTTCATGTGTTTTAAGGGATTTATACATACCTCCCACTTTTCTGAACCTGCAGGAGAGATTCACTCAGGACACACAGCCCCACTATATCTACTCACCCCGTGAGATGACGAGGTGGGTACGAGGGATCTTTGAGGCCCTGAGACCTCTGGAAACCCTGCCTGTGGAAGGCCTCATTCGGATTTGGGCACACGAAGCCCTCCGTCTCTTCCAAGACAGGTAAGGCCAAGGATGCGGTTAGCTCCTTGCTCCGCCTACACTGATGCTTATGGCCCTCCGAGTTAGGCTGTGTGCAGGGCTGGCCTGCCCAAGTTTGAGCCAGCCTCTGTTGGTGGTGGAAAGGGGCAGAGGCGGCAAGGGCAGCCTTGGCGTCTGAGCACAGCCACCCCCAGCATGATGGGTGTCAGGGCTCAGGGACTGCCCACCACCAGTAAGGGTAGGTAGGTAGGGGGCGAGGCACTTCCATTAAGCTCGGTAACTCTCATGCCTGTGCCCCATAACCTTGTCCAAGCTGGAGTTTTCTGGCGAATTTAAACGCTTTCTAGGAGCACCTGGCTGACTCAGTCGGTAGAGCGTGCAGCTCTTGATCTTGGGGTCATGAGTTCAAGTCCCACACTTGGCATATAGATTCCTTTAAAAAAAAAAAAAAAAAGTAGGAGCCCCTGTGTGGCTCAGTCGTTTGGGCATCCGACGTCGGCTCAAGTCATGATCTTGCAGTCCGTGGGTTCGAGCCCTGCGTCGGGCTCTGTGCTGACAGCTCGGAGCCTGAAGCCTGCTTCAGATTCTGTGTCTCCCTCTCTCTTCTCTCCTGCTTGTGTTCTGTCTACCAAAAATAAACATTTAAAAAAAAAAAAACACCACCATTAGATGCCTTCTAGCGACTCCCTGGCAGGTGGTTTCCATAACCAGCTCTCCTCACCCTTGAACTTTATTCACATCAAAGGGTTTGCAGCTCTGTCTCTTTATCTGTTGGCCTCTTTTCTCAGGTCTTGCCTTGTAGATTCTGAGTTTGGGGACGAGCTGCTCGTGACTGTAGTGATCAGTGTGGACCATGAAAAGTTTTGTGGTTTGAGTCCCAGGAAACACCACAGTGGAAAGTTGAGTCTTTACCTCTTGAGGGATCTTGAAAATTACTGACGTTTTTAAGCCAGAGTCAACTTCTTGCATTCTTTGGAGTCCAGTACAGTCTTCGTTTTACAGTAGATTCTTAATTTTCCTAGTTTCTGCCCTGTTAATTTTTTTTTTTTTTAATATTTTGTGTATTTTAGCATAGTTTTTCAGGCTCATTTTAGATCGGTGAGGAAAAGTTAAATTTGTGTTACTTTAGTTCTAAACTTCTAAAAATTAATTCTTGGCTCAGTCAGTTAAGCATCCGACTTTGGCTCGCTCGGGTCATGATCTCACGGTTCGTGGGTTTGGGCCCCACATCAGGCTCTGTACTGACTGACAGCTCAGAGCCGGGAGCCTGCTTCGGATTCTGTGTCTCCCTCTCTCTCTGCCCGTCCCCTGCTTGCGCTCTGTCTCTCTCTCAAAAACAAAAACCATTTTAAAAACATTTTTTAATAATTCTTAATTAATTTACTATTTAACACAGCGTCACAGTTTCCTTTCTTTGGGGGAATGTTCTGCCTGTGAATCGGGCTGCTCAGAACAGTGCAGGAGGTCAGGCCTCTTGTGGCCGGGCAGGTCCCCTCGCTCACAGGGTAAGTGTGAGGTGGCCGTACGCAGAGGACATAGTCCCTCTGACCGCTCGCAGTCCCAGGTTTATGTGGTTGGTCAGTTAATGTTACTCCTGGGAGAACCCAGGGCAGATGGCTCCCTCCAGACCGAGGGTATGGACTTGTGTGTCCAGCGGCTGCACCTCCAGACCAGTGAGTCCTGCCTCCGGGCAGCTCTTCTCACCTGAGCTCACGAGGAGTCTCAGAACTTGCTTCATCGTAGGTCTCTGGCTCTCACACCGGGCTCCTGGGAGTCCACTGAGTCACACAGCAGCCCCGCCCCAGAGCCCAGTGCACGGCATGAGCGAAGCAAGTGGGGGAGGGGAGCAAGGAACATCGTGTTAACTTCTTTTTATTTAAAACAAAACAGAACAAGAAAAACTTCTAACCCTCTCTTTTTTAATAATGAAGAAATTTGATGGGGGCGGTGCCTGGGTGGCTCAGTCGGTTAAGTGTCGACTTCAGCTCAGGTCATGATCTCACGCCTCATGAGTTCAAGCCCTGCGTTGGGGGCTCTGTGCTGACAGCCTGGAGCCTGTTTCAGATTCTGTGTCTCCCTCTCTCTCTCTCTGCCCCTTCCTGCTTGTGCTTTTTGTTTCTCTCTGCCTCAAAAATAAATGTTAAAAAAAAATTTTTTTTAAATAATGAAAAATTTTGAGCTATAATTTCACAGATTTCCCAAAATGCCAGAGATGAAGTTGTATTAAATTCCAATTGGCTGCATTAACTATGTGACCCGCAACTGGTAGCCTGAGTGTGTCATACATTCAGCTTCACAGGAGGTGCTCGCCACCGCCCCCCCCCGCCCCCCCCCCCCCGCCAGCCCTTCCATGTGGACTCGTTCAGTCTTACCTGCTTCGTCATGGTTTCCTTTATAAGCCCTGGGTCTCTGGCACTGCGTGTGTTGGCTGTCCCCCTGTTTCCCTGTGACCCTGGGAACTTTGTATTAGGCAAGCGTAGAAACTAGAATCACGTTGGCATGTTGTAAATCGATGTGATTAAACACTTTTAGAGGAATTTTTTTTTACTTGTATTTTAAGTAATCTCTACACCCAACATGGCACTCACCCTCATGACCCCCACATTAAGGGTCGCATGTTCTAACTGAGCCAGCCAGGCGTCCCCTAGAGGAATTTTTTTAATGTAACGGTGCCATAGGTTTGAGGGGTTTTATGTTTAATAACATTTTTAATTGTTTAAGCTGTCTGGAGTTAAGATTCTTAGGTTTTTCCATTGGGAGAAAAATGAAAACTTCCGGTAAAGGCTAATTCTAGCCCTTGGAGTTGCCCACAGCCCCAACAAAACGGGGTGTTCTCTCAGCACGGCTCCTGTTTGCATTGATACACACATGGCTCTTCTTCGACAGACTCGTGGAGGACGAGGAGAGGCGCTGGACAGACGAGAACATCGATATGGTTGCTCTGAAGCACTTTCCCAACATAGACAAAGAGAAGGCGATGAGCCGGCCCATCTTGTACAGCAACTGGCTGTCAAAGGTAACAAGTTGTCATTTCAGAAATACTTCCTTCTGCCCTTTCAGTTAGATTTCTCTTCTTGTCAAACAGACCTTTTTCCCAAAGTACCCTGTAAGCAAATCATTGGTTCCAGGCACGATGCTGATAACTTACGGTAGACTGTCCCCGGAGTGTGCCCAGGGCTGGCGGGCCGGCCGTGTGTTTCTCATCCCATGAGATGGTTGCTGCCAGAGTCATGCAGTCCCACCCATCAGGGGCCAGGCTTCGGCGTGTTTGCAGCAAAAGGAGTCTTCCCCTTGGCTTTCACTTCCCTCACACTCCAGAAATGAGCCAATTGTGAATAATCCATGTAAAAACATTTCCTATACTGTTATACTATACAAAGTTGACGCTTCTAGAATAGTTGTGAGCTGTTCTTTTTCTGAAAGAGAGTAGGATTTTTAGTAAGGTGTAGTTTCAATGTGCATTCCATTCAGCAGGTAGTTCAGGCACAGGGATGAGGAAAATCTTGTAGAGAGCGCACAGTCCAATGGGGGGGAGAGAGCAATGGAAACAGCTCCGTCTGGAGAGATCTCAGTAGAGCTGACCCTGATATTGGCTCCTAAAGGGGCTTGTACACCTTTGTCAAGAAGGGCTTGCCAGGCAGAGGGCCTGACAGAAGCAAAGGCACAGAAGCAAGAAATAGCAAGACAGGTTTGGTGTTGCTAGAATTTTCTGTGTGTTTCTGGACTCCAGATACTAATCGTTCTCATTTATAGGCACCATCTTCTCCCAGTGGCTCATCTGTCGCCGTCTTTATGGTGTCTTCTGACAAGCACATGTTGTCAGAGTTCTGTCATTTAAACCCATAATCCGTGTGTGTGTGTGTGTGTGTGTGTGTGTGTGTGTGTGTGTGTGTGTGTGGAGTGAGCTACAGGTCTGTTTCCAGTTTTCTCCTGGGACGTCCTGACCCAGCGCTATTTGTTGGATGATCCCTTACTTGGCAGAATCTGTCATTATGGGTTCCCTGCCTGCACAGGTCTATTTCAGAGGCTCTGTCCTGCTCTGTTGCTCGTTTGTCACTCCTTGTGCTCAAAACTGCATGACCTTGATAGATAAGGACAACGAAGTCTGATAGGATAGGCCTTCACACCTGGTTCTTCTTTAGGGCGATCTTGACCTGACCGTCCTTGGCCCTTTCCTCTTGCAAATGAAGTTTAGAATTGGCTTGTCAAGTTGTGCTAAAACCACCCCACTGTCCACCACTGAGATTGTTTGTGGCTGGGATCGTATTCACTTTCTCTGTCAAGTTGAATGGAGCTGACGTTTTTACAGCAGTTCACTTATCCCTGCACGGTCATGGTTTCTGTCTTCTTCATTTATTCAGGCCTTCTATGAGGTATTTCAGGGACGTTCAGTTTTCTCTACAAAGATTTCCCCTGGTTTTAGATCGAGTCCCAGCTAACTTACATTTTTGTTGCTATGTTGTAAGTGATACCTTCTCGTATATTTTAAAGGTTTTTTGGCACCTGGAATTGTAATTGACTGGTATAATACAGAAGATGATTTCTCTTAGTAATTGGGTCTTAATTCTTTTTTTCTAGGATTACATCCCAGTAGACCAGGAAGAATTGAGAGATTACGTCAAGGCTAGGCTGAAAGTCTTCTATGAAGAAGAACTTGATGTTCCTCTGGTCCTGTTCAATGAAGTGTTAGACCACGTGCTCAGGATCGACCGGTGGGCTTTTTGTTGTTACAGCCTCTCTGCTCACCCACGCCACTGTTCACTAGTGGCAGGGGATCCTCCCAGCCGACTTCCCCTCACCTCCACCTCTGCCTTCTCAGCTAAGCAACCCCCCTCCCTTCTAAGTCCCACTTCTCCGTCCCTTACCTGCCTCCCGCACACTCGCTCGGCTCCTGCTAATAGTCTGTTCCTGCCATGACCGACACCTCTTGTTAGATTCTGCCTTGTGCCGCCTGGGTGTCTGGAGGATAGGACCATGTCCCCCACTAGGCCTGGCAAATAGCAGTCGCTCAACAAGTGGTTGACTTACCAATTTAAGTTAAAATACCTTAGAGATGTTGTAGGTTAACTCCTGAGAAAGTTTAGGACCCGAGTGTCAAAAGGAGAACAGAGCCTAAAACCCTTTTATCTTTTCTGATGCTGTCAGGATATTCCGCCAGCCTCAAGGCCACTTGCTTCTGATTGGTGTCAGTGGAGCAGGAAAAACCACCCTGTCCCGTTTTGTGGCCTGGATGAATGGTTTGAGTGTGTACCAGATTAAGGTGGGTCTGGTCGATGCCTCTTACTCCCAGCGACAGTTTCCCGTGTGCGTGAGCACACGGCTCCCTGAATGAGATTGGACCTAACCTGTCGACTGCTTCCGCAGGTGCACAGAAAGTACACCGGGGAAGACTTCGATGAAGATCTTCGGACGGTGCTGAGGCGTTCCGGCTGTAAGAACGAAAAGATAGCATTTATAATGGATGAATCCAACGTGTTAGATTCTGGATTCCTGGAGCGAATGAATACCCTTCTGGCCAACGGGGAGGTACGTGCCACGTTGCGTGGTGTTGGGTGGTGGTGTCAGCTTCCCAGGGCCGGTCAGTCGTAACGCCCTCTCGTCTGTTAGGTCCCCGGCCTCTTTGAAGGAGATGAGTACGCCACTCTGATGACCCAGTGCAAAGAGGGGGCCCAGAAGGAGGGCCTGATGCTGGACTCGCACGAGGAACTGTACAAATGGTTCACCAGCCAGGTCATCCGCAACCTCCACGTCGTCTTCACCATGAACCCGTCCTCGGAGGGGCTCAAGGACCGCGCGGCCACCTCCCCGGCACTTTTCAACAGGTGGGCCAACGTGTGCTCGGCTCTGGGTTACTCTGGGTTACAACAGCCGATTTCTTCTCAAGGGACAGACCTGGCTCTTGGGAGCTATTTGAGACGTGGGCATCTTTTGCAGGTGTGTGTTGAACTGGTTTGGGGACTGGTCCACTGAAGCGCTGTATCAAGTGGGCAAGGAATTCACGAGTAAAATGGACCTGGAGAAGCCGAATTACATCGTGCCTGATTACATGCCGCTGGTGTATGACAAACTCCCACAGCCACCGTCACATCGGGAAGCGATTGTAAACAGCTGTGTATTTGTTCATCAGACTCTTCACCAGGTGGGTTGTTTCAAGGTCCTGGAAAAAGCAAAACTAACCATCGTACTGACGTAAATCGATGAAGACGAGACCCTAGGGTATTGCATATTAGGCACAATGCCATTGCTCGCTGCTAACTCTTTCGGTGACACATCCTCCTACTTACCAGGCTGCACCTCCTGAGATCCTTGACCTTCGCTGCTCTGTGGATTCTGCTTCCGTAAAGCGTTCTACTCTGCTTTCCTTTTCTCGTTGCCGCTAGGTGCACGGGTCCTGGTTCTCTATCCTAGGCCAGGGGTTGGCATACTTCTCCTGTAAAAGGCCAGATAGTTCATGTTTGAGGCTTCGTGGACCAGGAGGGTCTCTTGACTGCTTGGCCCTGCCTTGATACACAGAGCCTGCACGGCCCGCACGGAAACGGGTGGGTTTGGCCGTGTGCCACTAGTACTTCGTCTGCAGAAATGGGCAGCGGCCAGGTCTGGCCCACTGGCCAGGGTTTGCTGTCCCTTGCTTTAGGCTCCTCATCATGGAAGAGTCCCATCTGCTCCCATCTGAAAGGCATTCGTAAAGACCACTCTGAGCCTGTGGGCGTCCAGTCGACCACTACCCTGCCACCCCCTGCCATTAACCTGCAGGCTGCCTCCACTTGCCTCTGGAAGGTAGCCCTGCCCTGGCTTCCTTGGCTGGGCTCGTGTCCTCGTGCCGTGGCCGGAGAGGCCGGAGCAGCTGGTCCCGCGGAGCCGCGCCTCTCGCCCTCTTCCTGGTGCCACCTCTTACTTTGGTGTCCGTGGAAAATAAGCAGAAGGCCTAGGAGGCACAGCATTACACAGTGCCCCCCAGCTGTACACGTGTGAGGTCGCCAGGGTCATCAGAGGTTTGACGAGCGAGCTTAGGGGTTCCCGGGGCTCCCTGAGATCTTGTAGGAGGCTGAGCTGAGACCCCAACTCAAGTGTGACTCCTTTTTTTCTCATGTGTGTTTATTTTGAGAGAGAGTGAGCACGTGTGCGAGGGAGGGGGAAAGAGAATCCCAAGCAGGCTCCGTGCTGTCAGTGCAGAGCCTGGTGCGGGACTCAGTCTCACAAACCGTGAGATCGTGACCTGAGCTGCGACCGAGGGTCAGATGTTCGACCCACCGAGCCACCCGGTGCGTCTCAAGGGTGATTCCTCGGGGCTGGGTCCCTGCCCCAGGTCACTCGGCAGCCTACAGAGCAGTTAGCGTTTGGAGGGCAAATCGCAGAGAACGTCCTCGAGAGCGAAAAGATTTCACTGTTTTCTCAAAGGCTAATGCTCGGCTAGCGAAGCGAGGGGGCCGGACGATGGCCATCACACCTCGCCACTACCTGGACTTCATTAACCACTACGCCAACCTGTTCCACGAGAAGCGGAGTGAGCTGGAGGAGCAGCAGATGCATTTGAACGTCGGGCTCAGGAAGATCAAGGAAACTGTCGACCAGGTACGTCCATCCCGGGTGCTCGCTTTGCTTGCGGGCAGGGGGCTGGCGTGAGGACCCCTTTCCGGGAAATTTCTGTGCGGCTTTGTCCCCCTGACGCGGCGCCCGTCCCACAGGTGGAGGAGCTGCGGCGCGACCTGCGTATAAAGAGCCAGGAGCTGGAGGTGAAGAACGCGGCCGCCAATGACAAGCTGAAGAAGATGGTGAAGGACCAGCAGGAGGCCGAGAAGAAAAAGGTGCTTGCCGGGCGTGGAGGTCTCGTCCGGGTGGGCTTCAGACTGCTGGGTGGGGGCGGAGCGCCCAGCGGAGTGAGGACCGTTGCTCGGGTCGCACTCGGCAGCACGGCGCGGACCGGTAGCTGAGCCGTCCCTCTCACCAGGTGATGAGCCAAGAAATTCAGGAACAGCTGCACAAGCAGCAGGAAGTCATCGCAGACAAACAGATGAGCGTCAAAGAAGATCTCGACAAGGTGGAGCCTGCGGTCATTGAGGCCCAGAATGGTACGTCATAGCTGTCGGGGGTCTGGCTTTCTAGAAGGGGCATCTTCTGTCCATGGGGCTGGCTGTGCAGCTTGGGGCTGTGCCCGGGTTGCCCCCAGAGGCGCGTGCGTGTCTGGAAGCATCACTGGCAAATACCTGAAGGTTTTTCTAAACACCAAAGACGGTCTTCATTCCTTAAAGCAAATCCCCACGGGGCTCTCTGCTTCCACCAGAGCCGAGCCCCTCTCATAGGAGACAGTTGACAAAATATGTTTTACGTGAATACGTTTGTTTTTTAATTTGACAATAATTACATGCAGACGCTATTTATGAATCCGACTGGAGTTTCACCCAGAAATGCCTTGAAGTGTGTAGTGTCGTCTTGGGGTTATCTACGCGTTTTCTGGCCAGACCAGCGAATGCTAATTTGCGTACCCATGGCAGTCGCTGCCCATTCCTCATCGACACGGGCTCCTGCGGGACACCATAGCGCCTGGGCCAGGATCTGGGCCGGGATCCGGCCCAATGCCTTGCTCGCTCGCGGCCCATCAGCGCCTGTTTCAAACGTGCGCTCTTCCTGTTACACCATCCAAACTATAGATTTTCCTTGAGAATCTAATTTCGAAGGGAACTTAATTTTTACTGCCGAGTAACCAGTGAAAAAGTGTTTTAGTAAAAGTTCAGACTGGAAAAAGTGCAGTTTAGCTTGTAGAAGGCGTCGGCCATCCTTTTTTTAGAGCTGTTAATTCTACATATTCAGCCAGCCAAGCAGACAGCTTCTAGATTATGGCAGAATGTAAATATTGTTGCTTAAATTGTGTAAGGTAAGTACATAATTGAAATGTGTCAACGTTTTAAGTCTTCATGGGGGTAAAGGAACTAACGGGGACCCGTGAGACATCGCCAAAGGGCAGCTTCCTGCTTTTTACGGAATGTTCAGTGTGGCCTTTAGTGCCGGGAGAGCTTCAGAGTTATTTAAAAGGCCAGCTATTCCAGGGGGTTTAAAGACAGAAAGTCCCGCTCGCTGCAGCCTTCTGAGCGGTGGCCTCCTCCTCGTCGGAGCCACGGCTCTGCTGTGCCACCGCACCTCACCTGCTTGCCCTCCCGCCCCTCCTGCCACCGTGGTGCCCAGCCGTGAAGTCGATAAAGAAGCAGCACCTGGTGGAGGTGCGATCCATGGCCAACCCCCCTGCCGCCGTGAAGCTGGCGCTCGAGTCCATCTGCCTGCTGCTGGGCGAGAGCACCACAGACTGGAAGCAGATCCGCTCCATCATCATGAGGGAGAACTTCATCCCCACCATCGTCAACTTCTCCGCAGAGGAGATCAGGTGAGCGTCGCCAGGAAGCAGGAGACAGCGCTCCGGCATTGAGAGGTTTCCCTGCTTTCGCGCGGCCCTGTCACCGTGGCCTGTTGTGTCAGAAGGTGGCGTCCGTTACATCAACTGCACAAATGCCTTCTAAGCCATTTCACTCAAAGCTGGCGTTGGGCACTGACGCCCGTCGGGGGAGCGTGGGGGCGGGAAGGTCAGAGACCACCATCCCCCGGAACACGGGTGGTCCAGCTCATCCTCCGTGGTCACTGGGGCAACAGATGAGAACTGGCCTTTAAAATCTTCTGCCCCACACGTGCTTAGAAACACAATCCCTCTTTTGCAGCGACGCCATAAGGGAGAAGATGAAGAAAAACTATATGTCCAATCCAAGCTACAACTACGAGATTGTCAACCGGGCCTCCCTGGCCTGCGGCCCTATGGTGAAATGGGCCATCGCGCAGGTAAGTGGCGTGGCCGGGAGCTTCCGTGGGAAAAGTCCCCTCCGGTCCCGTCACTCGGGAAGAGTTAATTACCGTCTGCCTTTTTCAGCTCAACTACGCCGACATGTTAAAGCGGGTGGAGCCCCTGCGCAACGAGCTACAGAAGCTGGAGGACGACGCTAAGGACAACCAGCAGAAGGCCAACGAGGTGGAACAGATGATCCGGGACTTGGAAGCCAGCATCGCCCGCTACAAGGAGGAGTACGCAGTCCTGATCTCGGAGGCCCAGGCCATCAAGGCAGACCTGGCCGCTGTCGAAGCGAAAGTAAGTTTGTCGCCGGGCGGGCGCACTCTCTCTGCCGGCTCCTCTCAGTTCTTCGTGGGGTCTGACATGAGGCGCTCCTGGTGCCTCATACACATTCCCGCGTGTGTGCCCGCCTTCTTGTCTGCCAGCCAGCTCTGTCCCCAGAGGGCCTGCTGGCCTCCTGGGTCACCGGGCTGCGTTAATTAGGACAGGTGGACACCAGGGGGCGATCTGAAGCCAACCTGTGGGGTCACCAAGGACATGGTTGTCCGAGTCTTGCATTCACTGCTGTGTCCATCGTCATGCCCACACTCTTCCTGACTCCCCGGAATATTCTCCTCTCCTGCCAGCAGTGTCTCTTCTCTCTAGGCCAACCCCCACCTGCTGTTCTGTCCACCCCGCGCCCTCTCCCTGCCCCGTCTCCACTCACGCACGTGTCTCAAGGCTACCCCTGCTTCTCTACACTCTCTTGAGGCCTGATTAGATTCTGAGGCCCGTATCATCCTTAGTCGTGGAGGAGCTGGGTCCTCTGTCCTCTGGGCCTGTGAACAGCCCTCCCAGAGCCCTGTGGGGGGAACCAATTTTCACTTTCTGGTATAAATCCTGTTGGATCTTCCCCGTAGGTCAACCGGAGCACTGCTCTCCTGAAGAGCTTGTCCGCCGAACGTGAACGATGGGAAAAAACAAGTGAAACTTTCAAAAACCAGATGTCCACCATCGCCGGGGACTGCCTCTTGTCGGCCGCGTTCATCGCCTACGCGGGTTACTTTGACCAGCAGATGCGCCAGAACCTGTTCACCACGTGGTCCCACCACTTACAGCAGGCCAACATCCAGGTAACAGGCCATGGGGTTCTGGCCTGGCGCCCGGTCAGCCGTTTCCACGCTGGCCCGGAAACAGTGCGCCTGGAGCTTTGAGGAGGAAAGGTAACCGCCCTCACTTTCAGTTCCGTACAGACATCGCGCGGACCGAGTACCTCTCCAACGCCGACGAGCGCCTTCGCTGGCAAGCCAGCTCCCTACCCGCTGACGACCTGTGCACGGAGAACGCCATCATGCTGAAGCGCTTCAACAGGTACGCGCTCGTGCACAGGGAGCAGCTTGGAAGTCCTTATGTGCGGCGACCCCGTGGTTTTGTGTTTCTTCAGAATACATCTTTGAGGAGATGAAGGGAAACTTGGAAATGGGCGAGCACGCAGGCAGGCCCAGCGCTCGTCTCTGATCCCACCCCCGCTTCCCCACCGCCCGAATTGTTCTGCAGCGAAGGCCTCTCGTGCCACCTTTCAGAGCTGATTGGCGGGCTGTGTGTCGGGGTGGACGACAAAAACATAATTACAAAAATATTACAAGAACTGAAAATATTTAGCTAAAGAGAGTTAAGGGAGAAAGTGGCACCCAGTTTGTGGTTTAAGGAGGCCAGAGTTAGAGGTGGAGGGTGACTTCAGGGAGGGCAGGCTTGACACTGGCTCAGGGGGTCCTCAGGGCCCACCCCACGTACAGGGCCACACGCCCTGAGGCTTGACCCTCCTGTGTGGCAGCTCTTAAAGCCAGACGCCGTCAGTGGTTTCTGACTTTATCTCCACATCTTGAAGTCTTTCACGGTCCCAGGGACACGTAGAGGATGAAGCCCCTTGCAGGTGTCATTTGATTTTATGAGCAAATCCTCAGGCCCCACCAGCGGCTCCATGTCTCGCCAGATGTGCTGGTGAGGTTATCGGTCCATCGGTGTGGTCTGCGCAGAGCTGGATTCACCTGAATGGGAAGTACACACACCCCTACGTGCTTATTCAACAGTAGCTTGGCCCACGTGAAGCATGACAAGTGTCAGGACAGAATGTGACTGACAGACTGAAAACGCCTCCCGTGCCCCTCAGTAGGAGCCAGTTAAGCAATTACGGTGCACCGCCGTAGTGGACGGCTGGGGTCCTGCAGACCAGGCCTTTCCGAGTGTGCGTTCAGAGAAGGCTCCAGCAGACCGTGCGCAAGGGGAGTGGGTGCCGCATCCCCGCAGACGCACGTGCCCACGCACACACGTGTCTGCAAACACCTGACCCTTCCCCGAGTAGACAGGTCAGAAACTGGTAACAAAAGCCAGAGGAGGGAGGCGGTTCTTCTCACCGCACGCCCTTTTGTAGCTTCTGGATTTTGTACAAGCACCTGTGTGCATTATGATTTTTAAAAACTAATTGGTCATGCACGTGACTCTGGACAAATCCCTGTAGCCTCTTAGTGCCCCATCTTCCTCACGTGTAAAACAGACGTGCTCTCAGTACCTTCTCATAGGCTTCTCCTGAGGATTAAGCTGTGTCTGCTATTTGTCAGGGTCCCTGGCGGCTTGAGCCGTCTGTACCTGTTAGCGGTAGGTGCTGCTGAGCATTGGTTCTGGAAGGGCAGTAGTACACGGAACGGTAATTCTAGCAGAGCGCACTCGGCACCTGGAGAAAAGCGCGTGCTGGATGCTTAGAGAAGAACCTGTGTCCCAGCAGAGAAAGAGCTTGTGACTCTGGCCCTGCTCCAGAGAGTGCGTGACTCTGTTAGCTGCTTGCAGAAGTGCTTCCGGAAGGCTTCGGCATCAAGGATTTGTTACGGTTGTCTGGAAGCTGCCCTTGAGTAGTGGGAACAACCTTCCCGTCGTCTCGTTGTGGGCTCCTCGAGCCTGCACTCATGTGGCCTCACCCTCAGGTACCCGCTGATCATCGACCCCTCTGGCCAGGCCACAGAATTCATCATGAATGAGTACAAGGACCGCAAGATCACGCGCACCAGCTTCTTAGACGATGCCTTCCGCAAGAACTTGGAGAGTGCGCTGAGGTTCGGGAACCCCCTTCTGGTGCAGGTGTGTGCATCCGGCCGTTGGTGTGGAACAAAACTAGATTACGTGATGTGAACAGGGGTAGTTTTTTACCTTTGTAAGACTTCCTTTAATGTCAGAAAAAAAAAAAGCTTTACAATTGTTCTGTAAAAAGCGAATCCAAAAGAAAGTGTTTATCTGTCGTCACCGTCCACTAGAACTTTCTGCACTGATGGCAATGTTCTGCTTTGTGCCATCCAGGATGGTGGTAGACACGTGTGGCCAATACGCTTAAGGAACTGAATTTTTTATTTAATTTTTTTTTTTTCAACGTTTATTTATTTTTGGGTCAGAGAGAGACAGAGCATGAACAGGGGAGGGGCAGAGAGAGAGGGAGACACAGAATCGGAAACAGGCTCCAGGCTCTGAGCCATCAGCCCAGAGCCTGACGCGGGGCTCGAACTCACGGACCGCGAGATCGTGACCTGGCTAAAGTCGGACGCTCAACTGCGCCACCCAGGCGCCCCTGAATTTTTTATTTAAATCAGGCCGTCACAGGTGCTGGTGGCTGCCGTACTGGATGGGGAGGTCTAAGCGGTTGGGTAGCTTCTGCGGTGTGTTCGTCTGGTTAGGTCAGCGTCAAAACAGTTATTTGGGCGAAGATACATGTTGTAAAACCCCAACCATGAAACTTCCTGTGTGTGCGTCTAGGATGTGGAAAGCTACGATCCGGTTTTGAATCCAGTGCTGAACCGCGAAGTTCGGCGAACTGGGGGGAGAGTGCTGATTACCCTCGGCGACCAGGATATAGACTTGTCACCATCATTTGTCATCTTCCTGTCCACCCGAGATCCAACCGTAAGGACCGGGGCACTTGGGATTCACATCTGTGGCGGCGCTCTGTGTCGCAGCTCCGGTGACAAAGCGGACTGTTCTCTTACCCTTGTGGCAGGTGGAGTTTCCGCCAGACCTGTGTTCCCGCGTTACCTTTGTCAACTTCACGGTCACCCGCAGCAGCTTGCAGAGCCAGTGTTTGAATGAAGTACTTAAGGCAGAAAGGCCTGATGTGGATGAAAAGCGTTCCGATCTTCTTAAGCTTCAAGGTACGTTTCTGGCTCTGTAGCTTTGGGAGTCTTGGAGCAAGCTGGGGGCTGAACTTCCTTTCTTTCTTTGTAAGTTTATTGATTTTTGAGACAGAGGGGGAGAGAGCGAGAACCCCAAGCCGGTGCTAGGGGCTTGACGTGGGGCTCGACGTGGGGCTCAAACCCACAAACCGTGGGATCATGACTTGAGCCAAAATCAAGAGTCAGATGCTTAACCTTAAGACTGAACCACCCAGGCACCCCTGAGGGAGGGGCGGGGGGGGCTGAACCTTTTTTGTACTGTTTTCAAGTTCATTTTGAGAGAGAATCCCAAGCCAGCTCCGCACCATCGACGCAGGGCTCGATCTCACAAACCGTGAGATCGTGACCTGACTGAGCCACCCAGGTACCCCTTGGAGCTAAAATTTTAATTAAGGTTCTAGAACATGTCAGGTTTATTCAGACACTCAGGGGAGTTCTCTTTCTGGAAGAAGCAAGCGGTGCAGACTCTGGACGTTGTGACCGTTTCAGGAGAGTTCCAGCTGCGTTTACGCCAGCTCGAGAAGTCTCTGCTGCAAGCTCTGAACGAGGTGAAAGGACGCATCTTGGACGACGACACCATCATAACGACCCTGGAGAACCTCAAGAGAGAGGCGGCCGAGGTGACGAGGAAAGTGGAGGAGACGGACATCGTCATGCAGGAGGTGGAGACCGTGTCTCAGCAGTACCTGCCGCTGTCCACCGCCTGCAGCAGCATCTACTTCACCATGGAGTCCCTGAAGCAGGTGACCGCGGGAGCCACCCGCCGCGGGATGGTGCTCGCTCTGTGCCCTCCTGCCTAATGGCCGTCGCCCGCTGCTTCCTTTCAGATCCACTTCCTGTACCAGTACTCCCTCCAGTTTTTCCTGGACATTTACCACAACGTCTTGTACGAGAACCCGAACCTCAAGGGCATCACAGACCACACGCAGCGCCTCTCCATCATCACAAAGGACCTCTTCCAGGTAGAGAGCCCGGCGCTTGGCTGTCCCCAGGGAGGGAAGGTGGGAGGTCGTTCTCCGGGGACGGCAGCGTCTCCCGCTCTTGTCCCCAGGTGGCGTTCAACCGGGTGGCCAGAGGCATGCTGCACCAGGACCACATCACCTTCGCCATGCTGCTGGCCCGAATCAAACTGAAGGGCACCATCGGGTAAGGCCGCCGCCCTGCTGCACTTGTCCCCGCAGGGCGCTGTCATCTTGTAGGTTGTCTGCTAGCATCTGAAGGGCTTAAAGAGAGGAAAAAAGTCTTTGCTGTTACCGCTCTTTTAGTGAGTGCAGAAGTGAATCTGAGACCCTTGCTAACTCGTTGCCCCCTTCCCAGGGAGCCCACCTATGACGCCGAATTCCAGCACTTCCTGAGAGGGAAGGAGATCGTCCTGAGTGCTGGCTCGACGCCCAAGATCCAGGGCCTGACCGTGGAGCAGGCCGAGGCCGTTGTGAGGTTGAGCTGTCTCCCTGCCTTCAAAGATCTGATTGCAAAGGTTCAGGCCGACGAGGTGAGTGTTCTGAACGCGTCCCAGCCTCTTCCCAGGAAGTTGGCAGTTAGGAATTGCATGTGTCGTGCGCACACGTCAGCCGTCTGATGTATTCATCCCAACTTCTCTGCCCACAAAAACGGGCTGTGCTCCGTGGCGACGCTTCTCCCGTTGTGTCCACAGCAATTTGGCATCTGGTTGGACAGCAGCTCCCCAGAGCAGACGGTCCCGTACCTCTGGAGTGAAGAAGCCCCCTCAAGTAAGCCCACATCAAGGCCTCCCTGGTGTTTTCATTCTGGACCCAAATGTAAAATTGGGCTTTGCCGCCTGAGTGAAGGGACACCTCCGAGAAAGTCACCAGTTCCTAAAATAAGTGTCTCGGTGTAAAATCTTCAGGTCCTAATTCGTGTTCCCACTCTTGCTTAAAGACCAAGAGAGACAGGTAGGAAGACCATTGCCCGATGTTAAGGGAGAGGTTGGCTAGTTCTGAGTGTAGTGCCCCAGGCCCTGTGCTAGCCCGCCTCGGGCCAGTGGGCAGGGTGTCCACGGCCACGGGGCAGCAGGGACAGGGCTGGCAGTGGAGTCACGTGAAGTTGGTAACTGCCACCGTGCCCACAGAGAGGCCCATGTGGTAGACGTGAGCACAGGTGTGTCCAGGGGCTTCGCTGAAGACAGGAGGGTGGCAGTTCTCCTTGGGGCAGAGAAGACCAGAGGTGGCGGCATGATTCTGAGCTGTCATCCGAGCGGGGACTTGTAGCCAGACCAGTCCCAGCGGGGCAGTCTGGGCCGTGTCCTCCCCACAACCCTCCACATGCCTCGTTCCAGCACCCATCGGGCACGCCATCCACCGCCTGCTCCTGATTCAGGCTTTCCGCCCTGATCGCCTGCTGGCCATGGCCCACATGTTTGTTTCCACAAACCTCGGGGAGTCCTTCATGTCCATCATGGAGCAGCCTCTTGACCTGACTCACATCGTGGACACAGAGGTGCGGCTCTGGCTCCCAGCAGGCTCGGGGGGGCCTCACCTGGCGCCGTCTTGTCGGGCCATTCACCTGCTAGACTCCCACCCTGGCCGGCTCCCAGCCCCCGCACCTTGGGGCCGGGGGAATCTTCGCAAGGCCCGCCCCACAGGCCTCTCCTCTCCACAGACTCCCGGTCTTAGTGCTGACCTCTGCATCTGCAGGTAAAGCCGAATACTCCTGTCCTGATGTGCTCTGTGCCTGGGTATGACGCCAGCGGGCACGTCGAAGACCTTGCAGCAGAACAGAACACGCAGATCACTTCAATCGCAATCGGTAAGGGCACTTGGTGGGTTTTTCGGGCTGAAGCCCCTCAGAACTCACGGTGGACACTGAAGTCCAAGCCTGCCGTGCTGACACTAAGCTTTCTGGCACCAGGCTCGGCCGAAGGCTTCAACCAAGCAGATAAAGCCATCAATACAGCCGTCAAGTCCGGCAGGTAGGCCTGTCTTGTTTGAAAAAGCCTCGGTTCCCAAGAATCCAGAGCAGAAACATGAAGTGTAGCTGTGGCTCTCGCTTCGTGCAGGTGGGTGATGCTGAAGAATGTGCACCTGGCCCCGGGGTGGTTGATGCAGCTGGAGAAGAAGCTTCACTCCCTGCAGCCGCACGCCTGCTTCCGGCTGTTCCTCACCATGGAGATTAACCCCAAGGTGTGTGCTCGGCATGTTGCTCTGAGTGCTGGTTTGCCATCTTTCTGACCTGCAATCGTGTGTGTGTAGAGCCGAAGCACACAGTTAACCAGGGCACTGACAGGAACAGTGTCTTCCTCAGGTGCCCGTGAACCTGCTCCGTGCAGGCCGCATCTTCGTGTTTGAGCCACCCCCGGGGGTGAAGGCCAACATGCTGAGGACATTCAGCAGCATCCCCGTCTCCCGCATTTGCAAGGTAAGCGTCGCTTTCTCCTGGGGCACTTTCTCCGGACAAGCCCAGGAGACCAGGTCCCTTCAGCAAATTCGGAAGTGGGTCCCCACGTCTCCCAGAAACACCAGAATGGCTGATAACCCTGGAAATTGTACTACTTAACTGTAGGCAAAATTCCCTTCCTGTGAACAGATTGAAAAGTATGCCTGCACGGTGTCCTGTTGTGAGGGTGTGACGGCCAGGCTCCCAGGAGAGCAGACGCCCCCAGTGCAGCTCTAACCAGAGCCCAGATTTAGGTCCGGGGTAAATGAGAATCCTGCACTCCTGACCATGGTCCCCTGAGGCTGGGCAGTGCCCTCCGAGGCTCCAAAGACCAAGCTCGTGGGCAGAGGAGAGGAATTCTGAAGTACTGTTTCATTTTGTGCTATAATCCCCCTTTTCTGGCCATTTTAGATTTGTTTTCTGTATCATTTTCTACAGTTGAATAATTTATCTTTACAGCGTTATTGGATTACATCTTAATTAACAGGAAAAGTAGCACTTCATTTCTGGCAATGGTATTAGTGTTAACGGTACTGCGTCAGAAGCCCTAAAGTTCAGTGTGGTTCAGGGTGAAAAGCTCTTTTTATTTTTGAAAGAGAGACAGAGCACAAGCGGGGGAGGGGCAGAGAGAGAGGGAGACACAGAATCGGAAGCAGGCTCCAGGCTCTGAGCTGTCAGCACAGAGTCCATCGTGGGGCTCGAACCCACGAACCACGAGATCACGACCTGAGCCCAAGTCAGATGCTCAATGGACTGAGTCCCCTGGGCTCCCCCAAAAAGCTCTTCTTAAAACTTTGTTAGAGAAGCTGCACTGTTTTCTTGGAAAGGATGTTGCTTTCTAAGGGTTCCGTCTTTGATAACCTTCCTCACCCAGTCTCCCAATGAGCGTGCTCGCTTATACTTCCTGCTGGCCTGGTTCCATGCCATCATCCAAGAACGCTTACGATACGCACCCCTGGGGTGGTCAAAGAAGTATGAATTTGGGGAGTCTGACCTGCGGTCGGCCTGCGACACGGTAGACACGTGGCTGGATGACACGGCAAAGGCAAGTGCGGGCTGCCGTGTCAGATGGGAGGGGACGCTCGGGAGCGCGCACGGCTGTGGTGGCCGACGGTGGGGGTCGTGTTCGATGTGGGTGTGAGGAAGGACTCGCCCCACCAACAGAGGGACCCGGTGTGCCGGTTCCCCTCCGACCTGCCCCCACAAACCCAGCTTTCCTCACACAGGGCAGGCAGAACATCTCGCCAGACAAGATCCCGTGGTCCGCACTGAAGACCTTGATGGCCCAGTCCATCTACGGCGGGCGGGTGGACAACGAGTTCGATCAGCGTCTGCTTAACACTTTCCTGGAGCGTCTGTTCACGACGAAGAGTTTCGATAGTGAATTTAAGCTGGCCTGCAAGGTCGACGGGCACAAAGACATTCAAATGCCCGACGGCATCAGGTACGGGCCTACCTCCTGTGACCCAGACCCCAGCCGTGCCCGGCAGTCCCCGGCGTCACCCGGGGTGGCATTTCCCAACGTGCTGCTTTTCTAGGCGAGAGGAGTTTGTGCAGTGGGTGGAGCTGCTCCCCGACACGCAGACGCCCTCCTGGCTGGGCCTGCCCAACAACGCGGAGAGAGTCCTGCTCACTACCCAGGGTGGGTACCCCACGGGCAGCCCCTTCCCTGTGCCGACCAGGTCAGGCCTCAGGCCTTGGCCTGCCCCCTCCCTCCGCTGGCCCTTCCGATCCTGGCCCCTCCTGGCTCTGTCCCTGGGGAGGCACGGGAACTGGAGTGGGTCCCAGCTGGTGCCTCCCCTGCAGTCTAGGCTCGGTCTGGACAAAACTTGGTGTTTCGGTCAATGAGGTCTGGAAGTTACATCTAGGGCATCAGCTTACATTCAGACATGATTTCTTCTGTTTTGCCTAAAAGAGTCAAAAGACACCTGGTATTATGTGAAGTTTTAAAACTGTTAGTTTTTATCAGGATACTTCTCAGAAGATTTTTCTTTCTCCTTTTGTTCCCAAGAGTATTCAAGAACTAGCTAATGCAGAGGTTTTCAAAGTATGGTTCTCAGCAGCATTAACCTCACTGGAATTTCTTAGAAATGCAGATTCTCAGGACCTGCCTCAGACCTCCGCAGTGGGAAGTAGGGGCCCAGCCCCCTGCTCCAACAAGCCCTCCGGGCAGCTGCTGTGTCTGCAAGCTTATGAACGGCTGATCTAACCCAGACTTCTCTTTATGGGAACCGGGCCCAGAAAGAACTTGTGATTTCCCCAAACTCACACAGCTAGCTGAGGGGACAGGATCAGACAGTTCCCTTCGGGCCATCTCCCCACTCTGCACAAGAACCCCTACTTACCAGGCTTGCTCTCTGAGGACAACTTTGAAGGCATGCCAGGCTACCCCACCCCCACGAGGCGGCAGAGGTCCTGTAAGCCACCGAGACGAGACGCTGGCCTGCTGTGCGAGTTCGAGGCCTCGGTGCAGGGCAGGTCCTGGCAGGTCCAGGGTTGGGCCCGAGTGCTCTGTGGTACGACAGCCTGTACGGAGATGAGATCACGTAGGGTATTAACACCCAGGGGACTGGTTTGTAGGATTTGTCGCTCACCCTGGCTGGCCGGAATGCCCTCCCTGTCCCTGTACTAACAAGCTCCCGCCGTCACTCCAGCCTTCTGCTGGTCACACCCAGTCCCACCTTCAGATAGCACTGAAGGCTTGGCTGCTGCCCACCCCACATGGGAGCCCGTGCCAGCCTGTCCCCTCTGGTCCGGCCTTCAATGCCACTCAGGAACTGGACTTCGAGCACTCCGGGACCCTGTGAGGGCGAGGGTGAGGCCAGGCTTTAACGGGACGGGGGCCGGTGTTCGAGGTGGAGCAGGGGGGCAGACGGCCCAGGGCACACGGAGTTAGCGCAGTAGCCTTTCTGGCTGGCGCCTGGCATGCCCCAGAGCCCACCCCTCTGCAGCCGCGGTCGGGGCTCTGCCAGCCTCACGGTGAACTCCGAGTCTTCGAGCAGCCTCGCTCTCGTCTTTGGCGCTCAGGCTGCTGGTTCAGCCCCAGCAGCCGTGACCGGATGTGGCGGTAGTTTTCCACTGCATCTGCCACCTCATCTTTTGGCCCGGCCGCTTTCTGAGCTTCAGAAACGCGTCCTCGCTCGTACCTCATGGGTAGGCGTGTTCTGTGGCCTCTGCATTCAAATCCTTCTTCCTCTGATCTCCCGCCCGTCCCCCTCCCTCCGTCACCGGTGGGTTTACGGCCCAGGCGTGGACATGATCAGCAAGATGCTGAAGATGCAGATGCTGGAGGACGAGGATGACCTGGCCTACGCCGAGACGGAGAAGAAGGCCAGGACGGACTCCACGTCCGACGGCCGGCCCGCCTGGATGAGGACCCTGCACACCACCGCGTCCAACTGGCTGCACCTCATCCCCCAGACGCTGAGCCACCTCAAGCGGACGGTGGAGAACATCAAGGTGCCGGCAGTGGGCGGGGCTGCCCCTTGGCGGCTGTGGCCCCGGAGGGCTGGACGGACGGAGCTCAGTGTAGTCCCAGCGGGCCCCCGGGCCCAGGTTCGGGTGAGAGGGGGCGACCCTGTGAAGCTGGCCAGAAGCGCTCTACGAGGTAGTCCGTCCGGGTACGCTAGGCCAGTGGTTCCAGGGCCCAGCCCGTGGCAGGCTTCCGACCAGCTTCGCCCGAGGCCCGGGCCCAGGGCGAGCTCAGGCGAAGCCGTGAGCTCCCGGGCTCCCCGCGGGGGACCTGGTGTGGACGGGCCTGCCTCCCACGGGAGAGGGGGCCTCTCCCTGACTCTCCCCTTCACCCTGGCCTTCCCGTGTCTTTGAACAATTTTAGGACCCTTTGTTCAGGTTCTTTGAGAGAGAAGTGAAGATGGGGGCTAAACTACTTCAGGACGTTCGCCAGGACCTTGCGGACGTCGTCCAAGTGTGTGAAGGGAAGAAGAAGCAGACCAACTACCTGCGCACGCTCATAAACGAGCTGGTCAAAGGTACTGGCCCTCCCGGGCGTGCCCTGGGGCCCGGCCCCCCACGTCCGCCTCACGGGGCGCCGAGCAGGGCGCACCGGGGCCAGGTGGCTGCTGCCCTCCGGCGTCGGCAGGTCCCGCCCGGCCTCGCACACGTTGCCATCTGCACAGACCTCCCTGTGAGGGCAGCTGGGGGTCAGGCTTCGAAGGGCCCAAGAATTTGTTTTTCCTACTTGCTGGGCCCTGAACGTTCCCTCAGATCTTTACCGCCTTTAGGAGGGTGGCCACCACAGAGGAAAAGTGGGGGACGTGAAGGATACAGGGAGCGAGCACCCAGATGTCTCAAGAGCCTGACCTGCCGGTGACGCCCAGCCCCTTCCGTGATGGGGGTTAGCAGCTGCGGTGTCCCTTGGGGCCACTGGGGTCCTCCATGTACACCCCGTCAGCCACACTGAACTGAGCAGGGCAGAGGTGGTGCGGGCCCAGCCAGGACAGGAGACGTGGTGTGGGGAGGGGGCGGGCGGAGTGCTCGCGCGCAGGCGCAGCTGGGGAAACAGGCGAGCTCTGGCAGGTCCGAGCACCTGTGCCGGGGATGTGAGAACCGAGCCTGGGTCACCTCGCTCGCAGGGATCTTGCCTCGGAGCTGGTCCCACTACACGGTGCCCGCGGGCATGACCGTCATTCAGTGGGTGGCCGACTTCAGCGAGAGGATCAAACAGCTACAGAACATCTCTCTGGCGGCTGCGTCTGGCGGCGCGAAGGAGCTGAAGGTGGGGAGCGGCTCCTAAGTGGTGCGGGGGAGGGGCAGCCCCGGGGCCGCTCGGGGACAGGCACAGATCCCCTGTGGCTGGTGCTCGCCGCTCACGGGGGCCCCTCCTTCCCGCAGAACATCCACGTGTGCCTGGGCGGCCTGTTCGTGCCCGAGGCCTACATCACCGCCACCAGGCAGTACGTGGCCCAGGCCAACAGCTGGTCCTTGGAGGAGCTCTGCCTGGAAGTCAACGTCACCACGTCCCAGAGTGCCACCCTCGATGCCTGCAGCTTTGGGGTCACGGGTGAGTCGGGGTCCAGGTTGGGTGCCGGTGTGGCTCCCAGTCCGTGTCTGAGGTCGCGGGAGGCAGCACGCCAGGGCCGGGCGCGGTGTGACAGATTCGGGCAGCCTTTCCCACGGGTGACAGGGCCTGACTTCTCCCCGCAGGGTTGAAGCTCCAGGGGGCCACGTGCAATAACAACAAGCTGTCGCTGTCCCACGCCATCTCCACGGTCCTCCCTCTGACGCAGCTGCGCTGGCTCAAGCAGACCAACGCAGAGAGAAAGGCTAACGTAGTAAGTGGCCCCTTCCTGTCCCTGGGGTTGGCAGGGGCCGTGCGCACAGCCGCGAGTGATCAGGTGCAGCCATCGCCCCCCTTCCCCCGGGGCCAGCTCGTCACTAGGACCCCAGGGCCACGCGGAGGCAAGCCGCCCCATCACCAGGGCCACTGTCCACCATGCCCGCGGTGTCCTGCCTCTCCCGAAGCCGGCAGTAAGGCCCTGCCCTCTCCCCCAGGTGACCCTGCCCGTCTACCTGAACTTCACCCGTGCGGACCTCATCTTCACGGTCGATTTTGAGATCGCCACCAAGGAGGATCCACGTAGCTTCTACGAGCGTGGCGTCGCCGTCCTCTGCACGGAGTGAAACCCGACTCCCGGTCCCTTTTCTGTAGTAACTATTTAACGTTTCTTCGTCATTAAACCGTTCGGAAGGAGTGGACTTGTCACAGGAAAGTCGTTGGTTCGAGGTTGGAGGAAGCGGACTGGAGGCTGAGGGACGGGACGGTGGGAAGAGGAAGGACTCGGCTGTGTGCCTGGGAGGCTCCGTAGCCTGGTTTGCTCGGGAATAAAACACTAAGCACGATCCAGCTCTCGCCTCTTCTGTCCCCCTCTCCTCCCGGCGTGGAAAGTGGGGGCCCGTTGCAGACACCAGGACAACTCCCCGTGCCTAGAGCAGTTCTGGCCGTCCTGACTTAGCACCCTGCAGGCTTGGGCCTGCTCACAACCCCTCGGGTGGTTTCTGTGTCACGTGAGGGTCCTGACGCCCCCAGGCAGCCTCCACCCATCCCGTGTCTACCCCCCCACACCCCAGGGAAGCAGCTGGTTCCCACGAACTGCTCACTGTTCACACCGGACGTGATGCGTGTGGGCTCCTTGTGAAACTGGGTTGAGTGCCTTATGGCAGCTCCTAGGGTTGATCAGCGACCAGCTGAGCCTGAGCACAGGCCCCCCCCCCCGCCCCCCCATGACAAAAGTCTATTCTTGCTGCTGGTCCCCCCCATGAGCAGGGCTCAACCACCAGCCGGGTGAGGAGCCGGGTCTGAGTGGGTGCCTAGGCACCTGCCCCTGACGCCGACCCGACCTCTTCTGGGCAACTGCCAGGCTCCAAACATCCCCAGGGCTTGGCAACCAGTCTCCTCCCCACCCGGTTCTGGAATGGTCTATCAGGGATCCTGGGAAAGCCGCCTTGCAGTCCAAAGTTCTACTTGATTGAAAATTGAGGTCCGTTTTAAAGGTTCTTCTCTGAACCGATAAATAAGGTTTTTTAGTTTTTCTGCAGCGGTATTCCCGAACAGGGCTATAGGCTGGGACCAGGCCCAAGGACGGATGAGGGGAGCCCACAGAAAGGCCGCCATGGGCATCTGTCCTGCCTACCTCCTCTGCCCACCCAGCACACACAGGTGAGGGTCCCAAGCACGAGAGCAGCCGTGCCCTCCCGGCACAGAGCAAGTTCCTGAACAGGGAGGACCGGACGCCAGTCCAGAGGCCCTGAGCGGGAGCCGCTGCGCCTACTGGACGCCTGCCTGCTGCCCCCGAAAGCCCAGTGTGACCGTCCTGGGCCCCAGGGCCTCTGAGCCTCGCCCCACTGCAAGCCCGGCCTGTGGGGGCCTCGGTGGGGGGGGGGGGGGGGGTGGACCCCACCTCTGGGACCACCCACTCACCGTCCAGTCGGGAGGGTCGGACCGAAGAGTGGCCACGGCACTACTCATCCTTAGCGAGCAGCGCTGGCACACAGGCCAGAGGGCCCCGGAGCCGGGACAGCGGCGCGCCTGTGCCCGGGCCGGCCCCCCGTTACCCACCTCGCACCCCGGCGCCCCGCCCACCCGCAGGAACGGGCGCTCTTCTCCTCGGGCTTCCCTTTATTGGCACTTGGGAACAGCACGGTCCTGGGGGTCCCGGGGCGTGTGGGCAGCGGCCAGCCGGCACTGGCGCCAGGCTTGTGCTCAGCTCATGCCTGCTGGGGAATAAAAGACTCAGTGAGCAAACGCCCAGAAGCTGGGAAAGGGTAAGAGAGCCACTGCCACCCCATTGTTTTCAAATGGCACGTCAAGAAGGGGGCGCCTGAGTGGCTCAGTCGGTTAAGCGTCCGACGCTGGCTCAGGTCATGATCTCGAAGTTCGTGGGTTCGAGCCCCATGTCGGGCTCTGTGCCGACAGCTCAGAGTCCGGACCCTGCTCCAGATTCTGTCTCCTTCTCTCTCTGCCCCGGTCTCTCAAAAATAAACATTTATAAATTAAATTTAAAAAAGCACATCAAGACCATGACGCTGTCAACAGCCAAAACCAACTGCTCAGAAAACCCTCTGTGAACACAGTGACAGAGGAACGGAAACGGGGACACGAGGCAGCTGGTCAAGGTGCCGGGTGGGCAGTTCACACCAGAATCCACCAGTGTGTTATCCTAAATATTCTTACCTTGTTGTGTCAGCAACCCCCAGAGCCCCTCCTCTGTCCACCCCATCCCCCACTCCCCCACCCCCCTCAGCAGATGCGCCAGCAGGGAGAACAACGGGTACCACGAATTCGGGTTTTTTAAAAAAATTGTTCCACCAACGCATAAATATTTAGTAAAAGTCAAGAAATGCTCGGACTCGGGAAGCGGGTTCCACGAGGGTCACACAGGACCTTTCCTCCACCGGAAACCCGTTTGTAAGCAAACAGGTGGGCACCCAGGTGTTCATTGTTTAAGACACGCAAAGGGCAAGTGTTCCATTGATACAAGTCCGTCAGCGTTGGCTTTGGCCAACGGGCACCTCCTTCCCGAGCCAACTCCGCTCACCTCGGTCTAGGCCACATACTGCTTCTTCCTCTTCCTTTTCTCGGGCTCTGCCAGTAAGAGTTCCAGTTTCCTCTTGAAGAGGATGAGCTTGGGCCCCTTGTCCTTCTCACTCCCAAGTCTGGGAGGCGGCCGGGACCCTCTGGTCCTGCCCTGCGTGTGTCTGCCGGGCTCAGAGGGCTCCGCGGTGGGGAGGAGGGGACCGGCTGCCCTGGGCCACCCCTCCTCCGTCATTCTCCGGTCCTCTGGGGCTCCGGACGGCCCGGCTGGCCACCCTGGCGCCTCGGGGCCGCTGGCCTCGACAGGCCACATGTCCACGTCGTCGGCCTCCGGGGACGCAGGGCCCCAGCTGGCAGCTTTGAGGAGGCGGTCTGGGATTTTTGAGGCGAGAGGATCTTCTACGCGGACCTCTCCTGGACTCCTGGAGGTCGGTGCGTGTGAAGGCACAATACAGGTCACGTCGCCCGGACAACAGGTGCTGAGACTGTAGACAGAATGGCTGGGGGGATCTTCCGAAGACTGGCCGTCGTAAGGATCTAAAAACTGACGACATCATTTATTTCTGAGCCAATTAGCAATTTCTACCAGGGTAAAGCACCACACACTTGTCACGCGCAGAAGTTCCTCTTTCCATCACTGATGGTGGCAAATTTTGCATATCTGCCTTGCAATTGTTAAAAATGCATTAGATGGGCACCCGGGTGGCTCCATCAGTTAAGCGTCCGACTCGATTTTGGCCCAAGTCATGATCTCACAGTTTGTGAGTTCGAGCACCGCGTCGGGCTCTGCGCTGAGGGACTTTGTCTCTCCCTCTCTCTGCCCCTTCCCTACTCGATCTCTCTCTCAAAATAAATAAACTTAAAAAAAAATAAATAATAGGGGCACCTGGGTGGCTCAGCCAGGTAAGCATCTGACTTTGGCTCAGATCACGATCTCTCGGTTCACAGGTTTGAGCCCTGCCTTGGGGTCTGTGCTGACAGCACGGAGCCCGCTTGGAATCCTCTGTCCCCCTCTCTCTCTGCCCCTCCCCAGCTGGCACTCACTCTCAAAAAGAAACATTAAAAAAATAAAAAATTGGGGCGCCTGGGTGGCTCAGTCAGTTAAGCATCTGACTTCAGCTCAGGTCATGATCTCACAGTTCGTGGGTTCAAGCCCCGTGTCGGGCTCTGTGCTGATGGCTCAGAGCCTGGCACCTGCTTCAGATTCTGTGTCCCTCTCTCTTTGCCCCTCCCCTGCTCGCTCGCTTTCTCTGAAAAATAAACATTAAAAAAATTTTTTTTAATTAAAAATAAAAAATGCATTAGACAGATACCCCATAGCATCCAAAAGGCCTGAGGGTCCACCATCACTGGGAGCCCAATCTGAGCCCCATAACTGAAAGCCCTTATCCCAGTGCCGTGCACAGGCCGGTCCACACCACCAGGGGCCCGGGAGGGCGCTGTCTGAGCTCACTTCCTCCCAGAGTCGTTTTCCTGGCCTGCCTGCCTCAGGCTCCCTGACCAAGGGGTGCAGACACGTGCCCCTCACCAGCCACCACCCCCACACGAAGGGCTGTCCAAGGCGGCCCAAAGGGGCTGAGATGAGCATTTAAGTCCAGTGGTCACGGTTTTCAAAGGTGCCCGCGCTCTGTCCTCAAAGGCCACGTGTGCAGGTCAGCAGCTGGCCGCCTCTTTGTGACCGCTGGCTCAGGGGGCCTTGGAACTCTCTGGATCCCTTATCACACGGCTCCACTGCGTGTACCCAACCTCGTACCCGAATTCCTTGACCCGAATTTCCTATTTCTGACCTGACCTCGTACCCGAATTTCCTATTCCTTACTCTAGCTTTTTACCCTCCTGCCGAAGTGGCTCTGGCAGCAAGGGTCTCCAGGAAAGTCTAAGGCCCCGCGACTGACCATCGTCACTTCCCCCACTGACAGTGGGGAGCTGCACCCCTGGTAACTCCCAGCGCTGCGCTGACCCCCCCCCCCCCCCAGCTCCGCCAGGGCCCCGTGAGGACCAGTAAGGTGTTCCCCTCTCACTGACCACAGACGGGGCTTCAGTCACACCCTGAGAAAAGGCCCCGGGGCTGAGCCAATTCAGGGACCCCCATGGGGTCATCTCACCTGGGTGGTGAAAACCTCCCGAGAAAGCTCATTTCTTCTGTGGACAGTCAACGCTGTTACGGAGTCCCCAAAACAGGGAATAAAATAGCTAACAGCATAGTCTGTAGGCAACGGTAATCATTTCAGATTCAGAGACCGCTCAGAATTGTTGGAGTTCACAAAGCCAGCATCGTGGGACCCCCCACGATGGCCTCAAGGCCCAGGCCCGAGGGGGTACCCGTGTGGGGGAGGCTAACGGTCTCGGCCTGCGAATCAGCCAACAGCATCCATACTTACAAACCAAGGGATGCCGGGATAGGACGTTTATCCCCTGGCTAGAATGGTTTGGGTCAGAACGGCAGGACAGCATGACCTGGTGCCTCAAAGCACCATGAGACCAAATATTCACCATCCCCGAACTGATTATGGAGATTGCTTTTAATTTCGATTGAATTTAATCTACCCCAGCCGGTAGAATGTGCCACTCTTGATCTCCAGGATGTGAGTTCGAGCCCCACGCCGGGGGTAGAGATTAATTAATTTTGAGATTGCAATTACTCAAACTTATGGCCTTGTCAATCTTCCAGGGGAAACTACTTTGAGTCTTTTTCTTACTTAAATGTTTTGGGGGGGGGCGGGGGTGGAGAAAAAAAAGGAAACATCCGTTTAAATATCAAAGTGAAGCTCCGCCTCACATATAGTAACTCCATTCTTAACCAGAAAAGGGCACACACAGCAGGTCCCAAACCACTCTCCTTGCAAAGTCCTCCTTGAAGGGTCGGCCCGTGGCTGGTTCTGGGGACTTGGATTTGGGGAGGGCTCCACTGTCCTCTAAGTGAGGGGACTGGCTGCTGGCCCATTCTATCACCTACCTCTCTCCAGATACCTTCAATTAACTCCATGTGATTCTTTTTGTGATTGGCCTGGGGAAATTTAAAGAAACAAAGACAGGCGGTGCTGAATAATCCTTTCGATGAAGGCAGGCGGACAGCAGCTCAGCGTTCAAGAGCAAGGGGCAGAGAGAACCCACGCCCGTGGGTCCCGCCACACCGGACACTCGGCGGATGGCGGCCCTCGGGGGCGGACAAGAAGGACTTCCCTGGTCTGAGGGACTAAAATGCAAACGTGGGCCGCCATGAATAGGAAGAGTAGAACCAGGAATGTGGCAAGAGGGTGAATTCAGCAGCTGGATTTAACTGGGGAGAGAGAACCCTGGAACTTACTCTAAACCCAAAGCCAGAAGATCATGGAAGATACTAGACCATCCGTCCTAACCCCTTCCTTTACAGATGAGGCCCAGACAACAGCCAGGCCTTGCTTGCTCAGGGTCCCTCGAAGAACCCGGGGCTGGCACCAGATATTCTAGAACCCTCCTTGCTAATCCCAGGCTGCTGGGAGAAAGCAGCTCTTGCTTTTTCTCATCGACAGACTCCCAAAGGACAGGAGATTGAACACCCCTGCTTTTGAGAAGAGAAGCCCCGTAAAGATGTTACCAAGAACCGCTGAGAATACCATTTCCACAGAGGGTGCGGGCCCAGAGCAAGGGTTCCTGGTCTGGGGCACACGGGGTCTCCCGCCCTCCCCGCCCTGCCCCCATGTCCACTAGCAGGGGAGGGGGCGTCAAGCAGGAGAGCACCTTGAAGCGATGGGGTGTGTTCCTCCACCTCTTCTGGAAGCCGGCCCTGGTGCTAGCAAACGCTGCCCTGATGCAGGCGGGCCGGCCGGACCTCAGACCAGCCATGGCCGGGGCCTGGGCTTTTCACTTTGCTACAAAACATCAAGTTCACAGGGACAAAGCACAGGTCACTGGTTGCCGGGGGCGGGTGAGGGCTTGGCCACAAAAGGGCAGGAGGGAACCTTCCGGAGCTGTGGGACTGTGTGCCTCGGCTGTGATGGCGGTCGCTCTGTAGGACGCATTTGTCAGAGCCAGAGCTGCGTCCCAACGGGGCTGGGTTTCACCGTGGGTGCTACCTCCCCAAGACAGATCTAGAGTTTTCTGAAAGCGTTTTAGGGAACCCGCGGGCAGCTGGTGGCGGGGAGTGTAGCCCGTGGGCTTCGCCTCTGTGAGGGGAAAACTCCTTTGCCCCAAGAAGCTCGGTCTTAACAAGCTCATTGGAAATGTCACACATTCAGTATGGAAACCAATTTGACAAATTTCATAGTTAAAAAAAAAGAAACAAAAAAAAGAATATCTTATTTTACGAGGAAAATATATTCTTTAATTGAGGCTTTCATTTTTATTACGCTAACTACTATCAACAATTTCAATTTCTTTTGAAATAAAGCACAGATAAATCTAGGGGCAAAAAAAAAAGGGAATGTCACACATTCATTGACACTGAAAGTTCTAGACTGTTGGGGGGGCACCCACTCAGCTCAAATGTCCTCCTCCCCCTTTAACAGGTGAAGAACGTGAGCCCGGGATGGGGACTGACCCACCCGAGTCAGAGAGCTTTTCCCAAGTGTGAGGTTGTTAAAAAAACAACTTTTTCAAAAAACAACAGGCACCCAAAGAAGAGCGAGAACAGCAAAAAACAAAACAACTTACCCAGAGCACGAGGGGCTGCAAACCTACCTCCGCGGAGTCTCATGTCCCTGGCTTTCAAGAGTCCTCGCGGGAAGGCACCGCCAGGCCCTGAGGGGAAGCGCCACAGTCACCACACGCACGCCTACCTCCAGCTTCCCAAAGTGGGCTCCGTGGCACACCAGTTCCGGGCCAAGGTCAGAGGAACAGGAAAGGATAAAAACAGACCCTAAAGCACAAGGCACATTAGCATCTTCAAGGCTAGAACGGTTCCCAGCAAAAATCAATTTCTTTAAGGGGCGTCTGGGTGGCTCCGTCGGTTGAGCGTCCGACTTCAGCTCGGGTCATGGTCTCGCAGTTGGTGAGTTCGAGCCTCGGGTTGGGCTCTGTGCTAACAAACAGCTCGGAGCCTGGAGCCTGCTTCAGATTCTGTCTCTCTCTCTCTCTCTCTCTCTCTCTCCCCGCCTCCCCTGCTCATGCTCTGCCTCTCTCTGTCTCTCAAAAATAAATGTTAATAAATATTTTTAAAAAATCAATTTCTTTAAGTATTAACTGAAGTCCGTCTGTACTTCCTTCAGATGTCATTAGCTTTCACCTCGCCTCCTCTTTCTGCCCCCGGGTCCCACCCAGGACACTACATTCCATCCAGTGGCCACTCAGTGGCCACATCCTCTTAGGCCCCTCTCGGCTGTGACAGCGCCTCAGGCTCTCCTCGCTTTTGATGACCTGGACGGTTCTGAGGACCGTCTCGTAAGATGTCCCCCCACGGGATTCGGCTGACATTTTTCTTCCGAAATCACTAGGACTGTGGATTTGGGGAGGCCGCCCCCAGAGGGGCAGTGCCCTCATCGCACGGGTGTCACCATGAAGTTTTACAGGGACCTCGCCGTGGCCACCTGGCTGGCATGGCACCTGTCGGGTTTCTCCCTCCCGGCCCTCCTGGGACACGGTCACGCCGGCCACCACACTCAACGACTGGAGATTCATGCCCCCGCGCAGACAGGGAGCGTCTACGGGGCTCCCTCCGCGTGGGAGATTTTTCTACCTGCTTGTTGATTTACTCAATTACACTTGGGTTATAATAAATACGACAAGAGTATGTGACTCTTGATCTCGGGGTTGTGAGTTCCGGCCCCACGTTCAGCGTAGAGATTACCGAAAAAACTAAAACATTTAAAAAGAATAACTACATACATGCTACGCGATTTAGTCCCGTTTTGGCCGGAACTCGTTCCGTTGACTCCTGTGTCCCTGTGACATGTCCAAAGCAACTTAACTTTGAACTCCGAAGGAACGCGTCCTGTTTCTCAGTGCTCTCTCCAGGCCAAGTGCAAACAAAAGTACCAAAAAAGTGAAATTATAACAAGTAGAGGAACCAGACCCCTCTTTCCTCCTCGCTTTCTCTGACGGAGGTACAGGCCAGGGTCAGTGCCAACCCCATGTTTTCTAGACCAGCTGGTTGGCACCGTGTTAAAGGGCTTCTTACGTACTTTTTAACAAAAAGGTATTTCATGCGTGTGGTTAAAAAAAAAAAAAAAAAAACCACCATTAAACATCATACAATAAATACACGAGGTCCCCCAGATGCTGACTGTGGGCCACCCTGTGCGTCCCCAGGACATGCAGAGTGGATCCACATGCAGGCTTTTTTTTAATGTCTACATGTTTGTTTATTTTGAGAGAGAGAGAGAGAGAGAGAGAGAGAGAGAGACAGAAAGAAACGTGGGGGAGGGGCAGAGAGAGAAAGGGAGAGAATCTTAAGCAGGTTCCACGCTCAGTGGGGAGCCCGATGTGGGTGGGGCTCAATCTCGACCCTGGGATCACGACCCGAGCCGAAATCAAGAGTCAACCGCTCAACTGACTGAGCCACCCAGGCGCCCCCACACGGGCTCCTTTCTACGCACTTGTCCACGTGGCGGGGCAGGACTCTATCTCGTGATCTGTCCACAGGATGTAAGGGCTATGAGGCTCGGCCCTTTACCCAGGCTCGGCCCTTTACCCCAAGGGCTGCCGCTGCCTGTCCCCCCACAGCTCCCGGGGGTGGGGGAGGCTCATGATTTCAGGGGAGCACGTGAGGCCTAAGGCAGGCTGACGGTGCTGGGCTTGTCCTAAAAAAGGCCTTCCTGCCGAGAAGCTGCGAGAACGTCAGCCCGTCCCCTTGGGCTGCATGTTTGAAAATCTCCTAATGAAGAGTTGAGAAGTCACCACCTCTGCCCTGAGAGCCACCAAATCCCTACCTTCGACCGAGTCCTGGGGGTTAAGCTCTAACCCTCAGTGCCGCTGCCCACCCTGTATCTGCCCAGCTACACACGCCCACTCGCGCGCACACACGAGCACCTGCACCCACGTCCCTGGCCCCAAGGCCCTCCTCCCCCCCCCCCCCCCCCCCCCCCCCCCGCCTCTGGTGACCCTGGTCTCCACCTCCCGGCTCCGTACGCCCGGGCCTCGCCGCCGGTCCTCGCCAGGATCTCTAACAGGTTCTCCCAACTTATTTGTCCAAGGTCAGCCGGCTGACCTTCCCCAAACCTGCCCCACCGCAGCCCTCCAGGCTAGGCACAGGCCGCTCTGCTGATCTTGCTGTTCAAGCTACAGTCTTCCCATCGCCCCGACCCGTTCCCTTCCAAACCCCACGTCCCGTTCATCAGCCAGCTTCCAGATGAGCCCAGAATCCCATTGCTTTCTCCCCACTTCCTCGCCCCAGAGCAACGCTGTTAGAGCTTGGCTGGCATCACACAGTATCCCTCCTGCCCCCTGTGGCCTCCCGGTCCCTCCCAGCTCCTCTTGTCCACCCCTCCACGGCTGGCGGTCCCCCCTCACGGGCTGAGCCCCTCACTTCTAACCTGTCTTTCCACTGAGGCCACCCTCCCACGAGGCCTCGCTAGAGGCCCCCCAGCTCACATCCCAACCTCCCGCTCAAGCCGCCTCTTCTCACGCAGGCGCACAACACCCACCACTGCATTTTTCTCCCTGGTCCCGGTCACTCTAGCAATCTCCGTGCCCTCCTGCTCTCTCTCTGGGATCGGCAGCCCCTTTCAACCGACTCGAACGCCGTCACCTGGACTTTTTGCTTCTCCGTCCACAGCCGTGTCCCCAGAGCCTGGCACAGCACTGACCACGGGGTCGATGCTCAACAGGTATTTCCTGGAGGCCTGTGTGCGTGCATGTCCCACAGGCGCCCTCATCCGCTACGTCCCCGGCCAAGTGCATATTTTTTAATATCCGGTGGTCATGGACAATTTTACTTTTTTAAATTTATTTTAATGTTTATCTATTTTTGAGAAACAGAGTGCTAGCAGGGGAGGGGCAGAGAGAGAGGGAGACCCAGAGTCTGAAGCAGGCTCCAGGCTCCGAGCCGTCAGCACAGAGCCCCACGTGGGGCCTGAGCTCAGGAACCGTGAGATCGTGACCTGAGCCGGAGTCGGCCGCTCAACTGACTGAGCCCCCCGGGCGCCCAGCGGTGCATTTTCCTCCAAGAGGTGTCCCTGCTTCAGCGGTCTCCAGTGTAGCTACAGTGACACCACCACCAAGACCTGCCACCCTGCCCCAGGCCAGACAGCAGCTCCCATTTGCCAACTGCCAGATGGCTAAGAGTCAACGTGGTAATTTGACATTTGCTACAAATTGAACGCTTGGCCAATTTTCCTAACAAAGCTTTACAATGTTTGCTTTATAAATAGAACGTTTTAGTGTACTAATAAAACACTGGAAAATAAACAGCAAAGGGGTGGCTGGGCGGCTCAGTCGGTTGAGCGGCCGACTTTGGCCGAGGTCATGATCTCGAGGTTTGTGGGTTCGAGCCCCGTATCAGGCTCTGGGCTGACGGCTTGGAGCCTGGAGCCTGCTTCTGATTCTGTGTCTCCCTCTCTCTCTGCCCCTCCCCTGCCTGTGCTCTCTCTCAAAAATAAGCATTTTAAAATTTTTAAATAAAAAAATTTTAATGAATGAATGAATGAACGAAGAGCCATTTTTACATTTTTCTAATCACAAGGTTAAATGCTGGCCAACAAGGCAGGAAGAGGAAAAAAAATGATGGGCCAAGACCTCCCCCAAACAATCCAAAGCCCCAGAGACTAGGGTGACCTCCTCTGGGAGGGAGGGGGCAGGAGAGGGGGCGGTCCAGGCCCAGGACTCCTTAACCTTAGCTTCAAGCTCCCTAGGACCTGTCCCCAGCCCCTTGTCACTCCACCCCTGGAACCACGTCCAGGAAGCGTGGCCCTGGGGGGTCAGGCCCACTCCCTAGCTGAATGAGGCTGGGTCTGAAGGTTCCTGCCTGGAGTCCAGGAGCAGGGGCTACAAAGGCAAAGTGAGGTCCAGACAGCCAGCTCCCGAGGGGGGGCCTAGGGGCAGACACGCCGGTCTGCAGGAAGGAGGAAGAGAACACACGCAAAATGATCTTTCGGCCAAGAGGAGTTCCGCGAGTGTATTCTCAAGATGTAGGAAAAAAGGAGGAAAAATTACGGGGAGGCCTCATCCGCCACCATCAAGAGGCACGGTGGGGTCATCAGAATTCGGACCGGGTTTGTTCTAAGTTGGCCACTAAGTTGATCTCAGTACTGAAGTAAATTTTGCTTTTCTGCTTTAAAGGAAAAACACATTTTAAAAGTTGTCTCTTGGGGCGCCAGGGGGCTCAGTCGGTTAAGCGGCCGACTTCGGCTCAGGTCATGATCTCGCAGTCCGTGAGTTCGAGCCCCGCATTGGGCTCTGTGCTGACTGCTCGGAGCCTGGAGCCTGTTTCAGATTCTGTGTCTCCCTCTCTCTCTGCCCCTCCGCCGCTCATGCTCTGTCTCAAAAATAAATAAACGTTTAAAAAAAAAATTAAAAATAAATAAATCAATCAATCAATCAAAAATAATAAAAGTTGTCTCTTGGGGCATGTGGGTGGCTCAGTCGGTGAAGCGTCCAACTTTGGCTCAGGTCACAATCTCATTCTTCGTGGTTTCGAGCCCGACGTCGGGCTCTGGGCTAATAGCTTGAGCCTGGAGCCTGCTTGAAATTCTGTGTCTCCCTCTCGCTCTGACCTCGCCCTGTTCACGCTCTGTCTCTCTCTCTCTCAAAAATAAACATTTAAAAAATTTTAAGTTATCTCTTAACAATATTCATTAATATCAACAGTTCTAGTTCAAGAACAGGCACCCTTTCCTTGCAATAAAATTTGTTCTGAAAGAATCCTCAAACTCCACATCCCCAAAAGTGATATTTTTTTAATGTTTATTTATTTTTGAGAGACAAAGAGAGACAGAGCATGAGTAGGGGAGGAGCAGAGAGAGAGGGAGACAGAATCCAAAGCAGGTTCCAGGCTCTGAACTGCCAGCACAGGGCCCGATGTGGGGCTCGAACCCACAAACTGTGAGATCATGACCTGGGCCGAAGTCGGATGCTTAATCAACCTAGCCACTCAGGTGCCCCATCCCCAAAGTGGTTTCTAGGCGGATTGGCTTTATTCGGGTGGAGATAGGCAGTGGTAACATGGTCTATCATTTCACAGGAAGCTCTGTCTTCATTTTCTACCTGCTTGAAAGAAACTAAGATCTGGTCCAGACTTCAAACATCTGAGCCCCCCTTCCTGGCCCAGGAACCTGGGAGAGCAGGAAGCTGTTGAGGGTTGCTCTTCACAGTATAAACACCACTACCCCCAAAACATACACATACACACACTCTATGTCCCTTTTTTCTACATTTATTTATTTATTGGGGGGGGGGGGGCAGAGAGAGGGAGAGAAAGAATCCCAGGCAGGCTCCGTGTTGTTAGCAGAGCCCATGAGACCGTGACCTGAGCGAAAACCATGAGCTGGACACTTGACCAACTAAGCCCCTCAGGCGGCCCCCACACTCTACGTCCTTTAGACACATGCCTGTTAGGTGTGGCTTCGTTATCTCCATGCCCAAGTCCCTGGGCCAGGGTCAGTGCTCAGGAAATATTCATTCAAGTGTAATAGTCTCAAGTGAAGTCAGAGGAGTGTCTGGGTGGCTCAGTGGGTTAAGGGTCCGACTTCAACCCAGGTCATGATCGTTGGGGAGTTCGAGCCCCACACTAGGCTCTCTGCTGTCAGCACAGAGCCTGCTTCAGATCCTCTGTCCCCCTCCCCTCTGTCTCTCAAAAATATTTGAAAAAAAAATTTTAAGAACAAAAGAAAGTGAAGTCAGAGACTGAAAATTATCCTCCTTAGTCCTACCCTTTAAATGATGGGGTGGGGGGTGGGGGCATGAGGGTCTGTACTTTGGTACACAAATCACAGAGGTATTCTTTTTTTAATGTTTTTTTAAACTTTTTTAAAAAAATTTTTTAATGTTTATTTTTATTTATTTTTGAGACAGAGAGAGACAGAGCATGAATGGGGAAGGGTCAGAGAGAAGGAGACACAGAATCTGAAACAGGCTCCAGGCTCCGAGCTGTCAGCACAGAGCCTGATGCGGGGCTTGAACTCATGGACTGCGAGATCATGACCTGAGCCGAAGTCGGCCGCTTAACTGACTGAACCACCCAGGCGCCCCTTTTTTAACTTTTTTAAATGATTGATTTTTGAGACAGAGAGAGACAGAGCATGAGCAGGGGAGCGGCAGAGAGAGAGGGAGACACAGAATCCGAAGCAGGCTCCAGGCTCCGAGCTGTCAGCACAGAGCCCGACGCGGGGCTCGAACTCATGGACGGTGAGATCCTGACCTGAGCCGAAGTCAGACGCTTAACCGACTGAGCGGTTACGCTCAGTATTTACTTATTTTTGAGAGAGTGCAAGTGGGGGGGGGGGGGACAGAGAAAGAGGGGGACAGAGGATCCCAAGCAAGCCCTGCACTGACAGCAGCGAGCCCAATGTAGGGCTTGAACTCACAAACCGCAATATCAAGACACTCAACCAGCTGAGTCACCCAGGTGCCCTGGGGTTGGTTTTTTTTTCCCTTTTCCCCTCCCTCAGTGTTAGATTTTATGATGGACACCTTCCTACCATACTTGATATTACTTTGGCCACTTTTTCGTGCAATTATTCTGAGCTGTAATAAAAAGGAAAGACAGTGGATTTTTTTTTTTTTTTCATATTCCTTACGCCAACTGAAAAAAAGGCGAAAACTTATAACTCCAGGGCACCTGGCTGGCTCAGTCCATGAAGCCTGCGACTCTTGCTCTTGGGGTCATGAGTTCAAGCCTCACGTTAAGCACAAAGATGACTTAAAAAAAAAAAATCACAATTCCCATTCCAGACAATGTTGACCAAGCTTTAAAGGGGGGAGGGGAGGGGGGGACACACATGTTTCAGATGAAGCCAATTCTCACCCTACCTTGTTTATCTGCGAGTCGACCTCTCCAAAGCACCTGGGCTTGTATCAGAATCCATCAGATCACCAAGTTCTACAGCCAAAATAAGAACCGCTATTCAGACTGAAGGAATTCACAGAATTCCTGGTCCTGGAACACAGGACCTCGGGATTTTATTTCTTATTTTAAATCAGGTTGCCCTCAAGGAAACTACGGGTTAAGATGACATTTTGGAGAAATACTGTGTAGCTTTGCAGACGAACCCCAGGGTAATTCCCAGGTGACCCAGAATTTTCCTGTGGGTTTGCAGGGGGAGGGGAACATGTCCACCAAGCTGTTTCATGCGTGAGGGCAAAGCAGGGTCAGCCCGGGGCCACCCTCCCACCCTGACCCTGACCCTGGGCAGAGATGGCCCAGCGCCCACCGGCCCCCACCCCTCCCCACATTGGAAGAAGGCTGGAGGCACCCCTTCTTAACCCCTCACAGGTAACGCCTGGAGGGAAATGGAGGTCCCCCCCCCCCACCTCCGTCCTCACCACACACTAGGCTCTCACTGCCCTGGAGGCCTGACTCCTGGAAGATTGGCTGCCCCTCCATAAGGGGAAAAAGTGGGGGGGGGTGGGTCTCCAAGGCAAGGACTCCCGACCCAGGCGGTGGGGCACCAACCCCCCAGGGAAGGCTGTCCTCACTCCCACGGAACCCCCCCCCCCCCCCGCAGGATCTGGACCCAGCTGCCTCGGCCCCTTCTTGCTGGCGGAAGCCCACCCGCGTCCTACCCGGGCCCACGCGGCTCTAGCGGCCCCCTGCGGGGCCAGCAGCGGCGGGGAGGGCGCACCCGGCCAGGCCCCTGCGCCCCGCACCTGCGCCCCCCCTGCCGGGGCTGGGGCTGGACGGGAAGAGGAGCCCCCGACGTAGCGAGGGCGTGTCGTCCCTCCGGTCGTCGGGGCCACCGGCAATGGGCTCGCCACCCAGGTGGGCCCGGGCGAGGCTCCTTCAGTGCCGCCCAGGTCGGAATTCGAGGGTCGGGCGCGCGGGGCGTGCGGGCGGGCACCGCAGACTCACCTTCTGAACGGCTTGTCCATCTCGTTCCCGGCGTGGTCACCGCCGAGCCCCGAAGGGGCGGGGGGCTGTGGCCGGACCTGTGTGACGTCACAGACATCTCCGCGGCGACGGGGCGAGCGGCCCCTCCCGCCCCGCCCAGACCCCCGCCCCCCGCGCCCCTGCGCCCCGCGCCTCGGAGCCGCCCTCCCGCGCTCCCTTCGCGGCCACGGAAGCCTTCCTGAGGACATCGCTTTGTCGCGAAATCTTGAGCGACTCCCCTGTGCCCCGGGATGACGTCCAAACCTTTTAACGCGCCCACCCGCCGCCCCCCTCCGGCGGTACCCGAGGACTGCTCCCGCCCCCGGGCGGCGGCCACTTCCCATCGCCCAGATTGAGGAGGGCCGCGAGCCCCTCCCCCAACCACCCCCAGCCCGGACTTCACCCCGCCCCCACCTCTGGCTTCCTTAAACCTGGGGAGCTGAGTTTGGCGCCTCCTCCAGGAAGCCTTCCCGGACCACGGAAGTTACAAGCCCCTCCCCTGCGTTCCCACCGCCGGCCGGATCAGCCTGTGTGGAAGTGGCCCAAGGATTTCTACTGGCCCACGAGTCCATGCGCCTAAGGGTTCCAATCCCAAGGTCCCTTCCCCCCACCCCTCCCCCACGGTGCCCGGCACAGTAACCGCTCAAACATATGTTTTGAATGAATGACAGGAATTGGGGAACTGGATACGCCGCAAATCCTGTTAGCTGTGAACTCGCTAGCTTCTTTGGTAATTTAAAAAAAATTGTTTACGTTTATTTATTTTGAGAGAGAGTACATGCACATACAAGAACAGAGGAGAGACGGATACTCAACTGACTGAACCACTCAGGCGGCAGGCCCCCTCCCGAGCCAGCTGGGATTTTGACAAGGACTGTGTTGAATCCGTAGGTCGATTTGAGTAGTATTTTGCCACCTCAACATGATGTCAGATGCTCAACATCACTAATCACCAGGGAAATGCAAATCAAAACCCCAATGAAAGGGGCACCTGGGGGGCTCAGCCAGTTAAGCCTCCAGCTTCAGCTCTGGTCATGATCTCCTGGTTCGTGGGTTGGAGCCCCGCGTCGGGCTCTGTGCTGTCAGCTCAGAGCCTGGAGCCTGCTTCCCATTGTGTCTCCTCTCTCTGCCCCTTCCCTGCTCGTGCTCTGTCTCTCTCTCTCAAAAATAAATAAACATTTAAAAAAATGAAAGGGGCGCCTGGGTGGTTCAGTCAGTTAAGCATCGGACTCTTGGTTTGGGGCTCAGGTCATGGATCTCATGGTTGTGGGTTCGAGCCCCCTGTTGGGCTCTGCACTGACAGTGAAGAGCCTGCTTGGGATTCTCTCTCTTCCTTTCTCTCTGCCCCTCCCCTGCTCAAGTCTCTGCCTCTCTCAAAATAAATAATTTAAAACCTCAAAAACAGGGGCACCTGGGTGGCTCAGTCGGTTGAGCGTCCGACTTCGGCTCAGGTCATGATCTCAGGTCCGTGAGTTCCAGCCCCAGGCCGAGCTCTGTGCTGACAGCTCGGAGCCTGGAGCCTGCTTCGGATTCTGTGTCTCGCTCTCTCTTTGCCCCTCCCCCACTCATGGTCTGTCTCTTTCTGTCAAAAGTAAATAAACATTTTTAAAAAACCTTAAAAACAACTTTTTTAGCTAAAAAAAAATACAATGATGTGTCAGATTCCAATGAAGTGTTACTAGGTATTACTCAGCCATAAACAGGAGCGAGATCTTGCCATTTATGACAAAATGGATGGACCTAGAGGATACTTTGCAAAGTGAAATAAGTCAGATAGAAAGAGAGAAATTGCAAACAATTTTCACTTACATGTAGAATCTAAAAAATAAAACAAATGAAAATAAAAAGCAGAAATAGATCCATAAATACAGAAAACAAACTGATATTCACCAGAGGGGACAAGGGTGGAGGGACAGGCAAATGGAAGGGGAATGGGAGGTACAGGCTTCCATTAGGGAATGAATAAGTCAAGGGGACAAAATGTACAGCATCGGGAATATAGTTAGTGGCATTTAAAAAAAAATTTTTTTTTAACATTTATTTATTACTGAGAAACAGAGACAGAACATGAGCATGGGATAGGCAGAGGGAAACACAGAATCTGAAGCAGGCTCCAGGCTTCGAGCTGTCAGCACAGAGCCCGACGTGGGGCTCGAGCCCACAAACCACAAGAGCATGACCTGAGCCGAAGTTGGACGCTTAACCGGCTGAGCCACCCAGGCGCCCCCCCCCCCCACCTTGGTCAGTGGTATTGAATAGTGTTGCATACTGACAGATGGCAGCTACACTTGCTGTGAGCCCAGGATAATGTATGGACTTGTCCAATTGTTACGTGGTCCACCTAAAACTAATGCAACACTGTGTGTCAACTAAAATAAAATACACACACATATTATGACTTCCAATCCATGAACATAGGATGTCTTTTCATGTCTTTCAACAACGTTTTACAGCTTTCAGTGTGCAAATCTTGTGTTTCTTTTGTTAAATTTATTGCTAAGTATTTTCTTCTTTTTGATGCTTTTGTAAATGGAGATATTTCTTTTTTAGATTTTTTTTTAACATTTGTTTATTTTTGAAAGACAGAGCGTGTGGGGCGCCTGGGTGGCGCAGTCGGTTAAGCGTCCAACTTCAGCCAGGTCACGATCTCGAGGTCCAGGAGTTTGAGCCCCGCGTCGGGCTCTGGGCTGATGGCTCAGAGCCTGGAGCCTGTTTCTGATTCTGTGTCTCCCTCTCTCTCTGCCCCTCCCCCGTTCATGCTCTGTCTCTCTCTGTCCCAAAAATAAATAAAAAAAAAAAAAGTTGGAAAAAAAAGAAAGACAGAGCGTGAGCAGGAGAGGGGCAGAGAGAGAGGGAGACACAGACTTGGAAGCAGGCTCCAGGCTCAGAGCCATTAGCACAGAGCTTGACGCAGGGCTCGAACTCATGAACTGTGAGATCATGACCCAAGCCAAAGTAGGACGCTCAACCAACTGAGTCACCCAGGCGCCCCAGTGGAGCTGTTTCTTAATTTTATTTTTGGTTTGTTCATTGTTAATATATAGAAATACAATACATTTTTGTATATTGATTTCATATCCTAAAACCTTGCTGAACTGGTTGTTCTAATAAGGGTGTGTGTGTGTGTGTGTGTGTGTGTGTGTGTGTGTGTTCTCCTTAGGGTTTTCTACATGCAAGATTACGTCATTTGCAAATAGAGATAATTTTTACTCCTTCCTGTCCAATCAGGATTTTTTAAAATTTATTTATCTTGATTAACTGCACTGGCTCAAACCTCCAGTATAGTGTTGACTAGAAGTGGTGGAATGGGCTTCCTGTCTTCTTTTTAATTGTGCATTTAATCATAGACCAAGTACCTTGAGTATGTTTGAGTTATAAAGGTATGTTAAGGAAAAGATGAAATACTTACAGATTAAATGGCAGGATGAGGGGAAACAAAAGGAAAAACGAACTATTGGGACCTCATCAAGATAAAAAGCTTCTGCACAGCAAAGGAAATTATCAACAAAACTAAAAGGCAACCGATGGAATGGGAGAAGATATTTGCAAATGACACATCAGATAAAGGGTCAGGATCCAAAATCTATAAAGAACTCATTAAGCTCAACAACCAAAAAACAATCCAGTGAAGAAATGGGCCAAAGACACGAACAGACACTTTTCCAAAGAAGACATCCAGATGGCCAACAGACGCATGAAAAGATGCTCAACATCACTCATCATCAGGGAAATACCAATCCAAATCACAGAGAGATACCACCTCACACCTGTCAGGATGGCTAAAATGAACAACTCAAGAACCAACAGATGGGGGCGCCTCAGTGGCTCAGTTAAGCGTTCGACTTCAGCTCAGGTCAGGATCTCACAGTCCATGAGTTCGAGCCCCGCGTCGGGCTCTGGGCTGATGGCTCAGAGCCTGGAGCCTGCTTCTGATTCTGTGTCTCCCTCTCTCTCTGACCCTCCCCCGTTCATGCTCTGTCTCTCTCTGTCTCAAAAATAAATAAACGTTAAAAAAAAAAAAAAAAGAACCAACCGATGACAGCAAGGATGCGGAGAAGGGGGAGCATTTTTGCCTTGTTGGTAGGAATACAAACTGGTGCAACGCTCCGGAGAACAGTATGGAGGTTCTGCCAAAAATTAAAACTAGAGGCACCTTATGACCCAGCATTGGCACAACTAAGTATTTATCCAAAGGACACAAAAATGCCAATTCGAAGGGGCACATGTACCCCATAATTTATAGCAGCACTATCAACAATAGCCAAATGATGGAAAGAGTCCAAATGTCCATCAACCGATGAATGGACAAAGAGGATGTAATATATATATGTATATTCACACACACACAAAAGAATATTACTCAGCGATCAAAAAGAATGAAGTCTTGACATCTGCAACAATGTGGATGAAACTAGAGGGTATCATGCTAAACGATATAAATCAGGCAGAGAAAGACAAATATCGTATCATTTCATTCATATGTAGAATTTCAGAAACAAAGACCGATAAACACGGGGAAGAGAAGGAAAAATAAGATAAAGAGAAAGAGGGAGGCAAACCATAAGAGACTCTTAAATACAGAGAACGAACTGAGGGCTGCTGCTGGGGTGTTGGGTGAGGGGATGGGCTAAATGGGGGATGGGCATTAAGGAGGCCACTTGTTGGGATGAGCACTGGGTGTTATATGTAAGTGATGCATCATTAAATTCCATTCCTGAAGCCATTGTTACACTATATGTTAACTAACTAGAATTTAAATAAAAAGTAACAAAAATAAAGGATACGATGAAATTCAGGAATTGCTTCAGAAAGCCTGGGGGGGGTGGATGACGGAGGGTTCCTGCGGTGTGGATGGGCCCAAATGGCCATGATCCGTTGACTGGACAATGATAGGCACGTGAGCTTCCATACTAGTCTATCTACTTTGTACCTTTGAAAGTCACATATGTAGAGCCAAAAAGAAAGAACTAAGAAAATAAGGAGAAAAGAAGGGAAATAGAAATCCCACCGAGGAACCGGAGCCCTGGGCAAGAATGCCGGAGCAGCCGTGGCCTCCACCATCCAGGTAGAAATATCTTCCCCAAATGGGCCATATCGCATGCCCGGCCTCCCTGCCCCGTGGTGCCACCTGGCCTGTAGGCTAAGACTGGTTGTATCCCTCAAGTCTCTTCTAACCTAGAGCTGTTTTAGTTTGTTTTAATGGCATGGATTTATGGAAGAGACCAGGCCAGATATCCTGCAGAATCTTCTGGTTTTGTCTGGCTGCTTTCTCAAAGTGTTGTTTAGCTTGTCCCTCTATCCCCCTCTCTCCTGTATTTCCTATTAACTAGTTACCAGGAGAGTCCCCATTTATTGGACAATTAGGCTATGTCCAATGTTTCCATACTGCAGTCTTGCAAAGAACATTCTTGTACATTTCCCCTTGTGCAGGTGGGTAAGACTTTCTCTAGCACCAGCCAAGAAGGGGAAGTAAGTTCTTCCTTAGAGACACCAAATTGCTCTCCAGCGTGACTATCCGTTCACACTCCCACCAGGGCTACACGTGAGTGCCCGTTTGCCAGACTCTAGCCAAAATTTGGTGATGTCTGACTTAAATTTCTGCCATTCTGATGGGTGTAAAATGTACCTCCTTGTATTCGGTTCCCCTTTTGTGATCACCAGAGACCTTCTCACATGTCTGCTGAACTTCCAGGCTAAGGAAGGGCATTGAGACAGAAGAATCCATAGGATGTAGGGGAGTTGCAAAATAGCGTGCTTTGCTATATCCACAATGAATGGAATTCACATATTAAGTGTTTTATTGGTTTCATCGGTTCAACTATTTAAAATTTTTTTTTTTTTTTTTTTTTTTACTTTTGAGAGAGAGAGACAGAGCGTGAGCAGGGGAGGAGCAGAGAGAGTGGGAGACATAGAATCTGAAGCAGGTTCCAGGCTCTGAGCTGTCAGGCCAGAGCCCGATGCGGGGCTCCAACTCACAAGCCGTGAGATCATGACCCGAGCCGAAGTCGGATGCTTAACCGACTGAGCCACCCAGGCGCCCTGGTTCAACTATTTTAAAAAGCAGGTAGCTGAGGGGCACCTGGCTGGCTCAGTGAGAGAGCATGCAATCTTGACCTTGGAGTTGGAAGTTCGAGCCCCACATTGGGTGTAGAGATTACATTCATTTATTTATTTATTTATTTATTTATTTAAACACATTTTTAAAAAATCTAAGTTTATTGATTTATTTTGGGAGAGACAGAGACAGTTGGGGATGGGGAGAGAGAGGAGAGAGAAAAATCCCAAGTAGGCCCTGCACTGTCACGTGGAGCCCAATGCGGGGCTCGAACTCGCCAACCGTGAGATCTTGACCTGAGCCCAAACCAAGAGTTGGATGCTTAACCGACTGAGCCACCCAGGCGCCCTGGTTCAACTATTTTAAAAAGCAGGTAGCTGAGGGGCACCTGGCTGGCTCAGTGAGAGAGCATGCAATCTTGCCCTTGGAGTTGGAAGTTCGAGCCCCACATTGGGTGTAGAGATTACATTCATTTATTTATGTATTTATTTATTTATTTAAACACATTTTAAAAAAATCTAAGTTTATTGATTTATTTTGGGAGAGACAGAGACAGTTGGGGATGGGGAGAGAGAGGAGAGAGAAAAATCCCAAGTAGGCCCTGCACTGTCACGTGGAGCCCAATGCGGGGCTCGAACTCGCCAACCGTGAGATCTTGACCTGAGCCCAAACCAAGAGTTGGATGCTTAACCAACTGAGCCACCCAGGCACCCAAGATAACTTTAAAAATAAAAATAAAACCTTAAAAAAAAAGCAGATAGCTGATTTATCCTTTTTTTCTTTCTTCACTCTGATTTGTTCGTTATTTTTAAACCTGGAATTAAAAAAACACACACGGTGTTGCTTTTGGACTACATTTCAAGCCCTAGAACGTCACTGGTCAAGTGTTGAAGCCTTAAAGAACTTCCGTAAGAAGCTAACGTATGTTCCGAGCAGACAGATACACTTGGCAGACAATACGCTCAGCTTGCTGGCTTTGCAATAACATCATGGAATCTTTGTTCAGAGTTTGATGGTGCTATTAATATACCGTGACTCACTAAGAGCTCTGCCTCCTGGAATGTTCCTCCCGGGGAGGTGAAGCCATGTTCCTTCCTATAGAAGAATAATCTGTAATCACACTTTCAAAGGTTTGAGTAGATCTGGAAGGCTTGGAAAAGGGAACAAAAAGCCTCCCGAGTTGTACAGAATTAGTTACACAAATTGCCGTCGACACAGAAAGGGGGGAATAGCCATTAAATCTACTGGTTATCCATTCACTCCACAAGTATGTATCAGGTGCGCCAGGCTGGCGGCGGGCACACGGGGCCCGTGCCTTCCTTCGTGGGCAGATGGGGCCGTGGAAAGGCGAGACCATCAACGAAGCCTTGAGGGACACTGGGGACAAACGCCGGAGAGAAAGGGAGAGCGTGGCAGGGGCTTTTGTGAAGGAGGCCACCTGCCTGGTGCAGAGGGTCACGAAGACCGTCCCGGGTGAAGGGGCGCGTGGAGGCCTCTAGAGGGGGCAGCCGGCAGTTTTGAGTTGCCCACCGCTGTTCTGGGGACAGTCCCACCACGGGAGGCCAGAGGCCTGTGTCCCAGCCTCCCTTGCCCCTGGGACAAGCCGCGTAACGAGCCTCAGCCAGTCACACGCTTTGGATGGGCTCTTTGACCGGAGTGGCCGGGGTGGGAAGAAGCCGGGGTCTGTCGACAGTGTGTGTTAAAAAAATTTGCCATTTTGACCATTAAAAAAAAATGTTTTGGGGGCACCTGGGTGGTGCAGTCGGTTAAGCGTCCAACTTCAGCCAGGTCACGATCTCGCGGTCTGTGAGTTCGAGCCCCACGTCAGGCTCTGGGCTGACGGCTCAGAGCCTGGAGCCTGTTTCCGATTCTGTGTCTCCCTCTCTCTCTGCCCCTCCCCCGTTCATGCTCTGTCTCTCTCTGTCCCAAAAAATAAATTAAAAAAACGTTGAAAAAAAAATTAAAAAAAATGTTTTTAATGTTTATTTATTGGAGACAGAGAGAGACAGAGCATGAGCGGGGGAGGAGCAGAGAGAGAAGCAGGCTCCAGGCTCTGAGCCGTCAGCACAGAACCTGATGCGGGGCTTGAACCCTCGAACCATGAGATCATGACCTGCGCTGAAGTCAAGAGCTGGACGTTTAACCCAGTAAGCCACCCAGGCGACCCCAAAATGACAGCTTTATTGAGATCCAATTCACATACTGTACAATTCATCCATTTGAAGCGTGTACTTCAGGGTCACCTGGGTGGCTTGGTCAGTTGAACGTCCAACTTCAGCTCAGGTCATGATCTCACGGTTTGTGAATTTGAGCCCCGCGTCAGACTCTCTGCTGTCACTTCAGAGCACGCTTCGGATCCTCTGTCCCCAGCTCCTCCCCAGTTCGTGCTCTCTCTCTCTCTCTCTCTCTGTCTCAAAAATAAACATTAAAAAAAAAAAAAGCGTATGCTTCAGTGATTTTTGAGTATAATCAGTTATTCAACCGTCACTGTAATCAATTAAAAAATTTTTTAACGTGTATTTATTATTGAGAGACAGACACAGAGCATGAGCAGGGGAGGGGCAGAGAGAGGGGGAGACTCAGAATCTGAAGCAGGCTCCAGGCTCTGAGCTGTCAGCACAGAGCCCGACGCAGGGCTTGAACCCACGAACCGCGAGATCATGACCTGAACCGAAGTCGGTCGCCCAACCAACTGAGCCACCCAGGTGCCCCACTGAAATCAATTTTAGAACACTTGGAGCGCCTCAGAAAGAAACTCTATAGTCCTCAGCGGTCATCCTCAGCCGCCCTCCCCTGCAGCCCCAGCCCATGCACCCATGCACCTTCTTTCTGCCCCCATGCATTTGCCTGTTCTGGAAATTTCGTGTCAGTGGGATCCTACAATAAACATGTGGCCTTTTGTGACTGGCTTCTTCCACTTAGCACGTTGTCAGCTTCCATCCATGTTGTGGTATGGATCAGCACTTCATACATACCTTTTTATGACAATAATACGATATCTGGAACGATTTTCCATTGTACGGATCACACTTGGTTTATCTGTTCCTGTGTCGATGGACATTTAGTTTGTTTCCACCTTTTAGCTGTTCTAAGGCTACGAAAACGTGCGTGGACATTTTCGTGAACATTTTCATTTCTCCTGGGGGGACACGCAGTGGGGAATCGTTGGATCCAACGGCAAGTCTCTGTTTAACTTCTCAAGGAAACTGCCAGACTGTTTTCCAGAGCAGCGCCGTTTCACATTCCCAGCGGCGGTGCAGGAGGGTCCCGATTTCTCCACATCGTCACCAACATTTGTTACTCTCTCTTTTCTCTGCTTGTGCACGTGTCTAAGAAACCCCCAAATCCGGGGCGCCTGGGTGGCTCAGTCAGCGAGGCATCCAACTCGATTTCAGCTCAGGTCACGATCTCACGATCGGTGGGACTGAGCCCCTCATCGGGCTCTGCGCTGACAGCATGGAGCCTGCTTGGGATTCTCTCTCCCTCTCTCTGCCCCTCCCCTGCTCATGCTCGCTCTCTCTCTCAAAATAAATAAACATGAAAAAAAAAAAAAAAGGAAATCCCAGAATAAAAAGAAAAAATAGAAGAAATTGGAAACTGAGCGCGTGCGTGTAAACTGAAGTGCTCTGGCTGGTTTATTAGCAAACACTTGACTGCCACACGCTGTCGTGCGTATTTGGGGCAGATAGTGAACAAAACAGAGAAAGGTGGCTAATTCAAACTCAGGACAGCTTGAGCTGGCTCTCGCTGAACCGCCATCTTTGGAGGACTTGCCTCCCTGTCCTCGGTCCTCAGAGACGACCGAGTGGCAGTCGGCGTGCTCTCACTCTCGTGCCGTCCCCCCAGGTGGCCCCGCGCGCCTGCCCCCTGGCACCTCTTCCCCCGCGGGTGGGACGGGGTGGGCTTGCATGGAGTAAGGGGCCACTGGGATGAAGACCAGGCAACCACAAGGGACAAGGTGGCATAACTGCCTTACCACTTCCTGGTATTCAGGCCACTCCTCCAGGGGTGGGCCCAGGCCCCGCTATTTTGAAGAGGCCGCCCACGGGCTACTGCCTTCCCACCAGGTCAGCTGTCAGCCAGAGTCTCCATCTGATCCCGGTCTGAGGCCGTGGCTAATGGCTGGTGTCCAAAGGCCCACAGTCACTCACTTTTTCACCCTCCAGCTTCCTCGTCTCTAGGACCGTGTGTGTGTGAGTCCCTTCCCCAGACCAAGTGTCCAGCTTTATGTCAGCGGTCAACCTCTTCTAGAAGCTTCTGCAGGACCGCTCCCACCACAGAGCCCCTCCTTGCTGTGCTGGTACCTCAGCTGGAGACGCCGTGGCCTTCACGGTGGCCCCCATAGGTCAGCTGGCCTTCTGCAAGGACGCCGTTTTCGTGTGTGGCCCACCGAGCCATGCTGGGCTAGTTCTTAGTGGGGACTCAATACAAACTTGATGAACGTGTGCCTGCTAGGAATTCCTAACAACTGAGAAGACGGAGAGAGAATGAGGGCAAAGCAGTGGAAGAAAACTTCCCAGAGGGCATGAGGCTTCGGTCAGGCTGGGGCTCGATTACAGCCCCCAGCAGCGTGGGGCAGAAGGGAGCCTGAGCGAGGGGACCTCGTAGGACTGGCAGGAAAGGCCCTGAGAGTCCTTTCCAGTACAAGCCGTGTCACTGAGCACTTGTTCACCAGGCACCTGTTGAGCCCACTACCTAGAAAGTGCCAGGGGTTTCTTTCAGGCAGTCTTTTCTTTTTTTAAATGTGTATTTACTTTTGAGAGACAGAACGTGAGCTGGAGGGGGGCAGAGAGAGAGGGCGACAGATTCCAAAGCAGGCTTTAGGCTCTGAGCTGTCAGCACAGAGCCCCACGCAGGGCCCGAACCCACCAACCGTGACAACATGACCTGAGCCGAAGTCAGAAGCTTAACCTACTGAGCCACCCAGGCGCCCCCAGGCATTATTATTTCTAATTTACAAATGAGTTCAGAGGTGTGGGAGGCCCAGTGACTTGCTTAAGGTCACTTTTGAACACCATGAGACTGCCTTCCATACTTGTTTTCATTTGCTATTTAAATAAAAGACACCGTTAAAATTCACCCATTTTCAACTCAATGGATTAAAAAAAAATTTTTTTTAAGTTTATTTTTGAGAGAGAGACAGAGCACAAGCAGGGGAGGGACAGAGAGGGAGACACAGAATCTGAAGCAGACTCCAGGCTCTGAGCTGTCAGCACAGAGCCCAACGCGGGGCTCAAACCCACGGACCGTGAGATCGTGACCTGAGGGGAAGTTGGATGCTTAACTGAGCCACCCAGGCGCCCCTCAGGTCGATGGATTTTAATATAGTCATGCAGTCATCACCTCATCAGGTTTCTGGACTTCCAGCGCTCCCCCAAAGTCCCCTCTTGTCCCTCTGTAGTCAACCCCCACCAGGACTTCTGGCCCTAGGCACCCTGCTGACCCACCTCCTGCCTTTTCTAGAACTTTGTGAAAAAGAATCAGACCATGTAGTTTTGTCTGGCTTCTTTCCGTAGGACACTTCTAGCAAGGCACCCCATCCTACTATTGTTTTCCAATGCCGAACGTTCCCTCTCTCCGCTCCGCAGTGTTTGGTGGGCAAGTCTTGCAAAACCTTTGTAAAATTTGTTTAGCTTGTTACTGAGTCTTTCAAGAGTTAACAACAGCTTGACGCTAAGTTCAACGGATTTCTGTGTGTTGATCGCCTATCTTAGGGTTTTGCTTAAATTCACATATGGTTCCGGTTCCGTCCTTGTAGCGTCCTTGCTGGTTGTGCATCAGCCAGCCACGTAACCTGGGAAAAGCCTTCACCTTTCCTCAGATGGGACCAGTTCCGGAAGGTGTGAAGCAACACTGGATTTTGAGGCCACCTCTGCATCTCCCCCGCCGCGTGGAGCACCCATCTTCGGTGGGGGGGGGGGGGGGGGGGTGCCACATGGCGTCACTGGGTGATGGTTCTAGACACAGCACTCACACCTGCCTTGAGCGCTTTCTCAGTGACCCAGGGAGGAGGCGTTCAGTTGGATCACTTACACGCAGGTTCTCCCTTTGTGGATTCCCTCAAACACCTCTTCCTGCAGGCTTCAGCTTTCTTACCAGACTAGGGAGAAACTTGCCCTTCAAGGCCTCCTACCGGCCACTTCCGCTCCCTCCTAACTGGGAACATCTTCCCCTAAATGCAGAACAGCCAAACAACTTTGGGGATCAACCTGGACTCAGATACTGACCCCTCCATGTAAGCAACTCCCGTTTGCGGGAGGAGAGGAAGCTCTACCTCAGGGGATTTTAAGGATCGAACGTGACTTCCGTTCACCTGGCACTTAGCAGCCGTCCTTCCACCGCCCCAAGTTCTCTCCCAGCCCATCCCCCTAGATTCTACGTCACGGTCACGGTCTGCAGGTGATCTTCGCCCCCAAATCCCGTGTGGACCCACTACCACCCACGTGCCAAAACCAAAACCACTCAGCTTTAGGACCGGAAGGCTGATTTAGTCCCTGCTGCTCCCAGCGGGGAACCCCACCGACCCGGCCGGTTCTCCCCACCCCGCCTGCTGCTGCTCACTGCTGCTGCTCACAGGGGTCAGAGACCACCCTCCACGCATCTCGCCGGAGGCTCAGTGGAGAGCCAGAGAGTAAGCGGATTTCAGATGGGATGGAATTAGAGTTGCTAAAGAACGCGGGAGACACAAGGCTGAGGTATTAAGGAGCTATATTTAGGGCATAAGGCAGGTCTTACAAACACTACGGAAAAGCCGTTTGGACGTAAAAATCCAAGGAGAAAGGAGTCATTAGGAAACGTAACACGGGACACAGAACGCGTGTTGTGTGACGGTCCCTTCTCTTCCGTGTGGTTCCAGAATATGCTCCCGACCCCAGAGCCGCCACCTGAGCGCGCACTGGGAGGGTCACAGACGACTTCAGGCCGGCAACGTCAACCACCGCCCTCCGTCTCCCGGCAGGCACGTGTGCACCCCAATTTTTTACAACCCGGGCCGCCCTGTATCTTGGAACCCCACTTCCCCACACAAAACATTTTCGCAGAGCTTTTTTTAAACTTGTTTGTATTTGTTACAACCTTTTAAAGCAGAATGTGTCTCGAGCACTACATTTCCACTCACGAAACTTGTGGAGTTACTTCCCAACGGCTTTCCAACGCGCCTAAGCAGCCTTCGGATTTCGCTACTCTAAACAACGCTCTTCTCTTTGGAAAACGAGCCCTATAGTTACTCCCATCAAGTTGGGTCGGTTTAACACGCTAGTTTCTAGAGGCCTGGTACATGCAGCAAATAACTACAGGGGACAGAAGATTTGAAAAGTAAACCCTACAAGGTGAAAGTTGTTTCAACCAAGATTTTTCTTTTAAACACCAAGGTATAGCTCAGAACACTTCAGTGACAGACGAGTTTGGTCTTACTAGGGAATCCACTTGTCGCGAACGCTTCAGACCACGCGGTTCACGGGAGGTTACGTACACCTTGCGACAAACGTTACCTTGTCCTGGAAGAGCAGCCAGCGTGGCACTAAAAAAAAAAAAACAAAACAAAACAAAAAAAAAAACAAAACCCAAAAAAACAAAACAACTACCCGGGCTTTAGTTTCTACGCATCACAGTATCACACTCGAACAGAAAGAAATCTTATCTTCCCCGTAAGTAGCTCTCGTCATGCCTTACAGATTTTTAAAACGTTAACAAAAATAAAGGAAAACATCCTTGAAAATAGATCGTCGGAGGGAACGGGATAAAGCATCGAGTACATATACAAGGAATCCTCGGGGCGGCGCTCAGTCGACTTCTTCCATGCGCGACGTGTCGTCGTCGCCTTCCAGGGGTGGCATCTCCTCGGTCACCGCAGCACTGCTGTCGTCGGCGGTGGGGTCATCTTCGTCGATACCTTTTCGGAAAGGAAACCCTCAGGTTACACGGTCCCGAACCGGCGCATGGCGTCAGCCCGGCGCCACTCTCAGGGGGGCTCTTGCGAGATGACCTCTTTGTCAGGGGACCCTAAGGGGTTTCTCACACAGGGTGCCTGGCAAAGCTTACCCAGACCAAGTTTGATCATCCTGTAGATCCGGTTAGCGTGTGTCTGTGGGTCTTCCAGACTGAAGCCGGAGGACAGGAGCGCGGTTTCGTAGAGCAGGATGACCAGGTCTTTCACGGACTTGTCGTTCTTGTCCGCCTCCGCCTTCTGCCGCAAAGTCTCGATGATGGAGTGGTCGGGGTTGATCTCCAGGTGCTTCTTCGCTGCCATGTAGCCCATGGTGGAGTTGTCCCTTAGGGCCTGGGCCTTCATGATCCTCTCCATGTTCGCCGTCCAGCCGTACGTGCTCGTGACAATGCAGCACGGGGAGGTCACCAGTCGGTTTGACACAACCACCTGCAATGAAAACGCCAAGTGAGGACTGGGTCTAGAAAAGTCCCTCTACCACAGTTTTATCATAAAACGGACGAAGGGACTCCCGCTACTGTATTCACAAAATGCGGAACACCACATGCAGACCCAAGTACCCACGACCCTCTTCCTGCACATCCTGACACCTTTTAGCTCCTTCAAGACGGTAGAGGGCCTTCCTGCTCATTTAACGGGCCTAATTTTCCACTTGTGTCCTACTGTAAAAGCCGAGAGAACTTGGGAGAAAGGGGCCGTATGTTCGGACAACCTGAAAAACAACCTACGGGCCTTTCAAGATCACGCCCACAATTAGGAAACCCAAGCAGAAGGAAACCACGTTCACCCACCTTTTCCACTTTTTTCTCCAAGATGTCCTTCATGATCTTGCACAGGTTTTCAAACTTTGTCTTCTTCTCCTCCTGTTTCTTTTTCTCTTCTTCATCTTCTGGAAGTTCCAAGCCCTCTTTGGTGACGGACACTAAAGTCTTCCCCTCAAACTCCTTCAGCTGTTGGACACAGTACTCATCGATCGGCTCGATCATATAGATCACCTCCAGACCGTGCTTCCGAAGACGCTCCACAAAGGCCGAGTTCGCCACCTGGTCCTTGGTCTCCCCTGGGGCATTAGTAGAAAGTTACACCTTCGCTTAACAGGAAGCGGTGTCGCTTCCTCCGGACTTTTCCCAGTCTCGTCAGCTCGAACCACAGATGCGCCCACAGACGTGGCGCACGTGGTCTGGCCGCGGTTAGTACCCAGGAGTTGACACGGGACCCCACGAGCCTAGGGAACACACCCACGGTCGCCAGGCGGTGCCCGGAACGAGGCCACGACGGCACGCCGCTCGCTCACCTGTGATGTAGTAGATGTGCTTCTGGTTCTCCTTCATCCTGGTGCAATAGTCCTTGAGAGACACCATCTCGTCACCAGAGGCAGACGTGTAGTAGCGCAACAGCTCTGACAGCTTCTTCCGGTTCTGGGAGTCCTCGTGGATTCCGAGCTGAAAGACAACGTTCGCGTCAAGTCTCCTCCGTGTCAAAAAAAAAAAAAAGTCACCGAGAACCAGAGAAGCCGGTTTGATTACCGCTGGGAAGGATCAGGCTCTTTCCACGAACCTTAATGTTCTTAGAGAACTGCTCGTAAAACTTCTTGTAGTTCTCTTTGTCTTCGGCCAGTTCGGTGAAGAGTTCTAAGCACTTTTTGACCAAATTCTTGCGGATAACTTTTAAGATCTTGCTCTGCTGCAACATCTCCCGGGAAATGTTCAGGGGAAGATCCTCGGAGTCCACCACACCTCTAATGAAATCTGGGAAAAAATAAAGTCGTCCCCGGGACAAAAATCAACAAACTCCTACACCCCAAAAACCGAAGGGGATTTCCTGCCCCACAGGCCCGAACCAACGCCCCGGAGCGGAGAGGTCCCCACGCTCGGACTTCACACCCGATCGTCCTCGGTACTCACTCAGGTATTCCGGGATCAGCTCCTCGCAGTTATCCATGATGAAAACTCTGCGCACGTACAGCTTGATGTTGTTCTTTTTCTTCCTGTTTTCAAACAGGTCAAAGGGAGCACGTCTTGGGACAAAAAGCAGGGCTCGGAATTCCAACTGTCCTTCGACCGAAAAATGCTGTAACAAAACACACGCCAAACCATCAAGCAATGACGCAAACGACTTTGACTTCAACTAGAACTCTCGCGGCGACAACCGAAAGCACTTCCAGAGAGAGGTCAAGGGCTGGGATGGCCAAGTGCTCAGCTACGACCCTCGATTTGACAAGTTCCGACAAGCCACCTGCAGAAGCAGACCAGCTCTGAAGCACTGTGACACTCACCTTCACTGCCAAGTGATCCTCCCAGTCGTTGGTCAAGCTCTTGTAAAATTCTCCGTACTCTTCGTTAGTAATGTCGTCAGGGTTTCTGGTCCAAATAGGTTTGGTCTTGTTCAGTTCTTCTTGATCGATGTACTTCTCCTTGATCTTCTTCTTCTTCTTCTTGTCTCCGTCCTTCTTTTCTTCCTCCTCCTCATCGGAACCAACATCTTCTATTTCAGGCTTGTCATCGGACTCCTTCTCTTCCTTTTCTTTTTCTTCCTCTTTCTCTTCCTTTTCTTCAGCCTCGTCATCACTGACCTCTTTATCCCGCTCCTTCTCCACCTTCAAAAGAACATGGGAGATCACGTCACCTTTTGCGTTCTGGAACTAAACAGAGCGTATGCGCTTATAACCGAAGCCCAAATTAATCAGCCACGCTCAAAGGTTTGGTTAAATAACCAGAAAACCACTCAGTAACGTTTAACGCGGCTACCTAAACAATCCTGGGTACCTTAATAGTACAACAGAACTTCAGACTAGCCGGGTCAACACAAGTTTGGATTTTTCCCTCAGTAGTAGATTCAAGAACCACCTTAGTTTGTTAACTTTACATAAAAAACAAGGACACTCACAAAGAGAGTGATAGGATAGCCGATAAACTGGGAGTGTTTCTTCACAATCTCCTTTATTCTTCTTTCCTCCAGGTATTCCGTTTGGTCTTCTTTCAGATGCAAGATAACCTTTGTTCCTCGACCCATAGGTTCACCTGTAAAGGAAGGAAAAAAGCGGACTCCACCTCAATCTGAATGGGCAAACCAAAGTGTTAGGGGGGGGAAAAAAAAAATCACAATTCACCTCCCAATGCCATCCACACCCAACAGCTTCTGAGCACGTTTAGGAAAGGGGGTTAACACTGCTGTGGATGAAAGGCGTCCCATGGGAGTTTAACTGCCTTGCCCGAGCAACATCAGTAACCAGATCCCTACCATCGCACCATCATGTGCTTACCAGGCATGCTCCCGAAGAAGCCAACGAATTTTTGCCAATTCCACAGCATCTTCAAAGGCCCCCTTCCTACAGCACCCGACCCTCCCCCGCGTGACCGAGTAAATCATTCCACCAGGTGCCTACCTGTATCAGTCCTGACTGTGAACGACCCTCCTGCAGAAGACTCCCAGGCGTACTGCTCATCATCGTTATGCTTGGTGATCACCGTCACTTTCTCGGCAACCAAATAGGCAGAATAGAACCCGACACCAAACTGGCCGATCATAGAAATATCTGCGCCAGCCTGCAAAGCTTCCATGAACGCTTTGGTCCCAGACTTGGCGATAGTACCGAGATTATTGATCAAATCGGCCTTGGTCATGCCAATCCCGGTATCCACAATAGTGAGGGTTCGATCTTGCTTGTTTGGAATGAGATTAATGTGCAGCTCTTTCCCGGAATCTAACTTGCTGGGATCAGTCAAGCTCTCGTATCTGATTTTGTCCAGGGCCTATCGGAGAAACACATGCCGGTGAGCACAGAGCTCCCGGAGGGTGGGACGCACACAGGGGGACCGCGACCCCGTTCCCCAAGCCGACACTCACATCGGATGAGTTGGAAATCAGCTCGCGCAGAAAAATCTCTTTATTCGAGTAGAAAGTGTTGATGATCAGGGACATCAACTGGGCGATCTCCGCCTGGAAGGCGAACGTCTCCACCTCCTCCTCCTCCATCGGCTGGTCTTGGGTCTGGGTTTCCTCGGGCATCTGCAGAGGCCGCGGGGCCGGTTACGCGGCGCCACAGGCCTCCGGGAGGCCCGGCCCGCCGACAAAGGATGACCTCATTTCCAGCTGCGACGCCGAGGCCCGCGCGCACGCCGCCAACGGGCGCCGCAGGCCCGCGGGGACCCCCGCCCGGAGCCGGAGCGCCGGGGCCGCGGCCGGGCGGGGGTCCCCGCGGCGCGCCCTCCCCACCGCCCCTCCGGGCCTCCGGGCCCTCGTACGCGGGCGGGGGTCGAGGCCGCAGCAGGCCAGAGGCCTCCGCCGCCCAGAGTAGTGCCGCGCCGCCCCGCGGGGCCCGGGGACCCCCCGGGAGCCGCCTCCGCGCCCGCCGCCCCCCCCCCCAGGCACCCCCCCCAGTCGCCCCCTCACCTCGGCTAAAGGACCACACGGGCTCCGCGACGACGCAGCACCAGGACGCAGAAGCAACTGGCGCGCCGCCCCCGCGCTCCCTTTATATAGACGCGGGCCCGCCCGGCGCGCGGCGCCTTTTCCAGAAGCCTCCCGAACCTTCCGGAAGAACCCTCCCCAACCGCCGCCGCGGCCGCGCGCCTGCGCCTGCGCCCTGGCCACGGCCCCGCCCCTCCCCCGGGCGCGCGCGGGCCCGCCCCGAGCGCTCCACCCCCAACGGCCGCCGCGCGCGTCCCCGCGCCCGTCTCCGTGCGCCTGCGCAGCCCGGAATTCTCGCGAAGGTCTGGCGCCTTCCGGGGCTACCGCCCCCAGCCCTGCCTCCCGCCGGCGCCCCTGCCCCCTCCACCCCGGGCGTGCGCCGCGAGCTCGGCGCGCGCGGGCGCAGTGGCGCCACCCAGGCCCGGGACCGGGTATCCGCAGCCGTTGCCTCTCTGAAGTCTGTAGAAGTAATTTGCCCTTCTTAGACGGTGTCCCCAAGCGGTGTAGGCTTCGGGACCCTCGGCGCCAGCCACCAGGGGCCCCGGGCCAGTTCTAGGGCTCTGAGGCCGGGGTCAGGGTCTCGGGGAGAGAGGAGTCCGGCCCGCAGGTATACGCCTGGGGCAGTGATCAGAGGCTCGGGGCTGGGGCTACGGCCGAGGGTTCGGGAGTCCCATGCCACACCTCTAAGGCCGGGGCAGCGACTCTGGGTTCACGGTCCTGGAAGTGGGGCAACAGGTGCCCGCCAGAGCCTCGTGGTGCGGAGGCCCCTCCCCCTCCCCACAGCCTGGTTAAGGGGTGCCAAGGCGCTGGTCGCTGACAGGTGTGAGGGGTGACCGGGGCATGTGCGTGCGGTGGCCAGGCCGACCCCTCGTTTGTGCCCTGAAGCAGGGGAGCCTCCAGCGACGCGGGGGTCTGTGTGGACCAGGGGAGCCCCTGGAGCCTGGTCGGACTCCAGGGACCCGGTTCTGACCGTGGGACGAGGAGCGAGGAACACCAGCAGGTGACAGGGTCATCCCCTGCCTCTCCCCCGTTGCCCTGGAACCTCCAAACGCAGGCCGTGGCTGGGGTCGGGGGCTGGTCCTTTTCTTAACGCGGTGCACAGGGGGAAATGTTGACATGGACCCTTAGGCCTGGCTTCTCCAAACCCATGCTCCATCCCTTGGGGCTTTCTACCTTTTTTTTTTTTTTTTTTTTCTTTTTTCTTTTCCTTTAGTTTGAGCAGAATTTAGCGATTCTTCACTTACAATATCCAGGGCTCATCACAAGTGCCCTCCTTAATCCCCATCACCTCTACTTGCTTTTTGGTTTGCCCTGAAACGGTGTCCTTCACACTAGTCTGGAGTTTCCGGATCGGTGAACGAATGCGTGCTCGCCCAGTACACCCACCAGAATTTTGTAAAGCCCTTTATTGCCTGTTTTACGTAACTTGAGATATCCATATGAAGTATCTAGTTCGCGGTTTGGGGGACTAACTTGCTCCCAAAGCCAATTTCTAAATGGGGATTCCTAAGGGATTTTGAACAATGGCAGGTGAGAGTCTTAAGAATCTTGGAGTGGAGGGGCCCTTGGACGCCACCCAAGCCCATACCAGGTGGCTTCCGATTTGAAGGACCCCGCCTGGAGCACTGTGTGTCCCAGAAAAAGAGCTCAGCCCTCGGCTCCTTTGTCGCTAGCTCCTCCCAGCACTCCGGCCTCACCCTCCCCCGGGAACAATCTGGAAGCTCCTTACGTTGTAAACAAACCCGACTGAACTCTCCTTCCACTTCCTCATTTCCCGGAAAACCCACTCTTCCCCGAACGGGGTTTTCAAAGTGGGGCTTGAGACCCACCGCGGGTGTGTGAAATCGAGGCAGGGGCGTCTTGACTGGCATTAAAAAAAATAGAATGGAAACTTCCAGCCACGTGGTCAGGGGAGGCGGGGGTTGTTATGCATTTGCTGGGGCACCTTGTAAAACGTTATTTGTGACCCCCATCTGTGTCTGGGAGCTCTTGGCCGGGTTTTCCCTGCAGCCTGGGCCGGGAGGGGGCAGGGGAGAGGAGACCAGGAGGAGGGGCAGTTAGCAGGCTGGCTCTCGCAGTGCCAAAGCCCTCTCCACCTGGACCGAACAGGGGCACTCCTGCTCCCGACCCGGAGACCTAGCCCACTTCTTCCTTTCCACCCCACTTCTGTCACAGCCCCGGGGAAGTTTCAGGTTTCTTGTAGGTGAGCCATTCAAGGCCCCAGCTATGACATTCTCGGTTTCTGGAGACTTCACCTGCCTCCGCTCCACAGAACTCAGCCCAAGGTCACTCCTGGGATCGTTGTTGCCCAGCTGATTCCAACTTGAATAACCCTCCCTCCTGCCACATCCTCCTGCCTTTTCAAGCTCTCTCCTGACTGCCTTAGTCACTAAGTAAAAAAACTTTCTCCTCCTGCCTCCTCTTGGCCTCTGGGCCACAGGTTACACCAACCCCCATTGCCCTGGGGATCTCTGCCTCAGTTCCACCACAGCGTGCTGGCTGCCCCGCCCCCCTCTCCGGCCTTTCTCTGGAGCTGTTGGAACAGGACCTCTGTGCAGATGATGACAGAGAAGCCTGGGCCGGGACCATTCTGGTGCCACAGCTGGACACTGAGCTCACTCACTGCCCCACCTGGCTGGTCTTCTGGGACTCACTACTCAGCTAGCCGGCTATCCCACCACCTTCTAGAACGCCCAAGCATCCCCATGGGGATCTGGTGTGAGCCCTGCCGTTTCTGCCTCCTGAATGCCTCTCGAATCCGTCTGCTGCTTTCCATCTCCGTTGTCCACTTCCCTCCCCAAGCCCCTCACCCCTGTCACCACAACCAGTGGCTCGTGGAAAAGACCTCCATAGCCACCTAACTGCACCTGTCTCCACCCTGTAGCCTATGGTCCCCCATGCTCCTTGTCACTCCTTTCTAAACTTCACTGTGAACTACCCCCACAGGGCTGCGCACAAGTCATTACACTGAAGGAAACCTACCAGTCACTGATGGAACTTTAGAAAATGCAAGCCTGGACACCATTCCCTCTTTTTTTCTTCTGAGTAATGTCCCCGTGGACTGTCACCTCCATCTCCCCAGGGGCCCTTCCCATCCCGACTTACCTATCAGGCCCAATCCCCTGTATAAATAGGTTCTCAGAGTGTGAGACCCCCCCCCCCTCCCCAGCGTGGCGTGTGCTCCTCCACTCCAGCCAGTCCTCTGACCCCTGCTCTCTCGTGCCCCCCTCACCTCCTTTTCCACCCAGTCTCCTCCTCCTCCCTCCTCTGGGTTCTGATCACCTATCCACATCCTAAATATTTGTGGAACTGGTCCCAAAGTGATCTGCTGTCCAGGGAACCTGACCATTTTCTTTCTTCACTTGAACCCTCCGGTGTCCCTCTGTTAAGCTGGAACGCAAGACTCTGTTGGAATGCTGGACTCTGGATCCAGGGGCTCTGGATTCAAGTGTCAGATCTTGAATCTACCTGCCCATGTGACCTGGGCAAGTCGCTGACTCTGTAACATGCCTGCCTCTGTAACATGGGCATGAGAAGACTGTGCTTGTAGGGTTGTGAGCCTTACGCGAGCAAAGTCTGTTTTGGGAAATGACCCAGCACAGGGCCTGGCACATGGTAACTGCACGAAATAAGTAACTTTTCAGTTTCCCTTTGATTTCTTCTTTGACCCACAGATTATCTATAAATGTGTTAGTTGCTAAATATTTGGCGGTTTTCCAAAAATCTTGTTGTTGCTGATTTCTAGTATTTCATTTCATCGTGGTCGAAGAACATAGTCTCCATGATACAAATCCTTTCAAATTTATTGGGACTTGTTTTATACCCAGATTACGGCATATACTGGTAAATATTCTGTATAGAAAGTCATTACACTGAAGGAAACGTACCAGTCACTGGTGGAACTTGAGAAAATGCAAGCCAACCTTTAGTGACAGAAAGCAGACCTGTGGCTGCCCTGGGGGTGGGGGTGGGGTGGCAAAGGCAGGGGTAGGGGGACAGGTGCACCGAGGAAGGCTGAGGCACCTGTTCACGGTCTGATTTGCAGCACGGTTGCACAGGTGTACAACTATGTCGAAACATATCAGGTCGTGCTTAACATGCAGTTTGTTGCATGTCGATTATGCGTCACAACGCTGTTTTTTAAGAGTTGATCTTGTGTAGCAAACACCAAGGAGATAGGTTCAGAATCGAGTTATCTAGGGAAATTCAGTGGTTCATACTTTGGAAACAGACACAGTTGACTTGGAGGAGCGTGAGTGCAGGTCTGCCTCTGGACCATGAGCCCTGTCCCTGCCACTTACTGGCTGTGTGACTTTCAGCAAGCTGCCCAACCTCTCTGTGCTTCGGTCTTCTCATCTCTACATTAGTGATGATCGCAGTGAAGACACAGAAGGATGCTGGGAAAGCCCGTAGGGCCGGGCGTGCAGTGAATGCTTGAAGGATGATGCGCCGTTCGTTCTCTTAGTGGGGAGTGAGGAGACAGCCCCAGGTCACGGTGATGCTGTCCTGCACTTGGGCCCCATCTGCTGGATTTGGGCTCACTGCTTGGGAGGGAAGGGGAGGGCTGAGAGCACGGCCCCACAGGAAGTGAAAGGATGGGACGTGGAGTGACCAGGCCGTATGTTTTCGAGTTGGTCCTAAAGTGGATTTCCACACAGCGCGCCAGTTTCCCCCTGACCAACCACAAAACCGGGGGCACTTTGGTACCCAAACCATTCTTCTCCCGGCAAGTTTTAACCTGCCCTTGGAGGCCCGGCCTGGGCAGCCATTCCTGGAAGTCCCAGATGGGGTTGATAACTTCCCTGTCAGTTTGCACACGCTGTCACCAGAGGGAGGTGCGGCAAGCCTTCCCTTGCCCTCCTCTCCCACTGGTGTCAGCAGAATGTGGCCATTTGACAGGGGAAACAGTGTCCTGTTGTTCAATGAGAACCGTCTGTTTTTTCTTAATTTATTTTGAGAAAGAGAGAAAAAGAAAGTGGGGGAGGGGGAGAGAGAGGGAGAGGGAGAATCCCAAGCAGGCTCCATGCTCATCAGCACAGAGCCAGACGTGGGGCTCGATCCCACGAACTGTGAGATCATGGCCTGAGTTGGACACTCAACCGACTGAGCCCTCCAGGTGCCCCGAGCACCATTTGATGCCTGTTTACTGAAAGCCCGTGTCCAGGCCCTGGGATGCAGTGGGTGTGACGTCGGATCACTACATGCGTGGTGGAGACAGCCATGAGGCCATTGGCAGGTGAACACACAGATTTATAAACCGAGGAGCGCTGGGAGGGTGTGGGGGCACTGCCCGAGGCTTCTCTGAGAACTGACAGTGGTGTTAGCTGCTGGAGGGGGAAGGGGGGAGGGCATCTGGGAAAGAACAGCGTCTGCAGAAGTGAAATCTAGAAGGAAGACGGGAGTCTTAGGGAGGAGTGAGAAGGCAGACAAGGAAACGGAGGCTGGAAAAGCCTTTCTGTGGGGTGGGTGGGAGGGGGGACACAGCCTGCGGGGGGGCAGGGTGGCTGTCGCAGCCGAAGCAAGAGGTGGGTGCCAGATCCCGCAGGGCACTGTGCCAGGGGACTCGAAACGTGGCCCGACTGCCCCAGGGGCCTGCATTCAGATGTCCCACTCTGCCACGTGCATGGACGTCAGGCCCAGGGAGAGCTGAGTAGGGCCGGAAGCCCCCGAGCTGGTGGGTGGGCACGGGCAGGCTTGCGAGAGAACAGTCCAGGGGAGGTGAAGGAGCCCACAGGACCCCACATGAGGGATCCCGCGTGGGGGACACTGGAGTGGCCACAGCAGCAGGTGGCCTGTTTGGTGTCACCATGTTGGGCTGAACCGGCTGTGGGGCATCCGAGGGGATGGGCATCCAGCGAACGGGACTGGGGGGCTGAACAGGAGTGTGGCAGGAGGGGTGGATGGGAAGGAGGGCCGCTGGATCTGCTTGGAAGGCCTTCCCCAGGAGGTGGTCTCAGTGTAGTGAAGAGCTGGGAACTTGGAGCGACAGGGGGAGGCTGCGTCTGTTGGTGGGGGTGCGGTGTGACCCCCTACCAGGCCTCCCAGTCCCCCTCCTATGAGCCCCCCCAACCCCCCAGGCAAAGAGTTTCAGGCCGAGCCTTCAGGGGCTTACATTCTAGTGGGGGAGGGACAGACTGTAAACATGCAAATGACAAGTGGGACAGTCTGGGCCACTGCTTCAGGCCTCAAAGAATGGGCGTGGTCTCGAACTTCCTGGAAGCACCGTCACTTTCCCTTGACTCACCTTCAAACCCTGTGAGTCAGCTTTGACTCATCCCTCGGCCCCCACATTCTGACAGCTGCCAAGTGGGCTGGATTTTTCCTTTAAAATGCCCTTTCCGTCCGTGTTCAGGGTCCCACCCCGCCCCAGTCCCTCAGCCTCCAAGCCCTGGCCCCCTTAGCTGGCTCTTGCTGGATTCACCTGTTCCACATTCCTGTTCTCATCCGCCCACCTCCCAGGGCGGAAATGTCCAAGGGTCCCGGGGCACCAAGCCAGCCCCTGCACAGGCGTTCAAGACCCGCGCCCCGGGCTGTCCAGCCCATGCCGCCTCCAGGCCCCTTGCCGCTCTGCCCGAGACCCACATCCTCCCCATCTCCGCACCTGACCTTGGTGCTCTGGGGCCTGGAATGCTGGCTGCAGGACCCCCTCTCCCCCCATAGACCATCTCCAGGGGGAGGCAGCACTGTCAGCCTGTCCAGGTGGCCCGGAATTGAGGACGATTATAGCCGAGAAGCAGGTGCAGAGGAAGGCGGGGAGGGGCAAGAATATGTTGCTGCATCGTTTTCTGGTTCTGTTCCAGCCGCCCTCCTCCGTTCTCTCAGCCTCCACAGGCAGCCGGAATGACCCCCTTAGGCGAAATGATCGCCCTCAGGTGAAACACCTTCACCGAAGAGAGTATTGCGGCAATGCAAGGACTTGGTGGTCTGGCCCCGATCCTCTTTCCCAGACGCTCCTCTGCCCACTCTCAGTCGTCCCCCAAACATGCCTGGAACCTCAGAGCAGCTCTCCTTGTCAGACCCTTCTCTTCTCCAGGTAGACACAGGACACGCACGTGTCTACCAAGCTCAGCTGGGAAATCCCCTCCTTCAGGCCAGATTCACTCTAGAAACCTCCTCCCCTTCCCACGGGGCTGAATTAAAATGAGACTTTGTCTTCCTCACCTCGTTGCCCGCTCCCCCCCCCCCCCCATCCTCCCACCGACCGGGCTGCAGAGAGGGCAGACAGCTTTCCTTCCGGGTATGGAAAGGAAAGGCTAGGGGTCCGTGTTTGAAGGCACCAGGTTAGAGCCCTTGGGCCCAAAGGCAGTGACTACACTTTGGCGCCATCTACCGGCCAGTTGATGGGTTGTTTGGGGTCTAATTGGAAATGACTTCCGTTTTCAGGGATTTCTTGTTTCTTTATTTCTCGCGAACAAGATAATTAGGAAAGAGAATTATGTGAGATCCAGTCGGGATCACCGTCATTAATGTCTCACCCTGAAAAGCTCACGGCAAAGCTTCCAGCCTTTCAGTGAGCAGGGAAGAAACTGTCTATAAGAAAACAGGAGGCAATTTTCTGAAATGAAAAAAAAATTGCATGTATTTCACTACTAAAACCTCACACACGAAGAAAGGCTGGCCCTTTAAAGGACTTAAAAAAATTTTTTTTTCAACGTTTTTTATTTTTATTTTTGGGACAGAGAGAGACAGAGCATGAACGGGGGAGGGGCAGAGAGAGAGGGAGACACAGAATCGGAAACAGGCTCCAGGCTCTGAGCCATCAGCCCAGAGCCTGACGTGGGGCTCGAACTCCCGGACCGGGAGATCGTGACCTGGCTGAAGTCGGAGGCTCAACCGACTGCGCCACCCAGGCGCCCCATAAAGGACTTTAAAGGCAAAGTCTGAGTGCCAACATGGAGAGTTATTGTGTCCAGCCTTCCCTGCTCCTCTCCTCGACCTCCCTTGGGTGGATCTCTCTTGGGCTATCAGGGAGCTAACCCCTGCTCCCTTCTATCACAAGGGCAGAGGTGAGACCCACCGGATGCAGCTTCTAGCTCAGCCCGTGGAAGGACAGGTCCAGCTGGCCCTGACAGGTCCCAGAGGGGCTATTGATTCTGATACCCCCGGGGTGGGGTGGGGTGGGGTCAGAAACCAAAATTGGGGCTGGGGGAATGAGCAGGTATGACATCCCTGGCTGACAGTTCCTTTCTGTCTGCAGTGAGGCAGGGGTCATCTGCCTGTAAGGATCCTGCCCATGTGGCCAGCCGACCAGGTGGCGAGCACCTTGGTCTGCCCACGTTGCCACAAACGGGGTTGTCATTTTCAGCGCTGACTCCCTTATAGGGTCCTGAACTGGGCTTATCAGGCCTTCCAAGAGCTGGTCCTGCTGCTTCGCCCCTCACCCCCAACTGCTGTAATCAAGTGGCTCCCTGCCCCCCAGCATCCTTGGCCCTTTGATCTTCCCATTCACCTGCCTGGAGAAGCCCACTCCTTTATGAACCCCACAGGAGAGGTGTCTGCTCCTTTGTCCTTCTGTTCCTCCTGATTTGGGGGCGTCTCTTCTCTTTGTTTTTTAACTTTAATTTTTATATATTTTTCTAGAGGTTTATTTACTTTTGAGAGCGTGAGCAGGAGAGGAACAGAGGGAGAGAGTGGGGCAGCAGATCTCCGAAGCAGGCCCTGCACTGAGAGCAGCGAGCCCAATGCAGGGCTCGAACTCAAGAACTGCGAGATTGTGAGCTCAGCTGAAGTTGGTGGCTCAATCGACTGAGCCACCCAGGCGCTCCTAATTTTTTATTTTTATTAGAGAGAGCGTGTGAGTGGGGGAGGGGCAGAAGGAGAGAGAGAGACTGAATCCATGCTCCGCGCAGAGCCCAACTTGGGGGTCGATGCCACGACCCTGGGATCACGACCTGAGCCGAAATCAAGAGTTGGATGCTCAACCGAGCCACCCAGGCACCCCAAGTGTCCTCCTCTTGAAGCCTCAGTTTCCTCATCTGGAAAAATGGGGGTAGGGATGGGACAGTTGAACCAGGTACCACTTGTCTTAATGTGGTTTTAAATTCTTTCACTGGAGGACAGATGGACTGGGGTCCAAGCGCATTATTCACTAGAAGTGCACAATGAATGAGTCACTGGAAACTTTACACATTGCAGCCCCTGGTACCTTCTCCAAAGTTAGGGCAGACAAGCATATACATGTTTTACTTCACTGTGTCTCAGCGAATGTGTGGTGGCAAATCATAAAGCCAAGTTCAGGGTTCAAGCTGCTACTGGCTACATAATGAGAACGATCTAAATTTATAAGCTACTTCACAATTCCTCTGAGCAGCGCTACAACTGCAGATGATATGCTGCCTACAAACTCAGAGCCCTTTCAGCAACTCTGCCTGTCATTTAGAAAGACAGGATGGGGGCACCTGGCTGGCTCAGTCGGTGGAGCACAGTGACTCTTGGTCTCAGGGTTGTGAGTTCAAGCTCCACATCGGGCTGTGTGCTGACAGCTCAGAGCCTGGAGCCTGCTTTGGTTTCTGTGTCTCCCTCTCTCTCTGCCCCTCCCCCGCTCATGCTCTGTCCGTCTCTCCTCAAAATAAATAAACGTTGGGGCGCCTGGGTGGCTCAGTCGGTTGAGCGTCCGACTTCGGCTCAGGTCATGATCTCACAGTCTGTGGGTTCGAACCCCGCATCGGACTCTGAGCCTGGAACCTGCTTCAGATTCTGTGTCTCCCCCTCTCTCTGCCCCTCCCCCACTCACGCTCTCTCTTTCTCAAAAATAAACATTACGAATTAAAAAATAAATAAAAATTCCCCCTTTAAAAGAGAATCGTTGGTGAACGTGAACGTCCCAATTTTTGTCCTTGTTGAGTAAGGATGGCAGCAGTGGGGGGGGGGGGGGCAGGCTCACAGCGAGTTCTCTCCGGATTCAGATCATGTGTCAATGATAAAGAGGGACCGCATTAGCAGCCGTGTTGGCCACCCTGCCTAAGATATAGACATTATCGATAATGTTGAACTGTTTCACTACATGCATACGGGTGTCCTTAAGTGATGGATATTTGAATTTAAATAAAGACCTGGTTAGCACATGTATTCTGTGACTTCTTTTTCTCGGCACGATGTTGACTTGTGCACCACTCCTCTCTCCTGCTGCAAAGTATTCTACCACAGGGCTCCACGACAATTTGTACGTCGGTTCTGTTGCTAGACATCTGGGTTGTTTCCAGACTTCTGCTATCGTAAACAGTGCTGCTATGGATATTCTAGTAATGTTTTCTGGTTTCGCTGGGTATTGAACGCATCGATTTTAGCAGATACAGCCAAATTGTTTTCAAAATGATGTTATCAATTGACACTCCCAGCAGAAAATGAGTCTCTCTCAACCCACTGTCACGATCACCTGGTGTGCCATTTGAACATTTTTTTGCCAGTCTGGTGGCTGTCAAATGGTACCTTGCCTTTATGGGCACAGATCTGAATCCCTGCTCTGTTGTCAGGCTCCGGGGTCTTGGGGGGATTAATTTCTATGGGCCTCAGTTTCCTGACCCATGAAGTTCCCCTCTAGATAAATGGACTACTTTCAAAGACGAATAGACCCTGACATTGGGGGGGGTCCCCCGGAAACCGCTGGGTCCTCACCCACAAACCATGAGAACTTTCCGGTCGGTATTTTAGTGTCTCCTTCTCTCGTTCTAGTTCTGAGCCCTGGGTGTGGCCCTGGCTGGCAGCTGTGAACGCCCTGATGACCAAGGGAAGGTCAGTCTCTGCCTGTCCCTCTGCTTCCAAGACCGCCCAACACTGGGGTCACTGCCCCCTCCTGCTGCTTTCTTGTCCCACTCCTTTTTTCTGCATGACACACACATGTATCATCTTTAATTTTTAAGTTTATTTATTTGAGAGAGCGAGTGGGGGAGGAGCAGAGAGAGAGAGAGAGAGAGAGAGAGAATCCCAAGCAGGCTCTGCACTGTCAGTGCAGAGCCCGATGCGGGGCTCGACCCCACAAAACCGGGAGATGGTGACCTGAGCTGAAGTCGGATGCTCAACCGACTGAGCCACTCAGGTGCCCCGACACGTGTAGAATCTTTCCCGCCATCTATGAGGGGCTCCTGAAGGAGCAGAGGACACCCACTGTGTCTAACCAGAGGCAAAAGGGACATCCCTGGGCACCAAATGTGACAGTCCCTCTGTGGCTCAGCTCCTTCTGTGGCTCATTTTGACTTTTGGATCAAGTCCAAAGTCTTCGGCACCACCTTCCTGGGGCCCTACCTCCATTTCCCTGCTCATCTGCTGCCACTACCAACTCCCAAGACCCCCGCATGCCGCCTCCCAGCTGTGTTCTTTCTGTGAGCAGGTGCTCAAGGTGTGGCTCTGGGAGCCATGGGAATGGGATTGTTTTTCTGCTCTTTCTTCCCATAGCACTTTTTCCCTGCATGTGTGGTAGCCCTGTACCGTCATTATGTCATGTGCTCTCCAGGCAGGGACCTGGTACCCTCTTGGGCATTGCTGGGGCCTGGAGTGGGACCCGAGGAGCCACTACTGCAATGAAAGAAGACTGGGCAGACAAGGGGAACAACAAGAAGGTCACCGTTCTGCCATTCTGTGGCCCTCACCAGGTGGGCTGGATGGCTGGTTAACTTAGGTAGAAATGTTTGTTTATTTTAGAGTGACAGTGTGCAAATGTGAGCAGGGGAGGGGCAGAGAAAATCTTTTTTTTTTTAATGTTTATTTATTTTGAGGGGGGGAGGGAGCAATCAGGGGAGGGGCAGAGAGAATCTTTTTTTTTTTTAATGTTTATTTATTTATTGGGGGGGGGGGAGCAATCTGGGAAGGGGCAGAGAGGAAGGGAGAGAGAGAGAGAGAGAGAGAGAGAGAATCCCAAGCAGGCTCTGAGCTGTCAGCCCAGAGCCCGATGCGGGGTTCAAATTCACCAACTGTGAGATCATGACCGGGGCTGAAATCAAGAGTTGGACGCTTAGGGTGCCTGGGTGGCTCAGTAGGTTAAGCGTCTGACTTCAGCTCAGGTCATGATCTTATGGTTCGGTTTGTGAATTGGAGCCCCGCATAGGGCTCTCTGCTGTCAGTGTAGAGGCCACCTCCAGTCCTCTGTCCCTGTCTCTCTCTCTGCCCCTCTCCGGCTCTCTCAAAAATAAATAAACATTAAAAAAAAAAAAAAAGTTGGATGCTTAACCAATTGAGCCACTTAGGTGCCGAGAGAGAGAGAGAGAGAGAGAGAGAGAGAGAGAGAATATCTTAAGCAGGCTCTAGGCTTAGCACGCAGCTGACATAGGGCTCCATCCAGGACTCTGGAATCATGACCTGTGCGGAAATCAAAAGTTGGAGGCTCAACTGACTGAGCCACCAAGGTGCCCTTAGGTAGAAAAGTTTAGAATAGTTAATTTTAAGCCTTTGTCCGTGTACCATTAACAATATAAAACAATGTAAACAATTTCAAGCCTTGTCCATGGACCATTAACAATATAAAACAATGTCAACGACAGGAATGGCTGATCTCGTAGAACTCTGTCCCTCTGCCTTAGCTCCAGCTGAAGCCTGAGGACACGGCGGGTGGCGCCCGGGGACCTGGAGGAACCGACAGCAGGGAGAGGAGTGGTGGATCCTGAAACACACGCCCAACGCCCGAGGAAGAGTCAGGACTTTCTCTGGGCGCTAGTGAACAAGAGCCCTGATGGCAACACAAACCCCACAGAGCCATGGAACAATCTGCTGGTAAAGGTAAGGCCAACCCTGGCGATGGTGGTGCCGGGATTTCTCTAGGCATAGTAGGAAAAGAGTTCAAGCCAAAACTGGAGGCCTGCCTTGGGATCGTGGCCACCGAGTCATCCGGACCCAAGCTGGCAACAGAGCACAAAACACTGGCTGGGAGGAAGGGGGGGAGAGAGGCTTTGTGGCAGGAGACTACCCCCCACCATTAGGCAGAGATAGATCTAACACCTGTACTGAGCACCTGCTGCGTGCCAGGCCCTGTAGGGGGCACTGGATGAACGTGGACCTGGCCCAGCAGGGCACACTCTGGCTTCCATAGACTCTCCCTGTAACCATCAAGTGGACTGAAATACATGCTGTGTTCTCTTCCTACTTGGAAAGCCAACTTGGGAATCCAAGCGTGGGTCTGAAAGGCAGACTGTCGCGATCAAGGAGCTGGGTGACTTCACGGATGCTGTTTGGCACATACCCGCCTCCCGAGGGACTGAGGAAGGTGGCACTTCTGCTGTGGGGCGGGCGCTGGCTCTCGGTCCGGGCTAGAAGGTCAGCAGCCAAAACCAGGACGTGTTTATTTTCCCAGGCTCCATCACAGCTGTTCTGATGATGTAGGCAAGCTGCACCGAAGGGCGTAAGGTTCCGGCTGGGTTCTCAAGTTGGTGGCTCCGGGCAATCCCCCTTGAAAGTCCCTCAGGAAGGCACCTCACCGGGGCCATACAGGCGGCCTCTTTGTAGCCGAATGCAACAGATTCTCCGCCAGCCTGGAATGGGTGTCGGTGCTTCTGTGAACTCTGGATGGGGTGGGGGCGCACACTGGATTTTAGGGGCCAAGCGGACTGAAACCCAAGTTTCTTTGCTCTTGGAATCACACGAGGGCGCAGCTGACGATGCCCAGGGCGTCCGCACACAGGGTGGGCGTGATCCCCGCGCAGGTGACATAGCTGTGCCACGTGCAGACTTCAGAGAGCCGAGTGCCTGCGCGGGTCAGTCCCCGGAGATCACGAGCTCTACTCGGTATCGAGGGGCCCCGGAATCAACCAACCCGGCTCACATTCCGGCTCTGCCACACACTTGCCTTGTGAGAGTCTCTCTATCAGTCGAATGGGGGTAACTGTACCTACTTCCTGCGAGTGTTCTGGGGATGAAGTTCGATGAAGTACGGACAGTGCCTGGTATGCAGTCAGTCCTCAGGGGCAACGTGAATGTGCCGCCTGGTTTGGTCTCAGAAGCGGCACCGTTACAAAGAGCCTCTCGGGAGGGGCTGCCCTTCTCATCAGGAAGAAAACCGTTCTCGTGAACAAGCCACTATAAGCAGGGGGGGCCCTCCCGCCCCGAGCAGGCCGAGTTTCTGCCAAGCGGCCCGGAGGCCCCGGTCACCGGCCGGCGGGGTGGACGGCTGCCACGTGCCCAGTGCCTGTTCCTCCCTGCTCTTTGGTTCCTCCCTGCTCTTTGTTCTTTGGTCTCACGGGGCACTCCTGACCCATCCTAGCCTGTGACTCCGGTGGGGCGACCCATCTTAGCACCTCACCCTCCCACAGGGTGGGCACCCGTCCCCTGGCTGTGGCCACCGGTTCAGGAAAGGATCAGACTGCAATCGGACCCATCAGAGCCCTTCGCTGGGCCTCTTCCGGCTGGAATTGGTGGGAAAGAGCACATGTGCTCCTTTTCATCTTCAAGGTTATACTGAAGCCCCCAGGGAGAGGTGGAGAGAAGAGATGGCTGGTGAGAAGCTTTCGAAGATGCAGGCAGGGAAGCCCCCCTGCCCCCACATCTCCCGTGGCTCGGTCGGGGGAGGCAGTAACCCGTTTCGTTTATGATGAGTGTGTGTGTGTGTGTGTGTGTTCCTGTTTCTGGCAACCAAAGGAGCTCTGAATGGTGCACCAGGGCTCCCAGGCGTTTGCTGTCTGGTGGGTGGGTGTGGGGAGGACCTCAGAATGATTTTCTTTTCTTAAGAGAGGCTCAGAGTGCCTTACAACCTGAATAGACGAACCTTATTTGCTAGGGAGGCAGGATTCCTGGGTTGAATAAGAAAGGAATCTGATTAATGACTCTTAAATGCTATTGACATTCAGTGGCAGACACTCTCGGTTGTGCAGTCATTTCCAACAGCCTCTCCCTGAACCGCTGGGAAGCTGAACACACACTGTACTACTTGCTTTTCCAGCCTCCAAGCCGGCAGGGTGCCACGTGACCTGGTCCCGGGAAACAAGGCAGAAGTGCAAGTCTGTCTCTGGTGGGGGTGTGTCTTAAATGCTTTTCTATTATGATTTGCCTCAAATAATTTTTAGAACTTAGTGGATGTACAAAAATAATGAAAAAATAGCAGATTTTTTTAATTATAAAATTTCTAGTTTCTTTTTATTCTGGATAAAAACAAACACAAGAAAGTATTTCAAACTTTCCAAAATAATTTACAGGGCAGATGAAAGAACGGACAATAGGCATTGCAAATGCCTGGTATTCCTTCTACGAGGCAAGAGATTTCATTCAACCTTCATTTGACAGACACTGATCTAGGTCTGGGGACTCCAAGATCCAGAAGACCCACTTCCTGTCCTGGGACCTCACTGCTGGGGAGACAGACACAAGAACAGGGAACTGTAAACTCTGATGTAAGTGCTATGATAAAAATAGGCTCAGGGTGTTATGGGAGCACAGTGAGGGCCAGAGAAGACTTTCCAATGACAATGACACCTGAGCGGAGTCGTCAGGGCCATCTGGTCAGGGCAGAGGCAGGGCATGCAGACGGGGGCCCTACTTGTGCAGAGGTATAAAGGTGAGGAGCGTGGGGCGGGAGCAGCACGCTGTGTGGGAAGGTGGTCTGTGCAGGAGGCAGGGTCCGTCTGGAAGGCCTGGGCCTGCCCTTGGGGAGTGTGGCCTCTGTCCTACAGGAGACAGTGGGGGGGCAGGGAAGGGGGTATGGGTATCAGTGTTGTAGTATATCTTGCAGGATGGTGGACCTGGGATTTGAGGACTGCAAACCTGGGCGCAGGGAGACCATTAGAAAGCTGGTGCAAGGGTCCAGGTGGAGAAGGGGAGACGCCCGTGAACCAGGCGCCTGGCATGAGTCATTTACACCCCACGGCACGGGCGTGAGATTCACCTTCTCCAGTTCCTTATTTAGAAACAGACCTCCGGAACGATGGTTCTTGACCTCTGAAAGCACCGGTCCATGCAGCCATTCAATTGCTTCTGGAAGTTTTTTTGCTATTCTCATAGAATGGATATCAAAATTCATTTTGATCAAAGTATTTCATTAGCTTTTGACTTTCAGTGGGCAGAAAAGAGCCACCATTTAATCAAGAACCTTTTGTTCTGTCAGCTAATATCAAGTGAGGAGCTTCTTTAAAAAGAAATCCTGATTATACAATCATGAATAATCATGATGGAGATAAAGAGAGAGAAGTAATAGAGGAGTCCAGTGTGCCGGCATGAGCTCCCTGTTGAGCTAATTTTTTTGAGAGGATGAACAAAATATAGAGGAAAGGAAGCATAATCAGAGATGAATCCTGGAAAATGACACGATCCTGAAAAACACTGTCAGGAAGACTATGCTCTGGTTTGCTGGAAATCCCAAGGGAAACAAAAAAAAGGCCTTTACAGTCACTCTTAGAGCAAGAAGAACAAAGGGGCAGATCCACGGCCTAGGGGGTGATGCGAGAAGGCAGATACCCTCCCCTTCATTTCAGCAACGTTCAGGCTCCCGACAAGCTCGGTCCTTCCAGAGGGCCTGGGGATGGGGACCCTGGAAGCGACCGATGCGGGTGGGGGGCAGGGTAACAACCAGCACCCCCACGCCACACTGTCGTTTTTCCACGTGGAAGGACTTCTGGCATTTCCACAACTATATGGAATTCTTAACCTTTCGGAAGCATTGATTTCCTGTGGCTGCTGAAACGAATTATCACAAACTGGGGGCTTAAAACAAGACATGCATTCTCTCACAGGGCTGGAGGCCAGACTCAGGCTAAGGGAGGATCCTTTCTGGCCTCTTCCAGCTGCTCCTGCTCCAGGTTTTCCTCAGCTTTGTGGCTACACTGCTACGGTCTCTTGCTATGGCCTCCCTCCATCTGTGTGTAGCCTCTGCCTGTGTCTCTCTCTCCTCTGCCTGTCTCTTTAAGGACACTTGTCATTGGATTTAGGGTCCACCTGGCTAATCCAGGATGATCTCATCTCAAGATCCTTAACTACATCTGCAAAGACCCTTTTCCCAAATAAGGTGACACAGATGTCACGGGGCCACCATTCGACCCACTGCAGGATCATAAACCACCTTCAGGATCTGATGAGAGCTCATGAACTCTGAATCATGTCAAGTTCCTGGAAGCCGAGGCTGAGACAAGGGCTCTTGTACAAGTTATGTATGGAGGGAGCGCCCCAAGAAGGGGCGTGAGGAAAGCAGGCTTGGCAGGGGACAAAAGCTCAGCAAGAGGTGCCCTCAGCTGGAGAATAGCTTCCTCCTGACCTCCGAGATGCCCTGGAGCGTGAACTGCACTAGAGCTGTTCCCATCTGGAGGCAAGAGGTGGCCTCTGTACCTCCAAGTCCGTCAATTTCCCCTGGTGGGAGGCAGGTGTCGTCTCTCAGGCCAGGAACTCCCTTTAGGGCAAGGAGGATTCAGCGAAGGAGTGGGGAGACGGGAACACTCATGGCAGCCCTTGGGGGTGGGTCACAGGGATCTATCTGGTCAAGGACCTACAACATCTACTGTAGGCTTTCTAGAAAAATACCACATATGGGGCGCCTGGGTGGCTCAGTCGGTTAAGTGTCCGACTGCGGCTCGGGTCACGATCTCACGGTTCGTGGGTTCGAGCCCCGCATTGGGCTCTGTGCTGACGGCTCGGAGCCTGGAGCCTGCTTCCGATTCTGTGTCTCCCTCTCTCTGGCCCTCTCCTGCTCACACTCTGTCTCAATCTCTCTAAAATAAATAAACATTAAAAAAAAATTTTTAAAGAGAAATACCACACACACACACACACACACACACACACGCACACACACACCATTCAATCTCAGGGACTTCACAGACCCTTTAAAGGCATGGAATCCAGGTTGCGGGCTTGTGTCCACTTCTAGTCTCTTAGCCCACCTTGCTCCCTTTCCTCCTTTCCCAGAGGAAATGACTGGTGGTGTCTGGGAGGCGGATGGAATCACTCCTCTTCTGCTTGCCCACCTGCAGAGCCAGCATCCTGCCCTCAGGAGGGGCCTGCTTCAGGGCGGGTGAGATGAACTCACAGTCCCTTTGGCCACAGATGCACAGCCCTCCTTTGTAATCAGCTTTTCAGTATGAAAGCTGATAGCTTTATCTCCACCTGTCCAGCTCCTACGTCTCTCAAGTAGTTCTGAACTCAGGCAGGGACACGAGAGACTGTTTACAAACCTCCTAAGACCCCGAGTCATCTCATCAGAGACAGTGTCCCCCTTGAAGTATGACCTGTGGGCTGTCAACTCACGGACTGCCACCCGACCCCTCGCCCCAGGACATGGCGCTTCCTCGCTGGTGAAGCTGGCCAGCAGGGCGGTCGGCTGACCTCGGTGTGCGCCGTGATGGACAGAACTTCCGTTCTGGTGCCGACGCGCGTCCTCGCACACCGGCACCTGGAGCGGCACCGACAGAGGCGGCTGTAGATGAATCTGGGAGGCTGAGCCCAGGGGGGCTGATGAGACAGGTGGGCACAGACTGAAGGGTTCTCATCTGAAACAGGGAGAACACGGTGACACGTTAAAAAGAGGCAAATCTGACTCAAAATAATGCAATGGTAACAAAAATGATCAGTGGGTTCGCCACCATCGCTGTGTCGCGGGCTTGGATCCTGGAGGCCCGATAGCGGCGACGGACGGGCACGAGGGCTGTCTGGGGAAGGACGCAGAAGTACTCGCGGGAAAGAGGACACGACAGAGTGGAAAGCAGGGAAGGTGGTCCAGAGGGAAGTCCTGGGAGCCAGATGTGGGAGTGAGTTCGATTGGGAGCAGAACAGGGGGCTGGTGCGTTCTAAAGAGCAGCTGGTGTCATGGCCCTGGGTCGGGGGGGGTGGTACTAAGAAGGGAAGGACTGCCACAGAGGGTCCCTCACTGGCCCGGGCCCCTTGGAAGGTTCTAGCAATATGCTCCTGGTTTTGTAAATTCTGAAGCATTAAGCTATTTCACTGCAAATGGCCAACACCCCCGTCTCTTTCTGCTCCATTTCCACTCCTATCAGATGGCTACACTTAGTTTAGGTGTGGTGGGCAGTTGCTGACAAGACTCGGTGGCTTCTCTGGGTGGTCAAGGGTGGGGGCAGAGGTTTCAAGGAGAAGCGAACCTGTCCTAGTGCGCCTGGTGACAGACATGTGTGAGATGCGGGGGGGAGCAGGTTTGAAATGCATGAAGCCAGGAGGTAGCTGGTGGAAAATTCTCCCAGTTGCCATGGTGTGAGAATGTAAGTGGAGGATTCGGTTTCTACCAATGCCTAATCAGAACGGAAGATCTCTTCTTTCGGGGGGCCTGGGGGGCTCAGTCGGTTCAGCGTCCAACTCTTGATTTCAGCTCGTCATGATCCCAGGGGTGTGGGATTGAGCCCCACGTTGGGCTCTAAGCTGAGCGTGGAGTCTGCTTGGGATTCCCTCTTTCCCTCTCTCTCTCTGCGCCCTCCCCCCCGCTCCCACTCACCCTCTCTCTCCCACTCTCTCTTCCCCTCCCCTGCTCCCACTTGCCCTCTCTCTCTAAAATAATTTAAAAAAATCCCTTTTGTTAGGAATATACTCAGTAACACTGTGAAAGTAACTATAAACACATCACACAATTTTTTCTGCTTGGAATTATATAAAATAGATTTGATCACGATTCCTGTGTCCTCTGCACAAACCGGCAGCAATACTGTAGGTAGCCAAGTACCTCCGTGTGCCAAGTCTTGCATTCTATACATCCCAGTCTACTGGAATGCAAGCCTGGGTGCCCGATGCACCTTAGTCTGATGAATTCTGGCCTGCTAAACTGTCCCAAAGGCAGCAAAACAACCTCAGAAACAAGTGCTCTGTGACAAACCTCCCACGCATTTTCATTAGTATGTCAAAGTATGAATTATAAGAACAGTTTGGTAACAATAATGTGGTGCAATATAACACCGTGGTTGAAACACATTTGAATCGTTATTTGTACGTCTTAGTTTCAGATCAATTTTGTATATTCTTTCCAAATTATTTTTTAATTATTTATTTTTGAGACAGGGAGAGACAGAGCATGAGCAGGGGAGGGGCAGAGAGAGGGAGACACAGAATCTGAACCAGGCTCCAGGCTCCGAGCCGTCAGCACAGAGCCTGACGCGGGGCTCGAACTCACGGACTGTGAGGTCATGACCTGAGCTGAAGTTGGACGCTCGACCAACTGAGCCACCCAGGCGCCCCTCCAAATAATTTTTTTAAGCTTATTTACTCATTTTGAGGGAGAGAGAATTCCAAGCAGGCCTCGCACTGTCAGCACAGAGTCTAATACGGGGCTTGAATTCATCACCTGAGCTGAAATCAAGAGTCAGACACTTGACTGAGCCATCCAGACGCCTCTATTCTTTTCAAATTATTTATCACACCAAAATTCAAATATGATAAGAAGGTAAGCTACGGGAAGCAAAATGCATGAAGTGAAAAAAAGATGAACAGAAAGTTAAGAACATTACAACATTACAATATACTTATAAATATAAAGTACAATGATCACTGTATCACAGTGGACACAAAAAATTCTTTCGGTCAAAATTGCGAAGATAAGGAAAAAGTTATGACAGCCAAGGAAAGTACATGATGAAACTTAAAATCATAGAGATAAAGATTATGAGAATTAGGACACTGCCATACAGGAAACAAAAAGGCAGAAGAAGACATAAAGAACAAGTTGGTACATTCAACAAAATGTACATGAAAGCCAGCAGCAGCCTTCTGGTGAATGTGGTAACTTCACCATAATCTTTCATTATGGCCTATTTACAATAAGGATCATATTTTTAAAGTTAGCAATTATACTTTTTTGTTTCCAAAAGCTCTTCTTTACACCTAGGTTTTTTGTTTTTTAGAGAGAGAGAGCAAGAGAGGGCATGAGGTAGGGGCAGAGAGATTGAGAGAGAGAGAGAGAGAGAGAGAGAGAGAGAGAGAGAGAGAGAGAGAATATGAATCCCAAGCAGGCTATTAGCACAGAGCTGGACGTGGGGCTCGATCTCACAGACTGTGAGATGGTGACTTGAGCCAAAATGACGAGTCAGACGCTTAACCGACCGAGCCCTTACAGCTAGGATTTTCACTTGAGCAGCTATGGGAGTGCTGGTGCTGCCATTTACGGAGATGCAAAGGACTGGGGCAGAAGGACTTGGAGAGAGCACCAAGAGTCCTGTACTGTTTTCCGTCTGAAGGAACTGGCAGCACGACTGGATCATAGGTGACGTAAACACTTCTAGGCTGTCAAACAGCTCATTAGCTTCCTATGCCTTTCCTTATCTTTTTATACATGTACTACCTTAAAGCTGTTTGTGGCAACATGGAGATGGCCTGCTCAGATCCCCTTCTAGAAAGGACCAGCTGCCCAGATGCACGGAGTGGGGTTAAGCTGACAAGCTCCATCTCAGCTTTTAAACAGAGGTCATACGATTTCTGGGGTATCTCCCAGCCAATGATTGGCCAGACGTGGTAGCTAAGGGCACTCTCTTTATGGGCAGTCCCTAGTCAATGACTCAGCCAGACAGCAGTACAAGGGTCTAGCCATTTCCACCGGACACAGGACCCCTCCATCAAGGAATCTGCTCTAGATTCCTACTACTGGGCTGGCTGGGACTCTACCAGGTCTGCACTGCCATCTGATGGCACTCACCTTCACAGGTGTTATTCTTCAATAAACCTTTTGTAGTCCTAACTCCATCTCAGCATCTGCTTCCTGGAGAACCCAACCCGTGACACTATTAGAGACCAAAATACAACCTCCTTTTTCAGCTCTGTGCCATGTATCAGTAAGATCATAGGAAAGATTAATTTGGAATATGTATTAGTCAGCTATTGATACGATAATGCTGAGTAACAAACTACAGGAGCTCAGAAGTATACAATAAGCATTTATTTCTTGCCCATGCATATGAGAGTTAGCTGGGGTGGCTTGGCCTCAGGCTGCAGGTCTATGGAACAGCTCTGTTCCATGAGTCACATTCTAGGACCTGGGCTGAAGTCAGAGGGAAGCTCTGCCTCTGCCAATCATGGCAGATTATTGGAGTGTAAGAGAGCAAGCCCAAATGCCCATTCACAAGCACATTTCAAGCCCCTGCTCCTATCATGTTTACTCACATTGACTAAAGCAAGTCACATGGCCAAGTGTGAAATGAAGGGGTAGAGAAAGACCCGACGACCTGGAGGCCATGGCAAAGGGATTGGAGACTATTACGGGGACTGATAATTCACCTACTCCCAGTAATGGTTCATCAAGTTGGTGTAAGACTCAACATAACCAGGGGCACCTGGTTGGCTCAGTCGATAGAGCATGTAACTCTTCATCTCAGGGTCATGACTTCAAGTCCCACATTGGGTGTGGAGCCTACTTAAAATTAAAAATTAAAAAAAAAAAAGATTCAACATAACCATACTTAGCTCCTACTTCCCAGTTACGCATCCATTCTGGAATACTATTAATGCTTACTGCAGGGTTTTTTTCTGGGTTTAAGGCACATAGAGCTATAGAGATAACTGGATAATTATAAGATTCCTGGGGGACTCCTAAAGATTATTCAGATTAAAATATTTTCTGGATGTACAAAGGCAAAATCTAATGCTCCTCTATTGTCATATAAATTGTCATCTAATGCTCCTTTATGTCATATAAAGATTGAACATGCGGGGCGCCTGGGTGGCGCAGTCGGTTAAGCGTCCGACTTCAGCCAGGTCACGATCTCGCGGTCCATGAGTTCGAGCCCCGCATCAGGCTCTGGGCTGATGGCTCAGAGCCTGGAGCCTGTTTCCGATTCTGTGTCTCCCTCTCTCTCTGCCCCTCCCCCGTTCATGCTCTGTCTCTCTCTGTCCCAAAAATAAATAAACGTTGAAAAAAATTAAAAAAAAAAAAAAAGATTGAACATGCTTCCTAGTTCAACGGAATCTGTTTTAACATTTTTGGTAGAATATATACTGTGAATCTGCATTGCTATTAAATAGCTGTTTCAGGATATATACATTTAAACTACTTTATTGAGGGAATTTGACACACAGAACGCTGTACTTATTTAACTTAATGGATATAACTTGGTAAGCTTCAGGATATTGATGGACATTTTTCTAATGATAGCCTTGATCTATGTCCGTGTGGACAATGTAGACATCTAATCAATCATGTTCTAGTGTTCTTGAATCTAATCTACTACATGGATCATAAATACCCGTCTTGAATCTGTTTTCCAAACTTATAGGATTATTAGAATATAGCAGAATGTTCAGAATTTATTACCTTCATAGTTCTTATTATGATTTAAATTTATTTAATTTATTTTTATTAAAGATTTTATTTAACATTTATTTATTTTTGAGACAGAGAGACACACAGCATGAATGTGGGGAGCGTCAGAGAGAGAGGGAGACACAGAATCTGAAACAGGCTCCAGGCTCTGAGCTGTCAGCACAGAGCCCGACGCGGGGCTCGAACTCACAGACAGCGATATCATGACCTAAGCCAAAGTCGGATGCTTAACTGACTGAGCCACCCAGGCGCCCCTAAAATTTTTTTTTTTTAATGTTTATTTTGAGAGAGTGTAAGCAGGGGGAGGGACAGAGAGAGAGGGAGAGAGAAAATCCCAAGCAGGCTCCACGCTGATGACGTGGGGCTCGATCTCATGATATTATGATCTGAGCTGAAACCAAGAGTCCGATGCTTAACTGACTGAGCCACCCAGGTGCCCCCAGGTACTTTTAAATTACCAAGAGATGCTACTGACTTCCTGTTATGGTGGATGCAGATTTAGCTCTTTTACCATTTACAACCCCAACCATTACATGCCTCCCTTTTTGGATAACTTCCAGTTATTCCGTCAGTAATTGCCTTGCGTTTATGTTTGCATTGTTTTGTTTCATATGAACATTTTTCCTAAAGTCGCCAACAGATCCTTCAAATACCTATCAATGTAACATTTTCAGAACACTTAAATGCAACGGATCACCTATTAATTTCCTAGACCCCTCCTTTTCACAGCCTTCCATCCTTCTGCTCCAACCTAGGCCTGTTGCACATCCGGGCGATTCCTTTTGCTGCTCTTCTCAGTTAGAATCCTTACTTCCTAGATCCCATGTCTTCTTCTCTCTTGCTTTAGCTCGTGGTTTTGCAGAAGCACATTCTCTGGGGCACATGGCAAATATGGGCAGGGATGCCGGCGGTCGTGTCAGCTGGTGCAGCTGTTCTGGAGAGCCATCTGGCAGTTTCAATCAAATGAAGACTCTGTGAACCTTCTGACCTAGCAATCTTGCTCCTGAGCACGTATAAAGGCAAAGGCTCACAGGGGTCCATACGAGGACATGTACGAGGATGGTTGCTGCAGTACTGTTTATGTATTTGTGTGCATAAAGATTTCTGCAGATAACTGTATACCTTGTCACTCCTTAATAGCAGTCTTTTTGGTTGATGCTGTTGGATTTTCTAAGTACTTGATCATATCATCAACAAACAGCAAAAGTTTTACTTTTTTCCCAATTTTTATACATCTGATTTCTTCCTCTTGTCTGATTGCTTTGGTTAATACTTTCAGTACAATATTAAATGGTGGTAGAGACGGAAATTCTGGTCTTGTCCTGACTTTAGTAGGACAATGGGCATTTCATCTAAATTTTATTACACAAATGGATTTCTTTTTTACTTTTTATTTTTATTTATTTATTTATTTAAAATGTTTATTTATTTTTGAGACAGAGAGAGACAGAGCATGAACAGGGGAGGGTCAGAGAGAGAGGGAGACACAGAATCTGAAACAGGCTCCAGGCTCTGAGCCGTCAGCACAGAGCCTGACGCGGGGCTCGAACTCACGGACCTCGAGATCATGACCCGAGCCGAAGTCGGATGCTTAACCGGCTGAGCCACCCAGGCGCCCCTACTTTTTTTTTTTTTTAAATGTAAATCCTAGGGGCGCCTGGGTGGCGCAGTCGGTTAAGCGTCCGACTTCAGCCAGGTCACGATCTCGCGGTCCGTGAGTTCGAGCCCCGTGTCAGGCTCTGGGCTGATGGCTCAGAGCCTGGAGCCTGTTTCCGATTCTGTGTCTCCCTCTCTCTCTGCCCCTCCCCCGTTCATGCTCTGTCTCTCTCTGTCCCAAAAATCAATAAACGTTGAAAAAAAAATTAAAAAAAAAAAGTAAATCCTATACCCAATGTGGGGCTTGAACTCATGACCTCAATATCAACAGTCATATGCTCTACCAACTGATCCAGCCAGGTGCCTTTCATCATTATTGTATTTTTAACTTTCTTTTTAAATTGTGGAATGATTCATACATACATACAAACACACAAGAGTGTATATAAAATACATACGTATGATTAAAAAGAATAAAGCCAATACCAGTGTCCCATCACTCAGGCTAAGAAAGAGCATTCCTAGAGGTGTCTGGGTGGCCCAGCCAGTTGAACTTCCCACTTCTTGATTTCGGCTCAGGTCATGATCTCACGGTTCGTGAGTTCAGACCTCACATCTGGCTCTGCACTGACAGTGCAGAGCCTGCTTAGGATTCTCTCTCCGCCCCCTGCGTGTGCCCTTTCTCTCTCAAAATAAATTAAAAAACCCCAAAACATTACTAGGTCTTGGGAGCTCCCTAAAGTCTAGGTCTTAGCTCTCCCTAAGGTAGTTACCATCTTGTCTTTTGTGTTACCATTTTGTATTAGATGGGGGGTAGGGTGCAGATAAAGTGCTGTAGCAAAGATATTCAAAGATATTGCATTAGAAAATGAAGTGTTTCTTTTTCACATTTAGACTGATGGGAACAGGCCAGGTTGGTGGGGCAGCTCCTGCTCTGAGCGGTCATACTGTCTGTGTGGCTGACGCTGTGTCATTGGCACTTCTGGGTGGCAGCCAGCAGTAAAGGGAAAGAAAAATTATGGGAGAGGCACCCTAGAGTTTTAGACCCACACCCAGAAGGAGCACATCACTTCTACTTAGGCTCACAAACAAGACTTTTGTCATACAGCCATCCACATGCTGCTCGATTACAACTCTGTAACCAGGGGAGATGGGGAGAATGGGTTTTGGTAGACAAAACCCATCACTCATTCCTTTGATTTCCTTTGTAGTTTTACCACCTTTGTGTGTACCTTAACAGGATCTTTCAGTAAACAAAACAAAAAACTAAATGGCAAGCACATATCTACTTGTGTTAAGGGAAAGGCAACATTGCCACTATCAAAATGAAGGCTTCCAGGAAAATATAACTAGAGGGCTACATCATAGTCTGGCTTCTGCTTCCCTAACTGCTTACAGGACCCCTTCTGGGTAGGATCAGTGGGCAATGGTGCAGAAGGGTTCACACAGCAGGCCCAAGACCGCACTCCTTAGAAAGGTCTATTTGCTTGCAAGGTTGGCCCATGGCTGGTATCTGGGAACTTGGATCTTAGAAGTGTTCCCATCATTCTCTAAATGGGAAGAGTAGCCCTTTGTGCAAAAACTGTGCAAATATCATTTCTATGTTGAACACCTGCTTTCCTTCTGGGACTGTGGAAGTTTGGTATATGCCTGTATGACTGGCCTCCAATAAAAACCCTTGGTGCTAAGTCTCTAATGGATTATCACAAATTTGTTGCGGGAGGAATTAAGCATGTCCTGGGTGACTCCACTTGGAAGACTCCGGGCTCATACCTGGTTTCCTCTAGACTTTGCCCATGGCCTTTTCCTTCACTGATTTTGTGTCCATTCACTGTAATAAAGCAAAACCTTGAGTCCTCCTAGCATATCACTGAACTTGGGGGTGGTCTTGGAGAACGTCTGCAGCAAGGTTATGAAACCTGGGAAACACAGAGGTCACCACAGCTGGAGCGTTTGACTGGACTGTGTCTCTTAGGGATAGTAGCAAGAGCAGTGGGATCTGCTGTACTGTCCGCTCCTTAGTTCATTCTGCTACTCCTGCTCAGGAGTAGGTCGGAGTAGAATTATTTCTATGGTGTGAAATGAAGGCTCTTAGTTAATGCTGGTGGCAGGGAATGGAAGGGAGGGCAGGAAATTCATTAGTAGAGGGTCCAGGCAAACCGAGTACAGATGAGGATCTGGGCCAGGACAACCAGGGCACTCGGTCCCTAGACAAAATGGTACAATGGCAGTGGGCATTGGCACCTGCTCCAATCTGAACTGGCTGCCCATTACAGCTGATGCACAACCATTATCACCATCTTCCTAGGGGTCCCCTATGTCTTTCCCTCTTGTTTCTGTACTGCTTGCCTTTCTTGTTTTGGTGGAGCATATCCTCTCATGCCTTCCTGGGAAAGGGTACATGGAGGGTAAACTGTTTGAGACCTCACATGTCCAAGGTCATGAACAATCCACTTGATTGATGGCTTTAGTTATAGGCTGGAAGAGACTTTCCCTCAGAATTTTGGAATTATCTTTCCACTGTTCTCTTTCATTCAACAAATTTTTATTGAGAACCTAACGCATGCCTGGCAGTGCTCTAAGCACTTGGGATACATCTGTGAACAACAGAGACTAAGATACAGAGAGACAGAGTCAAAGGGCTTATATTCTAGGTAGAGTTCTGGCTTTTGGTGTAGTTGCTGAGAAGTCTGAAGCCATTCTGATTTCTGATCCTTTGTGAGGTTTTCTCTCTCTGCCAGCTCGTGGGATCCTCTCTTTATTCCAAGTGTTCAAAGAGTTCACAACATTGTGCCTCGTATGCATTTATTTTCATCCACTTTGCTGGGTACTTGGTGGGCTCGTTAGCTCTGTAAATCCGTGTCCTTCCGTTCCGGACATTTTTCTTGAACATTCTGTAGATGATTTCCTCCTCCGGTGTTTGGATGCTGGACCTCTCAGGGTGGCACTCTTTCTATCTCCTTCTCCTAGGATTTATCTGGTTGCTCTTCCTGGGAGACTTTCTCAATTTTCCTTTTCAACCCTTCTAGTGTTTTTATTTCTGCTACCTACATTTTTAATATCTAAGAGGTTTTATTTTCTTAAAAAAAATTTTTTTTAGTGTTTACTTTTGAAGGAGAGAGACACAGAGCACGTGGTGGGGCAGGGGCAGACACAGAATCCGAAATGGCTTCAGGCTCTGAGCTGTCAGCAGAGCCCAACACGGGGCTCAAACTCACGGACCCCAAGATCATGACCTGAGCGGAAGTCGGGCACTTAGAAGACTGAGCCACCCAGGTGCCCCGAAGTTTTTTTTTTATTTTCTAAAGTTTCTTATAAAAATGTCCTGTTTGTTTCATAGATGTAATATGTACTTACCTGAGAATGTCAGCATGTTTTAAAATTTTCATCTTCTTGCCTGTTTTTTCCAACACTGCTCCCCCTCCCCCCAACCTCCTGCTCCCCGTTCATTTGTTTTGATCTCTAAAACTCATGTTTAGAAGCTTTTCTCTGATGTCTGGATAATCATTGGTTGCCTGCTTATGATTAAGAGCCAGGGACTAAAAAACATTTTTGGAAGATCTGAGCATATGGTTTTTAGGACTTTGAGACTTTGGGGTCGCTGCAGGGTATTTTGTATGGGCCATTTGTTGGGCAAACTCTTATGTCGGTATCTTGGGAATTGTCAGACTCTCCAGAAAAGAATCTTTTAAAATTTCTGCATGGAGAGTAAGATTTAGTTTTCAGTGCTGGCTTAGTGAGGAAAACAGGATGAGGACCCCAGCATTCAGTAATCACATGCTCTCTCTTAGTCCCCATTTTCAAGATACTACTCGTGACCTTAATTTAGTCTAGTATCCCCTGTACAGAAACTCTTTTGTTTTGCCTTTTCCAGAAAATAAAGCGTTAGATATCTGCTAGGATGAGAAATCTAGATTTCTGAGGATAAACTCCAAGGAGTGGAATTGCTGGATTCAAGAGTACATACATTTTCTTTTCTTTGAAAAAATTTTTTTTAACGTTTATTTATTTTTGGACAGAGAGAGACAGAGCATGAATGGGGGAGGGTCAGAGAGAGGGAGACACAGAATCTGAAACAGGCTCCAGGCTCTGAGCTGTCAGCACAGAGCCTGACGCGGGGCTCGAACTCACGGACTGTGAGATCATGACCTGAGCCGAAGTTGGACGCTTAACCGACCGAGCCACCCAGACGCCCGTACATTTTATTTTCTTAATGTCCATTTATTTTTGAGAGACAGCAAGAGAGCGTGAGCAGAGTAGGGGCAAAGAGAGAGGGGAACAGAGGATCCAAAGTGGGCTGACAGAGAGCTGGATGCAGGGCTCAAACTCACGAACCACGAGATCATGACCCAAGCTGAAATCACACGCTTAATGGACTGAGCCAGCCAGAAGCCCCAAGAGTGCATACATTTTAGATTTGTTTTAATCGCTGGCAAATTATTCTTTATTGAGCTTGTATCATATATACCACCACCAGCAATATATGAGAGTATGTTTCCTCATACCTTGTAGTCACCAAACCTCTTGACTTTGAAAAAAGGTGGGAGATATTTTATCTGTTATCTTAATTTACATTTTTCTGAAGTGTGAGATTGAGCATCTTTTCATGGTTGAGAGACATGTTTCCATTTTTTTCCCTCTTAAGTGTTTGCTCACATAACCTTTGCCCATTGCATTAACTGATTTGCAGGAGCTCTTCACTTGTTCCCAGTTTCTTGTTTGTTGAATTTGCTTATAGTGGTTTATTGGAAAGGAAAACTTTTTTTTTTTAAACAAAGCCCTTTTATTTTCCATGCAAAGGTGAGTCAGAGAATTTACATAAAGGTGCGAGATGGGCAGCCGAGCAGGAAGCAGAGAGCTTCCAGTGTGTGGCTTGGGTGATGCTGCTATGGGAGCAGGGCCAGGGCCCCCTCCATCCACCGGCTGCCTACAGCCTCCTGCTTTCCTTGACAGGGGAGAGCCAGGGAGGCAGCCCCAGCCGCCACTGTGCCTGCCCTTCCCGAACTGCCCCGCTAGCAAGGCTTTGGGCCTCGCCTGAGCTTCATCATGGCTGAGTTTGGGGGTATTAGAAACATGGGGAGAAGTAGAAGAAAATGGCCTGTGCTGAAACACATTCCTTTGTTTACTTTGTTATTGTTTTAACTAATTTTTTTTTTAACGTTTTATTTATTTTTAAGACAGAGAGAGACAGAGCATGAACGGGGGAGGGGCAGAGAGAGAGGGACACACAGAAACGGAAGCAGGCTCCAGCCCCTGAGCCATTAGCCCAGAGCCAGACGCGGGGCTCGAACTCACGAGATCGCGAGACCGCGAGATCGTGCCCCGAGCTGAAGTCGGCCGCTTAACCGACTGAGCCACCCAGGCACCCCGTGTTATTGTTTTGTTTTAGAGGGAAAGGTCCCTGGAAGGTCCTTGAGGGGGACCAAAATGCCATCGTGGTAGTAGGGACTGTAGCATCTGCAAGTATTGAGAAAGGAAAACATTCTTCAGCGTGGTCAAACTTATTCTATGGCTTCCGCACCCTGCGTCTTATTGAGATAGACTTTCTACATTCCAAGATTATTAAAAATGTCTCCCGGGGAGCCTGGGTGGCTCAGTCAGTTAAGTGTCTGACTTCGGCTCAGGTCATGACCTCCCAGTATGTGAGTCCAAGCCCTGCGTCGGGTTCCGTGCTGACAGCTCAGAGCCTGGAGCCTGCTTTGGATTCTTGTGTCTCCCTCTCTCTTTGCCCCCCCACCTGCTTGCTCGTTTGCTCACTCTTTCTCTCAAAAATAAACAAAACATAAAAAAAAACTTAAAAAAAGAAGTCTCCCCTTATTGGTCCTATTTTCTTTTTTTGTATTTTTTCATTCATTTGGATTTTTTCCCTCAGATGGCTACCCAGTTGTCCTAATCCTATTTATTAAACATTCATCTTTTACTTATACATTTTAAATAACATCAAAATAATTACAGGGGCCCTTGGGTAGCTCAGTCGGTTGAGCATCTGACTCTTGACTTTGGCTCAGGTCATGATCTCAATGAATTCAAGCCCTGCTTTGGGCTCCGTGCTAACAGTGTGGAGCCTGCTAGGGAGTCCCATTCTCTTAAAATAAATACTTTAGGAAAAGAAACAACTTATGCACAAAATTCTTGTATATTTAGGTTTATTTCTGAAATTCTTGTTCTGTTGACCTATTCACGTGCCTGCACTACACTACTTATTGTATTTTCTTACCTTTTAATACTTAATATTTGAGTGGATTCCCCATTTATTCTTTTTAGAATTTTCAGAGCTTTGTTTTTTATTTTTTCCACTTGAACTCTGATACCATCTTGCCTATTTTCCAAACATGGTTTGGAATTTAATGGAGTCACATTAAATTTATAGGTTAATTTAGGAAGAATACATTGTGATGTTGAGTCTATTCGAGAACACGGTGTGCTGTTCCACTTGTTTAGTTGTTCTTCTGAGTCCTTGTGTAGTATTTTAAAGTTTTTACGATCATGATCTTAACGGTTCTTACTGAATATATTCCTTGATGTTTTATCTTATTCATGGCTATTGTAAATGGAGCCTTCCATACACCAACTAGTTGTAGCTTGTACATATAAAATATATGCAAATTCTCGTTTGAAGTTTCTCCATTCATTCTATTCCATTTTCTATGCAAACAGTATCATTTGCAAATAATAATTTTACCTTTTTTCCCCCAATTGGCATATTTCGCATATCTAAAATTCATTTTAATGTTTATTTTTGAGAGAGAGAGAGATGGGGAGAATGAGTGGGGGAGGGGCAGAGAGAGATGGGGACAGAGGATCCAAAGGGGACTCTGTGCTGACAGCAGAGAGCCTGATGGGGGGCTGGAACTCAAACTGTGAGATCATGACCTGAACCGAAGTCAGATGCTTAACCGACTGAGCCACCCAGGTGCCCCTAAAGTTCACGTTAGATATCCTTTTTGCCGATAGCATCTGTATTATATTTCTTAGGGCCGCTGTAACAAAGTACCACAAAGTTGGTGCCTTAAAACAGATGTTTAAGGCCTCACGGTTCTGGCAGCCAGGGGTCTGGAGTGACGGTGTCCGCAGGGCCACGCTCTGAAACTTCCTGTCTTTTCCTGCTTCTGGCGGTGTGCTGGCAACTCTGGGGGTTCCCTGGCTTGCAGCAGCAGCACTTTTGTCACCACCTGTGTCACCTGGTGTCCCCTCCCCCCAACCATGAGTCTTGTGTGTCCTTTTCCTTCCTTTTTTTTTTTTTTTTTTTAAATTTTGTTTATTTTGAGAGAGACAGAGACAGCGCAAGTGGTGCAGGGGCAGACAGAGAGGGGGAGACAGAGAATCCAAGGAGGCTCCGTGCTATCAGTGCAGAGCCCGATGTGGGGCTTGAACTCACCAAACTGTGGGATCATGACCTAAGCCAAAACCAAGAGTTGGATGCTTAACTGACTGAGCCACCCAGGTACCCCTATCTTTTTCCTCCTCCTCCTTTTTTTTTTTAAACATTTTCATTTATTTTTGAGACTGAGAGAGACAGAGTGTGAATGGGGGAGGGGCAGAGAGAAGGAGACACAGAATCCGAAGCAGGCTCCAGGCTCTAAGCAAGCTGTCAGCATAGAGCCTGATGTGGGGCTTGAACTCACGAGCTGTGAGATCATGACCTAAGCCAAAGTCGGACGCTTAACTGACCGAGCCACCCAGGTGCCTCTCTTTTTCCTTATTAGGATATCAGTCATAATGGATTCAGGGCCTACCTTAAAAACATCATCTTAATTTAAATACATTTGCAATGATGGTATTTCTAAATAAGATCATATTTAACAGAACCAGGGGTTAGAACATTAACATATCCTTGTGTGTGTGTTGGGGGGGGGTGGTCACAAACCAATCGCAGCATTGAACTGTTTTCCTCTTTATTCACTGTGAAGACTGAAGTTTATAGGAGTCCATGGATTGTTTTGATGAAGTGTCTTATCAAACCCTAAAAGTTCATATATAAAATATGGCAGGTATATGCATTTGGGTTGAGGAATGGGGTTCAAAGCTTTCATGGGTTTTTGTAGTGGGTCTGTTATCCCCTAAAAACTTAAAGAACTGTTTATGAAGACCAAAAAAAAAATAGTATTACATTAAGTCCATTTGGAAAAATGTATAGGTCTATTAGCTTTGTTAGAATGTGGATAATCATGGAGGTCATCCAAATTTAGCAACTTTTGATTACCATATATATGGTATATATATGGTGTATTGCTGTTTAAAAAGAGATTTTATATACACTTTGTCTTTTGAGCCTTTACATGTCATGCATAGAACATCATAATTTCCAGCACAATACATTCTGGGAAGTAACTCTCCAAAATTAAAAAGTGAGTCATATAGTCAGTTCTCAAACTCTGGGCTTAACAAAACCCTATAGGTACAGGAGTCCCCCTTTATCCACGGGAGATACATTCTAAGACCCTCAGTGCATGCCTGAAACCACAGAGAGTACTGAACCCTACATATACTGTTTTTTTCCTATACATACATACCTATGATAAGGCTTAATTATTACAAATCAGGCACAGTGAGAGATTAACAATGACAAAACAGAGCACTATAATGAAATACTACTGTAATAAAACATGTGAAACTGGTCTCTCTCAAAATACCTTATGTATTGCACTCATCCTTCCTCTTTTGGGTGAGATGTGAGGAGATAAAATCCCCATGTGATGAGATGAAGCGAGGTTAATAACGCAGGCATTGTGACGTAGCATGAGGCCACTACTGACCTTCCGACAACAGTCAGGAGGAGGCTCATGTGCCGTGGAACCCCAGTTAACCACGGGTGACTGAAACTCTGGAGGCAGAACCATGGGTACCACTGTATATGTAAGTGTTAACTTCTCACAAATGAACTCCCACGTACTCTTTCTATGTCAGTATGTATGGCCTTATGCATTTTTTTTTTCACAACTGCAATGTACAGAATTTCCATAATTTATCTAATTGTTTATTGATGAGTATTTAGGCAATTTCCAATTTTTCACTATTAAACGGAACAATGCTTCGTGCAAATCCTTGTGTACATAAACTTTGTACATTTGTGCAGATAAATTCCTAAGAATTGGAGTCGTTAGGTCAATGGAACTACAATACATATTTTGACAGTCATTCATAAACTGTCCTCCAAATATCAATTTACATTCCTGTCAACCCTTCTTAATACTTTTATAAACACCAAAAACTGTGGCAATACTATCAATTTTATACTGATAATTGATATTTTCCAATGTGATAGTAAAAAGTTTTAATTTGTGTATCTTTCGTAAGAAAAGTTAAGCATCCTGGAGTGGGGAAGTTCTTTCTAGGCAGGACAGGAAACTCAGAAGTCAGAAATAAAAAGCCTGAAAAATGCAACTTTTGTGAGCTGCTTGCTAGGCCCTTTGTCTATTTTTTTCCACTGGGTTAGGTTTCCTTTCTAACTGATTTAAAGACGTATTTTCAAGTGTAGGGATTTTGTGCACTTGCCATATGTGTTACAAATCTTTTTTCCAAGTTTGTTGTCTTTTTGAATGGTATTTTGTACCATGCAAATTACAGAATAAAAATATCCTTCGGCTTATTTGTTTGGGGCTATGTCTAGAAAAGCCTTCCCTATTTCAAGATCACAAATACACTTATTCAAGTAGCTTCTTTTTAGATTCTTATGGTTAATTTTTTTATATTTAAATCTTTGATCCATCTGGAGTTTATTTTGGAACAAGGAGAGAAGTAGGAACCTCTATTTATTTTATTATAAGCGGCTGGTTGGCTGTTCCAATACCTTTTATTAAATTAACCCTGCCATCTTTACCATAAGCCCATTCTTATCGGGGTCTAATTCTGTTCTCCATTACACTGCATTGATGTGTTCGCTAAGGAGGCTTTATAACACATTTTAATATTTGGGAGGCAAGTCCTCCCCCAATATCACTTTTTTTCCCCCCTGAATTTCCAATGATTCTCAATATCTTATTCTGCCAAATGAAATTTAGAATAGTTTTGACTGGTTCTAAAGGAAATTCTGTTTAGATTTGGACTGCATTCAATTTGTACATTAATTCAGAAAGAGCTGGCATTTTTACAGTGTTGTGTCTTCTCACCCCAAAACAAGGTGTTTCATTTAATTATTTTAGTTTCTTTACAGGTTTTATAGGATTTTTTCAAGTAGTTTCTGAAAACTTTCTAAGTATATTCAGAGACACTGTGCAACCCAACCCCAGGGGGCACCGTCCACACTGCTGTCAATGAGACTAAAGACCCCCAGTTGTCTGTATGATGGGTACGAGCAACTGTAAGGTTAGTCCTGTATTTTATAGTGTCATTGTGATAGGAGTTTTGTCATATTTAACAATGATGAGTTTAAATAGAACTTTTGTTATATCTAAATTTGTTACTATTTTCACATGACAAAGTTTGCATATTAATTTTATAACCTGCTACCCTGTTACACTTATTGTTTAATAAGAGATTTTCAGTTGATCCTCTTAGGTTTTCCAATATATAGTCCTAGATAAATTACGGCAATTTCGTTTTGAACTTTTTCCTAGTGCACTGGCTAGCACATTCAGCACAATAATGGAATCATGAGGAGAACTCATGTCATGTCTTTTGACTTTAAGTCCAATGCTCTTTTCTGGGTTCATATTCTATCCACTAAACAGTCCTGAGCACCAATTACCTTTCATGATCTTTTCTTACCCCAACAAGCAGATCTAAAGCTGCAATATTCAGTTGATAATTCTTATGCAAAATTCTCCAGCAAATTCAATATTCTATCCTACTAAATTGAAACGTGACTCTTAAAGATTATTCTCCAAGAATATGTTTTGGTTTGGGGGGGATGGGGGCTTTGCAGAGAAGAAAATAGACTGAGCTAGGGCTAAGGCGGTGACTGAAAAATGCGCATACTAAATAGGTATTTACTTGAAAGCGAAATACATAAAGTAAGCAAGGGGCTGAACTACCCCCTGCCCCACCGCCAACAGAAACTAGAAGCAGAACTCTCTGAAAGTACAAGTGACGTGACCCTAAAGCAAAGTTTCACCTCAGGGGTAAGGTATGAGAAAAAGCACGAACGGGCATGTTTTCAAGTATGTGAACTGCAATCATGTGTAGCTAACAATCTAGTGAGATGAGACAGCCATGTAACAAATGTCATAATAAAGTTAAGTATTAACGTGAGTGCTAAAAGTTAGAGAATGTTTCTCAAAGGTGAGTCATTCACTTGGCAACTATGTAGAATACCTCTTGAATGCCAGTACCCAATCTAGAAACAAAATGCTGAATGAAAAGAAGGGATCCCTGCTCTCAGAGAGCTTAAAGTCCACCGGCAGAGGTGGATGTTACTTAAATACACAAGTCTCGCAAAGGAGATAACAAAGCTGAGAAGATACAAGGTGACATAACCCAGAGCTGGGGTGTCAGCCAAAGCCCTTCTGAGAAAGCAGCCTTCCAGCTGGAATCTGAGGGATAACCAGGCAGAGAGGCAATCCGCCGGGTAAGGCTTAAAGGACGAGGCAGCAGTCTGGCCCTTCTGATGAGCACAGGTGAAAGGGACTCTAGACTGTGCAAAGGCACAGGAGCGCAGGCGTGACAGGTATGAGGAACTACAAGTACCCCACCTCCGTAAGGGAACATGCAGAAACAGAAACACCAGGGAGAGAAAGAAAAAAACCCCACAAAGATATCAGCAAGGAGGAAGAGGAGAAAACTAGAACTTCAACTCAGTACATGTTGAGCATTTACGATGTGCCTCATGATACAACAGGGGATTCTTCCAGTTCTAAAGAGTGAAGACTGGGTCCTCCTGTGAGCAAACTCTGTCTAACTGGGTTCATAACAGAAACATTCTTCTTTGAAGACAATCTTTCGGAGAACACTCCCTACCCCATCCTAGACTAGATCTTTTCAGTATCGTAAACCGTATTTCTACTTTCCCAAACAGTAACTACTAAAATGGAATCTGAATTGCTAACAAACGCATCTTCCTTTCTGTCACAGGCCCCCAACTGCTACGTCACTGAAACCTGTGACTAGAATCACTCAGCTTCACTGGGTCCGTCTCAACAGTCCCAAAATGTCGACAAGAGGTCTCCAGGGGGGTGACTGAGAAGCACATCTTAATCATGTGTAAGCGGCACGTTAATTTTTTCTCTTCACATAGAGTATACCCACTTCTTTTTTCGCCCCAAACCTCCTTTTCTCTCTTTCCTGCTTCAGGTTCTCAGAAAAAGTCAGAAACTATAAATGAGGTCATTAAACTTGAATGTCCTTGTCTAATCTCTAAAGAGATAAAATCCACAATGTTTACTGGGCTGCTTGGAAAGTCTGTAACTGAACCTCTAACTGGAAAAGCTTCACAATGAAAAACAAAGCTCCACAAGTTCTAGCTACAAAAAGCGATGTCCTAATTTGGGTGCAGTGCTAAGAAGACTCTAAGTAATAATCCCACTGGTTCTATGCCTGGGAGTAACAGAATGTCACAGCCTCCTGACAAACGATGCTTTCGTTTTCTTCCTAGATATCTTCTTTTATCACTATGCTATAGAATTTCTTTTATTCCTACGGGATGGAACCCACTTTTGAGTCTTATCCCCAGGGTCTAAGACGATTACAACAGCACACGTGGAGCCTTGTTTATGAGGGGATGGGAGACAGCCGTGGATCTTCTAAGGCTGGGGCTGGAGACGGGCGATAGAGGTGTTTCCAATCGGAGACACACCCCTGCCAAACTCTCAGGCAGAACGGACCCCCAGGCCCTCTTCGCTGCTACTGTTTTTGCTCAGTTTAACAGTTTACGCTGCACGGAAGGAGGCAGTGGAGCAGTGCAGTGGGAGAGCTTGTCCGGGAGACAGGGTAAGACACTGCTGGAGGGTGGCATCCGGAGGAGATAAGAGGGACTGAGTACAAGAACATGTGGAGAAATTCGTTTTGGAAAGAGATACTTCTTCCTTTGATCCTTGAGGAGCAGAGCAAGAATAGATTCAGACAGAGATAAAAATGCAGCTTGAACTTGGAAACTGAGGGAGGTTCATGCCTTACGGCAGAGCTTCTCAAACTTTCTGGGTATTCAGAACACTAATAGCTCTGTTTATTAGATGTTCAAACAATCTCGAAGTATTTGTTTCTAGTGATGTAGCAGTTTGAAAAATAAAGTGGGCACTGTATAGTTTGTTCTGGTTTTAGTTTAACAGCACATACAATTCACCCGTTTATGAAGTGTATAAATCAGTGGTTTTTAGTATATTCAGGATTGTGCCGCTATCACCTCAGACAGTATTGACACACTGGGCAGCCCGGGTGGCTCAGTCGGTTAAGCATCTGACTTCGGCTCAGATCATGATCTCGTGGTTTGTGGGTTCAAGCCCTGCACTAGCTGTGTGGACAGCTCGTAGCCTGGAGTCTGCTTCGGATTCTGTGTCTCCCTCTCTCTCTGCCCCTTCCCTGCTCTCTCTCTCTCAAAAAACAAACATTAAAAAAAAAAAAGTAGAACATTTTCATCACCCCAAAAAGAAACCCCATACCCATTACCACTATTTCTCCCTCACCCTCCCCTCCTCTAGGCAACCACTAACCCATTTTCTGTCTCTATAGACATTTCATATAAATGGAATCATGGCTATGTCTGCCTTCTTTGCTCGGCACACTTTTTCAAGGTTTGTCCATGTTACAGCATGCATCAGTATTTTATTCCTTCTTATGGCTGAATACTTCGTTGCATAGATATACCACATTTTGTTTATACCGTCATCAGTTAGTGGACATTTGCTTTTTGGCTATTATGGCTAATGCTTCAACAAATACTCATGTACAAGTTTTTGTGTGGACGTGTTTTCACTTGAATATATACCTAAGAGTGGGATTGCTGGGTCATATGGCAAACTTTTGAGGAATGCCAGACTATTTTCTAAGGTGCCTGCACTGTTTTTACATTCCTACCAGCAGTATATGAGGCTTTGAATTTCTCCACATATTTACCGCTTTTTATTATGTGTCTTTTTAACTATCACAGTGGATGCAAAGTGGGATCAGACTGTGGTTTCTATTTGCATTTCTGTTGAGTGATGTTGAGTATCTTTTCATGTTTATGAATGGCTTACTGGCCATTTGTATATCTTTGGAGAAATATTCAGGTCCTTTGTCCATTTTAAAATTATATTATTTGCTCTCTGAATTGTAGGAGATCTATGTATACAAATACCTTATCAGATACATGATTTGCAAATATTTTCTCCCAGTCTGTGGGTTTTTTCTTTAAAAAAAATTTTTTTTTAATATTTATTTTTGAGAGAGAGAGGCAGAGCAGAAGTGGAGAAGGGGGCAGAGAGAAAGGGAGACAGAGAATCCGAAGCAGACTCCAGACTCTGAGCTGTCAGCACACAGCTGGATGTGGGGCTCAAACTCATGAACTGGGAGATCATGACCTGAACCGAAGTCAGACACTTAACTGACTGAGCCACCCAAGTGCCCCTAGTTTTTCTAGTTTTGAGTTAAAAGAAAAAAAAAAAATACATGTTTCCTCCACTTGAATTGCTATTCTTCCCCTTTTAGTACAGTTCAGAAACTAGTATGTTGTTATTTTATTCCAAGATGTTTCTCTTATGAGACCTGAATTCAAATTTTACTTCTGCTAGCTACCTAGCTCTACGGTAGTGACTTGGACGAGTCATTTCATTACCCTCTCACTTTTCATACTTGTAAGAAGAGGATAAATAGTACCTACTTTATAAGGTTATGCATGAACATGACAGCATGTGTAAGTACTTAGCATAACGCCCGGACTCCCACAAAATGGAATTTGAAGACTCTAAAAGATCTTTGAAAAGCACTTTTAGTTCAAGATATGTGTGAAATATTAAGTACTGTATTACTTCATGATGATTACTGAATAAAGAATAAGATGCTTTGTGCAAGATCAATTTATATCAAATCATATCATAATTTAGTAATCCTGTGTGTCGGTTTTACCATTCTGCAAATCTGAGGCTTTAGAAAGTAAGCTGGTATGTGAAGGATACTATGTTTTTTTTTTTTCAACGTTTTTATTTATTTTTGGGACAGAGAGAGACAGAGCATGAACGGGGGAGGGGCAGAGAGAGAAGGAGACACAGAATCAGAAGCAGGCTCCAGGCTCCGAGCCATCAGCCCAGAGCCCGACGCGGGGCTCGAACTCACGGACCGCGAGATCGTGACCTGGCTGAAGTCGGACGCTTAACCGACTGCGCCACCCAGGCGCCCCTGAAGGATACTATGTTAAGCGATGTTTTCCAAATTTGTTTTCAAGTCCCATAATGGTCTTACAAGAAAATACCGAGTCATAATGTAGTAAGACAGTAAGTTCAACCAGTAAGATACATTGGAGATTGGTTGCTTTACACGAGTCAGTAAAGGGTTAAATGTGGTTCCTAAAGGCACCTGTGCATGCTTATTTCTTTTTAAAGAGTCACTGTGGCAACCACTCATTCTCCTCAAAGTTTAATTTTTTAAAATGTTTATTTTTGAGACAGAGAGCATAAGTGGGGGAGGGGCAGAGAGAGGGGGAGACACAGAATCTGAAACAGGCTCCAGGCTCCGAGCTGTCAGCACAGAGCCCAACGCAGGGCTCGAACCCATGAACAGCGAGATCGTGACCTGAAGTCGGACACTTCACTGACTGAGCCACCCAGGCGCCCCTTCTCATTCTCCTCAAAGTTTAAAAAACAAACATGCTTTTCAGAATTTTCATGGATTAAATCTCTGAATCTGAAAAACAATGACATATTGGACCTGAAGTGAATATTCTGAATATTCTGTCTGTATTAAGTTGCATGCACCTGCGCACACACACAAAAGCCATGCTTTAAGACATCCACAAATATTCCTCCTCTTCCTCCACACCCACCATACCTCCAGGTCTGCCCCGATGTCACACTCACTGTCTTGGTGATGGGACCCAGGCTTTAAATACCACCTTTCAGCTAATGACTGCCAAATGCATGCCAGCAGCTCAGACCTGTCTCCACACTTGATTATTCAATTGCCTCCTAGACACTTCCCTCAAATGCTTAGCAGACATACCCGACACGTCCAAAATTGAACTCCTGAGCTTCTGCTAGAAACCTGCTCCTCTACAGTCTTCTCATTTCAGTTCATGGCATTTCCACTCTCCGGTTGCTTATGTTTACCTTGGAGTCATTCTGGACTCCTTCCATTTCTTCCACAGATCCCATCTGCTCTGTTGGGAAATCCCACTGGCTTTACCTTCAGAATCTATCTAGGATCCTCTAATCTCTCTGAATCTCAACTGCTATCATCCCTAGTCCAAGCTTCCACTGTCCTTGGCCTGGATTACTACAATTAGACTCCAAAGTGACCTCCCCCTTCCAGTCTTGCTTCCCTTGGTCTAAGCAAATGGATTTTTTTTTTTTTAAGAGACAGTGAGAGCGAGCATGCACACGCTCAGAGAAGGGGCAGAGAGAGAGGGAGAATCCCAAGCAGACTCCGTGCTGTCAGCACAAAGCCTGACGTGGGCTTGAACTCACAAACCGTGAGATCATGACCTGAGCTGAAGTTGGACGACCAACCGACTGAGCCACCCAGGTGCCCCTGTGGCTTTTAGGCTTGGAAAGGCTTGACGATGAGACTTAACTAGTTCTTGAAGAACAGAGTATGAAGAAGAAAGGAAGGGCTTTCTAAGCAAGAGAAAGAGCTATGGGTGAAGGCAGAAGTTTGACTGCAGTGGGGGAATTAATGTAATACTAAAAATAGGCTGTGAGTTGCGTGGTGTATGGCTTAATATGGTTGGTGCAAGTCGCTGACACGAGAACATAACATCTAAAGCATTGTTTCAGGAAAATTTGGTAGCTGTTTATAAATGGAGAAAAGTTGAGAAAGAATGTAAAACTGGGAAATCATTCATGAAGCCGTTATATAATAATTCCAGTTTGAGGAAATGCAAAGGGAACCGACAAAGTTTCGGGACGGAGGAATCCGAGGCACCAACCCATTCAGAAATGCCTGGCTTGAAAGTGAAAATGAGAAATGAACTTTATTTAGGTCAGGCCCACTTATATAAATCTGGGTGTTATTTATTGAATCTTTCAGCGTGTGTGGGGGAAACTACAAGAGGAAAAAAAAAATGCTAAGAATAGAGATTATCCAAAGGCTCTGAATGGGACAAAGGGGGACAGCCTATTATTACTGTGACAATAAAATATGTCACATAAAACCTTATCAAATAAAACCTTATAGCATAAAACCTTAATCGAATACCTGAGGCATACAGGTATTATAATTAACTGAGGTTAACTGTGGTTAATTGAAGGCTAATGAGATTTTTCTAGTCTTAATTTTTGCTTGCCGAGTTTCTTTTTTCCCCTCTAAAAAGTATCATGTCTTATTCCCCCTCAAAAACTAGGGAACACAGCTGAATTATTTTTAGAGGATTCAGGATGTCCCCATCCTTCAAGGTGATCATCATAAATACATATTTTTAATACAAAATCACAGTTATAGGAAATTGGGATAAATCCATGGTGACCACAGTGCTTATCCTGGTATTAAAAAAAATTTTTTTTCCAACGTTTATTTATTTTTGGGACAGAGAGAGACAGAGCATGAACGGGGGAGGGGCAGAGAGAGAGGGAGACACAGAATCGGAAACAGGCTCCAGGCTCTGAGCCATCAGCCCAGAGCCCGACGCGGGGCTCGAACTCACGGACCGCTAGATCGTGACCTGGCTGAAGTCGGACGCCCAACCGACTGCGCCACCCAGGCGCCCCTATCCTGGTATTTTAAAAGACTCTTGACATTTATTTGCCTTTCAGAGAAAGGCAGATAATATCAAAACAATTACAACCCGAACTTTCAGCTATTTTAGGGGTCTCTTATTAAACAAGCAGGATTTTGCTCCAGTGTTTTTTTGTTTTTTTTTTTTTTTTTCTTTTGCCAACACGTACGAAGGACACAGGATGTTAGTGTCAAATGCATTATTACATCATGGCAGTTTCCACTGCCATCGCCTTGCGTTGTAACAGATGCTTGCGATTTAGGCTCTTTTACTGCAGAACGTCCCTTCATGCACTAATTTTGCGACCCTCCAGCTCTGATTTGAATTTAAAGAAACACTTCATTCTTGGTGTACCAAATGTTGGCTTCCGACCCCCCGCAATTCTCCCGGGAAGTTTCTGTCGCTTTAGAAACTTTCATATTCCAGCGCAACATGCCAAGAAACGCAGGTATACGGCAGCGACCGTGGAAGGCTCTCCCCACGTGTGCCTGCCCTCCCACATCCGGGCCTCGCACGGTGTGTGCCCACACCCACGCCGAGGTCACAATCTCGCAGATCCCACTTGAGCCTTGTTTTCCTTTTTAATCAATGGTCTCTAACTTTCTTAAAAGCTATCGAGCAAGTCAAGTGACTCCGGCTTCGATTCGGTCCCTGGCTCGGAGAGCCCCTGCCCGGCCCGGCCCGGCCCGCCCCTCCCCCTGTTCTCTAAACACCCGCTGAAGACAAACTCCAGAAACAGAAGTGTCTACACAACCTCTTCTCCTTAAAATTAGCCAGTGCTCTCCACAGGCAGGTACCCAGATACCGGCCTTGCAAATACACCCGCGGCGCCTACGCCCGCCCAGGGCGCTCTCCCCCTGCCCGCTTAAAGGAAGGTGGGGAAGCGGGAAACCGAGCCACCGCGGTACCTTCTCGGAAACTGACTCCGGGAGGTGCACAGGGGCGTCCCGGGGGCCGTGCGGGGAGCCGAGGGCAGGCCCTGGGGGAAGGGCCCCCCCCCCAGCCTCGGGGCGTCCCCGCACCCCCCCCCCCACCCCCGGCCAGAGAGTCGGGGCTCCCGCGCCTTGCTCCCGGCACCCCACGTGCGGAGCCCGCCTGGGGCGGCGGCCGCCTCCCTCCGCTCCCCCGGGTCCCGGGTCCCCTCAGGGCATGGCCGGAGGCCGCTGAGGAGGTCGCCCCAGTTCACCTCGGCGCTCCCGGCCGCAGCCCCGCCGCGGCATCGGCTTACCGGCTCAGCCCCGGGGGGAGGCGGAGGCGGCGGCGGCGGCGGCGGCGGCGGCGGAGGCGGCGGCACGGCTAGCACGACCTCCGGTCCTAGCCTCCCTCACCTGCGCGACAGCGGAACTGGCCGGGGGCCTCGCCCGGGGGAGGGGCCTCCGGACGCCCAGGCGCGCCGAGCGCGCCAGGTGAGCACGCCTGCGCAGTCCGGCCGTAAACAAGCCCGCCCCTGCCCCTCGGCCGGCCTCCGCGGGGCCGGCTCGCGGGTGGGAGGGGCCAGGAGGAAGAGGCGGGGGAGGGGGGGTAAAGAGCGAGAGCCCAGCACGGCGCCTGCGCGGTGGGCGTGATCCGGGCACTTAGGGCAGGATGAACGCTGCTTTCCAAGATGGCGACGGAGGGAGGAGGGAAGGAGATGAACGAGATTAAGACCCAATTCACCACTCGGGAAGGTCTGTACAAGCTGCTGCCGCACTCGGAGTACAGCCGGCCCAACCGGGTGCCCTTCAACTCGCAGGGATCCAACCCCGTCCGCGTCTCCTTCGTAAACCTCAACGACCAGTCTGGCAACGGCGACCGCCTCTGCTTCAATGTGGGCCGGGAGCTCTACTTCTATATCTACAAGGGGGTCCGCAAGGTACCGACCCAGGCGTCACCGGGGCCCGCCAGGGGCGTGGGCGGAGGCCAGGAGCAGGGCGGTGACAGCGGGGCCCAGGGTGACCGATAGGGGTGGCGGTCGCTCTTACTTTTGAGTGGGCCGGTAACTCCACTGGGGTGCTCCTGAGGAAGGGGGATTCACGAATAAGGAAGGTGGGGTTTCAGAGGGGTGGGGGCGGCGGAAAGGGGCCGTGGGGCACGGGGTTCCGCCTGGGAGGCCCCAGAAGGGGACAGTTGCTTTCTCTCTGGCAGGGTCCGTCAGGCTCTGACACTGCCAGGGAGCGGGCCTGCGAGTCCCCGGAAGAGGTGGGGTGGCCGTCTTGTCTGCTTAGGCTGCCTCGCCTCCCGGGAGTTGTGTGTCTCGCTCTGGGCTGGAGAATGGGGGCGCGGGGCGGCTGGGGAAGGTCTGGAAGGCGGAATCCGGGCGGCAGCGGAGGGCTTGAGACTAGGTCGGAAAGGAGCTGCTCGGCACTAAGGGCTACTCCACCTGCTACCGACCGCACTGACACTTCCTAGGAGCCTCTGCTGGTGTTAAGACTCTTTCCGAAAACATCAGAAGGAGGACGGCTGTCACTTTCTCCGCCGGGGCGCCTTCTCCCGAGAGACTGTTAAAGAGGGTCATCTTGGCCCTTATGGTATGGGAAGGACTGAGTACTACAGTTGGGAGGTCGAAATGATGTTTTCATGAACCAGGCTGGTTCATGGGTGTTCTGTGTGAGCGTGCCCAGATTGTTCTTGTCCAGCAAGTCAGACTGTGTCCCAAAGAGGGAGGGATATGCCTTAAAAGCTACTTTACAAGAATCACTTTTTTTCTTGACGGGCGACTTCACATGAATTTTGTGAAGCATGTAATCATCCTTTAAAAAGATCTCTTCAAAAGGAGCAACTTTATTAGAGCCTTTCCTTTATTGGCTGTGTTCTCACTGAGAACTGCTTACCTTTGAGATTTGTGGTCTTTGACTTGACTTTTGGGAGAATAAGGACACCGATGCGTCCCACAGCACGTAGGCATGGATAAAGGTGTTAAGAGATTAATTTTTAAGTGTTTGGTTAGTGTGAAAGCAAATCGTACACACTGAAGAGTGGACGTTCTCTAAGATGTAATGTATCCAGAAGCAGTACGTTTGCTTGGTTTCTCAAGACCTAGGGAAAGGAGGGTGGTGTCCTGTTGTAGCAAGTTTTCTCATTTGGCCAGGGTGCATCTTTTTGGTTAGCGTTTGTGATGTGTTCTACTGTGTTTGAGGTTTGGTATTGCTGAAGGTAAATCGCTTGACTTCATTTTTTCTCTTTTGGAATTGAGAAAGCGTCAAGTAGTTAGTAGTCTAGGAGCTAAACTTTTAGGCTTCCTCTCAACTTTTTTTGCTGACTTGTTGGGTGACCTTGGATGAGTTCTTTAACTTCTATCCGCACCTCTTTAAAAAGAGAACATGGCAGTACTCACCTTGTAATTTATACTATAACTGTAATGAGCTTCAAAGCCTGAAACCCTCAGCAGGTGTAAAATATAGTTAAAATAAGCGTTAAGAGTAATGTCAGGGGCACCTGGGTGGCTCAGTTGGTTGAGTGTCTGACTTGAGCTCAGGTCATGATCTCATGGTTCATGAGTTTGAGCCGCACGTCAGGCCAGAGCCTGCTTGGAATTCTCTCTCTTCCTCTCTGGCCTGCCCCTGTGTGCTCGCACGCTCTCTCTCTCTCTCTCTCTCTCTCTCTCTCTCTCTCTCTCTCTCTGAGTAAATAAATAATAAATGTTTTTGGTTTTGTTTTTTTTTAAAGTAACTGTCAAATGGGAAGCTGCTATCTTGACATTGATACTAGGACTGAAAGATCAACTTTTTCTGTGGAAATAAGTTTAGAATTTAAGTTACTAAAATTCATGTAAAATTTTAAAAATGCTTAACCGCTGAATTTACCAGCAATTACTAGTGTCAATGTTACCTTTTTTTTTTTTTTTCTTTTTCTTTGAAGTGTATTATTTCTGAAGCATTCTGGTGGCAAACCTTATCTGGATCTGGTGGCTGTGGTTTGCATCATCAGAACAGCTCTCTTGCTTGAAAGTATCATAGTTGTGTTCTCTTAGCCGGATGCTATTCGATGAAGGTTAAAACTAGGAGGGCTTTCCAAGGTGTAATTTTTAAAAAAATGTTTTTTATGTTTATTTATTTTTGAGAGAGAGAGAGAGAGAGACAGAGCACGAGCAGGGGAGGAGCAGAGAGAGAGGGAGACACAGAATCTGAAACAGGCTCCAGGCTCTGAGCTGTCAGCACAGAGCCTGACATGGGGCTTGAACTCACCATGAGATCATGACCTGAGCTGAAGTCGGACGCTTCACCAACTGAACCACCCGGGTGCCCCAAGGTTTAATTTTTTTTTTTTTAATGTTTGTTTATTTTTGATAGAGCACGCAAATGGAGGAGGGACAGAGAGAGAGAGGGAGACACAGAATCTGAAGCAGGCTATAGGCTCCAAGCTGTCAGCACAGAGCCGACACGGGGCTCGAACTCACAAACCACCAGATCATGACCTGAGCTGAAGTTAGACCCTTAACCGACTAAGCCACCCGGGCGCCCCTAGGAGAGCTTTTCAAAACCACACCCCAAAATGATTTTAAATAAGACAAATCTTAAACATGTAGATTTGCCTCTAGCTGCATAATTTATGTGAGCTCTATGACTTTTTGTGAAATTTAATTTTCATGCAGTAACATAGCATTATATGGTGGACATTTCCATTCTCTTCTAGTCATCATGATTTTCTAAAACTGTTTTCCATGAATGCGTTTGCATTTACTTACTGTTATTTCTGAGTGTGTGATTGTTTTTGAGATTGTCTTTTCTGATTTTTTAAATTAAAAAATTTTTTTTATATTGAGAGAGCATGCGGTACATGTGCGGGGGGGGGGGGGCGGGAAGAGAGAGAGAGGGAAGGGGGGGGAGAGAGAGAGAATATCTTAAGCAGACTCCATGCTTGGTCCCTTGAGGGACTTGTTCCCACAACTCTGGGATCACGACCTGAACAGAAATCAAGAGTCGGATGCTCAACCGACTGAGCCACCCAGGCATCCCTGTCTTTTCTGATTTTAAAATAGAGCAGATAATTTCCTACTCAGATAGGAGTTATAACTCTGTTCTTACAGTTGGTCATTTTGACTGTTTTTATTCATTTTTTTAAATTGGGGCGTACAAAGTTTTACAACAATTAGTCAGATCATTCGGAAGGTCTAATTTGGAAACATACATTCGGCTTAAATCTGCATGTGAAATAAGTGGAAAATAGGTCTTTGAATACTTAAATCACGAGCTGTGTGCTGCCATTCCTAAAAGGAAGTATGGAGTTGTGGGGGAATGGAGTGGATGACGAGGTCATCTCAAATCTGAACTGAGGAGTGTATTCTTGGCCCTTTAAATAGATTCACAGGTCAGTTTGTAGAGCTAAACGGGACCTTCAGCTTTTGCAGTCTCACCCTCTCTGAGGAAGCCAAGGCTAGAGAGGGAGTGCAAATCTGTGTTACAGTTTTGTTTTTTTTCTTTCTCATGGTCAGGAAGATGAAGCATAGCTGAATCTAAAGAACTGTCGTAGTGAGAAGGGACCGATCAAGCTTTTTGATCACGCGGATGCCATGGCCTCCGAGCACTGCAAGATCTACCCCAGCATTTTGCCATATATTATCTCTTCGAATCTTGATAGCAATCCTGTGAGGTACAAGAAAGCGTCTTCTTTTTGCAGTTGAAGTTTGCAGTGGAGTTCTTGTGTACGGAGATGTAGTTTTGTGAAGTTATTTTGCTTAACTGAAGATAATATGAGCACTGATTTAATCCTGACGCTAATCACCTCAACAAAGATTTGAGGGACTACTATGATGATAATTATTCTAGATGGGGGATCTGCAGTAGAGCAAGACCCTGCCCCTCTCCAAAGAATTGTCAGCTACTGGCCTTTACACCTTTTTATTGAGTGCTGGCCTTCCCTTTTTTTCTTTTCTTTTTTTTAAGAGATGGTTTTATAAAGATGCCGAAGGTCGCTGGGCTTATTGGACCAACCCTTTCATTTTATGAGATCCAATTTTACATAAATATGAATGGCAACCATTCAGATCTCAGTTTAGACATCACTTCCATAGCATATCCTGCTTTGAATTCCCAGGCTGGATCAGTTTTCCTTGTTACATGTTCTCATAACATCCTGAACTTTGCCTTTCTAGCACTTTTCTCAATTTGTAATTCTCTGGGTTATAATCTGTCTCTCTATAAACAAAGCTCTCTCAGAAGAGAGATCTTGTCTTTTCTGCTTTCACTGTTTTCCTAGTGCCCAGCACGGTGTCCACCATAAAGTAGGCTCTAACTATTTATTTGTTGAGTGAATGACTGAATAAAATATCTATGTCCATCTGTGCCATACTTTAAAAAAGATTTTTACAAGCTAAAAAGCCTATTTAATTTTGGGCTCCCAAATGGGTATTTTTAGTGGCTGACATCTTTTTTTTTCTTTTTTTTTTAAGCTTATGTATTTATTTTGAGAGAGAGAGAATGAGCAAGGAAGGTACAGAGAGAGACGGGGGGGTGGGGGGGGCGCTGGAGGAGGGGGAATCCCCAGTAGGCTCCACACTCACCACAGAGCCCAACGTGGGGCTCAATCTCACGACCATGAGATTATGACCTGAACTGATATCAAGAATAGACGCTTAACTGACTAAGCCACCCAGGCGCCTCGTGGCTCACAGTTTAAAAAAGACTTTCAAAATTATTGTTAGTAGGTAATAAATTTAGCTTTCTTACAACTGGGAAATTGTGTAGCAAGAGACCATGAAGTAATGGAAAGTAACCAAATGACACAGATTACTTTTGATCTACTTCTGTCAAACCACATTACCTAACAAATCTACGTACTAACAGACAACTTGGAAAAACTATACTCAGAACTCCTTAACATTCAAATCAAAGAGACTTACTTTTCCCCTCCTGTCTTAAGATTCCAGGCCACAAATGTGCTGCCCAGAAGTGTTACTGAAGCTATTCCTACAATGGGGGGGGGGGGGGGGGGGGAGGGGAAGGGGGGAAGAGTAGAATTGGATGGCTTTCAAGGTCTTTTCAACTCTGAAGGTTGTAGGAGTCTGTGTTCAATAGTTTTTTAATGAAAATAAATGCATCTTTTTATTGGGAAGATGTCTTCATGTCTTGGAATCATTGCCTACTTCTTTAATGAGAATTGAGGAGTGTGGGGTGTGTTGTGAAAGCAAGTTGAACATGTTGTGATTCTAGGTGTTTATGCGAGAAAAGTACTCACTGTGTTGATGTGAAGCTTTGGCCAGAAGAGTCATTTAATAACAGCTAGAATATTTTCAGAGCGAGAGTTGTCCAGGAGTGCAATGGGTTGGCTTGGGAGAGAATGAGCATTCTGTGTGGGAGATAGTCTGTCTCTTTCTCAAAGACTGTAGGAGCACCTGTTGGTGACTGAGGGATTCATGCTCTGTGTGGGAGGGTGAGCTAGAAGCCTTTTAAAGGTTTTTTCCACAGACTAGTTTTAGATACTGGACTGCTCCAGAGAAGGTCATGTTCACACCCTTCCCTCCATTTGTAATTTTCACATCTCTCTGCTCTCTCCATTTCTAGTTTAGAAAGAGGCTTAGGAGACCAAAGCTTTTTATATCAAATTTACTTTGAGAAGTGTTGCGCTTAATTTAGTGGGGCACATGTGAAATTGGAAACCGTAGTTTTTTTTCCCATCAAGGGCTACTTAATGTCTTCTGAAATACTGATACTTATTTGACTATCAAATCTTATATACTGAAGGGAAGCATCTTAATTTGTCTCTTAGAACAGGCTAGAGAAACTTTCATATGATTCTTTGGTTCTGTTGACCTTGAAGAAGAGGATGATGATGAGATTTTTGAAAGACAGAATGGGTGGATATGACCGATGGTAAGCAGCTCTCAGAATGTGTCCTAGAGACCCATGAGATAGTCATGAGTGTCATTGTTTTAGTAAATAGTTGTGGGGCACACTTAGCAGATAGGAGGTGCTCCTCTAGATGCTGGGTTTAGACGAAGTCTCTGCCCTTAAGAAACTTGTCACCTATGTTTATTATCATTGAATTAATCTAGTGACTTCATTTATTTAAGTATTTATTGTGCTTTGGTAGAAAACTTGAGCAAGAATCAAAACAGTGGATTTTATCACTGACTAGTTTGGCTATATGCCTAAGAACCTTGTTTTAAAAATAAATGTGAAGATTTTCGTAATCTGATATCTTAGAGAACAATTTTATTTATATTTCAGTGAGATTAGTTTGTGAAGAAATATGAAATGTGGCCCTATTTGGTTATGTAGGAATAAACTTCAAAAGCAGAAATAACTTCAGTTGGTAGACATTCTGTTTTAATTTTCAGGAGATTTTATTTTTATTTGTTTATTTAAATGTTTACTTTCAAGAGAGAGAAAGAGAGCTAGCAGGGGAGGGGCAGAGCGAGAGAGGGAGACACAGAATCTGAAGCAGGCTCCAGGCTCCAGGCTGTCAGCACAGAGCCTGGAGGGGCTCAACCCCACCAGCTAGCTATGAGATCATGACCTGAGCTGAAGTCTGACGCTTAAGTGACTAAGCCACCCATGTGCCCCCCCCTTTTTAAATTTATTTTTTTAATTATTTTTTTTAATGTTTTTTACTTTTGAAGGAGAGAGAGACAGAGCATGAGTGGGGGAGGAACAGAGAGAGAGGGAGACACAGAATCCAAAGCAGGCTTCAGGCTCTGAGCTGTCAGCACAGAGCCCGACGCGGGACTCGAAACCACGAACCCTGTAAGATCATGACCTGAGCTGAAGTTGAACACGTAACCAACTGAGCCACCCAGGCACCCCAATTTTCAGGACATTTTGTTTATTTATCATTAATTACTATCTTTTTAATGTTTATTTTTATTTTTGAGAGAGAGCACGCGTGAGCGAGTGAGAGTGGGGGAGGGGCAGAGAGAGGGAGACAGAATCCCAAGCAAGGCTCCAGGCTCTGAGCTGTCAGCACAGAGCCCAACATAGGGCTCAAACTCACAAATTGGGAGATCATGACCTAAGTCAAAGTCGATTGCTTAACTGACTGAGCCATCCAGGCACCCCAGGACATTTTAAATTGTCAGTGACGAGTTACCTTATTCTCTGAAAATTTGGCATCTTTGTGTGTGTGTGTTTTTTTTTTAAGATTTACTTATTTATTATTTTTTAAAGTTTATTTCTTTTGAGAGAGAGAGAGCTGGGGAGGAGCAGAGAGAGAGGGAGAGAGAGAGAATCCCAAGCAGGCTCTGTACTGTCAATGCAGAGCCTGAGATCATGACTTGAGCCAAAATCAGGGGTTGGATTGAGCCACATAGGTGCCCCAGCGTCTGTTTTTTTATAATATAGTGCAAGGTATGTCTGGCTTTGGAAAAAATCCTCATTAATCAAGAGTTTATTGCAGACCTGTTATGTACAAGGTACTGGTGTCTGTTGCGGGTGTTGTGAAGGTGAAGGAAGACCCTTCCGTCTGTGAGTGAGGAGCTTGTCTTTTTGTGCTGATAATTGGATTACAAAGTGGAAGGTTGTGCTGTGCACATGGTATAAGCAATGCAGATACCAAGTGGAGTTCGGGAGTAAAGGTGAGGTGGAGAAGTGTTTTTCTGCCTAGATGGAGAAGAATATTGGGTTGGATTTCAAACAGGTGATTTGCCCTGAAGTGCATATAGATCGCATTTTTGTAAATTTTAAAACTTGCATCTTCGTAGTTGTAACTTCAGAAATGCTTCATCTTCATTTCTGGTTGAGGTTGAGCTGGTGATCGCTCTTACCTTTTAGCATTTTTCTCAACTTCACAGCTCCTCTGCCAATTGGTAATTTGTAAATTGAGCCCTGTTTTGCATTCTCTTTTGTAATATGGATTTTTAAAAAGTAGGGTATATTGTACTAAAAACATGCCAAGTCAATCTCTGCTATGTTTTTATTTTGTAGCAGTAGGAAAATGTGGATCTTACAAGAAAGAGGCAAGATTTTGTAAGAAAGAAGCAGCCTAAGAAAGAAGCAAGATCAAGAAGGAGCTTACAAGGGTTTTGTGTTTGACAAGCAGGAATAGGAATGTTTTCGCGTCTTCTCAAGCGGCCGCACTGCAGATGAGCTCTGTGGCCTGGCTCAGTCTTTCCTTTGGTTGGTGCGGCCCGGCCTCACTGCTGCACTGCCCGTGTTTCCCTGCTACAGCAGAACTGGTACAGGTGCTCCTTCTCTTTACTTACTTTGATCTCCATTTCAGAGGCGCCGTCTTAATGTCTCATTTAACAAATATTTGAGTGGTTTTGTGTGAAAAGCAGTACACTGGACTATGGGAAATCAAAGAAGTAGGAGACATGGTCCCTGACCTTGAGAGGATTATCGTCCGACCAAGGAGATAAGATACACACTCATTCATTCTATCAAGATTTGAGTGGTTGCTCTGTGTTGTTGAGACAGAAGCTCTGCCATCAAGGAGCTCACAGTCCAGTGGAATAGAAAATGACTTGCTCATCCAGCTAACATGTATCGGACCTGTAGACCCAAAGACAAGTAAGACGTAGTCCTTGGCCTCAAGTGCCTACCATCCAGTGGTGAGATGGGCGAGTAAGTAGTGCTGAGACGTGCACACTATTCACTTATTACTGCTGCCTAATCTGAGTAGAATTTAGGGGATGTATCAACCTAGATGGGCAAAAACTGTAACCGAATTCGAATGTGTCCTTCCAGTTGTGGATTTAGTCAGCAAATCACAGAGGCAGTGTAACAGACTTGTGACTTTATCACCAGTGAAAATCACAGGTGTTTGCGTATCACATTATAGTTGTTGCAGGTGGATAGATGTCACAGTCATCACTACTCCGAAGTTACAGTGGTTAGTGGATCTGCACTAGAGCTTGTTACAACGTGACCTGAAGAAACTTTTATATAACTAACTGTTTAAAAAAAATTTTTTTAACGTTTATTTATTTTTGAGACAGAGAGAGAGTATGAATGGGGGAGGGTCAGAGAGAGAGGGAGACACAGAATCTGAAACAGGCTCCAGGCTCTGAGCTGTCAGCACAGAGCCTGACGCGGGGCTCGAACTCACGGACCGCGAGATCATGACCTGAGCCTAAGTCGGCCGCTTAACCGACTGAGCCACCCAGGCGCCCCTATAACTAACTGTTGTAATAATTGATCTCTTTTGTAATCTTTCGTATTTAAAAACATCATTGTGAGAGGAGTCCATAGCACAGAAAGCTTAAGCACCCTGGTTTTGATAAGTCTCAATTTACCTTTTCTCTTGTGTCACGTGTGATGGAATGTAAGAGTGACCGGTCTCTCCTGTCCTGTTAAGTAACACTTCTAGCTGTGTGAAGAGGCGTCTGTGGTACTTGGGGTGCCTTTTCACTCAGCAGTTGATTATCTAGGATTCTAAGTTGGCCATGTCTGGTGTTGTTTTTCTTTCTCTTCTGGAACATTCCTTTACTCTTGCTGCCCTAACTAGAGGGAGGAATACAAGAAGTACTTACAAGATTGAGTCTTGTAAGAGTGTTTCATTGGTTCAGATCATAGATGATTATGATACAGTGTTACAATGTGATATTTGTCTTAGTTGCAGTAGAAAGGGAGAGGCTTTAACAAGGTGATGTTTGAACTGAGTTCTGGGGGCACCTGGGTGGCTCAGTCTATGAAGTGTCCAACTTCAGCTTAGGTCATGATCTCTCAGCTTGTTAGTTCAAGCCCCACATCAGGTTCTGTGCTGACAGCTCATAGCCTGGAGCCTGCTTCGGTTTCTGTGTGTCCCTCTCTTTCTGCCCCATCTCCCCCCCCCCCCCCCCCCCCACGCTGCCATAAATAAACATTAAAAAAAAAAAGCTTTATGAACTGAATTCTGATAGGTGGGTGGGGTGAAGGGAGAAGGGATTCTAAACCAAGGCGACTAGAGACTCAAGGCCTGAGGATGTGGCATGACTCCTTGAAGAGTCACTGTGAGGGTTGAGGCTTTAGCAAGACCTGATTAGACCTGATTAGAGGACAAGATTATCTTCTTTCTTTTTTTTTTTAATTTTTTTAACGTTTTTATTTATTTTTGAGACAGAGACAGAGCATGAGCAGGGGAGGGGCAGAGAGAGAGGGAGACACAGGATCCGAAGCAGGCTCCAGGCTCCAGGCTCCAAGCTGTCAGCACAGAGCCCGACGTGGGGACCGAACTCACGGACTGTGACATCATGACTTGAGCCGAAGTCGGACGCTCAACTGACTGAGCCACCCAGGCACCCCGATTATTTTCTTTCTTGACGATCATCCAAATGTTGGCTATATCCTAGCTTCTGGAACTCTTAGTATGATTTTTAAAATGATTTTTTTTAACGTGTATTCTTTCTTTTGGTACTACTTCTGAGGTAACGTACTACATTAGTATCTGGTCCTCCTGTGGGACTCCTAGCACACTGTCCTTTCGGCACTCGGGTCATCGGATTGTATCAACCCTGTCCCTCGTTGGACCCTCATCACTTCCCATCATATCTCAGAGATTTTGGCTCCTGCTACACTGCCACTCTCTCCAGCAGACTCCTATCTTAAATGCTGTGGCTAGTCATTATAACCCCCTCGCACTCACTGTCCGTTCTAACCCGGACTCAATCAACGCCGACAGCAAAAGGGAAGAAAAGGCCTTTTCTGGCCCCCGCCCACTTGGTACCTGTCCTTTGCCTCCGGGAGCTACTGCCTCAATTTCTCAACTACCTCTTAAAGCCAAGCTCCTCTAGTTGGCAGCTTGGACAGCCTCAGAGTGTGGTGCACAGACCAGCACCATCCGCGTCATCACCTGGGAGCCTCTGGGAAGTACAGAATTAGGCCTCATGCCAGACTTACTGAACCAAACTCTGCATTCCTAGAGGGTCTCCGGGTAGTTCGTGTGCTCACTGAAGTTGGAGAGACATTGGTGTTTACTGGCTTCCTTTAGTTCTCAGTCAGATTATCATACCTTCCTGCCATCTATTTCAAGTGTATAATTCAGTGATTTTTAGTGAATCTACCAAGCTGCACAACGGTTACCACAGTCCAGTTTTCGAACATGAGGGATTGTTTTTAAATTTAATTTTGTGTAAGTTTCAGTTAATGCTAGATGAATAGATTCTAAAGATCTGCTCTACAGCAGTGCCTATGGTTAACAACATGGTATTGTGCCCTGCAGAATTTAAGAGGGTAGATCTAATGTTAAGTGTTCTTACCACAGAAACAAAAACGAAGGGACATGAGGAAACTTTGGGAGGTGTTGGGTGTGTCTGTTACCTTGGTTATGGTGATGGTATCATGGGTGTGTGCATCTGTCTAAACTCAAACTGTGTACATTTAACATGTGCAATTCCTTGTATATTAATTATACTTCAATAAATCTATTAGAAAAAATTTAATTTTATGTTTTAATTACGGAAGACTTTTATGTGCTTCCAACATCAAAACTGTACAACAGTTTCTGTTCAGAGATGCTTAGCTTCCATTTCTGTTCTCCCTGCAAAGCTCTCTCCCTCTGCCTATAATCATTGTATTTGTTTTTGACTCGTCCTTCTGTTGCTTTAAGAATAAGATGACATTTGAGGAGAGAAGAAACTGAGGGAGCACACTATGGTATTTTGTGTCTCAGTTTTTTCCACTTAATTATACATATATTGGAGAGCTTACCATATTTGTAAATAGAGGGCTTCTTCACTCTTTTTTTATAATTGATTTTTATTCTGTGCTATGGATACATATCACTATCTTTTTTTAATTATTGTTATTACAAATAACACTGCAGTAAGTAACTTTGCATGTATATTATTTTGCACGTAGGCAGGTATATTAACAGGATGTATTTCCAGAGGAGGTACTGCTGGGGCAGAGGGTTGATGCCTACATATTAAAAAAGTTTTTTTTTAATGTTTATTATTTATTTTTGAGAGAGACAGAGGGCAAGAGGGGAGGGTTAGAGAGGGAGACACAGAATCCGAAGCAGGTTCCAGGCTCCGGACTGTTAGCACAGAGCCTGGTGCGGGGCTCAAACTCAGGAACCTTGAGATCATGACCTGAGCCAAAGTCGGATGCTTTGTGCACCGACTGAGCCACCCAGGCGCCCCCTTATGCATTTTTGACATGTATCATCAAATCACCGTCCCCAGGGAGGGGTTGTATCATTTTGTACTCCCACATGAGAATACCTGTTTTACCACAGCCTCACCAACAGGGCACGTTGTCGAACTTGCATTCGATCTGATAGGGGAGAAATTTGTATTGTTTTTGTTTTTCCCATGTGATGAGAGTGCTTGAGCATCTTTCTGTATATTAAGAATTGAATGTATTTCTTTTTCTACAGACTGTCTCATATCCCTTGCTCATGTTTCTGTTTGGTTGTTGGGTATCTTAAGTTTTTAAAAAAGGAGTTCTTTATGTATATTAGGGAGATTAGCCCTTTGTGATACGAATTACAGATGTTTTTTCTTTCATTTGTCATCGGTCTTGTAACTTTGCTTAGGGGTGAGTGTGTGTGTATTTGTTTTTACCTTGAATAATTTTCATCCTTTTTGTGGTTAAATTTGTAAATTTTTCAAGTAAATTTTTATAGATAAACTAGTTGTCCTCCAAAGTTTGAAGATGAGGGAAGAGATTTACATTTTAATATTTGAGAATTCGGTTTAACAAAGACTTGTGTAGGAGCAAGAGATAAACATTGAAATGTGCTGTAACAGGAGCTGGTGGATGGTGATTTGCTGGTAGTTTTTATGACTTAATATACTTCAAATATGTTAGGTATGATTTGGTTTACGAGTAACAGGAAACCCAGCTCCAACAAGGTGTTTCAACTTTAAAGGGGATGCATTGGCTTATGTTGAAAATTCTAGGGGTGAGGTGGACTTCAGGTGCCAGCTCAGTTTGGCTGAGACTCTCTTGGTTCTGCCTTCCACTTTGTGTCAGCCTGGCCTCAGTGGCAAAACGGTGGTAGAGGTCCAGGCTTCACATTTCTGTAACACATGGTCCAGAACGAGAGCCAGTATCCAGGATGAGAGTGAACATTTTCTCAGGAGAGTGAGAAAGATTGTTTCGTTGAGGCCCCTGGCAAACCTCCTCTTTGACCTTTTGCCCCAGACTGGATTACCAGCCCATTCCCATGGCCAGGGAGGTATGTACTGAGTGACTTCTGGCAAGGAGATTGGATTCTCTCATGCCCTGATTTCCCTGGAGCCCACTCTGGAGCTGCGAGTAGATAGCAGACAGGAGAACAGATCTACACATAGGTACTGGGTAGGCAACCAAGAGGTGCAGACTACACTGAGCGTCTCACACCGGCTCAGGTGTCAGGGACCCAGATGGAACAGATTTTTCCTTGAGCTCCTGGTGAGATGCAGGAATACAGTGGGGAAGGCAACGCACTGCAGTTGGAGGATGGCCGGGCTGCGTTGTACTCCTGCGCAGTTGAGAAACCTCCTTCCTAGGGGCAGCCAGGGGGCTCAGTCGTTAAGCATCCGCCTTGATTTCTGCTCAAGTCATGATCTCACGGTTCGTGGGTTCGAGCCCTGCATCAGGCTCTGTACTGAGAGCATGAAGCCTGCTTGGGATTCTCTCCCTCTCTCTGCTCCCCACCCCCCCCAAAATAAATAAACATTTAAAAAAAAAAAAAAAAGAAACCTCTCTTTCCTTTGCTCTTGCTGTTTGACTGCTATGAATGCCCTTCCACTTTTTCATACAATTTGGAATTTTTTGTTTGAATCTCTGTCTCCCCCACTGGATTGTGCAATCTTGAGGGCAGAAGCCATCTTATTCACCCATTTCCATCACAGAGCCTGTACATAATAGGCACATTGTGTCGATTTTAAATGAACGAATTCGTTGAGATTGTAGTCCTCTGAGGATTTATTTGAGTAAATGAGATGATCTTTTAAAATCCCTGTCACAAGCCAAATATGGTCGCTGTTAGTTACCAAAGCTCACAGAGGCCGGATTGCCGACTCCTTTTGCTTTTGTTGAGAGGCTCCTTAGAAATTAGTCCCAACCTCGAATCTTGTGCTGTTCCTCTGGGCTTTTCCAAGAGGAGGCTGTGGCTAGAGCTTTGATCATCGGGAGCTAGCTTTGTTTGGAAGCTGCATCTTCCTTGTGCTCATGTCCCAAGCAGAATTGCTCATGCTGTCCCTTGCAGTCCCTTTTCCTTCTTCCCACTTAATCATGGGAAACTGTACAATTCCTGACATCGTGCTTTTCTTTCCTCCGGATCTTGGAGCAGGTGTGCGTGTGCTGGCAGGACCGAGGTCGGGATTAGCTCAGCTTGCTCCGAAAGTGGGGCGCAGGTAGAGCCGGAAAGGCAGAGTCCTGACTGCTGCACGGTCCATTTGCCACTCCTGGTGTCCCTCCGAAGGCTCTGCCCTTTAGACTCTTCTGCTTTTCTCCTTCTTCCTCGTGGCCGCCTCTGCTCGTTGAAGGCTTTAGTCCCTGCCTCCCAGCCTTCCTTCCCACTCCGGTCCTGGCGTCCTCTGGGGAGGTTTTGCGTCCGCTGCACAGCGCCTGGGGCACCTTGGCTTCCTCATCCACCTCCAGCCACCTCCTCCAGTCCACCTGGGGCACGGACTTCCATAGTGGTGCCCCAGGTCTTAGTGGGGGCTGAATGGGCTTCAGCCCTAAGTTACTAGTTCAGTTAGAAACATTGTCCTGCTCCAGTGTGACCTTGGCTCCCGCTTTATTATTTTTTTATGTTTATTTTTTTTACTATTTCGTTTAAAGAAACTTCTTAAAAAGTTTATTTATTTAGAGAGTGCATGAGTATGAGTGGGGGAGGGGCAGAGAGAGAGAGAGAGAGAGAGAGAGAGAGAGAGAGAATCCCAAACAGGCTTCGTGCTGTCGGCACAGAGCCCGATGAGGGGGGGGGGGAGGGGGAAGCTCAATCCCACAAACAGTGAGATCATGACCTGAGCCAAAATCAAGTTGGACACCCAACCCACTGAGCCACCCAGGTGCCCTGACACTTTCTCCCTTTTTGACCCGCGCCTCTCTGGCCATTCAGTACTTCATCCCCTTTGCCAGTTCTTTCTTCCCCACCTACCTCACCTTGAACTGGGCCCTGTTCGCTTTTCCTTGCTCTCTCCTATTCTAAGTCTCTCTGTTTTCTAAAATTGTTTATGTCTTTCCCCCCCTTCCCCAAAGGAAAAAGTGCTTACTGCAGTAAATTAATCCAGTGGCAGGTATGTGCTCTGGCAAAGCTCCTGCTCTGTCACCATCGGCTCCAGATCCCAGACCTTCCTTCTTGATGGTGACTTTTGCCAGTTCCTTCTCCTGTTCCTGTTGCCTTTCGTTGTCTGGACCGTCTGTTGGCGATTGTGGATGTGGCCATGACTGGGTTGGAAGTGTGCTCCCCTCCTCTGCAGAGCTGTGACCTGCTCTGGGGCCCAGGCACTAGCTGGGCTTTGCCCTCTTGTTCGTATTTTAATTCTTCCCAGAACAGAGTTACAAGAGTCTGTCAACTAAGATTTTGTTTCAAATACTCAGCTACTGTTTGTGAATCTGTTGTAATCTGTATTTCCTGTCTGCTCTCTTTAGGTTTGCTCTTTTTCTAGCTTTCTGATTTGACAACATAGGTTTTTATCCCTTTTTCAAAAAGTTTATTTTATTTTGACAGAGAGCGAGCGCACGCACACAAGTGGGGAAGGGGCGGGGGGTGGAGGGAGAGTATCCCAAGCAGGCTCCCCGCCACCAGTACAGACCCCGACACGGGGCTCGAACCCACAAACCGAGAGAGCACGACCTGAGCCGAAGTCGGAGGCTTAATCCACCGAGCCAGTCAGGTGCCCCTAGCCTTTATTTTTAATGATGTGCTCAAAACTGTAGGATTCCTTCTCAGTATTGCTTTAGCAGTCTTCTGTATGTTAGATATATGGTGATGTCATTGTTATTAAGATCTGGATATTTTGTTATTTCAATTTTTAGTCCCTCTTTAACCCTTGAATTTCTAAGCAGGCACTTTTTAGTTTATTCATGGTGTTTAATTTTGTTATTGATCAATTTATTTGCATTGTATGGTCCTAAAATATGTTTATTGATATTCGCTATTTGAAATGTGATGAGACTTTTCTTTGGTCCAGCTAAAATGTTTTCCATGCGTTTTAAAAGAATGTATATTCTCTTTGTTAGGCCAAGATGACATGTCTGTGTGTGCATGTGTGTATATGTGTGTGTGTTTAAGTTTTTAATGGCGTTCGCAGTGTTTGTATTTTTACAACTTTTTTGACTACCAGTTTCTGATGTGATAAGTATCTCTGATTCTGGACTTGTCAATTTCTCTATCACTTTTTGCTTTTTTGAATTTTCTTTTTGTTTATTTTTGAGAGACAGAGAGAGACAGAGTGTGAGCAGGGAGGGGGAGAGGGAGACACAGAATCCGAAGCAGGCTCCAGAGCCCGATGTGGGGCTCGAACCCACAGACCGTGAGATCATGACCTGAGCCGAAGTCAGACGCTCAACTGACTGAGCCGTCTATGCGCCCCACTTTTTGCTTTTTTAAATTCAGAATTGTTAATCTTGGTAGATTGTTCTTTGTGTTGGCATATTGTACTCTTGATCATGTCTAATTTTGCCCAAAATTCTGTTTTGAGGATTGGAAAATCAGTTTATTTTTGTTAGTATTTGCATGGAATGTCTTTCTATTCCTTATTTTTAACTTACATAGTTTTTGTTTTCAATGTGTCCTTTTAAATATTTTCTATTTCATTATTGTCTTTGGCACTTTCTTCTCTGCCTCCCTCTCTCCCCTACCCGCTTTCCCTCTGTCAGGAATCTCGGTTGATTTTTTTTTAAGTTTATTTATTTTTGAGAGAGAGAAAAAAAAGTATGAGCAGGGGAGGGGCAGAGAGAGAGAGAGAGAGAGAGAGAGAGAGAGAGAGAGAGAGAATCCTAAGCAGGCTCCACACTGTCAGCACGGAGCCTGGTGCAGGGCTCGAACCCATGACCTGTGAGATCATGACCTGAACCCATGAGCTGAAATCGGATGCTTAACCAACTGAGCTACCCAGGCGCCCCAGTGGATTTTTTTCTTTAAGTTTTTTTTTTTTTTTTCTGTAAACCTCACACCCAATGTGGGGCTCAAACTCACAACCCCAGAGATCAAGAGTCACATGCTCTTCTGACTGAGCCAGCTGGATGCCCCCGGAGTCCTGATTGATTTTTACTTCTGAAATACACCTTCACTGCCCTCATGGTGCCTCCCCTGAGCACCAGCCGCTCTGACTCGTCTTCTGCTGTGCCGTGCTCCGCTCTAACTCATTCTCTACACAGGAGCCAGTGTGATCTTTAAAAAGCGAATCTGGGGGCGCCTGGGTGGCTCAGGTGTTTAAGTGTCTGACTCTTGATTTCAGCTCAGGTCATGATCTCATGGTTTATGAGTTCAAGCCCCACGTCGTGCTTTGTGCTGATGGCACAGAGCCTGCTTGGGGGTCTCAATCTCTCTCTGCCTCTCCCCTGCGCGCGCGCGCATGCGCGCAGACACACACACACACACACACACACACACACACACACACACACACACCCTCACTCTCTCTCAAAATAAATAAACATTAAAAAATAAAGCATATTAAAACATTAAATTAAAAGTGAATCTGTTCATCACTCCAGCCTAATAAGATCTTTCAGTGGTTTGAGTTGCTTTCAACATTGAGAACAAAGTGGTTGACGTGGCCTGCGGGGCCCTGATCGAGCTGGCCCTTGCTTTCCTTCCATCCTCGTTTCCTTTCACTGTGTCTTTCTGACGTACTGCTTTCCTCTTCGTGTCTTTAACCAGGCCTCCTTACCCTCTTGCCACAGATTCTTCTGTGCTGGCTCCCTTGTGTGGGGGCCCTTCCACTCCCCATCCCCTTTCCCCTTCACTGCGTAATTCCTGCTCCTGCACATCGGAGCTCCTGTGTGGTTTGTGCCAGGCCTCTTACCCTGACCTCTGGACTAGGGCAGGTCTCCCCCTATCGTCCACCAGCTCGTCTCTCTAGCACGTGTCTTGGCAATAATGGAGTAACTTGAATTTGAAGTTTAGTGTCCTTCCTCTCTCCCACCCCCTAAGCCAGATTGCCAGCTGAGGAGGGCTGATTTTCTCCAGTTCACTGCTGGCTTGTGCTTTTGATACGTTATAGGCGCTCTGTGAGTATCCGAATGAATGGAGAAATGTGTAAGTGACCGTCGTTTGTTTCTGGACGGTGGGAACATTAGTATTGTCGAGCATATTGTCTTGTACGTGGTTGGTATTGGGTTAAATGTTCTTAAACAAAGTAATCTCTGATCTGTCTCGTTTGTGTTTTGTGAGCTACTGCATTTAAAGAACAGCCAGCTGTTGTGTGTACCCCGTTTCTCCCTTGTTCCTCTTTCCCCCCACCTTCTCCCAAACAGTTTTCCCCATACACCTTCCCTTAGCACTGGCAACCGATGGAGGCATGAAAGAAAACCGAGAAATCTGTTCAGTTTTAAAAGTCTTCTTGGAAGAAAAGTTTGCTGATCAAACTATTAAGTTTTCCCTGTAAGAATTTGTCCTTCGTTGGTGGCACTAAAAAGGAAAGTTATTCCCCCTGCAGCTCAAAGTAGAGTATGTTTATGGTAGAAAATTCAAAGAAGAAAAAAAATCCCATGTCCAGCAGCGGTTAGTATTTTGTTGTTTTTTTCTGCCAGTCCATTTTTGGTGCTCAGTTACGTATTTTAAGCATAATTTAGGTCCCTGCAGGGGTGGGTGCTCATTAAGTATTTAGAGAATGAACCCAGGTATGGATTCTTTTTCAACTTTAAAATCTCCTGCAGCTCCCTAGTTTGGTTTGCAGATAAGCATTGCGTCTTGTTGATGGTGTTGATAACCTAGAGTAGCTGAGCTTTGTTCTTTTTAGATGAACCTATTAGGTCGTTGTAGAAAGTTGCTTGGGCTAAATTGGAGTCACCGGTGACTGCTTTCTTTTTCTCAGTGTCCAGACCTTCAGTGGTGAAGGCTTTTGGCCCTGACTTAAGATACGTCCAGAATCTGATCACTTCCCACCTCCACCCTTGCCTCCCCCAGTGTAAGGAAGCATCACTCCTCATTTGGGTTATTACTGGGGTGGTTTCTCAGTGGGCTCCCTGCTTCTCACGGTCTCTTCTGATGTTTAACACAATATATAGGTCAGATCAGTTTTTCCAATGCTGAACAGTTTCTGATGCTTTTTCATCATTAGGATCTGGTGCCTTCCCTCTCCCAAGCCCCTGGTGTGGTTTGCTACCTTACCCGCCCTTACTCCCTCCATTCTGTTCCTTGAGGAGGAGCCCAGCGACCCTCAGTCACATGCTTACTTTCCCGGGCCAGCCACAGGGCCAGCCACAGGGCTGCCTCCCCCGCTTCTTCACAGCTCTACCCAAACACGAGCCTGTCAAAGAAGCTTTCTGTTACCCTGCCCGGAAGTGTGCTGCAGTCACCCTTGCCACCTTGGTCTCCCGACTCCCCTTCCCCGTCCCTACCGTTCTCTGATCCTCACGGGTGACTTGTCCGCTGACTGTCCTCTTCTAAAGCCCATGAGAGGAAGGTTTACTGTCTTTGCTGCTGAGGCTCCAGCACCTGACACGGTGCTCGGCGCAGACAGAACTCGGTAAACTTTGAATGGATGGTGAAAGAGATTTGTTATCTCAAGTGACGTAGTTTGAAAATCTTCATTTAGGATGTAGGTAATATGACTTCTCATAAGCGTATTTTCTTTTCTTTTCTTTTCTTTTCGTGTTTTTTTTTTTTTTTCCTTTTTTGAAGTAGGCTCCATGCCCAGGGTAGGGCTTGAACTCACGACCCTGAGATCAAGAGGCACATGTTTTGGGGCTCCTGGTGGCTCAGTCGGTTGAGTGTCCGACTTCAGCTCAGGTCATGATCTTGTGGTTTGTGAGTTTGAGCCTTGTATCTGGCTCTCTGCTGTCAGCTGTCAGCGCAGAGCCTTTTTCTCTCTGTGCGTGCATGCTCTCTCTCTCTCTCTCTCTCTCTCTCTCAAAAATAAACGTTAAAAAAAAAAAAGAGTCACATGTTCTACCCTCTGAGCCAGCAGGGGCCCCCAGGCACATTTTACTTTTAAAATAGGTAACCTAGGGGCGCCAGGGTGGCTCAGTCAGTTAAGCGTCCGCCTCTTGATCCTGCGTCAGGTCTCGATCCTCAGCGTCATGAGTTCAAATCATGCACTGGGCATGAAGCCTACTTGAAAATAGTGGGCGCCTAGGTGGCTCAGTTGGTTACGGCTAAGCATCTGACTTGGGCTCAGGTCATGATCTCACGGTTCGCGAGTTCGAGTCCCTCGTTGGGCGCACTCGTGCACCACTTCGGGCGAGCTCATGCCCCAGCTCGGGTGAGTCCTGCTTCTCTCTCTCTCTCTCTCTCTCTCTCCCCCTCCCCCTCCCCCTCCCCCTCCCCCTCCCTCCCTCCCATCTCTTTCTCTGCCCCTCATGGGATAGTCTCTCTCTCCCCCTGTCCCCCACCCCTCACTCATTTGCACCCTCTCTATAAAATAATAAAATAAAATGTAATATTCACATGATTCAAAATTCAAATGGCCTGCAGTGAAAAGTCTCTCATAACCTGTCCCTAGCCGCCCTGTTACCCTGCTCAGAAGTAACCATTGTGAAGTTCCTGTGTATATTTCCAGAGATGACCCCTGGTCCTACACAAAGAATCTCAGGCATACTCTATTCCTCCCTTCTTTTAAAAATGTAAACTTTAGTATCGGCGCAGTTTTGCACCTTGTTTTTTTGTTGGTTTGTTTTATAAAATGCATTTTGAGGATTATTCTTTGTCAGTGTGTAAAGAGCTTCTTTATTTTGCCAATAGCTGCACAATATCCCATTGTACGAATGTACAAAATGTACAATACTTCCCCTTTGGTTGGACATTGAAGTTGTTTCCAGATTTAGCTATTACAGACTATGCTGCAATAAATAACCTGTGCATATATCATTTTGCCGTGTTGCTAGTACCTGCAAGGAGGAAATTCCTGAGTGGAATTGCTGGGTCAAAGGACATGTGGGTTTGTAATTTTGATAGATACAGTTACCTTGCCTCCCACAAGTTGTTCCAATTAATACTTCAGGCACAACATACTAGTATCTGATCTTTGCCAATTTGGCAGATGAAAAATAGTGTAACACTGTAGTTCGGCGTTTCTTGAACTGTGAATTAAGCGTCACTTCGTGTTCGTAAGAGGCATTTGTATTTTTTTCCTGCATAGCTAACTTGTATCTTTTATTTTTCTTTTAATTGAAATATAGGTTACATATAATGCTACAATAGTTTCAAGTATATGCCTTTTCTGTGAGTTGTCTATGACCTATATCCATTTTTCAACTAGGATTTTGGTCCTTTTATGTAAATTAGCCCTTAATCTGTAGTTGGACTGGCAGCATTTGGTTCCGTTTGTCAGTTGTGTTCTCATTTTGCTCATGGTGGTTTTTCTTGGGTAGAATTATTTTTGTTTTCATAGACAAATGTATTAGTCTGTTATCTTATGGCTGTGGGTTTTGGGTCCCAGTTAACCTTCCTAATTTTATTTTTAAAGATCCTCATGGTTTCTTCTTGTACTTCTGAGGTTTCATTGTTTATATTTGATATATCTTTGATATTGCTGAAATTTATTCTGGTATAAGATATGGAATAGGGTTTCAAACTCTTTTCTTTCCCCCGGAACAATCTTAGGATTTCCTGATCTCTCCTGTCTTTTATGGAAAATAATCTGTCAGCAGTTTTCTCTGAACTTCGAGTGATGTAGACCAGTGGGCCATGATGTCCTGTGTGTTTTTTCATTTTAAGTTATGTTTCTCTTTATCTTATCACTATTGACCTAAAAGTGTTGATTGAGATACAGTCTATCCGTGAGCATTGTTTTAAAACAAATTTTGTAGACTTTTCCTCTGGCAAATAAAAATCAGATAGTAATAACAGGTGCAGTGACGGCTAACATCATGCACTATACTTAGGGAACACGTTCGGTAACTGAGGAGATACAAGGTTTTCCTCTCTTATTTGAGTGAATTATGTTTGCGGTCTCTTAGCTCCCCTGATTAATGCCTGGTAACACCAAATTAATAAATAGGAGGCCCTGATGGGGCTTGATTCTCCTAGCTGGTAGACCCTTTCGTGGACCACCATCTTGTAGAATGTACGTTCTAAAGGTCCTGGCTGTTGGGATAAAGGTGCTTCAGGATCACCGGTATCACAGTCAGCAATGGACCTTCACTGCTTTTGCTCTTTCCGTTTCCGTGCCACTTAGCCTGGCCTTACCTACTGTCCCATCCCTGCTTGCAGTTGTCGTTTTCCCAGGATGCATGTGGCTAACTTTCCCAGGATGCATAATGGCTCATTTTACTCAAACCACCAAATACGAGCTGAGCCTCGTAAGAAAGTTAGCCTTTGAATGGCTTCTTCAAAATCTCTCAGTTCTTGCGATGAGATTCTCCTAATTGGCCAAGCTGACCTTGATGTCCCTGCTTTGTCTGTCTGTCTGTCTGTCTGTCTGTCTTGGTTTTCTTCATAGTGCCGCCTTATGCCTTTCTGCTCAGCCATCCCATTGCCTAGGTATTGGACTTCTTACCTTTACAGAAACTGTCAGGCCCCTCTTCCTTCTCTCTACCCTTGGAGCGGTGGTTCTCTTCTGGGAGGTGTTCAGCCAGCCACGTCAGCACCTCTTCAGAGCTCGTGGGAAGGCAGATTGCAGGGCCCTGGCTCCCCCAGCTGACCCAGAAACGCTGGGGGTGAGGCCCAGCAATCTGGTTAACTAGCCAGTGACCGGTGTGCTGAGGTGTGAGAGCCACTGCCTTATGGCATGTGATTTGAGGCTCTCCTTACAGTAAACCCTCCGTGAAAGCTTCTTGGCTGTTTAACATATAGATTGCGTTAATAGCTTTTGATTAATTTGTGTATCATTACAGCTACCGTGTATTGAACACGTACTCTGCTGGCATTCAGCTGGGCGCTTTCACATCCTCAGATGCTTCGTAAAATAGGTAGTGGCGTTTCCTACTTTAGAGGCGAAGGGAGACGCTGAGGAATGAGGTCACATGCCAAGGCCACACAGCTGGTAAGCGGCACGGGCGATCTGTCAGACTCCAAAGCCAGTGTCCTTCCTAGCACGCACACTGTCTTTCCTACAAATCCTTTTCCCCAAAGAGTGCGTGTGACTACATGGCTGTCATCTGGGCACGTAACAAATGATTGTAATACCCATATTTCTGGATTTCCCTCATTATGTTCTTTCTTTCTTTCTTTCTTCCTTTTTCTTCCTTCCTTCCTTCCTTCCTCTCTCTTTCTTCCTTCCTTCCTTCCCTCCCTCCCTCCCTCCCTTCTTTCTTTCTTTCTTTCTTTCTTTCTTTCTTTCTTTTCTTTCTTTCTTTCTTTCTTTCTTTCTTTCTTTCTTTCTTTCTTTCTTTCTTTCTTTCTTTCTTTCTTTGTCTGTCTGTCTAGAATTTGTTTTTAAGCAATCTCTGCTCCTAATGTGGGGCTTGAACTCACGACTGCAAGATTAAGAGTCCCACACTCCACCAACTGAGCCAGTCGGGCATGCTCATTGTATTACTCTACTGAACAACAGCCTATCAGCTTTTTTGTTTTAAAGGGAAGCATTTGGGGCGCCTGGGTGGCGCAGTCGGTTAAGCGTCCGACTTCAGCCAGGTCATGATCTCGCGGTCCGGGAGTTCAAGCCCCGCGTCGGGCTCTGGGCTGATGGCTCAGAGCCTGGAGCCTGTTTCCGATTCTGTGTCTCCTTCTCTCTCTGCCCCTCCCCCGTTCATGCTCTGTCTCTCTCTGTCCCAAAAATAAATAAACGTTGAAAAAAAAAATTAAAAAAAAAATAAAGGGAAGCATTTTATTTCCTTTTTCTAACATTCATTCGCTTACTGTCTGTCAGAGAAGCAGGTGAGAGAGCCTTTGACGTCATAGTCCAGGCTCTACACATTCACGTACCTGACCATCACATTGTAATGTGCCACGGGTAGTTTTGTGTCAGAAATTAACCTGTACTTTCATTGAGGTACCACACAGTTCTGGCCTCTGAACTTAATTTTTACAACTTTCAAAAATTATGTTGCACTGAATTTTGGTAAAATCTTAATGGACTGAGAAATGTAATTTTGCTGGCTCTGCTTTGGTCCAGCCATGTATGAAAGTGAACAGGTTATCAGAGTGAGCACTTCTTGACCCAGGGCACAGTTGTCATTTCTGGTGAAGGGACAGGGCTTGTCATTTAGGTTCTCTGTGCTCTTTTTTACCTCTCTGACCTCCTCCACTTCTTACCCCCAACACTGACACACATTTTTGGACAGGCAACTAAATAGGAAAATACCTTTATCTTTAAAGATGTGAGGAATCAGGGACGCCTGGGTGGCTCAGTCGGCTGAGCAGCCGATACTTGATCACGGCTCAGGTCACGATCTCCCTTTTGGTGAGTTTGAGCCCTACTTCACTCTGCACTGACAGTGTGGAGCCTGCTTGGGATTCTCTCTCTCCCTCCTACCCTGCTTGTGCTCCTCTGACTCTTTCTCAAAAATAAATAAATAGGGGCGCCTGGGTGGCTCAGTCGGTTAAGTGGCCGACCTCGGCTCAGGTCATGATCTCACGGTCCGTGAGTTCAAGCCCTGCGTCGGGCTCTGTGCTGACGGCTCAGAGCCTGGAGCCTGTTTCAGATTCTGTGTCTCCCTCTCTCTGACCCTCCCCTGTTCATGCTCTGTCTCTCTCTGTCTCAAAAATAAATAAACGTTAAAAAAAAAATTAAAAAAAAAATAAATAAACATTATGGGGCGTCTGGGTGTCTCGGTTGAGTGTCTGACTTCAGAGCAGGTCATGATCTCGTGGTTCACGGGTTCCAGCCCCACGTCGGGCTCTGTGCCGACATCTCAGAGCCTGGAGCCTGTTTCCGGTTCTGTGTCTCCCTCTCTCTCTGCCCCTCCCTGCTCATGCTTTGTCTCTCTCTCTCAAAAATGAACATTAAAAAAATAAGCATTAAAAAAATAAAATGCCTATGAGGAATCAAATGCTTGTTTCCTTGCTAACTCACTATTATTGATTGCATTTAGCAGATGTAAATTGATGTTACTTACTTAGCTCGTACTTACATGAGCGCTTTGTGTTGCCACTCTAACCACTTACACGTTTTAACTCCTTAGCCCTCTGTACGTGGTGGAACTCTTTTGTTACCCTTATTTTCCCATTTTGTGGAAACAGTAGTGTGGAGAGGCAAATAACTAGTCTGAGCTCATAGGGCTGGGAACAGCAGGAGCTGAGTCTGACCCAGCCGTCTTAGCTCCACAGTCTGTGCTCTTAACTGCTGTTCAGAATGTAATGTAGGTTTCCAACCAGATTTTTCTCTAAAACGTTTTTACTCTGTACTTTGAAATGGTGGACTGTTCCACGTTTTTGTTTTTCCAGGTTAGGACTATGTGGAGGATGGGATTGACATGTGAGCTCTCACAGAGAAATAACTCAGGTCCTTTAAAAATGTTAATTAATTGAGGTGTTTGCCGGGGACTCAGGCAGAACGTGTCCTAAAATGGTGGCAGGTGGCCTTCTGGCCTGGGACACTGCGGGGCCTGAACAGCGGCCTCACAGTGCCTTTCCCAGCCTCGTCTTGTCCGGGGACAGGCCCTGGCTGGCTCTCTGTGCTTTGCCATGCTCCTCCTCCTTTGGGGCCCTGGGTCGGCCATGGTCTTGCTGCCTGACCTTCATGCATGTGGCTTGAGGTCCAAGGACTTGTGAGAACAGTACAGCACTTGGACTTGCTGTAGACAATAAGACACTTGGAAATGGGTGTTACGTTGTTCTGTGTCTCTTTAGATTTAAAGACCTACATGGTCGAAGTACCACCCGAGAGACTGTCTTTTGGTCTGTAGCCGCAGGTGCTGCTTATAGGACCTGCTGGTGTTTGGAGCCTCAGCCTTCATTGTGACCACACGCGCCGTCAGGCTGAGCTGCGGGCGGGCGTTTCTTTGGCTGTCAGCATCTGCAGCCTCGCTTAGGGCTCCCGCCTGTCCCGCCATCCTTTCTGCGTTGGCGCGCGTCCCTGCTGGCCAGAGCTTTCTCATCGGGCATTTGACTCTGCTGCAGAGGGAAGACTTTCCGGAAGGCAGTCAGGAAGTTTGGAAGGAGCTGTGGTAGTGGGCTTTGGCCTTGGTTGCCCAGGACACGGCCGGCTTGAAACCGTGAATTATCAAGCAAGCTATTCTCTTCTTAGCCAAGAGAAGGCTGGCAGTGGTCCGGACTTACCTGTGAGTTTTGCGCCAGCTAAATGAGCGTCATTGGGTTTATGCTAAGCTTCGTGAGCTTTGCAGAGTCTTCTGTATTTCTCTACTCTGTGTTATAAATAATAGAATTTCAAGTTCTGACAGCTAGTTACTGTTTGATGTAGAAGCAGGAATGCCACAGGTGAAAGGAGAGGAGACAGAAGTGAGGGCATTGGGTTAGCTTACCCTATGCTCTCCCCGAGTTTACTGGGTATAGCCCACTTACAGCCAATAGGAGCAGAGCTCCAAGTGTAGCTGCTGGGTGAATCGATTTATGATTTTAGGCAGCTTACATCTTTGGTTTTAAGTTGCAGCATCTTTTTATTTTAACTTATTACAATTTTTTTTAATGTTTAGTCATATTTGAGAGAGAGAGGGACACAGAATCTGAACCAGGTTCCAGGCTCTGAGCTGTCAGCACTCCTGAACTGTGAGATCATAACCTGAGCCGAAGTCGGACCCTTAACCAGCTGAGTCACCCAGGCGCCCCTTAAGTTGCAACATCTTGAGAGCAAATGTGGCTTTTTTAAAAGCTCCACTTTTATCTCTGTCCTCTGATTCCATGAATATGAGACTGAACGTTAACCAACATTCATATGAGACCACTGTATATGGAGATCTATTACAAAATTACTCACACTGGGAAATGGATTGCTTCAATCCATAAGCAATCCATTTCTTTGTGAATAGCTTTATATTTAATTTTTAAAGCTAATATTGCACATTAAAATTTGTTTTAATGTTTATTTTTGAGAGAGACCGCAAGCTGGGGAGGGGCAGAGAGAGAGGGTGACACAGAATCTGAAGAGGCTCCATGCTCTGAGCTGTCAGCACAGAGCTTGATGCAGGACTCGAACTCAAGGATCTCAAGATCATGACTTGAGCCGAAGTCCGACCTTCAGCCGACTGAGCCACCCAGGCGTCCCTAATAGTTGCACATTTTTAATTATGTATTTGATTACATGAGATAATGAATGACAAATGGAGTGAAGCAAAAGTGCAGTTGTTGCCAAATGTTAACTTTCGGGTTATGGTTGATTTCTGCCCTCACTGTGGCACTTCTTAATCAGTTCCAAGCTGGTTGGCCTGCTAACCCACATTTAAAATACACTGCTGTCCCCTTTGAGACTATGCATACGATACTGTCCCTATTGAGCCTACCAGTTTTATTTCAGGCCTCAGAGATTTTAGCTTTTAAGTGCTAAAATATTACTGAATGCAGAAAAGCAAATTCCACTGAGTTACTCTTTCAGCTATTTCTTCTGGATTGAGGATAATTTAGGATTGGGTTTTCCTAGAATCTTTAGAAGAGCTTGGGATTGATGATGAGTTCTCAGTTCAATTCTTGTGAGAAAGATGGGGACTCAATTATGAATCTACAGTAGGGAAAAAGTTAGGAGATAGACTTGGAACAGATTGGATTTCCCAAAGAAGCCTCTGGGAAAAGTTACTTTATTTGCCACAGTAGCAAATTAGGAGCGCGCAGTAAGCCCTTCTAACACTGCGGTACTATTCGAAGAGTGAAACAGTAGAACCAGCCATGGCCTGCTTATTTGTCCTCTGAATGATTGGCTCCTTTAAAGAATTTTCCTGTCCTTTCTCATTTCATTGAGTGACATCATTGGTGCCACAGAAACATTAATAACATATTCCAGCGGTCCCAACTGATGTGAAACTTATGATTTGCCTAGTTCAAAATATATCATCACCTGTTGGTGATATATCATCCCATTCATGCATTTACTTGGTGTCACAGTAAGATTTCTTTTATGGTGAATTTTACTATTCACAAAGGCACATATTTTTCTGTGACCCTGCACTAGGCCATGACATGCTTTTAAGCCACTTAAAATAATTTTGAAAGTTTTAGTGGTTTTTTTGGCCTGTGGGTTTTTTTCCTTTTTCTATTTAAGAAATTGCACAAGTAATATATAATTATTGATGAAAAGTTAGAAATCAAGATAGGTAAAAAATTATTACCTAAATACTACCCCTAACCTTTTAATAACCACGTTTCATAGTTTGATGAGTATCTATTTGAATTGCTTTCTTTGCAACTATACGCATATAAATGTATATTGTAAAAGGAATCCTTTTTTAATTATGAAAAATTTCAAACTTACACAAGAGTCGGGAGGATGGTATAATGAACTTCTGTCCACCTGTCTCCCAGCTTTGCCATTTGTCAGCATATGACTAGTCTCACTTAATCGATTCTGTTGCCCTTACTGCATTACTTTTTAAAAAATACTCATTTGTTTTTGAGAAAGAGCGAGCAGCGGAGGGGCAGAGAGTGGGGAACAGAGGATCAGAAGCGGGCTCCGTGCTGACGGTGGTAAACTCGATGCTGGGCTCGAACTCACAGCCCTTGAGATCATGACCGTAGCCAGTCAGATGCTCCGCTGACTGAACCACCCAGGCTCCTGCTTTACTGCATTATTTTAAAGCAAATTCCAAGCATCCTCTCTTCTGTATTTTTTCTATGATACGTGGACTGTTCTAAGAAATGAAACTACATTTTCACACGTTAAAAATTTACATTTGAATATAGTCTGTTCTTTGACAGATTCATAAATATTCTTCACGGTTTCTTGATTCATAAGGATCTTTTTATTAATTTATTTTTAGTTTTTTAATTTGAAATGATTCTATATTCACAGGAAGTTGCAAGAACTATGCATGGAGGTCTCATGTACCCTTCATCCAGTTTTCCTCAGGGGTAGTATTCTGCATAACTATAGTACATATCAGTATCAGGAAATCGCCGTTGGTATAGTCCTCAGAGCTCGTTTGGATTTCACCAGTTTCAGATGCACTAGCGTGAGTGTGTGTGTGTGTGTGTGTGTGTGTGTGTGTGTCTGTGTGTCTGTGTGTCTGTGTGTGTGTGGTTGGTTGCTTCTGTGCCGTCATATCCCATGTGTAGATTCATGTGACCACTACCACAAAAAGATGTTTTTAGTTGGCTTACTCACCTATATTTCCAAACAAGGACCACACATTACATTTAGTATACATACCTCTTAAGTCTCTCTTTTGTAAAAATTACGTTGCTATAATTTCACACTTACAGAAAAGTGACAAGAACAGCGCAAAGAACTCCTATATGCCTGTCACCCAGACTGACTAATTGTTTAAAATTTGCCCATTTGTTTTATCATTTGTATGCTCCCCTCCCTCTCTCCCCCTGCCCCTCTGTGTATGTAAAACATATATCGTTTGAGACTGGCTTGTAGACATCATGTCCATTTCTATCCCCAGAACAAGAATTGTCACTCACATAACCATAGTACATTTATCAAAATCAGGAATATAACATTGATGCATTCCTCTTATCTAATCAACAGTTCACATTAAAATTTCACCAGTTACGGGGCACCTGGGTGGCTCAGTTGGTTACGCATGTGACTCTTGGTTTCCCCTCAGGTCATGATCTCATGGTTCGTGAGTTTGAGCCCCGTATCAGGCTCTGCACTGGCAGCATGGAGCCTGCTTGGGATTCCCCCTTCCCCTCCCCCCCTCTCCTTCCCCCCCCCCCGCCCCACTTTCTCTCTCTCCCTGCCTCTCTCTGTCCCTCCCCTGCTCGCATCAATATGCACACTCTCTCTTTCAAAATAAATAAACATTAAATTTTTTTTCACCAGTTACCCTAGTGCTGTTTAAAAAAAAAAAAATGTTTTTTTAAAAATGTTTGTTTACTTCTGAGAGAGAGAGAGACACACACAGAGCACAAGCAGGGGAGGGGGAGAGAGAGAGAGAGAGAGAGAGAGAGGGAGACACAGAATCCAAAGCAGGCTCCAGGCTCCGAGCTGTCAGCACAGAGCCTGATGTGGGGCTCGAACCCACAAACCGTGAGATCATGACCTGAGCTGGTCTGGTGCTTAACCGACTGAGCCACCCAGGCGCCCCACCCTAGTGCTGTCTTTTAAAAGTCATTTTTTCCTGGTTGGGGTCCCGTCCAAGTTCACACACAGCAGTTAGTTGTAAGCTCTTTAGTCTTGTTTAGTCTGGACCTGTTCCTTAGCCTTTTCTTTGTTACCATGATCTTGACATTTTTAAGAGTTCAGTTATTTTGTAGAATCCCTCTCAGTTTGGATTTGTCTGATTTTTTTTTTCATGATTAGATTCATGGGCTGCATTTTGGGGAGAAATACCACAAAACTGATGTTGTTGTGCTCATCTCAGGGCAGCATGTCAAGAGGCACATGATACTGATTTGCCCCAGTATTAGTGGGCAAATTAATGTTAACCTGATTAAAGCTGTATTTACTAAATTAATCTGTTGTAAAGTTCCATTTTTCTCTTTGTAATTGAGAGGTAATTTGTGAGGGGACACTTTGAGACTATGTAAGTATCCTGTTTTCTCATTAAACCTTTATCCACTAGTTGTAGCATTCATTGATTTTGGCTGAACCACTTGTTATTGTGTTACTATCATAGTTGTAAATGGTGATTTTCAGACTCCATTATTCTTTCCTCCTACGTTTGTTAGGTGTTAGTCTAATCTAAGGAAGAGCTTTCTTTTCTCCATTTATCGATATCAGTATAAACTCAGATTCTTACTTTATTCCATGAAAATTCTGCAGTATTATTTTGATGTATTTTTTTAAAAGTAATCTCCAACCAATGTGGGGTTCAAACTTGCAACCCCAGGATCAAGGGTCACGTGCTCTACCGACTCGGCCAGCCGGGTACCCCTCATTTTGATGTTTGAACCGTCCCATCTTTGTGTAATGGTAGCCCCTCTGCCTTGCCCCCTAAGTCTTTTGGGCCCAGCTTTTGTAGTCTTTGATAGCTTTCTTGCCCAGAGGTACAAAAAGATGTTCCACGTTCATTTTTTGCCCCATACCTGGTATCAGGTTCTGGGAGCCTTGGTGACTTTAAGTGGCAAATACTGTTCAAGGCAGAGTCTAGGCACCAGAAGTTGCTATTTGGTCATTGCATCTATACCCTTTTATTGCACACAGCTAGAAAATGCCTTTTTTTTTTTTTTTTTTTTTTTTTTTTTAAAGAAAACACACACACACAGTTTTCTATTGGTCTTTCCTAGTCAATTTTTTGAAAAGGTTTATTCAGGGGCGCCTGGGTGGCGCAGTCGGTTAAGCGTCCGACTTCAGCCAGGTCATGATATCGCGGTCCGTGAGTTCGAGCCCCGCGTCGGGCTCTGGGCTGATGGCTCAGAGCCTGGAGCCTGTTTCCGATTCTGTGTCTCCCTCTCTCTCTGCCCCTCCCCCGTTCATGCTCTGTCTCTCTCTGTCCCAAAAATAAATAAACGTTGGAAAAAAAAAATTTAAAAAAAAAAAAAAAGAAAAGGTTTATTCATTTTTGAGAGAGAGAGAGGGCGAGGGTGAGGGGAGGGGAAGGGGCAGAGAGAGAAAGAGACACAGAATCCGAAGCAGGCTCCAGGCTCCGAGCTGTCAGCACAGAGCCTGACGTGGGGCTCGAACCCACAAACCATGAGATCATGACCTGAGCTGAAGTCGGACGCTTAACCGACTGAACCACTCGGGTGCCCCTCCTAGTCAAATTTAAGATGAATGATTTTACACTTATACCTCTTATGTGCAAAGTCTCAGCTCCTAATGACATTCACATAATCAGCTTGCTTCTACAAGGTATATTCAAAATAACGATATACCGTTATTACTAACAGTGTGATTACAGTATGAATACGATTTTAAGATGTCTTTGCAATTTTTTTTGTCTTTAGAATCCTATTTTTTATTGTTTCATTTTTCCACTTAATAAAGCATATAACATCCTTCTTTGCTAGTAAGTAAATATCTTCACTTTAAATGGCTACATGACATATTTACCAATTTCCTTTTTGGAACACACAAGATGTTAATAATGTTTCAGTGTAAACAGAGTTGAACTGGCTGTCTTTGTACATGTGTTTGCTCATTAAAATTTTTTTAATTCAGGAATAGCATAAAGAAAGAAGTGTGTTAAGTGTAAAGCTGTGTTAATTTGTCACAAAGCAGAATCAATCCCAGATTTAAGGAACAGCATTCCTGGCCAACCAGCCCTATGGCCCCTTCCCCACGCTCTTCAAGGGTACCCACTGTTCTCACTTCTAGCATCGCAGATTAGTTTTCCTTATTTTTGAACTTTATATAAATGGAATTATTATATGCTTCATTTATATTTGGCTTCATTTAATATATTTTTTGAGGTTTATCCACATTTGTTCTCAGTGTAGTTGCATTCCATGGTTAGCCCGCTCTTTATCTAGCCTCCTATAGATGGACGTTTATGTTGGGCCAGTTGGGGGCTACTACAAATTATGTACTTGAAAGATAGGCTAAGGATGCATTCCTAGGAGCTCAATTTGTGGTTAGAGGAAGGGAGGCATTTGCTACGTGTTGCCAAGTTGCCCTGCATAAAGGCTCTGCCAGCTTATGCTCCTGCAGTGGTGAGGGGAGGCCAGCCTCTCCACGTTCCTGTAGGTGCCAGTTTTGCTGGTCCACGTCTTGAAACAGGCTGCTGTTGCGCTGCTTGGCCAATGGTACATTCCAGGTGCCTGGAGGGGCTTTTTCTAATCTGGCAGGGAAAAACCATCAGAAACGTCTGAGTGGCTGTTACTGAGGTGGCCTATGAGAAAGTTACGCCCTCAAAGCTTTGCATTAGCTGGGGATAGATAAGACATCCCTGACAAGTGACTGAGCACAAGTGCCGAGCGCGTAGTTCCGGTGACGCTGTAAAACGGTAGATGAAGGAGAGGTTGGAACTTTTCCTGGTGCTGGTGTTGAGGGCAGGTCAGCTCTCCCCTGCTCCACTGATCTGAGGCTACTCCCTTCAGCTGAGCTCTGGCTGATTAGAGACGAAGTCTTTGAATCACAGAGGCTAAATAGAATGTTTTGGCCACGGCTTTTAGCGGCTCATCTCCATGGTGTAAGAGAAGTTTAGTGTTTGTTCATTCTCTTTAGCTTTCTTGCTTTCTGTTTGGAAACACGGCATCGCACTGGCTCCAGAGTGCTGTCATTTGATATATAATTACTAGAGCACTTCGGTGCCAATTAAAAGAAAAATTCGTCTGTTACAGATTCAGTAGTTCATTGTTCCAACTGAGATTGGGTGATTGGAAAAATAGCAGTTTGGGGCTAAAAGCACAGTTCTACGCTCTGGGAAACGTCGGGCAGACCACCACCCTTCCTTGGGCCTCAGTGTCTCAGTAGGATGAGGAAATGGGAGCTGGAAGGTTGCAGGGCCTCTAGACAGTTGGGGATTTCGGGTATTTCTGACTTAGAATGGGAGTTCCTCTGCAGATTGCTGCTTAGGTTACAAAGCAACCTGAATCGGAAAATTTAAAAATCCTCTTGGTGCCGTGCCAAGCACCACAAGCTCGTGGATGGCCTCGGTGTTAGGAAGATAGCGCGGCAGTCGTTGAGCGGCACATAGGAAGTACCCACTGCCTCCGAGGGGCCTGCAGTTTCCCAGTGTCGCAACGCTTTAGGTCCAAGGATTCTCCGCCAAGCCCCTTTAAGGGGAAACTTAAAAAAAAAAAAAATTTTCTGAGAATTTGAAGTGAGTATCTTTTGCAGAAATAAAACACCTTGCCTTTTCTTCCATTTGAGGTGTTGGTATTCCCTCAGGAATAGGAGTGCATATTTTGTGCATATTTAACAGAGGGTTTAATAAAAAATAGGTCATTTGTGTATGTCAGCATTTTAATGTGATGAGATCTGGTGTTAGCATGTGGGCAAACTGAATTCAGCTGATGTCGATTCGTGGTTTTTCTTTAACGAAGAAATCCGTGTTCCATTAGCCTAAGCGGCGGCAGCCATTTGTAGAATCTCAACACCACGGAAGAGCCTTGACCTGAGCGTGGCGTTCGGCTCGAGAACTTGGAGAGTTGGCGAAGAAGTGGTGGTTCGGCGGCTTGTTCAGTTCATCTTTGAGAAATCATCCGAGGGTAGGGGAGTCGGTTTTTGGGTGACAGGCTGCCTTGGGGAAAATGACACGGGATGACAACAGACGCTTGCTGTTTCAGCAGGTCCTTGACGGCAGTGCCGGGCCAGGGGAGAAGATGCGCCAAGTAATCCCGTCCTGCTTCCTCCTCGAGGCACCCCTGCCCCGCCCTGCGCCCTGCCGACCTGCTCCGCTGACCTCCCTCCGGAGAGGGAGCCTTCCCTGCCCCTGTGGGAAGCGTTTCTCTGGAGACCGGGAAGCCGCGCCACAGATTGTCGCTGTGAAAGTTCAGTGAGCGTATCTTGTGCGTTTTGTGAGTGGGCGACTCTTCCCGTTCTGGAATGACGTAAGGGTGGCGCCCCTCACCTTTTACGCCTCATTTGCCTGTATTCTGAGGACGTCCGGCCCGCTGGCCTTCCCGGCTCTCTCCCTCCACGTTCTCCGGCCCGGCCGTGGCCGTGCCCACAGGGCAGGTCTGAGGTGGGGGCTCTGGGCGCCCCTTCCAGGGTCGGAGCCCAGCGGAAGCCTGCTAGCAGGTGTCACCCGGCATTTTGTTTGTTTTTAGTAACGGGGAGGGGTCGGACATCACGTGGGCATGTGCTGTTAGAGGAGGGAGGAGGCACGGAAGCTACGAAAGGGAAGGTGCTGTCTTGTTGGGGAAAATTCCGTAGAAAGGAGACCATGCCCTAAACTTGGCTTCTCCTGTTGTCTTTGTCCAGGAAATTTAGGGCAGAAAGAACCCTGTTTTCCTTCTGTATACTTCTTTGAAGGTATTAGTGAACGATGAGGGTTTTCAAAGCCTGTCTGTGGTCGGCAGCAAATCCTCACATATGCACAAGGAGAAACGTGAGTTGAAAAGAGAACTAACTTTTCTCAAGTGCCTTTGAAGTGCCAGGCACGACTCTAGCCTGTTCCCTCCTGTGAACGAAACAGCCCTGCGGGGTGGATGCACTGAGAAGGGAGCCCTGGAGTTTGGGCCACACCGATCAAGGCTGGGGTGTCTGATTCCCACCCGGGCGAGTGATGGGGTTGCAGATCTAGGTGCGGCCTCAGACGGTGCCTCGTCAGCTGCCCGTCGGCGCCCCGTGGCCAGGAGCACAGGGGCCGGACTCCGCCTCGTCTTGACTGCAGATTCTGTTTGCCTCCTTATAAAATGCAGGGGCAGGAGTCCCCGGCACACAGATGCGTAAGGAGGGCCAAAAGAACCGACGCGCAGAGGTGCTTTGCAAGCCGGACAGTGACATACTGATATTTGCTCACGGAGATTGTTTTCTTTCACAGACGGGCACCCAAGAAGACGTTAGTTGTTGGTTGGGAGTTTGGTCAGCAGCAGACCACACATTTACTTTTTTTTTTTTTTTTTTTTTTTTTTTTTTTTTTTACCTCCCATAAGTGTTTGTTTATTTTTGAGAGAGACCGGGCATGCTGGGGAGGGGCAGAGAGAGGAGGGGACAGAGAATCCAAAGCAGGCTCCGTGCTGACAGCAGAGAGCCCAGTGTGGGGCTCGAACCTGTAAACCGCGAGACCGTGACCTGAGCCAAAGTCGGATGCTTAACCGACTGAGCCACCCAGGCACCCCCACATATTTGCTTTTATGTACTTCTGGCTGTGGAAGTTTTTCCTTCCGCTTTTAGAATTGTTTCATTTCTGCAGTAGATATTAATGATACTGTTTACACCCCACGCCCTCTATTAGGTGTTGGAGATAGAGCGGTGAAGGAGGCAGATAAGTTTCTGTCCTTTTTGAAACACTGAAACTGTACAGATGATTGACACTTTCCTCCTGTTGGGAGAAGAGATCCCAAACCTGGTTGACTTCTTACTGCCCCGATACATATTTTAAGTCCGTGTTAGATAACTCTTTAAGTACCACTCAATTATGCAGATATTTTGGGAGTAGCTGTTGAGCTGAAGAAACCATGAGAAAGGTGGATTGGGTGGGGGTTTCGCACGATCAGCCTTTGTTTCTGCTTCCGGGCAGGGGGGCAGTGAGGACGTTTGAAAATCACTGTGGTGTTTCTGTCAGAGCCCGGGGTATTTTCCACTGTGGGGAAGAGCGCTTTGGTTAAAGAGTACTTTGAGCTTTATTCACAAAGTGAATCTACCTCAGTTCTGAGTGGCTGGAGTTGCATTTATCCGCATCTGGGACTCGGAGGGCTCCTCCACTTCCCCACGCGTCGTCCAGGATGCCCAGCTAGGTGTGGTCCAGCCGCAGACCCTGGAGACCCCAAGCCTCCACCCCCCAGGGAAACTGGAACAGTCTGTAATCTGGCTTGTTTTGGATCCCAGGTCTTGAGATAGGACTCCAAATGTTCCTTCTTTCCAAGTAGGTGATCCTTTGTGGCCCTGGGAAGTTGTCCCTTGTTCATCTCTGGTTCCTGTTTTGGTCGTCTGAGATGCGGTCAAGAGGAATGATCATAGAAAGCATGGTGTCAGTTCTCTTCTGACTTAAAAAATTTTTTTTTTCAACGTTTATTTATTTTTGGGACAGAGAGAGACAGAGCATGAACGGGGGAGGGGCAGAGAGAGAGGGAGACACAGAATCGGAAACAGGCTCCAGGCTCCGAGCCATCAGCCCAGAGCCTGACGCGGGGCTCGAACTCACGGACCGCAAGATCCTGACCTGGCTGAAGTCGGACGCTTAACCGACTGCGCCACCCAGGCGCCCCTCTTCTGACTTTTAAATGGCGTAACGGAGACCTTTGTGTCACCGGGGCTGCTCCGGCTATTTTCGACCAATTCATTTGGGCCTTCAGTGACTCAGCAGCCTCCTGACTTTTTTTGCTTTTAAAAGGAGCTGGACTTACACGGTGTATGGAATGCAGTTAACATTACAGCCGGTGCATGTGGCCCGTAGTGATGGCGGTCGGGGAAGGTCAGGCGAAAGCGTGCTCCCCAGAGGTGAGATGAGGAGGTCAGGACACTGGGGACGCCGTGAGCAGGATTGTATGGACGCTGTGCATGGGGAAGGTATTCTGAGCGAAGGTAGGGGTGTGAGGAAAGGCCAGAAGGTGTAAAGAGGACAGGCAGCGTGTGAACAAGTACCTCTGGAGGGCGTGGGGGTGATGAGGCCACGGCAGCGAGGCCCGTGGGTGCCAGGCCAAGGGGTTTAGCCAGCGCCGGGGCAGAGCCACGGAGGTTTGAAATGGGAGGGTGACCGAAGGCTTCACGAAGATGAATCTGGCGTAGTGTGTGGGATGAGTTGGATGTGCAGAAATGGGTGGAGGGTCTCTCTTCTGGCAAGTTCTGTGGGACTAATTCTCCCTGAGGTGGTTCTCAGATGGGGAGGGAGAATATCAAATGTAGGAAAATCAAAGCCCGCCTTGATTAGCAACACTGCCACCTCCCGTGTATAATATTCTGACGTGCACTTTTCAAAACCGGTCTTTCGGAGATATTTTCCATACCACATAAAATGCTTCTGGGCGCTCAGGAGGGTCAAGTAGCAGGTTGCCATGAAGGGGGCTCCGCGCAGGCCCACATGCCTTCTCGGAGTTCCTCTAAGGGCTGGGCCAGGGTGCGGGACCCTGACAGTGGCGAGTAGGCCCGCTGAGCCTGTGGGGGCTTTCCTTTTGCGGGGCGTTCCCCAGCAGGCCGGGTGGGGGGGGGGGGGTCTGGGGTGCAGATGTGAGCCGGAATAAAAGGGCTGCTTCTGCAGACCTTTGTGATACTGGAAAGGGAAGCGTGACATTTTAGTGTGTACTTCTTGATCGAGGATTTTGATGAGCAGCTCGTGTCTGTAGTAGGAATTCTTAAGCCATCATTGAAAACTTTCCTGTTGAGAATGAGACACTGACAAATTATTTGTAATCAATGACTCCTTACGCAGAAACGAATGAGCATGGGTAGGATTTAATCTCACCCCTGAAAAAGGGAGATCGTTGCACTTTTATGCAGGTAGCAGACACTGAGCATTTGTGACAGACGGGATGCTCTGTTGGGGCTGAGTAACCAAGTGTGATCTAATTCTTAAAATCGGTAAGATTTTTTAACTATGTTGCACTGTAAGTTCATGTTTAAGAATTCAGGTAACTGGCAGTAATTAGGATGCAGATACATTAAAAACATCTCAAGTGTCGATAACTTATCTGTGCAGAAGTCGCCAGAAAGCTGCAACACAAAAACTGATTTTATGGAATAATACAGTGGTAACTACTTAATGAAGAAGTTCTCCTTAAGGGAGTTTTTATTATAATTTTTATTGTAATTGTAATTTTATTGTAATCAATGATAATGGACATGAAACAATACTGTAATAGTGTAAGTGATTAAATACTAAATTCTGTGGAACAAATTAAGTACTTGAGAGTTCGGAGGAAGGAGCCAACCCAAAGAATGGTAGTTGGGAAGAAGCCTGTTGGAGGTGGGGGGCTTGGACCACTGGGTGAAATTCCCCAGCTGCAACCAGCGGGGCGGCCTCCCGAAGCCAAGAGAGAGGGGCCGCCAAGAAAGAGGGGCCGTGAGCCTGCAGCACCCTCAGGACCTGCCCCACCAGGCCCTGGGGCCGGAATATTCCTGCAGCAGTTCCTGCCCCCTCCCCCGGAGGGGTGGCTGAGACTACAGATGTGATGTGAGGCTGCCGGGGCCCAGGAAGTGTTCCGCAGGCGGAAGTCGTGTCCGGCCTTCCACACTCTGGTGTGATGGAAGGTGAGAAGCTCCTGAAGGGTCTGACCAGAGAGGTGGGACCTGACAGGGGCAGATTCATAGAGGCGGCTAGCGGCTGAGTTGTGTGCGCATGCTCTGTGCCTCAGATCCGTTGTCAGGGGGCTTTCTTCTCGGAGAGGAAGGGAGCACCTTGCCCCAGGCCTCCTGGCTGCCCAGAGGGGAGCCTGCCTGGCTCCAGAGTCCGGGTTCTTTCTCCTGCCAGACTGCGTCTGCCAGGGAAGCCACCTGTCAGGGACTGATGACCCTGTGCAGAAGAGGTGTGGCCCACTCAGGTAGTTACTGCCACTACTAAAAAGGTGTGTGAGCTCACCGCCCTCCCCCCCGCCCCCCCCCTGCCCCCGCCCCGCCCCGCCATCCCCAAAGAAGAGGGGAAGAGGAGGAAGAAGAAATAGGCCACCAGTAAGCACATCAGTGGGAAAAGGGAACTTGAGGATTGGCTGAAGAAGGACAAGATGAGTCACAGATGGTGGCACGGTTTGAACGAAGGCAGGTTCCAGTAACCTGACTTTCCTCGCTCTGGGGTTGGGCTCCAGAGGGCTCAGGCCCCAGTGGCGGATCCTTATGGGTGGGTACAGGCCCAGCGGTCACTTGAGGCTCCGAGGTAATCCCTGCTTGCGGTAGGCGCCATGTTGCCTGGCGGGTTGTGCTGTTCTGGTTCTAGTACGATGGGTGCCGTGGGGGGTGGGGACGGGAGTGACCTCAGGTAAGAGGTGTTCTGACTGTTTCTTGGGCCTGCGTCTACTTTTGTGCCTTCTAGAACAGTGCCTTTCACCAATGTTGAAGGACCAATTTTAAAAATTTCCAATCCATTGGAACTGATACTTTTCTAAAAATAAAAACAAAATTACTGGAAAACAGAATTGAAAAAGATGTGCAGAGTATAAATTCTAATTTTTTTATTAGAGTCGACAGATACAAAATTACCCTGATTGCCATAAAAAGTTTCTAAATGTTCTTTTTTTTGAAAAAAAATTGTTTTTAATGTTTATTTATTTTTGAAAGACAGAAAGAGACAGAACATGAGCAGGGGAGGGGCAGAGAGAGAGCGAGACACAGAATCCGAAGCAGGCTCCAGGCTCTGAGCTGTCAGCACGGAGCCCGACGCGGGGCTCGAACTCACGAACTGTGAGATCATGACCTGAGCCGAAGTCGGATGCTCAACCGAGTGAGCCACCCAGGTGCCCCTAAATGTTTATTCTTAATTTCTGTGCTCAATCTTGACTGCAGACCAGTAAACTGTTCACAGACTGGTACACTTTGAAAGCAGTGATCTAGGAAGAAAATTGTTAAGCAAATTAGTAAATAAGACGTTTGGGGAATATTTACACCATTTAAGAGTAGAAGTGTTTCAGTTGGCATTTAAAATACTTGAGGCGTTTGTGCACATATGATCTAATTCCAGATGACGTCTTTTCAGTAGAGTTCCTTGGTGGGAGGCGGGGATGTAAAATAAGTCTCCCAAGAACTGAGGCTGATGTGGTTACTGTGAGGGATCTGTAAGGGCGATTCTGTACTAGTGTTGATACTTGGAACATCCAGTCCAGAGCTTTCACTTCCTCTGTTGTCCCTGAGAGCCAGTGTGTGTTCTTTTGCTCATGTATGAGCATTAAACAGTAGTATGTTTTCTCTGTCAGTTTTTGGCTTGCCTTTGAACTGATTTTTATAGTTTTGGGCATAATTTTAGATATATTCTTGAAGGGGGAAGTTCCCAAAGCAAGCTCTAAAAAAAAAAAAAAAAAAAATTCCCAAAGAGTTATACCTGCTGATATAGAGATCATGTAGCAACTTAATCGTTCCTATTTCAGATTTGTTTTTTGTCACTAGCTGCCAGTGGTTTTTCACTTTCTGTTTTGGGCACTTCTGACGTTTGCTGATACCCCTTTGCTCTGGAATGATTTGCTGTGGTCCCTTAGCCTAGCTGCTTTTTCCCTGCCTTTAGGGTCCAGCCCGGGGGTGGCTTCCCACAGGCACCCTGTCCCTGTCTGGGGGGGTGGTGGCTTTCTCGGCCTCTGCAGCCCTCAGCCCTCTGCTGAGCACGGCCGCCAGCCCACCTCCATGCTGACTCCCAGCCCCGCCGGCCCCTTTTCCTCCTTGCTGCAAAGTCAGCTCTTCCTTGTGTTTTGTGTCTTTATGTTACACTTTGCAGGGCTCTTTCATGTATATATTCTCTTATTTCATCCTCCAGACAATCCCATGAGGTTGGTAGAACAGAGATTCTCATCTCCGTTTTAACTGAGGTGAGGCTGGGAGAGTGTCCGCATGGCATGTATCTTCGTTCCTTTGCCCTGTGCTCTTAGAGTTCCTGTTCCACTTGGTCCAGACTTCCCGATGTTGGGGTTTCGAGTTTGCTCAAAGATGCCTATAATTTTGAGGTCCTCCTTTCTACTCAGTATTTATGTGTGTTATTTGAAAAAATGAAACATTAGACTACTCAGCACAGTGGCACAGGCCCCTTTGGAAGAAAGAAATCTTTAGAGCCTAGCACAGGGGTTGGTCAGCAGACAGCCGGGGCCATGGCCCCAGAGCAGTGCCCAGGGCCGGAGTGGTCGTGTCAGAGGACACACTCAGCAACCTAGTTGTCTGCGCCTGTGACTTTCAACTAAGACTGGAGGGTGGTGTCCTTTATTTCCACAATATCAGCCCAGCGTATTAGATGGCATGGAGCATTTCTCGTGAAGGAAAAAAGTCGTACTTTTAGGGATTGAGGGGGAGGTGCAATGAAAAATCACTTTTGGTCCAAGTCAGAAGTCATTTGCTTCTGACTTTGGGGTGTGTTGGGTGTGTGTTCCTCCCATGTCCTTTATGGTCAAACAGACCAGGGTTCTACATCTAGCCACTTACTTAGGTAGGTATGGTGACCGTGGCTGAGTTACGAACCTCCCTAAGCTTGTTTTCTCTCTGTAACATGGGGCAGTATTCTCTGCTCTGAATGATCATCGTAAGGGTAAAAGGCGATGTGTGTCATGCACCTCGAGTGTGGACTCAATAAATGAAAGGAACCCAAAAGCTAATACAGAAGAGGGACCGTGACCCAGTAAGAAGGCTCTTGCTTATAATTGGCTGCAGCAGTGATTCTCAAATCTGAGTGGGCATCGGAATCACCTGGAAGGCTTGCTGGGCCCACCCCTCTAGTTTCTGATTCATTTGGTCTGGGGTGGGGCTTGAGAATTTGCATTTCTGAGTTTCCAGGTGATGCTGCTGCTGCCACCGCTGGCCTGGGGACCACACTTTGAGAACCCCTGGGCTACAGGTAACTCACCAATGAGCGTTTAGATGCTGTAGATCTGTTTGCAAGCTGAGTTTTTATGTGGTTAGAGGTACTCTGCTAGAAAATGCTTGGAATGAATGCATTTTACAAATCTGAATTTAGCATCTCAAGGATTTTCCCTCCTGAAGTCCAGGAGTCTTTGTTAAAGAGATTTGAAGAATGAGTCGTGAAAGTAATAGTTGTAAAGAGTCTAACGTTATCAAATTGGCTAATGTGTGTGAAAGTGCTTTTACAAAATGCTGAAAACTGAAAAAAAATTTTTTTAAATACCTTTGTTTTTAAGATTGAACATCATAATAGAGTATAAGATAGTGTAACTGTTAGATTTCTCATCTCAATGTGCTGTTTACCGTATGTATTTTTCTCTTTCTCCTCCAGGCTGCTGACTTGAGTAAACCAATAGATAAAAGGATATACAAAGGAACACAGCCTACTTGTCATGACTTCAACCACCTAACAGCCACAGCAGAAAGTGTCTCTCTCCTAGTGGGCTTTTCCGCAGGCCAAGTCCAGCTTATAGATCCAATCAAAAAAGAAACTAGCAAACTATTTAATGAGGAAGTAAGTAGCACCCTGTCTTAGCCGTTAAGAATCCCTTTAAGAATTTACACATTCTTACCAAGGGCAGTGGGCCTTCGTTTCCACATTGGGCCAAGCCCATTTCTCACTCTTTCAGCCGTCCTACCTAGTGTTACCCTTTCAAATGTGGTGAATTAACTCGTTGAATTCTACCTGTTCTTCCTTGGGATAACGGTTTTATGCGTTTTTTTTATGGAGCGTGCTCAGGTGTCTAGAGCAGGTGCTTTGAAACTCTTTCATAATGGGGGCAGGGATGAAGCTGATACTTGGTGTTTTATCATTTAAATAAGAAAATACAGAACTCCAGACCTTGTTCACATCACCAGAAAATTTCATGCAGATCAAAGAACCTGATAATAATTCCTTAGGCTGCTTAAATTGTAGCCCAGCCTTTTGTGTCTGTGTTTGACACGTGTTTGGCTAACGAGTAGTTTTTTTTCTCTTAAATGTTTGCTGTAAAATCACCTTTGACATAGTTTGAAGTCCTGGCACTTAAAATTGGATCACATGACACAGCTTTTGCCAGTGTTACAGCATGTGCTGGGTTTCTAGTATCTCCAGTTTTGCTCTGGAAGGAGCCGTGTGTTCAGGAACATGTCAGAACTGTTAAACATGGCAGATAGAAGTTGCCAGATAGATTCTGTTTGTTAAAGCTACCGGAGTGGCTTTTTGGCCCCAAGAGTTGCCATTGCAGATTCGATGTTCTTCAGTGTGACTCTCCCGGCAAATGGAAAAGATACAGTGGGCTTGCTGACGTAGAAGCCCCGGGTCCGCTGCGTTAACTTGTCCCCTCAACCCTGATGTGCGAGGGTCAGGTCACCTGGGATCCCTCAGGAAGGACAGGTGGTTTTGCACTGTTGCCTGGTTTTGCTGTCATTAACTTGGAACAGAAGTGCGTTATGGATTCTGGTTTATAAGAAATAATTCTTTGTGGGCAGGAATATTCAATTTGACGCAAAGTTGCAGTTAAAATTCGGATTCTTTTGTAGTTGTCACGGCATGCCGCTGTCCACCCCCGCCGGTCCCCATCCACCGTCTCTGTCTGGCATCGCCAGCGGATTCGGCGAGATCTTGTGAACCACGCCGTCTCCGCTTCTGGTTTCATCTGAGTTGACTGGAGACGGGACTTGCCATATGGACTGACAGAACTATAGAAGAGCAGTATTTACTCCGATTCTCTGTTTTTAAAAGTCTTAAGTAGAAAATGGTTTTATTGACCGACGTATTTTATTAATAGTACCTGGGGAAGTGATCTCTCACTAGCCCAATGGTTTTGTTGTTGTTGTTTTATTTTTTGTTCTGTTTTTTTTTTTGGTGGCCATTGGCGGGGAGCAGCCGGCCTTCTCTGCACGTGCCACCAGAAATTGAATTTGGTTTGTGTCTGGGTGGGGGACACAAGGAGGAGAGATTACATACAGCCACCTAAAGGGCTGTTGGTTAAACGAGGTCGGGGGATGCTCTGGCTGAGGATGGCACAGGATGCCACTGAGAGAACAAGAAGGGCTTGTGTGTCATCACGGGGGAGGTGGGAGGCTCAGGGCCCTGAGGGCATCGGCTGCATCCGTCCCCTGCTCTGGACAGCGGAGGGATCGCAGGCTAGGAAGCAGCTCCTCACACAGCAATCGAAGCCTCAGTTTTCCCCTACTGGTCTTCTGTTTCATGTGAAAAATGGCTGTTGAGAATGCTTGGGCTGTGTGTGCTTAAATGCCAACTTGGCGTTTATAGCTTGAGGCTGAGATTTGATTGGCTTTCACAGTAAGGAAGTTCTTTGGCTGTGCGGATACCATTCTCATCAGGTTTCGGTCAGGATGTGTAAGAGCAGGGTCGTCAGAGGCGTGTCCTCTCAGAGGCCATGGTGTAAGATTTAGAGGTTTGGGGGCGGCTCACGTTTGTCCTCCGCGCCGTCAGTCGGGTAGCTGCTGCCCTTTACAGACAAGGACAATCCAAGAGAAGGTGAGTGAGTTGTCCCAGGCAGGCAGCGAGTTGACGCTAGAGTTGGAACTGCAAATCACTTCCACGAGGGCTCCCTGGTCACACACTGTAAGCCCCACCGCGTGCGGTCGCCAGACAGGCAAACCTTGTGCTCCTAGGAGCTGCCAGTTTAGTGAGGTGGACGGACAGGGTACTGGGACGTGTGCCAAGGGATATGTGTTAACCGTATTCTTTAGCATGTATCAAGTATCCTGAGATAAGGCAAAAGTTAAGTTCGATGGAGGAAGTCTAGAAGACTTCCAGAAGGTGACACTTCTTCTGGGTCTTGAAAGAAGCATAGGAATTGGGAAAGTGTGAGAGAGGCCTTCACAGCTGGAGAAAACAGCTTGGTGTGCCGAGGAGTGCTGGGTGACCAGGAGTGACCAACTCAGCACGAGGGCCTCAGAGAGTCGGAGCCAACAGAGAAATCGGAACCAGATGGTCAAAGTCCTGACACGCCGAGAAATGTGGATCTGACGCTGGAGGCTGTAGGGGTAGCTTCGGGCTTTTAATCAAGGGAGTGCCCGTGTCAAATGTGTCCTTTAGAACGCCTGCCAGCACTCGGGTTGGGTTGGGGAGAATGAGGGTAGCGCGGCCAGCGGGAGGCCGGGACCCGTTCCGGTGCGAGCTGGGGTTTTTGAACTAGAGCAGTGGCCATGTCCCGTCCCATCGGCAGACCTGGGTTGCTTACCACGTGCCCACTCTGGGCCTGCCCTACGGCCACCCCTCACGCACACTTAGGTCAAGTGCTGACGTGTGATGATGTGTGGGGAGGCAGAGGCCTGAGAGAGGCCGGAGGAGGGAGAGGAGCCGGAGACCGCTGTAAATGGGGCGGGGGAGAGCATCTCGGGTGGGAGGTGCTGTGCTCTAGTTACAGAACTGGAGACAGAGCGTCCCCGCGGGAGGCAGGGCAGGTGGGGGCCCTGGTGGAGGAAAGAGACTGGGCACAGGAGAGAGCCGCTCCCAGGGTGCCCGGGGAGGGCGAGACCCCAGGGCTGTGCCACGTAGGCCGGGGCCCAGGTGTGCTCCGGCTGGGGCGCACGAGCCCACGGAGTGAAGCAGGGGCACAGGGCCGGCAGGGGGTGGGGGGCGGGTTGGAAGATTACCGAGGCTGCTGCTTGGAGCCCGACTTCCAAGGCGGGAGCACGGGGAGGGGTCTGGCTGTCATCCATATGCCGGGTAAGCTTGGGAAGGAGCAGGTTTGGGGGAGCGGAGGCCCAGTCTGTATTTAATAAGCTTCAAAGGCCTCTAGCTGTTAGATACGTGGGCCTGGGGCCCAAAACTAGAGGCAGAAATTCGGGAGTTGGGCTTGTAAATAGCCCTCACGTCCCTGAGATTAGATGAAAGTTCTGTGGTGAAGGCGTAGTGAGAGTGAAGAGTGCCAGGGACTGTGTCCTCCCAGACCCTGGCCCCCGTCACGCTGCCTCCAGAGGAGTGCTTTCAGCGGTTGGTGTGTTTCCCTACAACTTGGGGTTGGCCCGGCGGCCGGGAACACGGAGCCTGGAGCCTCACTGTTGACCTCACCTCTCCTCACCGGGAGGACGGGAAGGACAGACCCCCCCTGGAGGTGTGGTGAGGGCAAGATGATTCGCAAAGGGCTCAGAGAGGGAGCCCTTGGTGGGCGCTCAGTAGACTTTGCAGGTAGAGAGGAGTCCCGGGAGCACCTTCCGCCCGGGGTTGGAAGGAGGGGCCTCTTGGGAGGTGAGATACCAGCAGTTTCAAAGGGGAAAAGAGTCCCTTTCCAGGACCACCCAGGCAGAGGATGAGCGTGTGTGCGGCGGAGCAGCTTATCACGCTGGTCCCGCGTGTGGCTCACCAGAGTGTTTCGCGCGGCTGCCCGTTGCACGTACGTGTACTCACGCGCACGCCGCGGTACTGACGATTCCACCTTCGCCTCCTTCCCACAGGTTCCCGGCACACGAAAATATCACACATGTTTGGACGGGTAGATGGATGGATGGAATGGAGTTAGAGTCTAGAAATCCACCCGACATTAAAAGTAGATGAACATTTCTATCTAGGAATCAAGTATATCTTAAAAGGTGATTCCCCCCCCCCCCATTCACTCAAAAAATGAAAAATACTGTAAATGCTTGCTTATCGAGGTGCAGAGAAGACAGGAAGCGTCACCTGTAATTCCCAGCACACATTGTCAACCTCATCGTCTTTGTAGTTTTTATTGTTTTCATGAGGTGAGACTGTTACATTCACACCTTCCATCATCAGAGATGTCCGTGACCGCCTCCTCCCAGTCTGGCCAGTTGATCAGAGAGGTGAGCCCTCCTCCCTTCACCCCGCCAGTGTCCCTGTCCCGCCACAGGGCCCGGCCTCCATACCCGTTCAGCCCAGAAGAGAGGGAGCGCCGTCCTTTTCAGCCACCCTGGGGGAGCGGTGTCTGCAGGTCTGCTTCTCCAGTCTCTCCGCGGCTCCTGGGTTTCTCTTTGTGGCGCTGTGTGTGCGCTATGCCTGTGGGCCTCTGCTGGGCGTACGGGGCACATCCGCTGCGCTCCCAGACCGCGGAGTGTGCCTTCCCTACACAGGCTCCTGGGGAGCAGAGCCCCCCACCCTCCCACCCCGGGAGCATTCAGCCTCTTGTGAAGCACCTGGAAGGGCTGGGGGTTCGCTTTTTACTGCTAGTGGTTATGGTATCACTTTGTGTGTGATGATGAACTCAGACTTGTTTGTCTTTCTAGAAATTCTCATCATTTCAGGGGTGTATCCAGAGAGTAGTAACTTCAGAGGATCTTCAAGTATGTTTTGATTGTCGGGTAAGATGTGTGAGACGTAAAACCCCACCCGTGCTTGTCATCGTGGCTTCTGTCGTTGCTGACACGTAGTGAGACCCTTTTGTCTTCGCTTTGCTCCCTCTCATGCAAGGCGAGGGCCGTCACACTGGGTGGGTCCGTGCTCCTGTGGCCTTTAGGCGCGGTCCAACTGAAGGGCCCACTGGAGGCAAGGCCACGTCTTCTCTCTCGTTGGGACACCCAGCATCCCCGGGAGGGCAGAGCCAGGCCGAGCCTTGCAGCCATCTGTCCACTTCGGGGACAAAAGAGTGGTTGTGGGTATGTTGGTCGCTTTGTTTTTGGTGTTGCTTTTTTTAACCAGAGGAAGGAAATGAGCGCCTCACGATCGATCAGCTCCTTAAAGCTTTCACGTAGATAAAGTGACATCTGATCACCTTTTAGGTGGCTTTGAAGTACCCTTTCCTCATGCTTCCTGAGGGAAGCAGCTCTCCTTAAATGCATTTGCATCAGCAAAGCCCTTAGCCGCCAATTTTCCTTGTGGCTACATTATGGCTTTTCCAGCAGCTGCTGTGGTTTTTGAATCGTTTGCTTTAGTATTTTTGTTATAAATGAGTATCTGCATTCTAAAATTCACACCCATTGCCCCCCAAATAATTTTCTCCTGCTTGTCATGTTGATAGTAGTAGAAAAAAACGAAAAGATAACAAAGTGCTTTTAGCAATGATACCTTATGTGGTTACAGATTGATTTTTATTCGTGCTTCCTTTTAACTAGTTTATCATAGTTAGAAAATCTAGTCTGTTAATGCCATTAGCGATGCTAGTTTTGGTGGTTGAGTTTTACTGGATTCATATCAGAAAAGGGACGGTTTCCTCGGAATTCAGGTGGGGATTGTGCAGGGCTGCTGGCGAACACTGGGGGGAGGTGAGGGTGTGGGAGCCCACTTCTGTGGCACACATAGACAGCCTGTGGATCTGCAGATTTTGTGTTTGGCTTTTTATTGAAGCAGAAATTGGCCTGGAGTGTTCTAGAATTTGACTCTTTAATGGAAACCCAGCGGCCGGTCCAGGTGACCTACCAGAGACTGTCTGAGTCTCCCTGCCGCCTCCCTGCCCTCGGCCCCCTCCCCGAACACCTGCCCCGCTCCATCCTCCCTCTGCTGGTGTGCTGGAATGGGGCTCACACTCTCCTCCACTCTTTTTCCTCCGCCACGTGTCAGTGTCCCCTGGGCTTCTCCTCTGCAGTCTGGATCCTGCCTACTCCTCTCCCTGGTCCCTCAGACTCAGAACTCCCCGTGTTCTCTAAGGAAGCCTCCCTGCTCCTGCTCTGCCTGCCTGCCTGGGCCCTGCTGGAGTCACGGCCTCCTTCCGGGCCTCCCTTCCTGGTGTGTAGATAGAGCCAACCTCAGAGACTTTGTCACATGATGGAGGAACATTGTGGTTCTGCTGAGCTCCTGGCCTGGGGCAGCCACTCAGCACCAGCCCTTTCCTCTCTGATTTCCTGCATTTCTCTGATTTTCCTTCTGCTTTTGTCCTGCAGAAGCGGGTTTTTTGCAGAGCGTCACCCTCTCCTCTTCCTCCGTGCTTGGGGATCCTTCCTTGGGGATCCTGGGATGCCACAGATGCGGCTCTGCCTGTTCTCAGCTGCTTTCCTGGTCTTCCTTGCCCACTGGATGGGGACACTTTGATTTCTCCCAGCATGACCCCAATCCCATCCTTCTTTTTGTGGCCCAGTCGCTCAGGCTCCAAGCCCAGCAGCAGTCATACCCGCTTCTCCCCGTACCTCCTGCTGCCTCCAGCCTAGTCCATTGTTAAACAGCCCATCCTGCCATGCTGCCACCATCCAGTTCAAGACCTTTTTGTCCACACACGGTTGTCACAGCCTCCTAACTGGTTCCTCTCTCCCGCCCCCCCGCCCTCCGTCTTCCATGCTGTACCTTCTGCCAGGGGGTCAGTGGGACAGTTTCTCTTTGTCCCATCGCTTTCCTCTTCAGAAGCCTTCACTTCCTCGCTGTCTTGCAGCCTCACTGTCAGTAGAAACACAGCCACAGAGTCAATCTTCTGTTTTCTAGGAGCACGTTAAATAAGTTAAAAATAGGTGAAATTCGGATTTTGTTTTCTCTGTATAGTCCAAATATTATTTCAACATTAGGCAATATGAAATTACGAATGAGATAGTTTCCATAGTTTTTCAAGTTTTCAGAACCCAGTGTCTATTTTACACACACAGCACATCTCACTTCAGAACACTTCAAGCTCCCAGGGCTTTAAGGTCATGGCCCAAAGCCCCTTAGCCTGAGACTTCACCATCCTGAGCCCTGGTTCCAGTGGCAGACCTCATTCCCTGCAGCTCAGGGCTCCAGCCAAAACAGGTGCCACTCATGTCCCCAGACTGACCCGGACTGCTCCGTCCCGAGCCGCTCTCCATGTGGTCCTTCCTGTCCCAACTGTGCTCAGGAACTCTTCAGAAGGGCCCGGCTTCTACTGAGGGGTTTCCTCCCTGTGCGTGTCCAGATCAGGGCCCCATCGATACTGGAGAATCCAACAGGGTAGTCCCGTTCCTTAGCATGGAGCGCTAAAATTCTTTCCCTTTTTCACTAGACATTTTCAGGAGCGAAAATACACCTTTACGGTGTAGCGACCGGGCTTTGTTCTTTGTATTTGTCGAATAAAACGTTCCAGGTATTTGTTTCTTAATTTGAAAAAAAGGAGTAAAATGCTTTCTCTTCTCTTCCTTTTTTGTTAAACCCAAACCAAATAATAACCAGAGCTGTTTAAATTCAGGGACTCCGCTAGCTAGGCCTAGAGTGTGCCTCCCTCCCCGGCTGTGCGTCCCAGGTGGGTTCGTGTCCTGTTTCTGGGCACCGGCGGGCGTTGGCCCTAGCCTTAGTCGATGCCTGTGGGTGGCACGGGAGACGGCACCCCACCCTGCCCGGTCTGTCCAACCTGCCCTGGTTCCCTTCTTTCCCTCGGATGCCCGGGGCTGGGTTCGCTGCCTGTCCCTGCTCCCAGTCTCCCACTGCACCTGGCAGCCTGCAGCCAGCCCTCACCGCCGGACAGAGTCCCGCCAGGCCCTCCTGCTCCTGCCGGAAATGGAAGTCGCTGTGACCTCCTCCCCATCGGCACCGTGTCTCCTCTCCTTGCTCTGTTTTTCTCCACAGCACTCGGCACCATCAGATCTTGCGGGTCTCACGGTCTTCCCCTCCCACTCGGATGTAAATGCCACACAGGAAGGAATGTCCGTCTGTTTTAATCGGCGCTGTGTCCGTGCCCGGCATGAATGCATTCAGTGAAGAAGAAGAGGGTGGTGAATGAATGAGTGAGTGAACGAGCGAGCGAATGAACGGGTGAGTGGGTGAGTGAATGGGACTGCAGGCAGGGAGGTTACCTGACCTCTGTGCGCCTCTGTCTCCTGGTGGGCAGTCCGGGGAGAACATCGCCTTTCTGTGGGGAAACGGTGCTCTTACATTGCGGATGAAAATACAGGGTTCTGTCCTCCGTGGAAGGCGATTTGGCAGTATCTGTGAAAATCATAGATGTATATACCTTTTGACCCAGCTGTTTTACTGGGGTTCACCCTGCATGTATGCGCATACCCGTGAAAACTGCCATGTATGCGGGGTCATCCACTGCGACACGCACGTCTGTCAGTGCAGCCATATCATTGAATACTCTGCAGCTGTAGGAGGGAACGAGGACGCTGTCCTTTTTCCTTTTTACATTTCTTTAATGTTTATTTTTGAGAGAGACAGAGCATGTGTGGGGGAGGGGCAGAGAGAGAGGGAGACACGGAATCGGAAGCGGGCTCCAGGCTCCCAGCTGTCAGCACGGAGCCCGACGTGAGGCTCAAACCCACAAACCGCGAGATCGTGACCTGAGCTGAAGTTGGACGCTTAACCGACCGAGCCACCCAGGCTCCCCGGAAGCTGTCTTTGTACCAGCACAGACAGATGGACAGACACGGTACTGAGCACATCCACATCGGCCTTGTCCGTGGACGCAGACGCTCTGGAGAAAGAAGCAGGAAGCTTAGTAACAGTGACTTGGGGACAGGTGCTCTGGAACGGAGGAGGGGGACGTGAGTAAGGCTTTCTCCGGCAGACTTTCGTGTGCACTGCGAATGTGTCACCTATTCAAACAAAGCGAAAGCTGAGCTCGCAGGGTAGTTTTGAGGTGAAAGAGCGTGTGTGCAGAGCCCCTTCCTTACCGGTGCCCGGCACGCAGAGGAGATCCTCCAGTGGGAGGTCGGCACCGCGGTCCGGCGTGCCCCAGACCTGGAGGAGACCCGGGGACCGCCCCTCGAGGCCCGTGCTTTCCCCGCGCTTGAGCACGTGACCTGCTAGGGAGCGCCCCTTCCGCCTTCGAGCTGGCGCCGGGGACCTTGGCTTGTCGCGGTCCGCGGTCGCCTGCGCTGCTGGGCCGGACTCGCAGGTGCTGGGGCCCGTGTGTGCCCAGACGCCCGGCGGGCGCAGAGTGGAGGCTCCGCGGTTTGTCCGTCAGCTGCGCCCGCAGGTCTGCTGGCACTCGTCCCCGTGCCCCCTTTCAGTCGGGAATGAAAGCTCTACGTGGGTTCTGTCCTCCCAGGAACCTTTGCTGGAACCATCTCCCTTCACGCCTCACGTTTGTCGGACGGTATTACGAGTTGGAATTCTCACGAATTAGTTTGGTTGTGTCTCTTCAAGCGGCACACGAGATGTTCTCCTGAGCACAGTGCTGGAAGTTTTTAAGTCTGTCCTTAAAAATTTCCACACAGGAGAGAGCGGCAGAGGCGTTGTGCGGGCAGGACCGCCATCTGGCTGTGGTGACGCGTGAGGTGCAGGAACCGAGAGCCGTGGGGTCGGGGGAAGGACGGCGGCCCGCCCGCCCGCCGGCCCGAGTCGGCGCCGCAGCCCCTGCCCGACCGCCTGACCGGGCCGCCACCCCAGGGGCCGAGGGCCACGGCGGCCTGAGGCCTGCCGGGGCAGCCCGGGCCCGGTGGGTACAGCCGGGTCCGGTGGGTGGGGAGGGCCCCGGAGTCACCTCTGGAGCCTCTTGCGGAGAAGCAGTGCAGGCCTAAGGGAGACCCTGCCAGAGTGGTCGCTGGGCTTTCGGGTTGCCCGCGTCGGAGTAGGTCAGGCGCCTTTTGGGGGCGGGTAGGAAGGGAAAGAGGGACGAGAACGTCGGCTGTGTCCCCGAGGCCAGCTTGTGCGTCTGTGTTAATTAAGGGGGCCGGCCGGGCCGTCCTGCGGCTCCCACACCGGGGCAGTAAGCAGCGTCACCTGCCGCTCGGTGGCCCCTGCCCGACCCCCCGGGCCCCGCGTGCTGTGCGGGGCCAGGCCTCCCTCCTCTCCCCTTGTGTGGTCTAGTAATCTGTGGCAGCTTGCAGGGTTCATTCATCTCTTCTGTGAAGACAACAGGTTATTTCACGTTCTGTGATTTTCTGTAAGAGGCTGCGCACGCAGGATGTGCGCGCCAGGCAGATGGCGAGGGAGGGAGGGCGGTTTGCGTCGGCCCTGAGGCTCGGGCTGGGAGTCCCGGCCGCTGGGTGAAGCGGTACGTTCCACTCACCGGGGTCTGCTGGGCTCCCGGGGGGACAGGTGCCGGGAATGTTTGGCAGGAGGAGTGTCTACAAACGTGGGAGTCTTAGGCACTTGTGGATGGTTTCTGGTGATGTGATCGGGGACCGGGCGCCCCGGAGAGGGGCACCGTGAGCCCCGCGGTCAGGTCCGCCAGCCGGGCAGTGCGCGCTTCTTGTGCCTTGGGGTGGTTTTTACTCTGGCCTTTTGTTCTCTGGTTTTAAAGGCCGGACTCCCGATGTGTGCTTTTTAAAGGAACGGCTGGTCAGTGGAGCAGAAATTAGCACGGAGCAGAGCGGCAGTGGGCAGGCACATACTCCTGAACCGATCGTCTGTTTGTTTTTTTAAACACCACCCTGTTCCAGAGAAGATTTGGAGGAAGTACTTATAAAGAGGCACACAGCACAGCGACTGGGAGTGAGGAAGTTTCAGTGAAGCCAGGGCTGAGGTGGAGCCCAGGAAGTGTGCGTTGAAGTCCCGTGTGCTGTTGCCAGCGGCTGCACAGGGACTGCCCACCCTGGAGCGGCCACAGCAGGGGGGCAGGTGTAGTCAGCACATGACTTACATCACCGCCGTAAGACGCAGAGGGGCCAGGAGGCGTAGCGCTCCCCGCTGTGAGGACCGCGAGATTTTCCCGGGGGTCTTCGTAGAGAGGATGCTGTGTGTAGGTGCCAGGAATCACAGATTCAGACGCTCCTAGCCTAAGAAACGAAAGTTGCCCGGGGGCTGGCCCTGTGACCAGTGTGTCCCAGCGCCTGGTACAGTGTGTGGCTCAGAGTAGGCTCTCGACAGTGTGTGTGGAATGACTGACTCCCTCAGCGAAAGCCAGTGGCCTAACGCCCCAGCGCGATTCTAGAGAGTAATTAATTCCACAAGGGGCCCCGATGCTCTTCGCTGGCTTGGCCGACCGCGGGATAGAGAGTGCAGTGCCTGGACGGACTTCCCTTCTCACCGAGAAGCAGACACGTTTCTTGCTGGAAAAGTAGACCGTTAAAGCTGCTCCATTGTGATAACTTGTTCTCCTTTGTCTTCACAGAGACTAATAGACAAGTCACGCGTAACCTGTGTCAAATGGGTTCCCGGTTCGGAAAGCCTTTTCCTAGTAGCCCACGCCAGTGGGAACATGTACTTGTATAATGTGGAGCACACTTGTGGTACCACAGCCCCCCACTACCAGCTTCTGAAGCAGGGCGAGAGCTTTGCCGTGCACACTTGCAAGAGCAAATCCACGAGGAACCCTCTCCTTAAGTGGACGGTGGGCGAGGGGGCCCTCAACGAGTTTGCTTTCTCCCCAGACGGCAAGTTCTTGGCGTGTGTGAGCCAGGACGGGTTCCTGCGGGTGTTCAACTTCGACTCGGTGGAGTTGCACGGCACAATGAAGAGCTACTTCGGGGGCCTGCTGTGTGTGTGCTGGAGCCCGGACGGCAAGTACATCGTGACGGGGGGCGAGGACGACCTGGTGACGGTCTGGTCTTTCGTAGACTGCCGAGTGATAGCTAGAGGCCACGGGCACAAATCCTGGGTCAGTGTTGTGGCGTTTGACCCCTATACCACTAGCGTGGAAGAGAGCGACCCCATGGAGTTTAGTGGCAGCGACGAGGACTTCCAGGACCTCCTCCATTTCGGCAGAGATCGAGCCAATAGCACGCAGTCCAGGCTGTCGAAACGGAACTCGGCCGAGAGCCGCCCCGTCAGCGTCACGTACCGGTTCGGCTCCGTGGGCCAGGACACGCAGCTCTGCCTCTGGGACCTCACGGAAGACATCCTTTTCCCCCACCAGCCGCTCTCGAGAGCAAGGACACACACAAATGTCATGAACGCCACGAGCCCTCCCGCCGGCAGCACTGGGAACAGCGTCACGACGCCCGGCAACTCCGCGCCCCCGCCCCTGCCCCGCTCCAACAGCCTCCCGCATTCCACCGTCTCCAGCGCCGGCAGCAAGAGCAGCGTGGCCGACGGGGCCATCGCTTCTGGGGTCAGCAAATTCGCGACACTCTCCCTGCACGACCGGAAGGACAGGCACCACGAGAAAGACCACAAGCGAAACCATAGCATGGGACACATTTCCAGCAAGAGCAGCGACAAACTGAACCTGGTTACTAAAACCAAAACGGACCCCGCTAAAACCCTGGGGACGCCCCTGTGTCCTCGGATGGAAGACGTTCCCTTGTTAGAGCCGCTCATCTGTAAAAAGATAGCACACGAAAGACTGACTGTGTTAATTTTTCTTGAAGACTGTCTAGTCACTGCTTGTCAGGAGGGATTTATTTGCACATGGGGAAGGCCTGGTAAAGTGGTAAGTTTTAATCCTTAATGCTGCACCAGATCTAGAACTCGAATAGGTAGTGATTTTTTTCTTGCGGGAGGGTGGGGTGTACAATGAATGTGAATGGCACTTCGTACTCTTAATGTAAATCTAAATGCATCAGAGCCATAATTTTGGATACTGCATGCCATGTAATTCTGAATCATTTGATAATTCAACTTAGAACGTTTAAAAAAATATAATCAAACTAATTGCCAGCCAAGTCAGTCACCCTCCTGGGAATATATAGAGTCCCAAGGTTAGCGTTCCTGTATTAGACGACTTCGATTTTAGGAAAATCATGACCGTGTGGGGAACAATGACTTTCAATGCTAAAATTAAAATTTCTGCTTTAACTGGAATATTTTTGCTTAACTACTCAATTAGAATGTTGTACACCTGATCGGAGTGTGTGTTCAGTATGGGCGGCCATTAATTGTCATTTATAGGCCAGTTTTTATCTTAATCATAAAATGTTTAGGAATCTATGAAATTTAACTTTAGGAACAAAGCATTCAGCAGGGTTGATTGATATTATTTTTACATTGTTCTGGCAATCCACAGAAAGAGAAGAGCCTTAATTTTTAAAACCCATTTTAGTCATTTTATGACAATTAAAATTGTTTATTAATAAACATCTTTTTTCAAAGAAGCAGTTTGTAGCACTTTGATTGAGAATCTGTGCACTAAACAAAACCCCACACTCCTCCGAGCCTGGCTGTCCCGGGGACCGTGGGCCGAGGGCGCCCCAGCAGTGGTCACAAATGCCTGTTGCCACAGAAGCCGAGACCCTTCACGTTGGATGCATTTTGCTTATGTTTTTTTTTCCAACAAGGGAAAGGCGGTTTTGGTTTCTTTTGTGGTTTTTGTTTTGTTTTGTTTTGTTTTTTTGTTTTCTCGTGTGTGTGTGGGTTTTGTTGTCGTTGTTGTTTGACGATGTTTTTTGGTCAAAAAGGCACGACCCTGGCCCAGGACAGACTCCGCAGCCCCGTTTTGTGAAGATTCCAGGCACTTCCAGAGGGGGCGCTGGTCTGGGTTTTGTTTTCCCGCCCAGAGTGCAGGTTGCCCCCTTCTCTTCTTACTGGACGGCTGTCGTGGCTCCGCTTGGGCTCTGTCCTCAGTGGCTTCCTTCCGGAGGGCCTCACCCCTGGCCCTGGTGGCCTCGTGGCTGCTCGGGAGCCGAGGGAGCGGCCGTGGGCGCTTCCCTCCGGGGGACCCCGAGCTGCTTCTGCCCGGGCGCTGCAGTCTCGGGTTCTCACGCCCGTGGTCCCGATCACGTGTGCGAGGAGTTGCAAGTTCCAGTTTCACCTGGAGGACCTGGTTCTTTGAGCTGCCTGTCTTAGGTTCAAGATGGCGGTTATCTCGTTTGTTAACTTACTTTGGTCGTTTCGGTTTGTTTTCTGTGTTGCACACCTTTGTGATGAAGCCTAGAGATGCTGCTGCTCGTTGACACCGGTTTGAGTAGTGGCTGCGATTCAGCGAAGCAGACACCGGGGGTGCTTTCCTGTCTCTGCAGCGCCCAGCTCTGGTGCCGGAGCAGCGGCTCTGTGTGCTCCTCCCGCAGCCCGTCCCCACCTTCCCCGGGCCCCCGCTTCCCGGGCCTGCTTGCCTCCCCCCCGCGCCTCCCGCTGGGGCCATCCGCTCTACCCACCCTGCCCCTTGAATGCGAGGGGTTTCTGTTACCAGTGGCAGTGCTCTGCCCCGCGAGAAGCCTGCTGGCCGGCCGGGGGCATCTCGCCCCTGCCGTTTGTGCGTCGTGTCCCCGGGTATATGTTCGTGTCCCGTTGGCTTGTAAGATACGGTCCTCTGTTCCTAAATGTTAACTGACCTAAGGTTAGCAAAGTCAGCCGGCCTTGGGGACGGTTTCAAGTTCGGAAGCGAAATCAGGCTGTCGGATGGAGAGATTCGTAGCCAGCACTTCAGGTGTGGTTTTACATCGTTCTGGAGGTTTCATTTCAAATGCTTCTGAGGCATTGAGTGAGTATGCAGTTTCAAAATTCAGGACTTGTATTTGGCCCAGGTAACGAGTGGCTGGTCCCAGGTAAGTAGCCTTCGTGGGGAAGCTTATGCTGACCTGGTTCTGAGGGCATCGCTCCAAAGCCGTGATGGGTGCGCTTTCTGGGGACCGGGCACTCTCTGATCCCTTTCACCCCCTGGCACCCTTAGCTGCACGGGCTGAGGTAAGGGAGGGACGGCTCGGGGGGCCCTGCTGGGCGACCCAGGCGGAGTCTGTCGGTGGGAGTTGGGGGCAGGAGAGGCAAGAGGAGAGTATGGTTTCCTTAAAATCAGGCCTCAACATGTGCTCATAGGAGCCCGTGGTGTTTCTCTCCCCAACCCCCTCCCCCCACCCAGTGTTAAAGACCATGGTCCTGTCACAGTTTGGGATTTGGGGCTTGGTCACAATCTTGTTCTTCCAGTTCCTGGGGTCCCCTCTCCGGGGACTTGCTGGATGTCAGGAGCTGGGGAGCGCCGCGTGGCCCGCTCTTGTGACACCCACCCCCTTTCCTGCAATCCGGAGGAGCAGGAGTAGAGCTGCTGGCCGCTGGCGGAGGGGGCGCTTGGAGGGGCGGGCCTCCCTTAGACTGGCTTCCCACGATGACTCCTGCAGCTGTGGGGTGCGGGGAGGGGGGCCCCCGGGGTCCTGATCTCAGGTGTGTAGGGCCCAGGGCCAAGCTGCTTCCACGGTGGCCCTGGGGTGATTTTGTAGTTTCCGCACCAAACTTGGAGCTTCCTCACTGAAACTATTTCAGGTGTTTTTGCTTAAACATTATCCTGAGCAAGAATATCTTTTCTCACCCAACTTCTGGAATAGAACAGCCTTTGGCAAGAGGAGGCCGTTACTGCTTGGCCAGCACAGCTTTCCTATCGTGCGTGGTCCTTGCTGCCTGCCCTGCCCCGGCTCGCCTCTCTCCAGCCTGCCGTGCTGTGGCTTCCGAGCCCCCCCGGCCACCCCAGCCCTTCTCTGAGATCCTCCCTTACTCAGGGGCAGGGGGGTTAAAATCCCTTCGAGGGCTGGAGAGAGAAGCCTTTGGAAAACGCTGCCTTCTTCTAAAAGCAGATGTGTCAGAGGCAGTGGGCAGACTCCGGAAAAACAATCAGTAACTTTGGGTTCTACATTCACTTAAATAGTGGTAAAGAATCCTAATTTTGTCTCGTGTGCTGATTGAAGCTTCTAGCGTTTTTGAAATGTTCTGTGCGCCATTGCCTGGAACTGAGCGTCCGCGCCTCTGACGGGAAAGGGGAGAGCGAAGCGCCTCGAGGCTCCACCTGTCTGCGGGCCTGCACACACGTCCCGGGGGACCCGAGTCCCAGCTGGCGGGTAGCCGGGCAGCCGTACCCCTGGTTCCTCCACTGAATCGTTAAGACCCTCGTCAGATACTGAGTTTGTGCAGAAATCGGTGGAGCTGCTCGGTCAGACGTCTGCACCGCGTACGGGGCTCCCCTCTCGCCTTGGGAGGGAGACGTTCGGTTCTTTGTTGGGGAAGCTCAGAGGGTGAGGGGGGAAAGCCTAAGGGTCAGGGAGGGCCGGGGAGGGAACCCGAGAAAGACCTAGCAGCAGAGTTCCCCGGGCTCTTCCGGGAGAGAGGCGCGGAACGCAGCGTCCCGCTCTGCGCCCGAGGGCTCGGCACGGCCCCGCCCCTCCTGGCCTCTGAGCCACTGTCCCGTCGTGTGGGCTGCGCCCACTGTCGGGGTGTCCTCCCTCAGCAGGGAGCCTCCACGTGCGTGTGGTGGGCTTGATAAGTAACCTGGCAGCGTCAGCCGTCCCGGGGGCACATCAGGGACCGATTGGCGAGGCCCCCCGTCAGCACGCCTGTCGCACTGGGCTGCTTGGGACTGTCATGTGTTCGGGTCGTCAGGGGGCTCAGCGCCGTGAGCCCGGTGATGGCCCGCGAGCGCCGATGGCAGGCTGGAGAATGGGGTCCAGGGCTTGCGTTGAAAAGCACTTGGGTTCAGAGCCCAGGTTCTGAGCCGTAAGAAAATGCACCCTCCCCCGACCCTGTGGAGGGGACAGTCCCCCTGGTACCTCGGTCACACTCCAGCTGCTGCCTCTCAAAGGGTAAAGGAAGAATTTCCTGCGTTTTTTATTTCTGTATACCTAAGTTTATAAGGACTGCTGTGTTAGGTGGCATCGTATAAAATTGTATGATTATTTACGTTTAATGAAAATCAGAAGTGAAATTTGTGTCCTTTGTTACGTTTTCATCTAACTTCTTGACAAATAAATTTGATGAAGAGGCTTCCTAACATGACATGCTGGTAAGTTAAGTTCTTAACTGTTACAGTAATTAATGAGGCTTTCATGGCAGTATTGGTGATTTCTCATGTTAAGAAAACGGTGTTTGTGTGGCACTGTCTTGGGTCTTAGCTGTTCCCTCGTCCCCGTCGCGGCCGGGGCCTCCCCGCCCACGCGTGTCCCCAGGCGCTCGGGGGCCCTCTGTCCGTAAACGCGTGCCAACACCGGACGCGTGGACAGTTTCCAGTGGTCACTTCCACAGCAAGGCTGTGCGGCAGTCCCAGCTGGCCGGAGAAGGAAGTTTCTCGGTGCTTGTTCATGTCGAGAGCTCCAACAGCCACGGGAGTTCCCACACTTCCGCCCAGTTCCGCGTCTTCGTGACTGGAGACTCACTGCTCCGAGCAGCAGAGGTGCCGACGGACTCCTCGGCTGCGCCGGGTGAAGGTTCTCGGCGACGGCGCGGACGCGCGAGGGGGCGGCCTGGGCCGCCAGCGGCTCGGCGTCGGGCGTCCCGTTGGGTCCCCTGGCCAGTAGCTGGGGGCACCGAGGCGGGCCGGCTCCTGGAGGAGCTCCTGTCCCAGGCTGTCCTCGTCTTCCTCCTCGTCTCACATGGCCCGCCTGAGGCCTCGTGGCCGCCGTGGAGCCGTCCTTCCGGAGACGCCCGGCCCACGTGGGGTGGGAAGAGTCAGCGGTTCGCCTCGTCCTGCAGGGAGGTGTCCTCCCCCTGCCCCGGGCCCCCCAGCTGCACCCCGGCCTCCCTGGCCCTGAGCCCCTCGAGGCCGGACTCCAGCCTGGATCTGCAAGGGCCCCGGAGGCTGTGGGAGGTCACCTGCTCGGGCCCCGGGGCTGCTCCTTGACAGGAGACGTTCGGGCCCGGAGCTCCCTCCGGGCTGCCTCTCCGCGTGCTCCGGGGGCTGGACCCCGAACCCTCTGACGGTGCCGTCCTCCCGAGCGCCCGGCGCGAAGTGTCGTGCACTTCGCCTCTCACGCTAAGCTGCCAGCGCAGACGAGCCTGTCGCTCGTCCGCCCTCACAGCGGCCGACCTGATCTCCCGACAGCAACAGCATGTTTTTCCCTTAGCGGGGAGTAGCTTTTCGGCCCTAAACGCTGCGAGGTTGACAGCAAGTTGAGAAAGACACACACGACATTTTAATCTTTTAAAAATAGTCTGTGCCTTGAAAAAATACTCCATCCTCCTGTGTGTCTGCCTGTGGGAAGAAACCGTTGATTGTGGACCCGTGGTCTCCTGCAAGGGACAGAGCCTCTGGAGGCGCCCGGTCCCCTCCCCTCCTTGAGTGCTGGTGGCCTCCAGACCAGCATCTCGCTCTGGGTGGGGGCCAGGGTGGCTGAGACCCTCTTGAAGCGACTCCAGCCAGAGGCGCTTTTAGGGTACACAAGAGCGCCCCCTCCTCGTGCCATAGGAAGGGGGTGCTTTTCCCCCAGGCAGAGTTCTGAGCTGCCCCAACATGCTTGTGCCCCAAGAAAGCCTTTTGCCCGGATGTCTGAAAAGAGCATCATTTTCTCCGGGTGAGTTTCTCTTGAGGCATCAGGCCGAGTGGTCTCCCTGGGGGAAATTGTCACCCCCGATGTGACCTGTCGTTGGGCAGGTCAAGGCTACCACAGGGACAGGGTCTGTTTACTGCCCAGCAGGAGCTAAGGCCCCAGGCCCAAAGTGAGCAGTGGGTCGGGGGCCACGAGGGGCCCTGGGGGGGGGGGGGTCACCCTCGCGGGGAACCAGGGCTGTGCTGTGCCCACCCCTGACCCTGGCCGTGCGGTCTGGGGCTTCGGCTCCACCAGGCTTCCACGGGCTCTTCATGCAGCGCTTGGGTCATGCGAGTCGTGAGGGTCTCGTGGAGGGTCAGGCAAGAGGGGTGTGTGGCTCGGGCGTTCTGGAAGAAGTTAGCCTGCTGAGATTTCTCACTGTGCCCGTGCCATCTGTAAAAGGACATCAATTTACAAATGGCATCTGCCTCTTAGTCTCTGTGTGACCAAGAGCTGGAGTATCTCCTCGCTTAATTTTCGAGTGAGATCTCTAGCAGCAATAAAACGGCAAGTCTGGTGACGGCGGGACGGCCTAGTAAATATTAGACTCCGGATTGTCACTATTCCGGTAACCGCTTCCTTCCTGGGGCCCGATAGGGTGTTAGGCAGATTCTCGGGGTCTGGGCCAGGGCAGACTTGCCGTTCGTGAAACTGGTCCCCACACCGCTGAGGACACCGACACGGCAAGGTCGTCGGGCAGGCCAGACGGGCACGGCTGTCTCTAAACCGGGCCTGGTCTTTGCTGTCCCCTCCCCGTGAAAATAACCAGTGAGGACGCAGTGAAGTGCAAGCCGGCCTCGGGAGCAGGCAGACCAGGCGGCAGGGCCACTGTGCGTCTGCCACGGATGGCGGGTCCAGGGACCCCCCCCCCCCCCCCGCCGGGATGCGCCCCAAACTGTTCTTAAGTGACGATGGCAGCTGGCCTCCCTCCTGAGTGGTCTGGTCTCTGTTGGGGGCCTGTGTGTGTTCTCCATCTTTCTCTTTGTCCCCCAGTAACCTTTAAACTAAAGCACGGCGTCCAGAGAGAAGGTGAGCTTGACGTTGAATTTCTGTTTGAGCGGCAGTCTTTCCCCGGTGCCTCTGCTGTCCATCACGGCAAAGCGAGTTCCATCTGTAGGAGGCGAACGGGTGCGGGTCTGCGTCCCACTGACCTCCCGCTGCCGGTGGCGAGACCCGGCCCTCGCCCGCTGCCTGTGTCAGACGCGCCCTCGCACCCTCCGAGGAACGTCACGGACCCTCACCCGCACACCAGAAGCACCTGCACCCCGGGGTTCGGGGCTCCCTGGGCGGGGCCCGGGTGGCCCGCCGGTGGTCCTGCTTCCGCCTTTCTGTCCCTTCTCCCTTTGCTCTGGTTGAGGGCTCCAGGGAGCCCTCGGGTCTGTCACCCACAGCCGGGCCTGGCATCCCGGACTGCTCGCCAGCTCGGTACCCGAGGGGCGGCACCCTGGGGGTGGGTCCCTGGTGCGCACTGCTGCACCGTGTCCATTATTAAAGATTCATTCACCGGGGTTGACATCGGAAGGGCTCATAACCCTGGTATCCGGACCCTGCCGCTCCCTGGACATGTGGCAGTAGAGGGTTGTTGTGAGGAGGGGTGGCGTTGGGGTGGTCGCTCGCTTAGCTAACCTTCACGGTCTGTTTCGAGCCTGGGCCTCACGGACCGCGGGGCCGCAGGGGGTCGTTCCTGTGGGGTTGAGGCTTCAGCCAACGGAAGCCGGAGAATGAGTGTGTGTGTGTATGTGTGTGTATGTGTGTGTGTGCGTGTGTCACCTAGGAGGAGAGGAGAGCGGGCCTCCCTGCCGGGCCCCAAGGACGAGGCGGCATCTCGGGGGAGAGGAGATGGTCAGCCAGTGGAGGCGCCGTGTCCCTGCTGACTTCAGGCCCAGGAAGCTGGGGCCCCCGGCCACCTCCGTGCCTTAGCACCCGCCCTCCACGGGAACTGCACACCCACAACTAGAGAGAGGCTAAGGCGTGGGGCGGGCGGTGGAGGGGGTGGCGTTGGGCGGCCAGGCCCGCGCTCGGCACCACAGCCTGTCGTCGAGGGCCACCTGTGGCCACAGAGCACCAGGAACGGGGCCGGGCCGAACGGAGATGTGCTACAGCGCCCGCCTCAAAGGCTTTGTGGGAGAAAATAACGTCAAGTCCGTCATTCGTAATTTTTAAATTGATTCTGTGTTGAAATAACATGGGATATATTAGGTTAAATATATAGTTTCACCTTTTTCTCACTTGTTAAATGTGCTACTAGAATTTTAAATTTCACACGTGGCTTGCCTTGACCTTGTGTTGGACCAGGCCGGTCTAGAGATAACACCTTCCCTAATGTGTGTGTGTGGGGGGGGGGGAGGGGCCTTTCTCAGAGTGTCCTTGGTATTTAAATAAGTGCAACCACCGCTGAGCAGGGTGTGTGGCTCTGTCCCCAGACCGGATCGTGGTTCTCCCATTGGCGGGAGGAGCGGAGTACTTTTCTCTGGTTTGGAGAGAAAAGCGAGGTCTTTATTTTGTAGACTTGACAAGCTGTCCAGGACACCCCGTAGCTCCCGGAAACCACTCTGTTAGTCGGAATCACCTGACACCTTGACGAGGGAGGCGGCGCATCCTTGTGTTAAAGGTTTCCTCACGTCGCCACCGAGAGGGCGTCGGGCCTTGCCGGCCTCCCCGCCGCTCCGTGGAGGCTGGGAGGCGGCCCCGGTCAGCGGCGGCCCGAGGTCGGGTGTGCTGAGCCGTCTGTCCCGCGGCCCCTTGATGGGCGTGAGTGGGAAACACGGGGGGCGCATCAGACCAGGCTGTGCTCCCGGACACCCTGCGTGGGGCTCAGTTGTCACACCCTGTTGGCCCTTGGCTTCCTGATCGTGTCCAGAGTCACGGGGGGGGGGGGGGGGGCAGTCTGAAGAAACGAGGCGTGAGCGGGGGGGGGGGGGGGGGGGCAGCGACTTGCCCGGCTTCCCTCCGGCCAGGTGTGGGCGCAGCCCCGGGGTGTCCGCACAAGTGCAGTGGGTGGAAACACAGCTGCGGTTGTGTGGAGGTCAAGGCTCGTCGTGGGTCCACGAGTCACGGACGGAAGCATTTTGGGGGACAGCGTAAGCGTGTGTTCACAGAGCCGAAAAGCCGTAGCTTCAGCGTTGCCCTCTTGTGACCTGAAACTTCTCCGCGACGGTCGCCCGCCAGCCCGTGACGGAACTCCGCGATGAGCACACACGCGCACCCACGCCCACGGTTAGCTCTCGGCCGCGGCCCCGCTCACACGTGGAGTCCAGAGGCCTCCCGCCTGCGGGGAGGGGCCGCCCCGTGGCACACACACCACCTCCTGCACCCTGTTCCCCGAGCCGCCACAGCGCGGGTGTGGGCCGCCTTCTGGGCCTCCCCACCCGTGGCCCAGATCCTTCTCTGTCCACCGGCCGAGTCCACGCTGGTGCTAAAGCCGGGGATGGGGGGGCGGCACCACCGTCGCACCCCAACCAGAGGGCGCCGACCGGCTCGCGGGGCCGGGTGTGCAGGTGGGGTGGCCGTGGCCGTGGGCGCCAACGGGGACCTCTCCTGGGGACCTCGCCGTGGCCGTGAGCCGCGGCCTCTGGGGAGGGTGGCGTCCGGCCGCCCCTCGCCTTCGGGCCCACGACGTGCCGGGGACCCCGGGCCAGCCCTGCCCACCGGAGGACAGCCAGGCAGGGGCCGGGTTCAGTGGCTCCTGATTAGTTAGGAATGTCACACAATGACATGAATGACAATGAAGTAGAGGACAGAGGACACTGGCCGACAGGCCGACAGGGTAACTCTGGTCACGCGAGCCGGCTGGCGAAGGAGGAGTGTGGCTTTCTTGGCTGCCCCGTGTTTTGCTGGATTAATGTAAACTGCTTTGTTTGCAGGGCTTATTGTCATCCCAAAACCAGGCCAGCTCTCCAGGTGGAACTGTAGTATAGTGACCCACGCGGTCCTGAGGGAGCGACGGACGGAGGCGGGAGCCCCGGGCGCGGACACTCGCGGAGGCAGCTGTCACCCGGAGTCGTGGGAAGACCCTCGGGGCCCGCTCGAAACCGCCTTCTCTGCCACTCACCCAAAGAAGCCGTTGCCATTTTTAAATCGTTCTTGTGGGGCTGCAGTAAAAAATAAGAAATGGGATTTTCTTGCTTTTTACTCAAAAGTTCAATGTAATTAAAATCTCATATATATATGTGTGTGTGTGTGTGTATCCATACATATATATATATATATATATAGTATATACATACATACATAGTGTAAAATGTTTCTTGGACAAGAAATCCCCTTAAACTCAACTCTTACAAATAGCACTTCACTCTGGTTTTGCACTGATGTCTTTATACTTAGGTGGTCAGAAGGCAACCCGGAGGGCACTCGTGAAAGTTGTCACCTTCTGACGGGAATCTGCCATTCAGGACGGTGGATGCTGCGATCTGAGATCTTCACGAGTCGTTTGCACTTAAAATAGTTCACTGCTGTTAGGAAATGACTTTAAATATGGGTCTCACGGACTCACGGCCCTCCAGGGTGTATAGATGCTTTTTAATCTTAACATTTATTTTAATACTGTTGTTTCCAGTGTAGTCTGGCTCTGTATTATATGTACAAATAATGGAATTCTGCTTCTGGGGGACGTGGTTACTTCACCAGTAATTTTCATCAATTTAAGAGCGATATTTCTAATTCATGAAAAAAATATTAATATTAAAACTACCTTGAATACACCATTTGTTTATCTTTTGTCAAGTCGGCTCCATTTTTAATGTAACCTTTTGTTCAATTAAAGTTTGGTATAAAATTACCCCTTTTTCCACCACGTTCCCGGAAGCCCTCCCTCTCTGCTGGCGGTGCCCCGGCCAGGACGGGCCGCTCGAGCGAGCGCGGCTCAGCTGGAGAGTTCCGCGGCCCCGTCTTCAGGCTCACTGTCACGGCCGTCGTGGGTGCCTGCGCATGTGTGGATGGGCTCCGGCGAATCGTTCTTTCCTTCCTGCTCTAAGGCCCGGCTGTTGTCATTGGAAGCCCGTGAGCGCTCGTCCGTCCGTCGGCCTCTGGGGAGCGTGGAGGGCTCCGTTCTCCGCGGGGACTGAGGGCCCCGGGACCGTGCGGGATTTGTGTTTGGTGGAAACCGGCTCAGGAACGGCTCTGCGCGGAGGTCGCGCCACAAGCACTCGTCGACTCCACAGGCGAGAGAACTGCGGTGAAGTGCAGCGGCCAGGCAGAACATTCTCAGCTTTAAAAAGCCGTACGCAGCTGCACCCCCTGAAGGCATTTTTATTTGGTGTGGCCGTAAACCAGGAGCGTGTGACTCGCCTCTCTCTAAGCGAGCACATTAGTCTGGGGCACTGCCCACACGACTTAGGGAGAAAAGCGAGCGTACGCCCTTCGAGACGTGCACTCTGTTTTCATCGTTTCTGCAAGCGCAGCGACAGGACCGATGCTTCACCCCAGGCCGTGGCTGCTTCTCAGAGGAGAGGCCCGGTACAGCTGCTCACGGAGCCTCTGGGTCCCAGGGACGTGCACTTTGGGGAAGGTGAACACCAGGAAGCACGGACACCCTGTTGTTTTAAGTGAGACAATCGATTTATGTATCCTGTACATCCGGTATGACCTGCGCATTAAAACAGCACGTCCCAGAGAGTTGGCGTCTGTCCTCTTGGTCAAAGCGCTGGTTTCCAGGCGCTGTCGGTGACGCACAGAACCCCAGCCCTGCAGGTCCAGAGACGCACGAGGCCCACGGACTGCCGCAGGGTCACCAAGGGCCGTCTTGGAAAATGAAGTCCAGAGTTCCTCTTGTGACCCCCCCCCCGCCCCGGGGTCGTCTCCTCTTCCTGTGAAGGGACAGGTGGAGGCCTGGCTGGGCCCAGGACAACTGTTAAAATTCGGGCACGGTCAGAGGGCCTGGCCGTGCTGCCTGGCTTTCACCGGCCCCACGGGTCACGGCCCTCCAAGTGGGCAGGCCTTGCTCGGTCCACCGTCTGTGGTCACCCTTCGGTCGGGCTCTGGAGTCAACGGCCAGCCGTGTCCCAACGTCGGCTCCCGGCCCCGTGGTCCAAGCTGGCTTCCAAAACCGGACTGCCTTGTGACTGCCACACGCTGGCACCGCCACCAGGGACGTGCAGCCTGCAGCGGGCCCTGGACACGTGGCACTCGGGCCAGACTCCGGCCCGTCACGCTCTCACACGCCAGGGAAGGAGGCGGGCTGGGCGTAGGCCTGGCCGGCCTGATCCGCTTTGTACTTGCTTTCCCTTCTTGCCTCGAGCTTTCCGACGCTTCTGGAGCTGGTGAGCGCACTCTCCGAGTGTGGGGACCGGTCTCAGGGAAGCTGAGGGGAGGAAGGCGTTCCAGGGAGACTCTAGCTCAGCCCTCGGCCCTGCAGCGAGCTTGCGGGCCGGCCACGTGGCCCGGCCGGAGGAAACGGCGCACGCCCAGGGGTGTCCCCAGCAGCGGGGGCAGCAGAGCCCAGGTCGCTTCGGTGGCATCGCCTCTGCTTTTGCTCCTCCACAAGCAGGACTGTGCCGCTCAGGGCTGTCAGAATCGGAACCCTTGGACCGGCACGGCTGGCCGCACCTCGGCTGTGTGTGCCCGCGCCCCAGGGGTCCCCTCTCGGGCTGGGAGCGGGTGAGCCAGGTGGACGGGGTGCTGGGGCAGGACTTCCACCCCACTTCCCTCCTGGGGCCCCGCGGCGACAACTCCTGTGCCCGGGAGCCCTTTAATAGCGTTGCCTGCAAAGGCTCAGGCGGCCTCCCTCAGCGCCTGCCCAGTCGCGAGTGAGCGGAGGCGGACGCGGCCTCCCATGCCCACCGCTGGGCCGAGAGCGGGCCGCTGCGTGCGGGCACCCAGGGGGTGCGGGACGCCCCAGCGCGGCCGGCAGCACCTTCCCGTGCTCTGCATCTGCGGGACGGGGGAGTCGCTCTGGCGCGGGGCTGGGCCAGCCGTGGCCACCCTGGGGCCTGGTGTGGCTGCTTCACGGCACTTTTATTCCGGAGACCAACGTTGAGCCAAAAGAGCTTCATTTGGTGGACAGGTCACACCCCACAGGGGCCTGGCCCGAGAGGCCCTCCGTGGGGAGGGGCAAGTTTGCTTTCTCAGAAAGTCATGCGGGAGAACGTTAAAGATTTTCCCCTCAAATTTTACACCCTTAAAGGGGGTAAGTTTTCCTTACTCTGGAGGACTGCCGTGGAGCCAGTCCTCGAGGACAGGAGCCCGTCCCTGCTGAGCCGCTGGCCCTTGGGGGCCTGGTTCCCCGGCGCCTCCCGCCTGGGCTCACCCACAGCGGGGCCCTCTGCGATCCCGGCTCCCGCTCCCGTCTCCCCGGCCTCCCTGCCTCAGCTCCCTCGGGCCTCGGACCTCCCGGATCCTCCCGCAGAGGCAGAACGGTGCCCTGCCCGCCCGCACAGCAGGGCATCGGACAGCCCGCCAGGGTGTTAAATGGGGTCAAAGGAAGCTCTTTTCAACCCCTCGCCATGTGCACCCAGCTCTCAACATCCCCCAAGTCTTGTTTCTGGTCTTGACTCTGCCCTTCCTGGGCGCCTCTGCCCCCCTTCGGCCCGCACCCCCCCTGCCTCGCACACCCGCCCCTCCCGCGGCTGCCGCGTCCACCTGCCGACTGTCCTGTGAGGCCGGGCCCTGCTCCACCACCTGTGACTCGGGTCCAGAGGCGGCGGCCACCGGAGAGGACGTGACCAAGAGGTTTGACCGCGTGGTGACTAAACTCCCAGCCCCCCAAGTGACAGGGCTGGTCACCGTGCCCAGCAGGGGGCGGCAGGGCCTCCGTCGTCAAGGCCGGCTGGCCCTGCGCTAGCCTGGGCTGAGCCGGTGACGCAGCTCCAGGGTCCCCACTCCCCACTCTACCTCCCTGACGATGACCAGCCTGTCACAGACTTGTCTCAAAAGAGGGAACAAGAAGACTGAAACTAACCTGGGAAATTTGCTCTTTTTTTTTTTTTTAACGTCGTAAGTCTGTGGGGACGAAGAAAGAAGGCATCGTTCCCACAGGGGAGCAGCGCGCTCTACTCACGGGAGGAAGCCGTGAAGCCTGCGCCGACGAGCCTCCTGCTGGGCGGCCTCCCTGCCTCGGCACCCAGGCCAGGCCTGCGTTTACTCCTTACGGGCTTTTCAAGCGCAACAAAATTAAGCCGTACCGGTCTTGCCAACAAAATAAATTCCCCAAATATGCTCACAAAACCTAAAGCAGAGAGACAGCTGGTCAGGACACGTGTTAAAGTCAGGAAGTGTTCAAATGTCGTAACACTTATTTTTTAATAAAGCTCCGACAGCACAGTCTGTAACGCCGTCACGCGCCCGGCGCCGTCGGCGATGTCCTGGAGGCGCCGCGCACACAGCCACGGCGACACCGAGCCTAAATACATAATACAAATTCGGATTTCTCTTCGGATTCAGATAAAAAATTACAAAATACTCTCCACCCCCAGTTCTTACGTTACGAGAATGAAACCAAAGCCCCGAATGAGGTGGTCTGACGAACGCATTCGGCAGGAACACAGCACAGCCGCTCTCGGGGTGCAGATCCCGGGCTCCGGCTGGCCAGCGGGGCATCGCTCTCGGGGCGCCAGGCTCCGCGAGGGGGACGGGGCTCTCCCCGGAGCCCTCCACCCAAGGCTCAGAGGCGATCGCCGCGGCCCGGCCGCACCTGGTTCCGCGCCCCCGGCAGGCCACCGGCGCGCACTGCTCAGTAGCGGCCGCCTCTCCTCCCTATCGAGGGCAGACGACACTGTTTCAGGTTAGGCTTCACGTCCTTCTGCGGGTCTGCCTGTCAGAGGAAAGGGCAGACGCTGAGCGGAGGCCGGGACGGGCCCGGGGCGGCGAGCGGCGGGACGCTAGCGAGACGGGCTACCTTCTGGTTTGTGCCGACAAACTTCAGGGGCCTCGGCACCGGGACTCTGCTGTTCGCTCCGGGTCCGAACACGGAGTGCAGCGCGGGGCTGGGGTACGAGGCCAGTTCGGTCACTCCCGAAAGCTTCAGTTTGGGCAGTTGCATCAGGCAGGCGGGTCCCTGTCTCGTGGGAGGGTCCTCCTCTGACTTTAGGGACGGTTTCTTGAAACAAAACACAGGCCCGTTGAACGTGCAATGGTGTCCCCCTTATGGAAATCGGGAAATACAACAGGGGCTCTTTTGCACGACTTTGGCCTAATCTAACTTGACCCAGAGGTTTGACCACGGGATGACTAGACCCCCAGCCCCCCAAGTGACAGGGCTGGTCACCGTGCCCAGCAGGGGGCGGCAGGGCCTCCGCGCCGAGTCGTCAAGGCCGGCCGGCCCTGCGCTAACCTGGGCTGAGCTGGTGACGCAGCTCCAGGGTCCCCACTCCAACTCCCTGACGATGACCACATCTGCCCCGCGGCCTTGCTTTCGTGTGGCTCACGTGCTAAGAATTTTTTTTACATTTTTCAAAAGCTGAAAACAACTTCACGGCATGTCACAACTATAGGAAATTCCCGTCTCAGTGGAGATTGTCCTATTGGAACACAGCCCCACCGTTCATTTACGGATCATCCACGGCACCAGAGAAAAGAGGGCGGTTGTGACAGGGCCTTACGGCCCACAAAGCTGGGAAGGCTTATTACCGCACGGCCCCTGTAGACACGCGCAGCCCTCGGGAGTGCCGACAGGTGTCTGGCCAGGAGGGAAGGGCAGAGCAGGGACAGCAGCTGGCAGGTGAAATGAGGGAGGCTCAGGTGGGGGGGGGGGGCTGCCGAGAGGGGGATGCCTCCCCCACGTAAAGGGAAGGCGCGGGGAGAAAAGCAGGTCTGGGGGAAAGACCGGGAGACCGGGTCTGAACAACTCGGCCCGTGCACCACGGGGGAGCATCAGGCAGCAGCCTAGAATTCCAGAAAGCCTCCTGGCGGCAGCCACACCCGTGGCCTCAGCTCCTCGCACGTACCGACGCTCAGTAAATGCTGGGGTGAGCGACGGAGGGCACAGTCCTCACGAAGCGCAGGGCCAGCCCAGAACGTGGGACCAGGGAGCCGAGAGCTGGGGCCACGTGGGGCACCTGAGGACGACAAGACTGCAAGAGGAAGGTGCCGTTTCTAAAGCGACCGATCCGGGCCCAGACCGGTGCTCACCCGGACCCGCTGCACCCGCGTGGACGTCTGAGGCCGCGTGGTGGCTGGGGCCGGTCACTCGCCAGCTGGGTCACCTGGGTCAGTGTGGCCTGTGCCCTGTGCTGGTCAGGGGGCACAGGCAGATGACAGCGGCAGAGTGCATGGGCAGAGAACCTGGCACCCACGCGTGGGACAGTCCCACCTCGCCAGGCCTGTGCACACGGGGTGCCGCACCCGCCGTCTCCCCTCGGCCAGCGGGACGGAAAGGGCAGGCACGACCGGAGCCCGGCTCCCTGCACCTGCCGAGGGCGGTGTCTTCCGCGGGGACGCAGGCCACCTGAGGGCATCGGGTCCCAGCTACCGAGACCATTTCCAGCTCCCCGACTTCACTTAGTACCTGTTTCCTGCCCTCCTTTGAAATCTGCCAGCCGTTAAGGAGTAGTTCCGGAGCCACGGGGCACTCTGAGAAGACGGACTTCCTGTGGCTGGCCAGAGCCTGCTTCTCCGCTGCCCTGTGGGGAAGGAAGAGAGGGGAGTGGCCCCTGAGCACGTGCGCAGCACGACCATTCTGCCTCGTCACCGCCTCTTCCACGTCAACCGTTCCGGGAGCCTTTTCCGTCCTCTGTGTCGGCCTGCCGGTCTCTGGGCTGGGAGAGGAGAGGGCCCCGTGCGCGTGGGCCCTGCCCCCCGGGAGGTCTGGGTCAGGGAGCACAGGGAGGAGCAGAGTTGGACGCCCTCGGGCAGGTACTCCAGTGCCAGCACCCCCAAGCCTTACGGCGAGATCCCCCGGGCGACACCGACGTGCACCGGGCCCCTCCCGGAGCCCGGGCACCAGCCACAGCGCAGCCACAGAACCGCCCCCCTTAGACCCTGCTGTGGAGTCGCTGAGGCCGTTCCAGAAAAGGTCGAGGGGTATGTTCCCGGGGCCCCCGAGTTCAGGACGGAGCTGTTCCCGGACCCAGCTGCCCCACCACGTGCCCCCCAGGTCTCCACAGCCAGCTCCTCCTACCACACGGAGGCCCACGGAAGCCCACCTCTGGTCCTGGAAGTAGGGGTGCTGCAGGGCCTGATGGGCAGCGATTCTCTCGTCGGGGTCGTAGGCCACCATTGCGTGCAGGAGGGAGAGGCATTTCGGGGACAAATTGGCTGTCAGTAGAGGTATTCCTGATCCCTTTTTAAAAGGAAAATCAAAACTCATAGCTCTCGACCTGTATTGAAAGCCCAATGACAATAAACGATCATGCCATTATGTAGAGCACCTGGCCAGCCGTCGTCATGATCCTACAGGGACCCGCACGGAGAAGGGGGCGGGACCGAACCATGGTCCAAACCCAGAGAAAGTGCAACAGCCCAGGGGCCCCTCACACGAGCTGTGGAGGCGACAATGATGTGTCACCGGAGGCTTATGGACTCTGGCTGAGGTTTGCGCAGGGGGAAGCCGCGTGTGCCCCAGCAGGGTGCAAGGGAACTCTCTGTACCTTCCGCTAAGTTCTGCGGCCAACCTAAAACCGCTCTACAAAAGTCAAGTCTACCTTTTTAAAAACAGGGCAGGGGTTGTGAAATCTGTTATGCTATCAGTGTGAGAAAACGACTTTCCCCCCAAAAGACTCAGAGCACGTGCCCACCTGAGAAAAATGACGTAAAGTTTATAAGCAGAAAAAGGAAGAATTCAAACTAGTTGTCACCTCCTCGCCTTCCAAGGGCCCAGGAGCTGCCCACCCCCTCAGCCCACAGGGCTCCCCCTCGGAGGCCCCCGGCTCCCCGGATTCAGCAACCAGTGCCGGCGTGGGCGTCAGTGTGGCTGGCAGCTCTGGGTGACGGTCACAGAGTGCTCACTGCGCACCGCCTGCACGTGGCATCCCTCTCCACCCAGAGGTCCCTGGGTCCTGGGTCAACATTCAGAGGACGGGACCTGATGGCCAGGTCCTCAGCGAGGCCAGGAGCATCTCCCGCGGCACCTAGGGAGGGGCACCCTGGCGGGACCCCCGGGGTGGGGGGAGACGGCTCCGAGCGGCTCGGTGCTCACACCAGCCCGACCTGGGGCCCCTTCAGCGGCTGCGGGGACCCAGGCGGACGGAGGAGCCACGAGGGCAGCAGAGGTGGGGCCCGGTCCGCCCCCCCACCCCACTGGCTCCCCCCGGCAGCCCCCGCAGGGGGCAGGTCCACTTGGGGCCCCGGGGCGCACACGCACTTACTGTTTGAACTTGGTGAGAGTCTTCTCCGCAGGTGTGCCAATGATGTCGTGGATTTTTGAGATCTGGTCCAGCTCGTTGGCTCCGGGGAAGAGGGGCTGAAGGCTGGGGGAGGGGGAGGCAGGGCGGAGCTGCGGTCAGGACGGGCCGGGGCCACCTCATCCCAGCGACCCCCTTTGTGGGGCGGCCAGCTCCCACAGAAACCCGAGGACATGAAAGCCGCATGGCACCCTGTGCATGGGACTGCTCCGGCCTGTTTCTCCTTTACAGTGAGCGGGTGACACTCTTAAGACACGGCCACGTTCCTCTCCGTACCCCTGGGATCTCTGCAGCGAAACAGGAATGTTCACACCGGGACACCTAACCTCAAGTCTCGCGTCCCAGGGGCTTTCTCGACAAAAATTCATGGTGGGTCAGGTCCGGTTTTGTTGACAGATGAAGTCCAAGAAACGTTTTGGTTTTCAGCGATTTTATGGATTTGGGAATCGCGGATGAAAGAATTTAGGCTTCTCTAAGTGAGTTCAGTTCGCAGGACGGGCCGCGGCGGAGGGTTTACTAGCGCGGCTTGGGCACCGGGGCCACTTCTGCGCGGGCAGGTGGCTCTGAGATGGGGCGGGAGGCAGAACGGCGGTCTCCCCACGGGCTGCCCCTCGCTCGGCGGATGAGCAGCCGTCACGTTCTCGACACCGAAGTCCCTCAACATCCTTTCGGATTAATTCAAGGGATCTCAGCACAGCGGAAAGGACCGTCAGTACTTTTAGCATCAGTGAAATCGCCACTCGGCTTTCCAAAACCACCAAGCCGATTATCAACAGGTACATCCTGAAGGACGTGTGTGTCTGTATTCACCAAGTGGTCAGCTGGGCAGGCGGCAACCGATGACTCGGGTCCCCGCCTATGATGCACGTCACCCGACCTTAAACGCACCTGCTCGTCCTTCGCGATCCGCTCGGAGCACGTGGGCACCACCCTGCCCCTCCCTGGGCCTCTTCAACCCCACACCCTCCTCACCTCTGGGGGAGACCAGCCCCTTCCCTTCCCCCGGGCCGCTGCTCCATCCAGCGGTGAGGCCCCGAGGCTGGGGGAGAGGAGGCCGGGGAGGCCGGGGAGGATGGTGAGGACGGGGCTTTCTGGAATCCAGCCGTGCCGCAAAGCGGCCCACCCTCACGCTTGCGGCCAGAGCATCCTACTCGGTGGACTGTCTCTCTCAGGGAAGGCCCCGGGAGCAGGGCTGCTGCCCACACGGCAGGCCCCGCCAGCTGGCAGGAAGCGCCCTCCACTCTGCTTCTGAACGTCAGTCATTCCACGATGAGGCCGAGTCAGGAGGCCCACCGACCTCAGGGAAGAGCTGACTGACGGTAGTTTGTACTTTGTGAGAAGCAGACGAGGAGAGTATTTGCCGCAAAGTGAAAGGAAAGCCTGCGACGTTTTCCGTCAGGTTAACACCAGTCACGTGAGCAGGATGACTGCAAAATCTGTTTGGTAAGGGAAGGCACCGGCATGACGCCATTGGGCTGGCCGGTCCTCGCCAGGCAACCTGTTCGGGAAGGTTCACTCGGAGCGGGGGGGGGGGGGGGGGGGGGGGGCACGGGGCGGGAGTCCTCAGACGCGAGGCGGGCCTCGGGCCTACCTGGCGATCTCGTAGAGCACACAGCCTGCGCTCCACAGATCCATCTTGTAGGTGTAGAAGCCGTCGGTGAGGAGGCACTCCGGGGCGCGGTACCAGCGCGTGGAGATGTACTCGGTATACGGCTGCTTGGAGTAGACGCTCCGGCAGGACCCAAAGTCCCCTAATTTCAGGACGTCCTGCTGCAAGGGGAGAAAGGCGGGGACAAGTGACATCTCAAGCCGCTGCTGTACCACAGACCATTTCAAGTGTTTATGCACCAACAGGAAAATTACCAGCATTGCAACTAGCTCGTGAAAAGAAATTACTTTATAAGCACCTGAGAGTGCCTGTGACAGATAAGAGAGTGGGGTCTCTGCTCAGTGGGACGCGTTTCCAGACATCCTACCTGTGTCTGACGACTATTTCCGGACGTCTACAGGTTTGGGGAAACGTTAAGTCACCGCGCGAGTCTACAAATGAATTAAACACCATATCGTGTCACCCGATCGTGACTCTAGCTGCGAAGTTAGCCCTGCTGGCAGCTTTTTTTCCCTGTTGGGGGAGGGGGAGGGGAGCAGGGTTGGGGCCAATTCTCTGGAGCGAAGAGCTCTTGGGAGCAGGTCAGACAGACTGGGTAGACCCTTTTCGGGACACCTCTTCCATTCTGCTTACCCCTCACACGTTCAGCTGATAAACTAGAGGCTGGTAATGCACTTGGAGCCTCTGGTACCTACAAACCTCCGGCAAACATTAAATGCGGGCACGTTTCCTACCCAGGTTACCACGAAACCTCGTTCCGGCGGCCTTTCAACTGATCCCATTCCCCAGTGGATCATGTTGGACTTCCAACAAAAATCGTAAGGCATGTTAAGAAGCAAGAGAAAACAGTCTGAAGAGAGAAAGCAAGCGTCAGAACCAGTTTCAGAGAGAGCACAGATTTAAGGATTTTAGAATTACCAATCAGGGAATTTAAAATCACTATGAGTAATCTGTTAAGGGCTCTAGTGGAAAAAGCAGACAACATGCAAGCTCAGATGGGAAATGCAAGCAGAGAGATGGAAACTCTAAGAAAGAATCAAAAGGAAGTACTAGAAATAAAAAACACCGTTAACAAATAAAAAGTGACTTACAAGCTCAATAGACTAGACAGCCAAGGAAAGAAGCAGGGAGCCAGAAGATATGCCAACAGAAACTTTCCAAACTGAAATGCAAAGAGAGAAAACAATGGCAAAACCAGAAAAGAACAGCCAAGAACCACGGGACCGTTTCAAAAGTGCCTGGAACCGTGGCACTGGTACCACAGCACGGACGGACTCCAAAATGGCGATGCTGAGGGGAAAATCCAGGTCAGAAAAGAGCACATACTATACAATTCCACTTAGAGAACATTCTAGAAAGTGCAAACTAATTTATTATGACAAAAAGTCTTTGCCTGGGGACAAAGGACAGGAGGGATGACCAAGGGGCATGAGGAAACTTTTAGGGGCAAGAGATCTGTTTGCTAGCTTGACTGTGATGATGGCTTCACGGGTGCACACGTCTGCCCAGACTTCCCAGGCCGTACCCTTTAAATACGTGTGGTCGAAGTGGCTATGGACTGAGACAGACCCGAGCGTGGATCCTGCCTCTTCTTTTACACGCACGGTGTTTGGAGTGATCATCTCAATGCAGTTTATTTTTTTCTTTTTAATTTACATCCAAATTAGTTAGCATACAGTGCAACAAGGATTTCAGGAGTAGATTCCTTCCTGCCCCTCCCCCATTCAGCCCATCCCCCCTCCCACAACCCCTCTAGCAATCCTCTGTTCTCCATATTTAGGAGTCTCTTATGCTTTGTCCCCCTCCCTGTTTTTATATTATTTTTGCTTCCCTTCCCTTACGTTCATCTGTTCTGTGTCTTAAAGTCCTCATACGAGTGAGGTCATATGATACTTGTCTTTCTCCGACTGGCTAATTTCGCTTAGCATAATACCCTCCAGTTCCATCCACGTAGTTGCAAATGGCCAGATTTCATTCTTTTTGATTGCCAAGTAATACTCCATCGTGTATATATATATATACCACATCTTCTTTATCCATTTATCCATAGGTGGACATTTGGGCTCTTTCCAGACTTTGCCTATTGTCGATAGGGCTGCTATAAACATGGGGGTGCATGTGCCCCTTTGAAACAGCACACCTGTATCCCGTGGATAAATACCTAGTAGTGCAGTTGCTGGGTCACAGAGTTCTATTCTTAACTTTTTGAGGAACCTCCACACTGTTTTCCAGAGTGGCTACACCAGCTGGCATTCCCACCAGCGGTGCAAAAGAGATCCTCTTTCTCTGCATCCTCGCCAACATCTGTTGTTGCCTGAGCTGTTCATGTTAGCCATCCTGACAGGTGTGAGGTGGTATCTCCTTGTGATTTGGATTGGTATTTCCCTGATGATGAGTGATGTTGAGCAGTGTTTCTCGTGCCGGTTGGCCATCTGGATGTCTTCTTTGGAGAAGTGTCTATTCATGTCTTCTGCCCATTTCTTCACTGGATTGTTTTTTGGGTGTTGAGTTTGATAAGTTTTTTATAGATTTTGGATACTAACCCTTTATCTGATGTGTCATTTGCAAATATCTTCTCCCATTCCGTCAGTTGCCTTTTAGTTTTGCTGATTGTTTCCTTCGCAGTGCAGAAGCTTTTTATTTTGATGAGGTCCCAATAGTTCATTTTTGCTTTTGTCTCCCTTTCCCCTGGAGACGTGTTGAGTAAGAAGTTGCTGCGGCGGAGGTCAAAGAGGTTTTTGCCTGCTTTCTCCTTGAGGATTTTGATGTCTTCCTGTCTTACATTTAGGTCATTCATCCATTTTGAGGTTATTTTTGCGTCTGGTGTAAAAAAGCGGTCCAGGTTCATTCTTCTGCATGTCACTATCCAGTTTTCCCAACACCATTTGCTAAGGAGACTGTCTTTATTCCACTGGATATTCTTTCCTGCTTTGTCAAAGATTAGTTGGCCATACATTTGTGGGTCCATTTCTGGGTTCTCTACTCTGTTCCATTGATCTGAGTGTCTGTTTTTGTGCCAGTACCATACTGTCTTGATGATTACAGCTTTATAATACAGCTTGAAGTCCGGGATCGTGATGCCTCCTGCTTTGGTTTCCTTTTTCAAGATTGCTTTGGCTATTCGGGGTCTTTTCTGGTTCCATACACATTTTAGGATTGTTTGTTCTAGTTCTGTGAAGAATGCTGGTGTTATTTTGATAGGTATTGCACTGAATATGTAGACTGCACAGACTGCTTTGGGTAGTATTGACATTTTAACAATATTTGTTCTTCGTATCCAGGAGCATGGAATATTTTTCGATTTTGTTGTGTCTTCTTCAATTTCTTTTATAAGCTTTCTATAGTTTTCAGGGTATAGATTTTTCACCGCTTTGGTTAGGTTTATTCCTAGGTACTTTATGGTTTTTGGTGCAGTTGTAAATGGGACTGATTCCTTGATTTCTCTTTCTGTTGCTTCATTGTTGGTGTACAGGAATACAACCAATTTCTGTGCGTTGATTTTATATCCTGCAACTTTGCTGAATTCATCAATCAATTCTAGCAGTTTTTTGGTGGAATCCTTTGGGTTTTCTATATAGAGTATCATGTCATCTGCAAAGAGTGAAAGTTTGACCTCTTCCTGGCCTATCTGGATGCCTTTTATTTCTTTGTGTTGCCTGCTGAGGCTAAGCTTTCCAATACTATGTTGAATAACAGCAGCGAGAGTGGACATCCCGGTCTTACTCCTGACCTTAGGGGGGAAGTTCTCAGTTTCTCCCCATTGAGGATGATATTAGCATTGTGTCTCTCATTTGTGGCTTTTACGATGTCGAGGTATGATCTTTCTATCCTTACTTTCTTGAGGGTTTTCATCAAGAAAGGATACTGTATTTTGTCAAATGCTTTCTCTGCATCTATTGAGAGGATCATGTGGTTCTTGTCCTTTCTTTTATTGATGTGATGAATTACATTGATTGTTTTGTGGATACTGAACCAGCCCTGCATCCAAGGTATAAATCCCACTTGGTCGCGGTGAATAATTTTTTTAATGTATTGTTGGATCCAGTTAGCTAATACCTTGTTGAGGATTTTTGCATCCATGTACATCATGGAAATTGGTCTATAGTTCTTCTTTTTAGTGGGATCTTTGTCTGGTTTTTGAATCAAGGTAATGCTGGCTTCATAGAAAGAGTTTGGAAGTTTTCCTTCCATTTCTATTTTTTGGAATGGCTTCAAGAGAATAGGTGGTAACTCTTCCTTAAATGTTTGGTAGAATTCCCCTGGAAAGCCATCTGGCCCTGGACTCTGGTTTTTTGGGAGATTTTTGATTACTAATTCAATTTCCTTACTGGTTATGGGTCTGTTCAAATTTTCTATTTCTTCCTGTTTCAGTTTTGGCAGTGTATGTTTCTAGGAATTTGTCCATTTCTTCCGGATTGCCCATTTTATTAGCATATGATTGCTCATAATATTCTTTTATTATTGTTTTTATTTCTGCTGTGCTGGTTGTGATCTCTCCTCTTTCATTCTTGATTTTATTTATTTGGGTCCTATCCTTTTTCTTTTTGATCAAACTGGGTAGGGATTTATCCATTTTGTTAATTCTTTCAAAGAACCAGCTTCTGGTTTCATTGATCTGTTCTACTGGTTTTTTTGTTTGTTTGTTTGTTTCAATAGCATTGATTTCTGCTCCAATCTTTATTATTTCCTGTCTTCTGCTGGTTTTGGCTTTTATTTGCTGGGTTGTTTTTTTTTTTTTTCCATCTCCTTAAGGTGTAAGGTTAGGTTGTGTATCTGAGATCTTTCTTCCTTCTTTAGGAAGGCCTGGATTGCTATATACTTTCCTCTTATGACCACCTTTGCTGCATCCCAGAGGTTTGGGGCTGTGGTGTTATCATTTTCATTGACTTCCATATACTTTTTAACTTCCTCTTTAACTTCTTGGTTAGCCCATTCATTCTTTAGTAGGATGCTCTTTAGTCTCCAAGTATTTGTTACCTTTCCAAATTTTTTCTTGTGGTTGATTTTGAGTTTCATAGCGTCGTGGTCTGAAAATATGCACAGTATGATCTCGATCTTTTTGTACTTGTTGAGGGCTGATCTGTGTCCCAGTATGTGGTCTATTCTGGAGAACGTTCCATGTGCACTGGAGAAGAATGTATAGTCCGCTGCTTTAGGATGAAATGTTCTGAATATATCTGTTAAGTCCATCTGGTCCAGTGTGTCATTCAAAGCCATTGTTTCCTTGTTGATTTTTTGATTAGATGATCTGTCCATTGCCTTGAGTGGGGTGTTGAAGTCTCCCACTATTATGGTATTATTATCGATGAGTTTCTTTATGTTTGTGATTAATTAATTGATTTATATATTTGGGTGCTCTCACATTTGGTGCATAAATGTTTACAACCGTTAGGTCTTCTTGGTGGATAGACCCCTTGATTATGATATAATGCCCTTCTGCATCTCTTGATACAGTCTTTATTTTAAAGTCTAGATTGTCTGATATAAGTATGGCTACTCTGGCTTTCTTTTGTCAACTATTAGCATGATAGATGGTTCTCCATCCCCTTATTTTCAATCTGAAGGTGTCTTTAGGTCTAAAGTGGGTCTCTTGTAAACAGCATATAGATGGATCTTGTTTTCTTATCCATTGTTACCCTATGTCTTTTGATTGGGGCATTGAGTCCACTAACGTTTGGAGTGAGTACTGAAAGATATGAATTTATTGCCATTATGTTGCTTGTATAGTTGGGAGTTTCTGGTGGTGTTCTCTGGTCCTTTCTAGTCTTTGTTGCTTTTGGTATGTATGTATGTATGTATGTATGTATGTATGTGTCTTTTCTCCCCTCAGAGAGTCCCCTTTAAAATTTTTGCAGGGCTGGTTTAGTGGTCATGAACTCCTTTAATTTTTGTTTGTCTGGGAAACTTTTAATCTCTTTTTTTTTTATTTTTTTTTTAATGTTTATTTATTTCTGAGACAGAGAGACATAGAGCATGAGCAGGGGAAGGGCAGAGAAAGAGGGAGACACAGAATCTGAAACAGGCTCCAGGCTCTGAGCTGTCTGCACAGAGCCCGACGCGGGGCTCGAACTCACAGACCGCAAGATCATGACCTGAGCCGAAGTCGGACGCTTAACCGACTGAGCCACCCAGGTGCCCCTCTCCTATTTTGAATGACAGCCTTGCTGGATAAAGAATTCTTGGCTGCATATTTTTCCAATTCAGTACACTGAATATATCCTGCCACTCCTCTCTGGCCTGCCAAGTTTCTGTGGATAGGTCTGCTGTGAACCTGCTCTGTCTTTCCGTGTAGGTTAAGGACGTTTTTCCCTTGCTGCTTTCATGATTCTTTCCTTGCCTGAGTATTTTGTGAATTTGACTATGACATGCCTGGTTGGTGGTCCTATTTTTTTAAGTAATCTCTACGCCCAACGTGGGGCTCGAATTCACGACTCTGAGATCGAGAGTCCCATGTTCTACCGACTGAGCCAGCCGGGGGCCCCTGGAGGTTTATTTTTGCATATACTAAGAGTGCCTAAGATTTCTTCCTTCCAGATGTATGGTTACATTGATGGCACTTATTAAATAAACCATTTTTTCCAAACTGGGAGCAAAACAAAACAAAACAAAACATAACATGGTGCCCAGGTATCTGGGGCTGAAAGCCTATCTAGTAAAAAGGTTTCACATTCTACGTTTATTCTGAGATCAGTTTTTCATATAGAAGTTCTTACCTTTATTAATATATTTTCTGGTTTCACATCTCTGTGAAATATTCCATTTCTGCATGCAATATAAAAGGAAGGACAGAATTAGTTGCACCTCATTCAAATTCTTTTACATGGTGCTTTTAAATGAATGTTGATACATTTCCTTAATCTGAGAGCTGCCAAGTCCCCAAGAGCGTACCTGTGCATGTGATCAAGGGATTTACATAACTGGTACATATAGCATGTAATTCTCTTCTCCGGTAATGGGTGTCTTCTCCCTGTGCGGCCAAGGAAGTAGCCAAAGACAGTTACCAACGGTACATACCTCACTTCTTGAAGACAAAAATAGAATCCCACCATTTTATTCAATGATGTATGAGAATCCAACAAATAACCTGAAGTAATTTCCAGAAGTACAGAGCATACATATGAAACGCACCGCTCAAAATTCTACTCGCGGGCATGATTTCAGGGGAAACCCCGCATGCGCGCATTCTGGTTACCGCAAGAACAGAACCAAGCCATAAGCAGCAGAGTAGTTTGGTCTGATACCCCTGGGGCCGAGCCTCCCGGGTGGGCCTTCCAGGACACGCTCTCCCCCATGCCGACTGTGAGGTGTCAGGGGTCGCTTGAAACTCCAGTGTTTTCCTCGGCTTCCGGTCTGAACGGAGATTTCCATTTTATAGGGGGAGAGACCTCAGTTCAACAGAAGCGCGTTTTTAATCCAAGACCCACGACTGCTTTGAATTTCATAGCGCACTCTTCTCTGACAAAGAGCAGCCATCATCTGGCGTCTCCTGGCACAGCTCCGCTGCCCCAGCCCGCTCGGCCATCCACGCACCTGCTCACCAGGCCTGCGGTGTGGCCCCAGCCCGCTCAGGCCGTCCACGCACCTGCTCACCAGGCCTGCCGGCAGGTTTTATGTTCTACAACTCTTAATACCACACGCACGCCAGCATCAGTTATCCTTGGTCCAGAGGATGTCACATTTTACTTGATTTCAATTTCAAAAGTGTATGTTTTAAGTTTTTTTTTTTTTTAATATTTATTTATTTTGGGGGAGAGAGAGAGAATATCCCAAGCAGGCACAGAGCCTGATGCAGGGCTCGAACTCAAGAACCCTGAGATCATGACCTGAGCCAAAATGAGGAGTCAGACTCTTAAGACCAAGCCATCCAGGCGCCCCTCGTTAAGTTTTAAATCTGAAACACGACTGTTCTGGCCTAACAATCCAGAAAACCACTTTCCCTCTGTGAGCACACATCCCATTTGACATTTTTGGTCTTAAGTTTGCCATTTCTAATGTCAAATAAATTTATTCTGTTTCTCTCATAACTAGACAAAAATGTTTATGCTAATAGAAAGTAATTTAAATTACAAAATGTCTAAGTACAATTAATTCTTTCATATAATATTGTAACCTTTTTATTCTGTTTCACATAATTTATCACCCACTTTCTAGAGTTTAAAAGAATTAAACTAAGACTTGGTCGTCTTCCCCTAGCTTGAGTAATTCTGTAACTTTATATTAAATTCTCAGCTGTATGAAGATGAAAAGAAAGCAACATTTCCGTTCTTCATCACATGTGCTACTGGACGAAGCTTCCTGAAATTTAGTTCTCGTCCTGGGGGGGGGGGCGGCTCTCACAGCCCGCTGAATTAGCTCGGCACTCAGGACCCCCTACCCTCCCAACCAGGGGCCCCCAGGCTTCAGGAGGATCTGAATACCCCAGGGGCCTGTGAAGACACAGAATGCCCCCCACCCCACCCCTAGGCTCAGCAGGTGGGTGGTGGGGCCCCCCAAAACTGCCTTCTGAACATGCTCCCAGGTGCAGCTGCCAGGCCTGGGTCCTCACTTCGGGAACCACACTCCACCACACCCCTCTCGCTTGCCGAACGCCCCAGCCAGCCAAATTCACCTGCAGATGCTTGTGTCCCTGCCTCACTCTCCTGCTACACGCCTGCGCTCATGCGGTTCTATTCCCGGGAGCTCCCTTCCAGCCTCGCCCACACGCCCAGATCTTCCGGCATAAACTTGTCAGGACAGTTATCCGAACTCGCCCTCAGCAAAGTGGAATCTTTTGGGGAAAGTCTAACCCACCGCATCTTCATAATCACCTAGGGATGCTTTAAAATGGCGACTCACAGCTCCAAACCCAGACCTGATGAATCTCAAAACCAGAGACATGGGCCAGGAATCTGCATTTCTCGGCTGCCCTCAGCCCCCAGCAGAAGAGCCCTCTTTAGGGGCTCACCCTCCCTTTCCTCGTTGTCCCCCGGCCACCACTGTTCATAGCCCTGCCCCCCACCCCGCTATGAGAATCCCCACCTACCTAAGGGGCCTCCTGAGGGAGGGAGGCGCAGCGTGAACCGTGGGAGTGGGATGGTGCTCGGAACCATCGGAGTCCACCCCCTTGACCAGGAGCAGGCTGACTATCCGTTCTCTACAACGGTTTTTCAAAAACAAGATCCTAAACCTTCCCGGCCCGAGACTGTATTGGGTTCCTAACAGATTCTTGTTCTCAAACATCTTGAAACAAACGGAGATGGTACAATTAATAAACCACTCGGAAGTTCCCGTGGGAGCCTTACTGACCACCAACAAACACACCGCGCCGTCCCGACCGAGTTCATTTTTGCCAGCTGTTTTTTTTTTTTTTTTTTTTTTTTTTTATCCAAATAGCCTCATTAAGAAGATTCTAAATGGGGCGCCGGGATGGCTCAGTCGGTTAAGCAGCTGATTTTGGTTCAGGTCATGATCTCGCAGTTCGTGAGTTCAAGCCCCACTAATAGCACAGAGCCCATTTCAGATTCTCTCTCTCTCAAAACAAACTCTAACAAAAGATTCTAAAGAGTGTCATATACTATATCAATACTGTAGAAAATGTTTCTGTGAGCACAATAACGAACTCTGGCATTCGCTGCCGGTACGAGTGGAAGGGACACGGCCACCAGGGTGGTCCACATCGTAACAGGACATGCCGCACGCGCCCCGTCCCACAAGAGACCCCATCCGCCGGCCTGTGCCTGGCTATCCCGGCCAGGCTTGGAGGCACGTAGCGGGGCCCAGCAGGGCACGGGCAAATGCAGCAGGTAGCAGGTGGGATGTTGGACTCGGCGGAGCCCGAACCGTCCCTGGCAAAACACAAGGATGAGCCCCCTAGTTCTGCCCGGCTCATCTTAAGCAAGTGCTGGAACTTCTGTGGAATCCCACCTCCTCGCCTCTACAAGGGAGGCAAGCGCCTGGGGTGGGAGGGTCAGATGCATGCACCCTTCGCGCTGCTAACGTGATCGTTGACGACGCGGATGACGGCGATCCGTGTTTACTGAAGACTGTGCAGTGGCCCCTGCCCTAAACGCGGCACATTATCTTATCTGCTCCTCACAACAATCCCAAGAGACACTAGGTTTATTCCCATTTCACAGACAAGGACCGAGGCTCACGGGCCTGACCTGGACCCACCATCGTTAAATACACGGGACAGGGGACACCTGTGCTGTGTCCGCACAGCCACAACTGGAGCCACGTTCCCCAGAAGCAACAGCATCACAACTAACAGGATGGTGACATGGGCTTGGAAGAAAATTCAGGAGACAAAAATGCGGTATCACTCACACCCTGTCTGAATGGCATAGAGACCGAGAGCTTAAGGAAAACAAAGGCGTCGATCACGGTGTCAGAATGTTTCAAGAAGTGTTAGGAATGCCAAAACAGATCTACTTCACTTCAACTTTCCTTTTTATATACGCGGGAAAGTCTAAATAGATCCCAAGAGCTCTTTTAGTAAGCACAGAACTAAAACTGCTCTGAGTAGATAAGAAAGCTACGTGTCACAGTTGGTAGGCAACGTTTCCTCTACAAATTCTGCATCTTACAATCAGTGGGTCAGATCGATGAAGTATAAAAATACAAGTGAATTGATCTGACACTGTAATGTCAGGCAAAGTAGTTCTTAATAAGAATCGTAATAAGGCACACCGCCCAAGCTGTTCGTGGAACTGTGATGCTATGTTTGCAGTCAAATCGAACCTGCCTTGCTCTTTCCCACTTGGTTCATTCCCCAACGTCACGGATTTATTTCAAGGTCCCTGCCCCACCCACAGCCTCTACAAGGTATAACCCTGGGGCGCGTGGGTGGCTCAGTCGGTTGAGCGTCCAACTTCGGCCCAGGTCATGATCTCACAGCTCGTGAGCTTGAGCCCCGCGTCGGGCTCTGTGCTGACAGCTCGGATGGAGCTTGCTTCGGATTCTGTGCCTCCCTCTCTCTTTTCCCTTCCCCTGCTCGTGCTGTCTCTCTCTCTCTCTCAAAAATAAATAAATGTTAAGAAAAAAAATTAAAAAATAAAAGGCATAACCCTAAGGGGACAAGGCCAGCTCACCGGACCTGGAACAGCCGGCACTCCAGGAGGTGGCCAATGACTCGGCTTTCTGGGCCTGGCCCGTCTGCCGCCAGTGGAGGGTCTCAGGGTCTGAGTGGCCAAGTCTGCCAAGAGGAGAGGGACACGCAGAGGAGGAGGGGCAGAGGACCACGTGGCTCCGAGACGGTCAGTGGTGGCCTTGGCAGCCGGACCTTTCCTGGCCCCACCTCCCAAGAGGCCTGACTGAGCTTCCTGCAGGAAATCCGAGGTTTTACAATAAACCATCTCTTCTGTGTGTGAACGAGCCGCACACGAGCTGCACGGCACGTGCTCCTGGCAATAACAACAACCTATGACACTCAGTGCCTGTGAACGTCACCCAGGTGGACGACACACCGAGCCACACCGGAAGCAGGGCCGGGCACTGAGAGGACACCCGTGACGGAGCCGGCAAGGGCCCCACCGCCAGAGAGCAAATGCCCCGGCGGACAGTCGGACAAGCACCAGGGGAGCGGACGCATGTCAGGCGTCACGTGGGAGATCAAGGAGACAGGAGGGAGCTGCGACAGAGGGGGCAAGGCGAGGTGAAGGAGCAGCCACCCACGGCTCCAGGCCGGCACCGGAGGGCGGTAGCCACTCACAAAAGCACGGTCATTTAACTTCAAACAGTTTAAAAAAGAAGGAGAAGAACAAGAACAGAATCAGATACAATGCATTAAAATACTAGATGCCCCTACAGGCGCCTGGCTGGCTCGGGCAGAAAAGCATGCCGCTCTTGATCTTGGGGCTGTGAGTTCGAGCCCCACGTGGGTGCAGAGATGAGCTAAATAAATAAAAACTTAAAAAACTAACAAAATAAAAGATGCCTCCATAACCAGGTTACAGTCTTATCCAGTCTTTCCTTATAAACTCCAAGACAGCCCTCCCCTGCTGCAGGTGGCAGATGTCCGGCGCCGTAAGCACAGTGCGCCCGAATAAACCGGCCAGGACGGCAGGATCGCCGGCGGTGTGGCTGGTGCCCCGGGGCGCCAGCCACGCCCTCCCCGCGTGGACAGCTCCGTGACAGTTCTTCCCAAGGGAGCAGCGGGCACAATACCTTTGCCATCTCTTTGCCTGTCTCCCCACCACAACACAGACCCATCCCAACCGCCACCTCGCGGGCCAAGCACGCTCGTGGCTGGGACTTCCAGATGTGACTGGCTTCTGCGTCCGTCGGACCAGACCGCTCGAGAAACAGGACTCAGGCCCGAGTTCCAGGGACAGACGAGAGGAGGGAGAGCATCCGCTCTGAGTGCGGATCTTGGCGGAGGGCGCCTCCTGCCCGGGCAAAGGTGGCCTGGTTCTAGAGCCCGGAGCAGCAGCAGTGGCTCCTTCGTTTGGGGCATCCTGTCTGTGGCAGAGGCAGCAGCACCCGGGGCAGCCCAATCCTGCAGAGTCATTTTTTGGGAGCTCCTCCCTGGAGGCCACGCCCCAAGCGTTTCTTCAGTCCTCCCGGCAAGCCATCCGTGTCACTTGGGTCCCCTGGGGTTACACTGGCCAGAACAGAGGCTGCTGTCTGCAATGGGAAGGTACATCCTCCGGTGGCCTGTTCATTCTTTAAACAGAATCCAGAAAAGTGCTTCTAAAAAGCACAGTCTGTGAACTGATACCAGTCCGGGGCTGTTTGTCTCTGGTTTAGGAGGAGACGGCAAAAACTAAGAGTGACCAGAAACTTGTACAGCAATTCAACGCCGCTGTGACATCCAAGCACATGACTGTTTTTCTGGTAATTAATTTTTATGTATTTTACAAAAGTCCGGTCCACAACACACTGGGAAAAAGCAAACGAACAAACAACCGGTCTTCGACTATAGTTTTAGAAACACTGGTCTAAACCCCAATCAAAAGATGCTTCTTCCCTATTTGGGGCGCCTGGGTGGCTCAGTCGGTTAAACGTCCGACTTTGGCTCAGGTCACAATCTCGCGGTCCGTGAGTTCGAGCCCCACGTCAGGCTCTGGGCTGATGGCTCAGAGCCTGGAGCCTGTTTCCGATTCTGTGTCTCCCTCTCTCTCTGCCCCTCCCCCATTCATGCTCTGTCTCTCTCTGTCTCAAAAATAAATAAAACGTTAAAAAAAAAATTAAAAAAAAAAAAAGATGCTTCTTCCCTGCTTTAAAACCCATCAATGTGGGACGCCGAGGTGGCTCGGTCGATTGAGTGTCCGGCTATTGATTTTGGCTCAAGTCATGATCTCGCAGTTCGTGGGATTGAGCCCATTGTCGGCTCTGCGCTGATAGCATGGACACTGCTTGGGATTCTCTCTCCCCCTCTCTCTGCCCCTCTCGTGCTTGCTTGCTCTCTCTCAAAATTAAATAAACACTTAAAACCCACTAAAGCTTCCCACTGAACTTAGAATGACGTGAATTCTTACCCCGGCCCTCCCTGCCTCCTGGCCCCTACCTACCTCATTTCTAACTTCCTTCCTAGTGCTCCAGCCACACTGGCCTCCTAACCTCACAGTGGCCTCAGGACCTTTGCACTACTCGTCTCTGTCTGGAACACTCTGTCCCCATCAATCTCACACGGGACCTGTTTTATTCACTCGTAACACTTATCCTGTCTTGATCTCCTTCTTGATCATTTCTTTACTTGTTCAGTGTCTCCGTCTTCCTGAGCGTGAGCCCACGTGGATGGGACCGTGTCTGTCGTGTTCCCCACTGGGTCCACCTCCAGAGCAGTGCATAGCATGTAGCAGTGAATGAGACACCCTCGCCTGCATTTGCCTACTCCCCCCAGTCTTCCGGGTAAAGCCCAGTCATCTCCGCCTCATCTGACACCCACTGGGTAAAGAGAAAATTTCCCCAGCAATTCGCCTCTAATGATTTTGACCTTCATATAGTTTCTCTTCTCTCTTCAACAGACTCTACACTGTTTATCAAAAAAGCATCTTCTGTTCTTCTCCTCTACCTCTGCCCGACCTTGCACGCTGCCGTGCATATAAGCAGACAATCCAGCCAAGACTGGGCGATCCTTCTCTTGTGCCATTAGCTGGTTCTTCCGCGTCTGACGGTGCTACTCAACATTCTCATCATCCAGGAGAGCAGTCACTTCAGTAAAATGAATTGTCACTCTAGTAGAAAAAGCTTTCGTGACCGACTCAGGTTTCAATAAACCACTGTGACCATCAATAACAACAAATTGTTAGCAGGCGCCCATTCATTTGAGGCACTGAGCTGGGGCCAGCAGTAGAGACCCAGAGGAGCAGTGGGGTGTGGTGGTTACCACTTAATCCTTGAAACCTCGGTCTCCTTGTCCGTAAAGTGTAGATGATAACAGCGCCAACCAAAGAGGGTTGTCAAGAGGCTGGATGTGTGGTGGCTGAGAACACGCACTCTGGAACAGGCTGAGTCCAAACTCCGTGTCTACCACGTGTCCATAACCTCGGACAAGGTACTTATCTCCCCGTGCCTCCATTTCTCCATCTTTAAAATGGGGATAATCAGGGGCACCTGGGAGGCTCAGTCGGTTAAGCCTCCGACTTCCGCTCAGGTCATGATCTTGCAGTCCATGAGTTCAAGCCCTGTGTTGGCCTCTGTGCTGACAGCTCAGAGCCTGGAGCCTGCTTTGGATTCTGTGTCTCCCTCTCTCTCTGCCCCTCCCCCGCTCGCACTGTGTCTCTCTCTCACTCTCTCAAAAATAAACATTAAAAAAAATTTTTTTAATGAGAAAAAAAAGCAAAATGTTGGCTCACATAACGAAATAATGAAGTTTGGTGGTTGTTTGTCTTGACTGTACTGGGGACCCCGTCCTGACACTCTGGCAGACAGATGTACGGGGAGGAGCAGAGTGGACAATCCACGTCCCACAGGACGCAGGAGAAAATGTAATCCTGAGCACCACCTCGTGGATCCAGACTATTTGGAATCGATGCTTAACAAGCGGAGTTTCCAGATCAATAAGGTTTACTCTTTGAAAGTGAAACTCTGCTCTATTGTGATCCTTTACCTGGGAAGCTTTTTTAAATCTTTTCTTCACTTTCCCTGCTGTTTCCATCACGTTTACCGGCGCGGTAGGCTTACCGCAGTCCAGCCCGCGGCTGCGCGTTCTCTAACCCGTCTTGGGGCGTCTGGGGTCTTCCGGCTGCCCAGACTGCGCTCAGCCGCGGGGGCGCTGCTGTCGTTGTCCTCCCGTTTTATATTTTCAGTTTCATCCCGCATTGTAGGACTGTCGCCTGTCGCTTCCCGTTACTGCTGGTGGGCCGAATTCTAGAAGCTCCTTCCAGCCAATGGCTCTATTCCGAATGGGTTCTATACTGAGAAACCTGGCAACCTTGTTAGCATTGTACTCAAAACGCAATGAAACAGGTCCCCGAGGGGATAGGCTTACCTATGAATAAAATACACCAGGTTTGTAACACAGGAAATACCACACATGCCCGGACAAAAGGCGATCTCCCACTTTCTCGAAAAGATCCAAAAGCTCTTCATCAACTTCTGTGGGTGTAGGAAAGCTTGCCTATTGCTACTATTTATTTTGTTAGTGAGCTACTAAAGCACACATGTCAAATCGCATAGAGGACCTACTAATTTGATGACAACGCTTTTCCCCACATTCTGACTTCATCACCGTTTTATTCCGACTCTTCGTGTGTTTCTTCCACACCAGGGTCGCCCTCATCGCAAAAATAGCTTCCTGATCTCAAAAATGCTACCTGCCGCTTTCCATACCACCTTTGGGCTGGCCTGACTCGTTTAGGATGATACGGCACTTTTTAAATGGTTCTTTCAAGCCACAAACAGTCACTCACATAACGCAAGGCAAATCTGCTCTCATTCGTCCGATCGGCACCGCGTGATCGGTCGTTAAGATGCCACGCTTTCTGTGCTCTCTCAGGGACAGCCACGAGGCTCATTTGTCCTGACATCTAACGCGACTGTGCAGTCAGACCCCCAGGGATATTTGCTGAACGCGGACCAACCATCGCCTCCGTGTTCCTTCAGGTGCCCTCTATCAGCCGCCCAAACCGGCCCTGACTGAGGCCGGCTCGGGCGCCGTGCTTTCCCGAACGGAGCTCTGCCGTTCAGAGGAAAGTGATGAGCAGAAAGACGTTATAAGGATCTGAATGGAAGGGGGTCGCCTCTCGGCCGAGGGAGGCTCTTGGAGGACAAGCCTTGCCTTATTTTGAGCAGAGCCACCAGAGTGACCTCTGGAGCGGCACAGCGCCCCCTGCAGGGACCTGAGGTGAGGAAGGCCTGAGCACCCGTGTCACCTGCCAGCCTGGACCTAGATGGCTTTACTTCTCCCTGACCGCCCTGTGTTGAGGAGACGAGACTGCCAGAAAAATACCTCCCAAGAGGTGACTGAGGGTTTTCAGAACTAAAACAAAGCATACGTGGACGACAGGCTTTAGAAGAAGATCTTAGATTAGCTTGCAAATTATTCTACGTACCTCGTATTAGCTCATAAATATTCATGTCCATAAGTTCACATATTAGTGCAAGAGAACCAGATTTTCTGTCGCTGAAGAAGAAATCAGGTTTTTAAAAATGTTTTTCTTGTCTTAATCAGAAACTATCATCAAATATTTAATTCATTTGTGCACATTTCTGGTAAACATAAAGCCCTCCCGCCTCAAAGCCTGGGGCATAGTGACTGAAACAGAAGTTGCGATTTTCAGTCAATTATTTCAGTCAATTAATTTAAAATTAATTTAAAATAACAGTAAAAATAAAATAAAATATAATAAAATAACAGTAAAATCCCACTTTAAGCAAAAATTCCAAATGCTTCCCCCCTTTTTAATGAGATGTGTCTTAAAAATATAGAACTAACTACTGGCAGAAAGGAGAAAGGAGGTCGAGAGTCGGCTAAGCAAAACAGAGGAGAAAGAATTTAATTCATGCTCCGTGACTGCAAACTTAGTTCTAACTTACCTAGATTCTTCCATGTACCTGGGATAAATTATGACGGGGAGACAAAAATCCACAAACCAGTCAGGGGAAAAGGGAGGAAGACGGGTCACCCCAAGCCCAGGTGGGGTCCAGGCCTTGCACGGGGTGGGGACCGAGGCCTCTGGCCGGGCTGCCAGCTTCTCTGGAGCTCACACTGCCCTGTTTGAAGGCCCCTGAGCCCTCGGCAGAGGAGCACGTGTCACTCCAGACCCTACTAGTCAGGTTGCCTCCAGAGGGGCTGCCTGGAGGGGGGCGCACACACAGGCCCGGAGAGTGCCCAGGACGCGGCGTGCAGTGGGCGGTGTTGTGACCAGTGCGCACTGCGGGCTCCAGGCCAGGAGGCCACGCGGCTATGACAAGACATTCCACTTTGAGTTTCAAACTGCTCTCTTCCCTGATGAAAACCCACTGCGCTTCGTCAGAGACCGTAGTGTCCCGGCTGGTTTTAAAGCGGCCTGGAGCGCCGCGGAGAGCTTCACGGAGCGTGCACCTTCTCAGGGCGCACAGAAAGGCAAGTTCCAGAACCCTGGGTCCGAGTTCCCGGCTCAGAGTCCAGAAGGGCAGTGCGGAACTGCCGGCACCCGCAGGTGAGGTGTGCCCTGCCTTCCTGATGGGTAGGTGAGCCTCACGTAAGGAGACTAATCTATAATTAGAACACAAGTGACAAGTCCCCCAAATTACAGCAACCATAGTAAGGTGCGGGGGGGGGGTCATGCTACCTGACACGGTGCAGACATGACAGCCGGCAGGGACAATCCCTGACACATGACAATCCCTGATGTAGGACCACAGTGCTTTCCCATTTGCCCATAACTCACACTCGAGGCCTCGGATGCACAGGCCACTGCCCACAAGGAAGCCTCACTGAGCTACGGGAGAGGAATCGTTTGAATTCTGTCCACTTTTATGATAGGGAATCACCTAAACGAAGGTATTTCCACATTAGGAATCAGACACACATTTGTCCACATAAATACGTGACTTAAGATAAAATGAGAATCATTACTCCCTGAGCTACGAAGCAAATATTTCAAATGTCTCCCACAGTTTTCTTCCTTAAAAAGAGATTTGATCATTGTCATCAAATGCAGATCATTGTAAAGCCCCAGGAATACTTACAAAACCACTTCGTGCAACGTGAGGATGTTCGGGTGTGGGTTCAGGCGCCTCAGTGCTTGTATCTCCCGTAGACTGTTCACTTGCTCGATACTATTGCGTGGGTAAAAATAAATAACTAATTCATAATTCAAGTCAGCCTCAGATTGGGGTTATTCAATCATTATTTATTACCCATGATCACAACTGAGAACCTCACACATATTTCAAGCAAGTTCATCGACTCATTATTTCTCCCGCCAGCAGGTGACGTTCAACATGTCTCGTTCTGCATCATCTGATAAAAAACAAGGTTCTTATGGCTTTGGACATTTATGCAAATTTTCCCATCGAAGCTCCTGAAAGAATACCTTAGTGGTTTCTTTTATAATTAGTAAACATGGAAACAAACATTAGAATTTCCTATTAATCAGTTTATGGGAACTAACCAATTGAGCAACAGAAATACCCCCTGAAAATACCCATCTCAAATTTCCACGAACACACTAATCTTCGTTATCTTTCATGAAAGCCGTATATTTTCTCACTTTCGTATATTTTCTCACTTTCGTTGCTGGCGGCTGGCGTTCCCTCGGCAGGTGTGACTTACCTACCGCCAGCTCTTCTTTACGAAGACGGGTCTGCCAGACGCCGTTTACATCCCAAACCTCGCCAATGTGAGTGGGACGGAAGCAGATGGGGATGGGCTGGCTGTCACCACACTCCAGAGACCGCTTCCAAGAGATAACCCCCCCGGACGGGCCCACGGTCACGGTCGTGGTCGTGGTCACGTCCAATCAAATGACTAGATCCACCAGAGACTTCCATGGCCTCGGCTCTGAAAGGAACTAACTGTGGGAATAGTCTTCTTCCTTTGAACTGCCAAAACTCTGTTCTGCCAACTTTTAATATACAGTGTAAAGCTCAGCATTTTGTCTGGTTCTTCAAAGAGCAGTTATACCCAATAGTGTATTATTACTGTCTTAAATCAGTGTGAATATGTTAAGTCTCGTGCCAGCCAACAAATGGGAGCCTGGTATATGAGAAAAGCCTGAATAGTCTGAGTGTAAGGATATTTCTGACTACAAGTTTTAGACTCGTTTTCATTTACTTTCCCCTGTTGCTTCCCTCACACCCAGGACGACATGTGCAAAATGTTAGCAACTTGTGCATCACAGTCAACAACCAACCAGAAAAGACAGAGCCCACCGTGCTGGCACAAGGTCCTACAGAGGGGGCCCCTGTTGAACCAGGTACTAACCTTTTAGCTCTGGAGAGAGGAGAGGTCTGGGGAGTGCCGGCCAAGGGCCAGGTGTAGGGTGAAGGTGGGAAGGGTCAGCACTCAAGAGGCTCAGGATAGCCGGTTACTACCCAGAGTAGGAGTCTTTCGCTGTTCCAGGCCATGTTCGGCCTGGCGTGTGCAGAGACCAGATCATGACGCTCTCCACTCTGTCAGCTTAGTGCCTACCCCACCACCTGCTCCTCGCCAGCATCACGGCCTCCCCTAGATGCCTTTAGAACAATGCTTCCCAAATATGTCCCATAGAACATTCTTCCTCTAGAAAATGCTTTATCAAGAAACTTCACGCTCAGAAAGTTTGAGATAGGCCCACTCCAGCTCCTTTTGGAAAGCCATAAACTACTGTTGATTTTACTGTTGAAAAGTTTTCAAAGATCCTACAAATTGGGGCGCCTGGGAGGCTCAGTCGGTTTGTGTTCGACTTCGGCTCAGGTCACGATCTCGCGGTTTGTAAGGTCGAGCCCCGCGTCGGGCTCTGCGCTGACAGCTCGGAGCCTGGCGCCTGCTTCGATTTCTGTGTCTCCCTCTCTCTCTGCCCCTCCCCCACTCATGCTTGCTCTCTCTCTCTCTCTCTCTCTCTCTCAAAAATAAATATACGTTAAAAAATCCCATAGAAGTTTACCTTTATTGAAACCAACATTTCCCAAACTTTTTTGCCCTAGGATCACTTCTTACAAACTATCTAGTCACCAACCCTTAGAACGAGGGTTCCAGAGAACACACCGCTCCAGACCATCCTTTGAGTGGCATGATAGGAATACCTTTTTTCCTTCGGACAGGGGAGGTGAACAAAGATACCAATCAGGCAATAGGAAGAAAGAAAGATCAAGTGAAACACTCTTGTGGGGGCACATGGGCAACCGATGGAAGAGCCTCGTTTAATCCCTCTCCCTGGGGTCTGCACTGGAGGAGACCACTGAGCCCCTCTTCGAGGTCCCGCACCTTGTGGGGGGGTCTCCTGACTCAGGGCTAGGTTGCTGGAGACCCCACCTCCACCCGATGCCTGTGCCTGTCATGCCTCTACCCCTGGCATGACGTAGGTCAGTGGCTCTCATGGGGGAGGGACCTTGCCCCCCAGGGGATGTTTGACAATGTCTGGGACGCCGTTAGCTGTCACAGGTTCTGTAACATACTGTTCCATTTGGCATTCAGTGGCAGCAGCCGGGGTTGATGCTCAGTATCCCACGGGGCCCAGGACAGGCCCCACAATAAGTAATAACCTGGGCCCGAATGTCAGCAGTACCAAGGCTGGGAAACCCAGTGGAGCCGGCAACAGCTCTGATTTCCGAACACCCTATAGGAAAAAAATAAGTTTTCCGAACTGGAGGGTCAAACAGCCTGGGCATTGAGACGAACAAGTATCCACTCTGCTCAGCTTTAATATGAAAACCTGTTCTCATACCCTGAAACACATGATTGCTTATTGCAGACATAATTCTTTCGTGTCTCCACAGACATTTCTCTCAGAAATAATGAACTAATACATTTAAAAAGACATTTTCATCTAAGTATCACTAGCTTTGTTCAAATAACAATATTTTATTAAATTTTATTGGGGGGAGGGGGGGAAAAGAGAGGGAGGGAGGGAGGGAGGGAGGGAGAGAGAGAGAGAGAGAGAGAGAGAGAGAATATCTCAAGCAGGCTCCACACTCAGAGCAGAGCGCAACACAGGGCTTGATCCCACGATCCTGGGACCATGGCCTGAGCTGAAATCAAGAGTCAGACGCTCAACTGACTGAGCCACCCAGGTGCCCCAACAATATTTCGTTTTACTAAAATACAAATAAACCCTGTTCTTTTAAAAATCATGAAAAATATCTAACAATTGGAATTAACCACTTTTCTGCGCCTTGAAGTTGCTTCGAATTTTGTGGTCAGGTGACATTCAGGGTTTTGTTCGTTTTCACTGTCCTGCTGGAGACCGAAGCGATCGAGGACCTGGACACAGAGGAGTGCAGGCAGCCTCTGCTCCAAAAGGAAGAGACAAGATCCCCCATACGTGCGTTTTTCCACAACTGGAAAAATGATATTACCGGGTCCAAGTCTTTAAAGAATAAAAAATATTAATTTTCCAATGTCAACACTTCATTTTATTGGAAGGGTTTTACAGAAAAGTTTATCTAACCAATCCAGTCTGCAGGAAGAAAGTCCCTAAGCTGAAGGGGAAGAAGTGGGTATATTAATATTAGACAAACTAGACTTCAAAACAAAGATTATTACTTCTTTAATTTTTTTTAGCGTTTATTTTTGAGACAGAGAGAGACAGAGCATGAATGGGGGAGGGGCAGAGAGAGAGGGAGACACGGAATCGGAAGCAGGCTCCAGGCTCTGAGCCGTCAGCCCAGAGCCCGACACGGGGCTCGAACTCACGGACCGCGAGATCATGACCTGGGCTGAAGTCGGACGCTTCACCGAATGAGTCACCCAGGTGCCCCTAAAAAAAGATGATTACTATCTATAATGCTTTCATAGTGATGGGACAATACATCAAAAAGGCATGACAGTTACAAACGTGTGTGTGCTAAGTAAGAAAGCTTCAAGGGGCACCTGGGTGGCGCAGTCGGTTAAGCGTCCGACTTCAGCTCAGGTCACGATCTTGCGGTCCGTGAGTTCGAGCCCCGCGTCGGGCTCCGGGCTGATGGCTCGGAGCCTGGAGCCTGCTTCCGATTCTGTGTCTCCTTCTCTCTCTGCCCCTCCCCCCTTCATGCTCTGTCTCTCTCTGTCTCAAAAATAAATAAACGTTAAAAAAAATTAAAAAAAAAAAAAAAAAAAAAAAAGAAAGCTTCAATACACAAGTGAAAACTGACAGAAGAAAGAAGAAAGGGTTGGAAGTTTCAATACTCTCTACACAACTGAGACACAACTGAGACACAACTGAATGACACAACAGTCATTCAGAAAACCAGTAAAGAGATCCAAGATCCTAACAGCACTGTTAACCACCTTGACCTAACGAGCTTTTACATAACACCTATTACTTAACACCTAGAGCTAGAATATGCTCTCCACTCAGATGAATATCTGGACCCAAAGATAAATCTCGATAAATTTCCAAATACAAAGACTTCCAGAACATGTTGTTCTCTGACTACAATGGGCGTAAACTAGAAATCAATGATAGTAAGTTAGCTAGAAAAATCCCAAACACCTGCAAATTAAGCAACACACTTGTAAATAAACCACGGGTAAAGAAGAAATCACAAGGGAAGTTAGAAAACATTTAAGCCAAACAACAAGAAAGCACAACATATCAAAATGTATAGGATGCAGGAAAACAGGGCTTAGAAGTGTATTTATGGCTTTAAATGCTTATGTTGGAAAGGAAGAAATAGTTACAAACCAATTATCCAAGTTTTCACCTTTAGACAGCAGAATAAGAACACTAAATTAAACCAAAGTAGAAGAAAAGCAATAATGGAAGAACAGAAATCAATGGCACAGAAAACAAACAAACAACAGAGGAAATTAACAACGATTCTTTGAAAAGATTCATAAAACTGATAAACCCCTGGCAAGACCAATGGAGGAAAAAATGACATAAAACACCAACACTGCCAACCGATATCAGGAGTGAAAGAGACGATATAACTACAGTTAGATGTTAAAAAGCCGAAAGGGGGTAACACGAACAACTGTATGCCAAGAAATATGACAACTTAAATAGACAAAGTCCTTGAGAAACACAATTACCAAATGTGACACAAACCTGAAAACCAAAATAGCCGCATGTTTCCCAAAGAAATGGAATTTGTTACCAAGGGCCTCCTCACGGCTGACGGAAGTGCTCTTAGATGGGATCGTGGCGGCAGCTGGACACCTGCATAAATTTCCTAAACTGCTCCTACCATGGGTGGATTTGATGACATGTAAATTACATCTCAATGGAGCTTTAAAAAAACCTACGAAGGGGCACCTGGGTGGCTCAGTCGGTTAGGCGGCCGACTTGGGCTCAGATCATGATCTCGCGGTCCGTGAGTTCTAGCCCCGCGTCGGGCTCTGTGCTGACAGCTCAGAGCCTGAAGCCTGCTTCATATTCTGTGTCTCCCTCTCTCTGACCCTCCCCTGTTCATGTTCTGTCTCTCCCTGTCTCGAAAATAAACGTTAAAAAAAAAAAAATTTAAAAAAAAATAAAATAAATAAAAAAAACCTACGAGGACCCTGTATCATTTGGCATGGTTCTGATTCTTCAACATCCCACGGTGCAGACGTACCATGACGCCCCACCTGCCCCACTCCTTCGTTCCGTTTCCAGCTCGTCGCCACTACAAGTGACGCTGTGACCAATGTTATGCGGCCGGAGGGGGGGGGGGTGGAGGGGGGCCCCCCCACGAAGAAACCTTCTAGGCCCAGAGATTTCACAGGTGAATGATTTCAAATGTTTAGGAAAGAAATACTCTGACACGTTTCAAGAAAGAAGGTACACGAATGGCCGATAAGCACACGAGTCAGCATTCTTCGCCACCGGCTGTCAGGAAAGAGCAAACTAACCACAGGAAGAGGCCACGGCGTTCACCAGGACGGCTTCAACTTAACACGGACGCCACCGCACGCTGGTGGGGGTACAGAGCACCTGGAACTCTCCTTCCCTGCTGGTGGGGATGCAAACAGGTGTAATCGCTTCGAGAAAAGGCTTGGCAGTTTCTTTTAAACATACACCCACCCTCTGATCCAGAGATGCTGTTCTAGGCGATTGCCTAAGGAAGAACGAAGACACACATCCCAGGCAGGCTTGTGCATGAGTTCTCACGGCAGCTTTACCGCCAGCAGCCCCAAACCAAAACGACAGCAAAGCCCGTCACCGGGAGAATGGACACGCAAAGGGTGCTGAGGTCACAGTGCGTGCGGCTCAGCCGTAAAAAGGTATCGACTGTGGGTGCAACAGTGCAGATGAACCTCCGAGAGTCCACGCTGACCCGACAGAGCTGGTCTCGGGACCACATTCCAAGATTCCATTTAAGACGAATTTCTAAAGAGGACAAAGGAAAAAACCCGCAATAGTGGCAGCCTGGGATGGGGGTGGAGAACTGTCACAAAGGAGCTTCCTAGGTGACAGAAGTGTTCCATCTCTTAATTACACGAGAACATCTGTTTTCCAGAATATTAGACAGTAAAGAAATGTGCGTTGTAACGGATGCAAATTTTGCCTTTCAAGAAAAAGCCCCATATGCTAACAAGCAAGTGGGGAAGGACCGGGTAAACGTGCACACGAATCAAAATCACAGGCCTGTTGATTCCGGCTGCGGGGTACCTGGGGCTCATCACACTGTTCCGTTTACTTTGTTAAGATTTTCTATGATTATATTATTAACTAAAAGCTCTTAAAGTGACTCATGGATTGCTTGCCTTTGCCTTTATTTATAACCTCACAAAGCAGACTTTATTTTGGTAAAAGTAATTTGAAGACCAGGCAGTGATGGGACTTGAGAAAAACCACGTACCAAGTCAAGACCGGACGGCCGCACGGCATTAAGAGCACTGGAGAGAACGCAGGCCTTGGCCCCGCACAGACCCGGGTCCCACGCTGGGCCCTACTGCTGGCCAGCTGGGTGACACCGGGCAGGTGAGAGAACTCGGCTCTCCAGCCGCGCTTCCCTCGTCTGAAAGAAGGCAACAACAGCATCTTTCTCGCAGGGCTGCCGCGAGGATTAAATGCCGCACGTCCGCAGCTCACCCAGGGCTGGGCATGGCGCCAGACACGTGGTGACTGGCCGCTGTCCTCTTCATCAGGATTGCCGTTAGCACCCCACTTCGGTTTTCAGAAGGTTTCAAGCCCCGCTCACCCGCACTGTCGTATGGCAGGTTGGTCGATGGCTGGATCGCGGCACCAGCACTGTGCGGGGTGCCCACCTGCCTCAGGTCAACCCTCGCGAGGCTCCCGTGAGGTCGAGCCCGGGGAGGCATCTACTTGGTACAAAGCAACTGAGGCACCGAGGGAGTGAGGAACCATCCCAGGTCACAGAACTAACCGTGGGAGAGCTGTTCTACCTTCAGAGCCTGGGCCCTGACCCTGTGCTGACCACGAGTAGCACGTATGTGTCAGTCTTACTCCTTCAGGATACAAAGCAAGAGCCTACACAGCTCAAGATGGAATTTCTTTTTAAAAGAGACTCATTCCATTTCTTTACAGTGTTTCTATGCGCAGAATACAGAGTACAATCGTAGCAAAAAGAAAAAGAAAGTGGGGGTGGGGGTGGGGGGTGGGGGGTGGGGGAGGGCTCTAATGAACTGTTGTGCTTGTGAGTGCAGGTGGGGACCACTGGGAAGACAGACCAAAACAGGGATCGGGAGGCCTGGGCCGCACCGCAGGCCTCTGGCCAGTAACTCGCTATCCCCGAACCGAGGCTTTGAGTGACTCTGGAGGAAAACCGTCCTCATGAGCCGAAAGGACCCTTCCTGCCACGGCACTAAAGAACCGGCTTGTGTGACCCTACCTGCACTTCACACTAGCCACTATTACTGCAAACGCTGTCCGTTTCTATTTCAGTAAGAGGGAAAGGAAGTAAAACTTGGAAGAGGTGGGAGTCAGCAGCTCCAAATACCAGCCTCACTCTGCCCGTGTGACTCAGCCTGATTTTCCTGTTACCGCTTCTCGTTTCTCATGCCACCCACACGACTGTGCGAGGTGACTTTGAGGATTTACTTAGACAGTGATACATGAGCAGAAATGGATTTTAAAGAACCTAAAATTCTTCTTCAACTGAATAAGATTAAGCTGTTTAATAATGGTGATAGATATTCCAGAACTCCAAAAGCTAGAAATATGATTTTCATGGTTAAAAAACAGAAGAACAACATTAAACTTGTGGACCAAGTATCAGCGACCCTGGAACATCCAACAAATTATTAGCAATCTCCTTCCTAGAAACGACCCCAAAAGCAGCTGTCTTTCTTCTAGAAACTATAGAGTCATTTCTTCCTATAAGTCAGAAATAAGAATGGAGGGAGCTTAGGAACAATATGAGTCATTCCAGGTCACTTATGGTTATTTTTGTTTGATTTTTTGCTTCATTTTTTAAGTGTTTTATTTTACTTTTGAGAGGGAAACAGAGTGTGAGCGAGGGAGGGGCAGAGAGAGAGGGAGACACAGAACCCAAAGCAGGTTCCAGGCTCTGAGCTGTCAGCATAGATCCTGATGTGGGGCTCGAACCCACGAACTGTGAGATCACGACCTGAGCCAAAGTTGGAAGCTCAACCCACCGAGCCACCCAGGTGCCCCATAATCATTTTATTAAGTTTATTTATTTGTTTTGAGAGAGAGAGAAAGAGAGAATGCACGTGCAAGTGGGGGAAGGGCAGAGAGGGAGAGAATCCCAAGCAGGCTTTGTGTTCAGCGAGGAGCCCAATGTAGGACTCAGTCCCATGAAGCGTGAGATCATGACCTGAGCCAATATCAAGTCGGATGCTTAACTGACAGAGCCACCTGGGCATCCTCAAATCATTTTAGACTAACAAGGGTTATCAAGATAGTACAGCTCTCTATTGTAACCCAGCTTCTTTTCATGTTAACACCTTACACAACATTTATCAAAACTAAAAAATTAACATTGGTACAGTTCTATTAATTAGACACTTTATTTGGATTTCCCCAGTTTCCCCGGGAATGTCTTTTTCTCTCCCAGGGTGAAGGATACCTCATTGCAATTAAGATGTCATGTTCCCTTACTCACCCTCTAGTCTGTGACGGTTCGTGTCTTTGTTTTTCATTACCTTCACAGTTTTAAGGAGTAGCAAGCAGGTATTCTGCAGAATGCCCCTTAATTTGGGCTGGGCTGATGTATTCTCATAAGTAAGCGGAGATTATGGATCTTCAGGAAAGAACACGATGGAGGTGATATGTGTGCTTTTTCAATCCCATTGTATCAGAAAGTACATGACACCTATCTGGCTTATTACTGATGGTGTTAATCATTTAGTTAAGGTGGTATCTTCCGGGTTTCTCATTGTAAAGTTACTAACTTTCCCTTCCTATTTTCTGTACTTTAGGAACAAGTGCAGCCCACACTCAAAGGCAAGGAAAGTAAGCCCCACCTCCTGAAGGAAGGGATATCAAATAATGTATGGACATATGCTAGAACCACCACGTTAATTAATAGTTAGGGGGAACCACTGGAGGCTCTGCAGAAACCCTGTTCTCTTCCAAGCTTCACCTACTAATTTCAGGGTTCCTCAGTTTATCTTGCCTGTAGAAATTACCACTGTTATTCTAATGAGGATTTTCTATTTCCCTCATTCCTTCTATATTTATTAACTGGAATCCTTCTGTAAAGAATTGTCCCCTCATCCCAATTTATTTATTCACTCATTTATCGGTATGGACTCATGCTTACCCGATGAGACAGATGAGAGGGTGGAGAGAGAAAAAGAGAGATGTGTGTACATATGGATCATACACGCACATACTAGGTCTGTCTGCTGAGTCTAGGGGGACTGACTTCCCAGTAGGAATGAGCCTACTTGGCCTGGTGCCAAGATCTCGTTTTCTAAATACCTTTCTCAGGGGGCGCCTGGGTGGCACAGTCGGTTGAGCGTCCGACTTCAGCCAGGTCACGATCTCGCGGTCCGTGAGTTCGAGCCCCGCGTCGGGCTCTGGGCTGATGGCTCGGAGCCTGGAGCCTGTTTCCGATTCTGTGTCTCCCTCTCTCTCTGCCCCTCCCCCATTCATGCTCTGTCTCTCTCTGTCCCAAAAATAAATAAACGTTGAAAAAAAAAATTTTTTTTTAAAAAATAAATACCTTTCTCCAATGAAAGGAACCAGGGCTCCTTGGAGAAATGGATGATTCTAGGGGAGGAAAAATACAAGATGAGCCTTCAGGATCTGAAGAAATGAAAGTGTTAAAAAAGGAAAAAAGATAAAAAGGATGGGGCATGTCAAAAGAACATAGGCGCCAACCTGAAGGAGCTCCCCAGAGCCGCAGCTGGAAGAATCTAAGCAGGAACAATTATTAGATAAATAATGACAGTATTGGATTATAATCTTCTATAGGTTTGAACCTATGTATCAAGAGCAAATCAGAACTCACGTGAATAAACCCAGAGTCCACTTCCTCTTAGGTTTGAATTACACAGGCTGGCAGATACCTATCAAAACTAGCCTGAGACTCTATCACGGATTCCGTACCTCAAACAGCGACAAAATACCACTAGCCGGAGTAAATGTACTTCCTTTTAAATAAAGCCAATATGTGAAATTGTTATTTATACAACAGAAACTAAAGCCTGTTCCCCAGGTCATGACCTCATGGTTTGTGAGATTGAGCCCCGTCAGGGTCTGTGCTGACAGCGCGGAGCCTGCTTGGGATTCGCTGTCTCCCTCTCTCTCTGCCCCTTCCCCACTCATGCTTCCCCACCCTCCCTTTCAAAATAAATAAATATTTAAAAAAATAATACACTAAAGCCTGTTCGTAATCCCCTATACGTACACAAACTTTACAGAAAGTAACTCCGGGGTGCCTGGTTGGCTCGGTCAGTGGAGCATAGGACTCTTGATCTTGGGTTTGTGAGTTCAAGCCCCACATTAAGTGTAAAGATTACTAAACAAACAAACAAGTAAAACAAAACAAAATTTAAAAAGTAACACTGACTCAGTGGCATTGTATTAAAAACCTTTACTTTTATGAGTTTTTAAAAGAATATATGTTCCAATAAACCACTTTTACTTTCTTAATTTTTTTAAATGTTTTATTTACTTTTGAGAGAGCGCAAGTGGGGGAGGGGCAGAGAGAGAGGGAGACAGAGGATCCAAAGCGGGCTCCGTGCTGACAGCAGCGAGCCCGACGTGGAGCTCGAACTCACCAACCGTGAGATCGTGACCTGAGCCAAAGTCGGGCGCTCAACCGACTGAGCCACCCAGGTGCCCCATCAACCACTTTTAAAGTTAAGACAAAGAGCATTAATTGTTTCTGAAATCCAACAAATGACCGCACATACAGTAAGGAAGGCTACCATCTATCGAACATTTGCCGCGTGCCCCCGCTTTGCTCCCAACTTTCCCTTCATTCCCTCATTTAGTCGTCAAGCACCTCACGACAAGGAGGCCAAGGTTCAGTGGACGAGGCACTCGGTGTGCCAGGGACCTGGTAGGTGGTGGATCCAGACTGCGCTTCACCGCCAGGAAACCACGTCCCTGTTCTTTGATGCAACCTTTCTACGATGCGTTACAGAGATCTCTCGACTCTCGTGAAGGCACACCCGTGACTGGCTGTGATTCCTCCTGACGGCCAGCACGTCACCCCGACGCAGCAACGGTCGCAGGAAGGCCTCAGGTCAGCAGGCTGTCTGTCTGGTCCACGTTTCATATCTACCTCCTCACAAGACAGGGGCGAGCGAGCCCTGTTGCAAGTACACATCCACCCCGAGCCTGACAGCGGAACCCGATGGGGACTCCAGGCCTCTCCTAAGGTGCACGTGTCACGTCCCGCTGCTCAAAGTCCTTTCTCTGCTACTCTGTGTTTGTGGCATCTCTGAAAGCTGGCTGTTTAAGGAAGTCTGCTCTTTACATGTGGGATAATCAGTACGCTGCACATCAAATTCCCATCACGAGTCGTTCACAGGTAAAGACGGAGGAGGGAAAAGATCAAGAGACCCAGAGGATGCAGAACACACAGAGGAAGGGCTGGAGACCCAGTGACTTCAGAGTCTCAACAGCAGCAGGTAAATGACCGCATGCTTCGGGCAGGGGAGAAGGAGGAGTTTGGCTTCGTAAGATCTGGATTCAAATATGCCTCTGCCCACCTAGTGACCTAGAGTGACAGCTGTCAAGCTACTTCCGATCTCTAAGCACCTCTCCTCGTGTGCTCGCAAACCAGGGACGGTCCCACACGCCCCGTGCGGATGTCGTGAAGATTACAATACTGTTCTCAGACCTTCTGACATGGCGAACTGCCCTGTACTCCTTTCTGATCTGAGAAGTAATTTTTTATGCCAAGAGTTCGAAATCAAGGTTGATACCCTGAAACACTTCAGAAGGCTCTGTGTCAATGTGGGGGAAGGACTCTTTTTTTACATCTTGCTTTTATTTATTTATTTAAAAAAAATTTTAATGTTTTTATATTTATTTTTAGGGCAGAGAGAGAGCATGAGCAGGGGAGGGGCAGACACAGAATCCGAAACAGGCTCCAGGCTCGGAGCCGTCAGCACAGAGCCTGACACGGGGCTCGAACTCACGGACTGTGAGATCATGACCTGAGCCGAAGTCGGACGTGCAACCGACTGAGCCACCCAGGCGCCCCTTTTCAACTTGCTTTTAATATTTAGAGACTTCGATTCCTTTGATATATTAAAAAAAAAAAAAAAAAAAGACTGAGCTTCGAACCTCTTCACTGAAAGTTCCACAGCTGCAGTGAGGCGGCATCGGCTTCACTGTCCCAACAGAGCTTCCTAATCACACCTGGCGTCTGACCCGTTAGAAGCTGCAAACTTGAGGGATTCGAGAGACCGCTCTGAGGGCAAAGCCACAGCAGTCCCCCAAGTGATGAACCCAGAACAAGCCAGCTCCCCTCTCCATGAGCAGCAATGGATCAGTGTCAGGGAACAGAGTTCCCCAACCTGATCTGGAAATTGTTTCTCAATAGGTTAACGAACTCAGGACTAATGAAACCACAAGTGCCTCTACGATGTCGTGACAGGTTTCATTTATAAAAGTCCAACATACGACTTTCAGGAACACAGAGGCTGTTGAAAGTGAGGCACGCTTTTACAATTTAAATGTTCTGTGACCCCTGGTCACTGGTGTTACAGCAAGGCCGGACACGAATAAAACCTAGTGTCATAAACCTCAAGTTAGCCCGTAATCCTCTGCCCAAAGAAAGCTGATCGTCTCTTACCTGTCACTGCGTGAGTACCAGCCCCCCACTGCGGAATCCAGAGCTGTATTTAGTCTTAAACAGGTCTCTGACCGCCTACCTTTCAAAGCGCTGTTTCATTTGCTTACACGCGTAGTAGCTTCCGTCTCTCAGGCTTTGCAGCTTTGTAACTTCGGAAAACGTTCCCTCTCCTATTTTGCCAATTGCTTTATAGTCTACAAATAAAAAGAATCACACAAAGAAAACGTATTTATGCATGTATTGTGTACTCAACTTCCAGACAGCGGTCTTTTTTTTTTTTTTTAACCCACACGATAACCCAACAACGACAGGCTGAGCACGGTTCTTTCATGGTGTCCAGCGTTCAGTGCTCCCCTCGGTTCCAGGGAAGCCGGCAGGGGCGGGGACTGGAGATGACGACCAAGAGGTGCAAACGTCCAGTTATGAGATAAATAGGTGCCAGGGACGGAACATGTGACACGATCACTGACTACAGCCAACACTGCCGTCTGCCACACAGGAGAGTCGTTAAGAGATTAGGTCCGGAGAGTCCTGGTCACAAGGAGAAAGCTGTTTCCCTTTCTCTTTTTATCGTATCTAATACGAGAAGATGGATGTTAGCTGAACTCATCATGGTAATCATTTCACAACATCCGTAAATCAAACCACTGTGCTGTGCGCCTTAAGCTGTGTGCCAATTCTTTCTCAATAAAACGGGGGACAAGAATAAACAGGATTTTCTCATGCTGAGAAACAAAAAAGAAGCTAGGCTACGTGTGGGCCCTGAGTACCGCTGCCCCTGTACTCTGGAGCCCGTGGCGAGATGCCGGGCCACCCTGCAAGAACTGGACAGACAGACAGCCGGAGCAGCGGAGGCGGGCTCTCTAGCAGGTGCACCTGGGCACGGGTGCGGGCGGGCTCTGGGCAGCCTCCGGGCAGCCTCCGAGCATCCTCCTGAAAATCAGCCTCCCAGCCCACAGGAGGCCCAGCTGATCTGCGGCACGGCCCGATTTCCTGAAATCTGACAGCAGCTTCCCGGCCCGGCTGCCCCCTGCCACCCACCATCACCTCGGCACAGCCTCTGTTTCACTATGTAAAATCCCACAGTATCTGAAAGACCCAGAACAGTTTCTGTTTTCCTGGCTGAACTCTGACAGACGCAGAAATAAGGATCTTGAGATGAGGTGCTGCTGGGAACAAAAATCTAAAAACGAAATGCAGTCCGGCGGCAGGCAGCAGGCTGGGGCGCTGGAGAGCCTGGCGCCAGAGCAGGGTCCCCCGGGCCCGCAGGCCTCTGGAAGGTGGAAGGGGCAGGGCTGTGGGCTGTGTTGGATACCACTGACTGCCTGAGCACATTCCTTCCAGACAACAATGAGCTCAGGAGAGAAACGCTACTTTTCAAGAAGCAATGGAAGGAATGAGAAAAACCCAGAAAGGCAAAGTCTAACTGGGATGAAAAGCTTCTGCAGCCCAAATAATAGGAGAATAACATTGTACAGTCATGTTGAGACTGCCCGGTCACACAAATGGTTCTTCCTTGTGCTGACATCTCAGCCGGGCCCTGGTTTCAGAGAGCCTCGAGGGAGGTCCCGGAGACGGAGGCAGAGATGCAGAAAGTGGGGCCAAGAAGAAATAGGGCAAGCTTTGGAACTACGTCTCGAAAACAACCTTCAGTGTGGAGCTGACCGGAAGCAAACAGATCAGAAACCTATTCAACAGACCTGGGCCAAAAGAAGCCTGTCTGTCCCCTCTGGGTCCCAAACCTACCTAAGCACAGAGCAGGCTTTTAACACAGCACAACTCCAAAGAAGGCCATCCTCAATGCCTCTCTTCGTAATGCCTGTGTGAATTCTGGTTTGTTCAAAACCAACAACAAAAGACACTCTTTTTTTTAGAAGTGGTGTTTTTCAGAAATTATGCGTTTACAAAGGAAAAAAGTCCTTACTTGTTAACAAGAAATACTGTAGTGTTGCTAGGTGAAATGGTAAGAGGCCTGGGATTACTTTAAAATGCTCCTGGACGGGGCGCCTGGGTGGCGCAGTCGGTTAAGCGTCCGACTTCAGCCAGGTCACGATCTCGCGGTCCGTGAGTTCGAGCCCCGCGTCGGGCTCTGGGCTGATGGCTCAGAGCCTGGAGCCTGTTTCCGATTCTGTGTCTCCCTCTCTCTCTCTGCCCCTCCCCTGTTCATGCTCTGTCTCTCTCTGTCCCAAAAATAAAGGTTGAAAAAAAAATTTAAAAAAAAATGCTCCTGGAAAAAAAAGTGGGGGGTGCTGGGGTGGCTCAGGGCTCAGTCGGTTAAGCGTCCCACTTGTGATCTCGGGGTCATGAGTTCAAGCCCCACATTGGGCTCACGATGGGCACGGAATCTACTTTAAAAAAAAAAAAAAAGAAACATGGGGGGCGCCTGGGTGGCTCAGCCGGTTAAGCATTCAACTTTGGCTCAGGTCATGATCTCACGGTTCACGCGTTTGAGCCCCCCATTGGGCTCTGTGCTGTTGGCTTCGGATCCTCTGTCTCCCTCTCTCTGCCCTTCCCCGGCTCATGCGCGCACTCTCTCCCCTCTGAAAAATAAACGTTAAAAAATTTTTTAAAAGGAAAATGCTCCTACACATTCCCATTTGCCACTGCTGCAAATGTACACTGGGACGGTCATTCAGAGTGCAATTTGACAACATGTATTAAATCCATATGACATTCATACCCTTTGACACAGCAACTGCTACTATAGAACCTACCCTGGAAGAAATACTTGTTCAAGTATGTATGTATCCGAGGATGTTAGTTCAACATTATTTCACAGGGAAAAACTGATGCCCCCCAATGTAGAACTAGATAACTTACGTGTAGTTTATCCATACAACGGAATATATTTAAAAGAATGACACAGATGATTTCCTTAAAGACAATACACTTAATGGCTCGCTCTCTCTCTCAGGGGAAAGGTTACAAGTGTCTCACTAAGTTAGATATTTTCCATAATGAGAGCACCATTTTATTAAAAAGCAATAATAAAAACTAAAAGCTCCAGAAAAAAAAAAAAAGTGGTGGGGGTAACAACAGCAAAATATTATCACTGTTGAAACTAGGTGACAGATACACATGAGGGTTCACTATATTATTTCCTCTACTCCTGGCATGCTTGAAATTTTCCATAATAAAAAGTGAGAATAAAAAAACAAAGGGGCGCCCAGGTGGTTGAGTGTCCGACTCCTGATTTCGGCTCAGGTCATGATCCCAGGGTCGTGAGATCGAGCCCCAAGTGGGGCTCTGCACCGAGCGTGAAGTCTGCTTGAGATTCTGTTTCTCCCCTGTGCCCCTCTCCCCCACTCATGGGCTCTCTCGAAATAAACAAGTGAGATAAAATTAAAAAATAAAAAAGTGAAAACAGGAGTGCCTGGCTGGCTCAGTCAGTGGAGCAAGCGACTCTTGATCTCTGGGCTGTGGGTTCGAGCACCGCATTGAATGTAGAGATTATTTAAAAAAAAATAAAATCTAAAAAAAAAAAAAAAAGTATGAAAGAGGCAGTGGTGGTCGCTGCAGCGGTGCCACAAAGAGAGTCGGGAGGGGGAAGAAAGGAAAAAGAAGACCTCCCCCATGTGGCCTGGCAGGTTCATGCCCCTGACTAGCCAGGACAGAAATGATCCCCGGAAACCTCAGCAGATAAAGATGATGGAAAAGCCCCCAGGAAAGACTCCCAACGGGGAACACCCACACAGGACTTCGCATGAACAGGAAACACAACTTTCTTATATAAAGCCCCTGAGATCTGGGGGTTTTTATTTATCCATGACAGCACCTAGTAAGTATTGCCCTAACATACTTGATATATAAATATCACAATTTATAAAACAAAGAGAACAATAGACTCTTGAGAGTTTGTATTTGTGAAATTTCACCTTAAAAAATCATCTCTTTGGAGCATCTGGCCGGCCTAGTCAGTAGAGCCTGCAACTCCTGATCTCGGGGTAGTGAGTTCAAGCCCCACGTTGGGTGTAGAGACTACTTTTTTAAAAAATCACCTTTTAAATAAATATTCAATGACTTTAGTTACAAAAATTCAACCTACACCAAATTTTCAGAACAAGTTCGTATCTGTCTGAGATTTTACCTACTCACAAGTTACGAAGTTAGCCTGTGACTGTCACGAGTGCTGGCAAAAGACACAGCTTTTGGGATCAGAGACAAAGGACCTTATGACTCATGGTGCAACGAGGCAGGGGAGCATCAGCATATTTATGTTGGTTTCCCTGCCCCGAAGTCTCATGGCGGTGACCTGATGGGCCCAGAGGACACCTGCACAGCAATGGGCTGCTTTACAGGAGAGGAACCAGGCCAATGGCCAAGCACTTTTTTCTTTTTTAATTTATTTATTTTGAGAGAGGGAGGGAGGGAGAGAGAGAAAGAGAGAGAGAGAACAAGCAGGGAAGGGACAGAGAGAAGGAGAGAAAGAGGGAGGGAGAGAATCCCAAGCAGCCCCCATGCTGGCAGCACAGAGCCCGATGCAGGGCTCGAACTCACAAACTGTGAGACCATGACCTGAGTGAAATCAAGAGTCGGACACTCAACCGACTGAGCCCCCCAGGCGCCCCTGGCCCAGCACTTTTTGAACAAGCAGACACAGGATGGATAAGTCTTGCAAGAACTTTTGGGAAGCTCAGGGAGCTGGCAAACTGTTTTGCCTCACAGTTCATTAGAGTGTTGTTATAAACAACTGGTTTTACTGATACGCAGTATCTGGTGTGGTATTATTCCTACGTATAATTATTCATATATATGCAATATTGATTTTAATGCTACTTTTCAATCTTACTCCAAATATTAATTTCAGTGTACGTTTTCAAGTATCTTAGCTTCAGGTCATGCAAAATGAGAAAATCCTATTTGTAATTACATAGTTGCAGAAATTGGAAAAAAATGCCTTTCCCCAAGAACAGCACCTAACCATGTTATTCCCATTCAAACTACCACATACTGCACGGTAGTTGACAGCCACGGGAAGAAATAAGAACCTAGAACTCCTGTGCGCATGTTAGACGGTCAACAACTCCTGAAGGGAACGACCGAAGAGACAGCTGCGAAAGCTTCTCACAAAGATTTCTTTTCCAAAGATGATTTCTAGGGAAGGAGATACAAAGCACGAAGAGTACAAAGTGAGTTGAATGGTGGACCCCGAAAGACACGCCCTCATCCCAACCCCTGCCATCCCCGACTGTTAGCTCAGTAACAGGAAAGTCTCTGCAGGTGTAATTAAGTTAAGGGTCTTGACGTGGGAACATCCTGGATATCCACATGGACCCTGAATCCAATGGCAAGTGTACTTGTAAGAGACACACAGAGAGAGCGGAATGGTGGTGGCCAGGCGCGGGAGGGAGGCAGAAACGGGGAATTGTGACTCAATGGGTACAGAGTCAGAGTCATGCAAGATAAAAAGGTTCTGGAGATTGTTGTGTAACAATGGGTGCACAGTTTGCAGCACCATAAACATAAAAGGGTGTTAAGAAAGTAGAGCTCATGTCGTTGTTTTCACCACAATAAAAAAAAGAGAGAGAGAGAGAGACACACACACACACATAGACACAAAAGGGGAGGCCATGCGAAGACGGAGCCAGAGCTCTGGAAGCTGCTGGAAGCTGCCAGAAGGGGCCAGGGAGGACCCGCCCCTGCAGCCTCCCGAGGATGCACGGTCCTGCCGACACCTTGATTTCAGACTTCCGGCTCCAGAACTGGGAGAGAAGACATTCCTGCTGGATTGACGCCACCCAACTGGCAGTAATTTGTTGCGGCAGCCCCAGAGTACACAGGTGAGGTGACACTGATATTTTTTCAATCTAAGGAAAACGTTTTTTTTCCATTAAAGGAAAGACGTTTTCTAAGCATAACAATGTAAGCGGTCACTCTGAAGAGACGCATATGTTTGACTACATAAAAACGTAAAACCTGAGGAAATGCTCTTTTTAATGGTTAAATGAATTACGAAAAAGCCACACACAGGAATGTTATACAGCAGACAACAGGAGTGAGGTAGCTCTGTAGCTTGTGACGGGGAAGAACCTTTGGAGATGGAGTGTCAACGAAAAGACAGATTATGGAACAACACGTCAACTGTGTTAACGTTTGCAAAAAAAACCAAAATGAAAGAAAGGGAAGTATTCGCACGGTGCCAGCAGAATGGCTCCCCAACAGTGTCCGTGGCCCTGGGACCCGTGAACGTCGGTCTGCGTGGCAGGAGGGAGCTCAGGTTGCGGGAGGAGGGGCGCCGGGCGGGGGAGGGGGCTCATCCGCTGAGCGTCTGGCTCTCGGTTTCGGCCCAGGTCACGATCTCACGGTTCTCGGGATCGATCCCACATTGGGCTCTGTGCTGACAGAGTGGCGCCTACTTGGGATTCTCTCTCTCCCTCTCTCTGCCCCTCTCTCACCTGTGTGTGCACGCTCTCTCTCTCAAAATAAATAAACTTTAACAAAAATTTTAAAGATTGCAGAAGGAATTGTTAAGGTTGCCAGTGAGCCGACCTTAAGGAAAGGTTCCTAAACTTCTCAGGTGGGCCCAATGTAGTCACAAGCGCGGTGAGCTGGAGGAGGCACGGGGACAGAGTCAGAGACTAGAAGGTGTGACAGTGCTGACTTTGAAGAAGTGGAAGAGGCGACGAGTTGAGGAACACAGGTGGTCTCTAGAAGCTAGAAAAGGCCAGGAAACGGGTGCTCCTTCAGAGCCTCCAGAAGCTTGATTTTAGTTCAGTGAGACTCACTTCAGACTTCCGGCCTCCAGACCCTCATAAATTTGTGTTGTTTTAAGCCACTGAGTTTGTGATAGTTTGTTACAGCAGCAATGAAAAACTAAAACACGCAGACATATTGATGCTCATCTATACATAGAAGGAACTAGAAGGAACATAAGAAAGTGCCAAGTGGTGACCTCACAGGGGAGGAAGTCTAGACGGCTGGAGGATAGGAGGAGAAAGGAGACTCACCTTTCACTGTAGAACCACCTACGCTTTTTACATTATACTTTATTTGTATTCTGCTTGTAAAAATAATTCAAGGGATAATGCTGTATTTTCCTCATGGTTCCTTTAAGGACGATAGATTAAAAATAAACAGATAGATAGATAGATAGATAGATAAATAGATAGATAAATTAAAAACCAAGCATTTATTTAATACACTCTTAAAGCAAATGGCAATCTACGAAATAAAATTTACAAGGAAATTCAACATAACAGAACATAAGATGCCATTCCACACCCATCAGAATGGCTAGAATCAAAAAGCAAGATAATGACGAGCGTTGGTCAGGATGTGGAGAAGGCAGAGCTCTGGTACGCTGCTGGTGGAAACGTCAAAGGGTGCGGCCGCCGTGGAGGACAGTTCAGCACTGTGGAAAACAGGCTGGCAATTCTTCAAGGTGTTACACAGTTACCCCACGACCCAGCAATTCTCACACTCAAGAGAAATGGACAATTCGGTCCAAATAATAACCTGTACGCAAATGTCCACGGAAGCCTTGTTCGTGATAGCCAAAGATGCAAGCCACTCGTATGTCTGTCGGCTAAAGAACGGATACACAAAATATGATCTATGCACACAGCGGAATATGATCCAGCCACAGAAAGGCACGACATCCTGCCACAAGCTACATCATGGACGAACCTAGAAAACGATATGATAAGAGAAGCCAGACACAAAAGGCCGTTTACATGAAGTGGCCAGAATACACAAATCCACAGACACAGGGTACAGATTTGGGTGGGGGATGAAAACGTTTTAACAGATTATTATGTTGGGTGTTGCACAACTCAGTAAAAAACAAAAAACCTAAAATCACCGAACTGTATGCTTTATTATTTTTTTTATTTTTTTTTCAACGTTTATTTATTTTTGGGACAGAGAGAGACAGAGCATGAATGGGGGAGGGGCAGAGAGAGAGGGAGACACAGAATCAGAAACAGGCTCCGGGCTCTGACCCATCAGCCCAGAGCCTGACGCGGGGCTCGAACTCACGGACCGCGAGATCGTGACCTGGCTGAAGTCGGATGCTTAACCGACTGCGCCACCCAGGCGCCCCTTTATTATTTTTTTTAACATTTATTTATTTTCGAGAGAGTGAGAGCACATAAGCACATGCGTGCACACAGGAGGGACAGAAGATCCGAAGCAGGCTCTGTGCTGACAGCAGAGAGCCCGATGCAGGGCTTGAACTCGTGATCTGTGAAATCGTGACTTGAGTTAGAGTTGGACACTTAACCAACTGCGCCACCTAGGCATCCCTGAATTGTACACTTTAAATGTGTGAACTTTATAGTATGTATTTTATATCTCAATAAAAATGTTAAAACAAATCCGTGGCATTAGAAGTCAGAACAGCAGTTACCCTTGGGAGGCGGTGTGATTGGAATGGACCCAAGGGAGCTCTCAGGATCCTGGTAATGCTGTTTCTGATCTTGGCACAGGTTACATGGGCATGTTCACTTCATATATGTAAGTGGATCCACACAGTTCAAACCTGTGTAGTTCAAGGGTCAACTTGGTCCTGGCATTATATTACACCAAGGCAGAAACAAACAAACGACAGCAAAAATAAAGCAAGCTTCGGGCAATGGACTATTATTATTTTAGTATTAAGACTATTCCATTAGTAGATAAGGAAATCTGCACACGAAAAGCCAATGTGCAGCAAAAGACCATGACAGAAGCCAAGTCTCACAACTGGCCTGCGTTACAAGAAAGAAAAGGGTGGGCCACCAGACCACAAAGAGCCTCCCTGCATAACAGCAGGGAGAAATACCTGAGGATATTGTCTTTAGACTAGCATTTTCCAAACTGAGTTCCACAAAACATGAGTACCTCTCAAATCCTAATGGGTATTCCATAAAAGAAGGTTTCATGAGCAATGAAAGTTAGGAAATGCGGGGTTAAGTAAGGAGAACCATGTTTGACTGCAGGATTCCTTAAATACATGGGGAGTCTCCAGGGTAAGGAAGGGCAGTGGGGAGGGGAGGTGGGGTACATAACCAGGTTTATGTCCAAAGCATGCCAGTTAACAGCCCTAAGGCTGCTCAAGATCCCCAAACTGAAGATCTGTAAACTAAGTTATTAGAATTCCTTTTGTCCAAGTCTTCCTTGAACAAAAAACACTAACTGATCTAGCTCCCAGCAAGGCAGGATTTCAAAACCATTCTGCCAGTTTTTACAGTTCTTCCCACTGCCCTTCTAAGAGAAGTTGGCTAAAGAAAGAGGACAGGGGCACCTGGCTGGCTCAGTCAGTAGAGCATGTGACTCTTGACGTTAGGGTTGTGAGTTCGAGCCCCACATTGGGTGTGGAGCCTACTTTAAAAAAAAAAAAGACAGGGGACTGTCCCCAGTGGAGTCTTCAGGACAGAGGTGTCAGATTCCTCCCAACAAAAAACAGAAGCTGTAACTTGCTGGACAGCCACAGCTTAACTAATCCCCAGGGCCCCTCTGAAACAGGGACCTGCCCACGAAGTCCTGGAACCAGACAAAAAAAGTATCTCCTGAGAAGCTCCTTCAGAGCAAACTGACCCAAATACAGACCCTGTAAGCTTACCTCTACTGTGTCCAAGTTTGGAACTTTATATGAACAATTTGACAAATCTCTTGAGGAGCCTCCAAACTTTGTGGTAAAATTCAACCAGTCCGATCCTTTCATTGAGTAATACGTCCTTCTGCCTGCAGGAAGAGCCCATCCTGACCTACCTAGCCCCACTTTTACTAGTCAAGGAACAGGTGCTGCTTAAGAACACAATCTTTCTCTTAGACAGACTAGGCCATAACGCCCATAAATTTCCCTAAAAGGAAACACAGTCTATTATTGGGCAGAAAAGAATTCACATGGCAGGCCTACAATTACTCTCCTCAGAAAGGTTTGCTTGCCCTGCAGAGCAAAGGAAACAATCAACAACGAAAAGGCAATGTACAGAACGGGTTGAAGATACGTGCAAATGACATATCCAATAATGGGTTAACATCCAAAATATATAAAGGACTTATAAAATTCAATACCCAAAACACAAATAATTCAATTTAAAAATGGGCAGAAGACGGGTGCCTGGGTGGCTCAGTTGGCTAAGCATCTGACTCTTGATTTCGGCTCAGGTCATGATCTCACCATTTGTGAGTTGGAGCCCCGCATCCAGCTCTGTGCTGACAGTGTGGGGCCTGCCTGGGAATCTCTGTCTACCTCTCTTTGCCCCTCCCTGCCTTTCTCTTTCTTAAAAATAAATAAATATTTTAAAAAGTAAAAACAAAAATGGGCAGAAGACATGAACAGACACTTTGTCAAAGAAGACATACAGATGGCCAACAGACACATGAAAAGATGCTCATCATCATTCATCACCAGGGAAATATAAATCAAAGCCACAATGAGACATCACTTTACACCTGGCAGAATGGTTAAACTCAACAACACAAGAAACAACAGGTGTTGGAGATGTGGAGAAAAAGGAACCCTGCTGCACTGTTGGTGGGAAGGCAAACTGGTACAGCCACTCTAGAAAACAGTGTGCAGGTTCCTCAAAAAGTTAAAAATAGAGCTACCCTACGATCCAGCAATCACACTATTGAGTGTTCACCCAAAGAATACAAAAACACAAATTTAAAAGGAAGGGAGCCTGGGTGGCTCAGATGGCTAAGTGTCCGAGTCTTGATTTCAGCTCAGGTCATGATCTCATGGCTTTGCACTGTGTACCCTGCTTAGGATACTCTGTCTCCCTCTCTGCCTCACTTCTGATCTCTCTCTCTCTCTCTCTCAAAAATAAACATTTTAAATAAATAAATAAATAAATAAAAGGATACATGCACCCCTATGCTTACAGCAGCATGATTTACCATAGCCGAGATATGGAAGCGGCCCAAGTGTCCACGGATTGATGAATTTAGGATAAAGAAGAGGTGATATATACATGTAACAGAATATTATTCAGCCATAAGACAGAATGAAATGTTGTCATTTGCAACAATGTGGATGGAGCTAGAGAATATAACGCTAAGTGAAATAAGTCACTCAGAGATAGATAAATACCACATGATTTCACTCATAGGTGGAATTTAAGAAACAAATGAACAAAAGGAAAAGAGAGAAAGACAAACCAAGAAACAGACCCTTCTCTATAGAGAACAAATTGATGGTTATCAGAGGGGAGGTGGGTGCCGGGGAATGGGTAAAACGGAATGGGGATTAAGGAGTGCACCTGTGATGAGCACAGGTGATGTATGAAAGTGTTGAATCACCATATTGTACACCTGAAACTAATATTACACTTAACTAACCGGACTTAAAAACTTAAAGAAAAAAAAAAGAGAAAAGGTCTGCTTGTAAGGCTGGCCCTTGGCTGCCATCTGGGAACCTGGATTTCGGGAGAGTTCCCACATTCTCTAAACGATATGCCTCTAAACGATGGCTCACTGTGCCTCAACTGTTCATGAACTTGGTTTATGCTGAATCTGCTTTCCTTCTGGGAGTCTGGAATTTTGTTATGCGCTGGGAAGAGGATGCCTACATTATCAGCTCCCAGTAAAAACCCTAGGTCTCTAATGAGCTTCCTTGATAGAAAATGTTTCACATCTGTTGTCACGGCATGCTGCTGGAGGATTAAGCGAGTTCTGTGTGACTCCACCAGGAGAGGACTCTTGGAAGCTTGTGCCTTGTTTCCTCTAGACTTTGCCACATGCCCCTCTTTCCTTTGTCAATCTTGTTCTATAGCCTCCCGTTGCAGGAAATCACAGCCATGAGTAAAACTAGATCCTGAGTCCGTGAGTCCTCCTAGCAAATCACAGAACCTAAGGGTGGTTTGGGAACCCCCTGCCCCAAAGCCATGTATGCCACACTTCGGCCTAAATGAGTTAAACATCCCTGGTAGTATGACTAAATCATTGTGGATGTCAACCAAGACTTATTAGCACCAGCCATGCACTGCAGACACAAAGATCGATAAGACACAATCCCTCACCTTGTGGACTTACAGTACGCCCCCATGTCCCTAATTTTGAGGCCTTTTCTTTTATAAAAGAGAGGGAGAGAGGAAGAGCCACCCCTACATTTAGATAATATTAAAGGTCAGATTAGTAAGTACATGTGCATAGTATTGAGTACGTAGTACTTTAGATTCTGATCTCCCAGGACCCACCCGGAGGGCCTCAAAGCAAATGTCTTTCCCTCCTTCTGTATGCACCCTGTCCTCTCTTCCAGAACTCATGTTCCACTTTGCACCTTCTCCCAGGAAGGCCATAGACTCCTTAAAGGCAAGGTCCACAATCTATTCTCTTTGTGCCCTACACATACTCAACAAATGAACAGAGACAATGCCTGTTCATATGCCTCTTAATCTACTATTTCTAGAGTCCCCTGGACACACTCTGCAGGGGGAACTTCACTGACCAGCGAATCACAAAATTACTACTATTGGCTAATTGTCAACCAATCCTTTTCTATCCACCTCCATCTTTAAATGCCAGGTATCTGCAATCACGCTTAGAGAGACCCGATGTCCCTTAGGTTACCTCCTTTCCCAAGTCAGGCCATCCGTATACATGCACCAGTGAGATTAAAAAGATAAGGATAAGGTGGCCGGAAGGCTCCTTCAACTACCTTCTAAAAGTTTCACAGTCCTCAAATAAGCTGTCTTTTACAATATGTTTCTCCCACTTACATGCCAAGGAATGATGCGTAAGGTAAATTCAGCCTTACCCACAACCAGGTCCCAGAAAACGTAAAAAACAAACAAAACCAAGCTAGGTGATCATAGCTAATGTTGGTCGTGGCACTGACCATATGGCAAGCACCGCTTTTAAAAAATAAACTTTTAACTTCAGAGTAATTTTAGATTTATGGAAAAATTGTAAAGATGATAAAGAGAATTCCCATATTCTTCATGTCCGGTTTCCCTATAATTAACATCTTACATTTGGCACAATTAATAAACCCGTATTGATACATTATGATTAACTAAAGGTCATGCTTTATTCAGATTTCCTTAGCTTTTACCCCATATCCTCTTTCTGTCCAGGATCCCATCTAGGACAGCACTTTACATCAGTTGTATCTCCTTAGACCCCTGGTGGCTGTGACAGTTCCTCAGGCTCTTCTTGTCTTGTGACATCGACAGTTTTGAAGAGTACTGGTCAGGTATTTTGTAACATGACCTTCCACCGGAATTTGCTGTTTTCTTCTGATTAGACTTGGGTTATGGGTTTGGGGAAGAAGATCGAAGTGCTGTGGTCCATTTGAGCACATCAATCTAGGGCCCATGCTAGCAACACGGCCTGTCACCGGTGATGTTGACCCGGATCACCAGGCCGGGGTAGTGTCTGTCCGTTACTCCGCGGCAAAGTGACTTTCTCCCCACCCCCTCTGTACTGTACTCTTTGGGAAAAGTCACCGTGAGATCCTACACTTTGAGTGAGAAATAATGCTCCCCTTCTTGAGGGTGGAGCGCCCACATAAGTCATTTGGATTTCTTCCACATGGGAGCTTGTCTGTTGTCATTTACTTAGGTAATACTTGATATCAGTATGGACCCACAAACACTTATTTCATACTTTGGGAGAATCCAAAACTATTTATTGTGTTGCTCAAGATGCTCCAGCTTTGACCACCGGGTGCCCATCCGGCTGGTTCCTGGGTCCCTTTGACACGCCCCCATCAACAAAGGATCCGTTTGTTTTTGAGTATTTTCTTACTTTCTGGTACTACGGAATCTTGCGTGCTCCCTGTCTCAGTCCTAGGACTAGCCATTTCTCCAAGAAGCCTCGATGCCTTTTACGGAATGGTATTTATTCATGTTTATTAAACACCAAATCTGAGCACCAGGTGCCAGACACCATTTTACACGAAATCATCTCAACAATCCCACGCAATAGGGCACCCCATTAGCCCTATCTTACAAATGAGGTCAAGCAGCCTGCCCGAAGTCACATCAGTAAGCGGTAGGGCAGGGCTTTCAACCCGGGGAGTCTGACTCCAGAAGCCCTTTCCTGACCACACTGCCCCTGCTGTCTCCCATGAGCAGAACACTATCACAAGGTGCCGACGAAGTCACTCTGATGCACTTACAAGAGCACTGACCTTGGCAAGAGCTCATTTTCAGAATAACTGGCTTGGCTAACAAGGTCCATGAGAAAGGCAGAGTCTGGGAGCCCCGGTGCCAATGATATAGGGACACAATCTTGGTGTGAGGGGCAGCGAAAGCACGAACTCCAGCTGTGAGTGCCATAACCCTCACAACCACCGAGTACCGTCTGGTAACTTTCAAATTTCCGATACAGTCAGTCCATCAGGCAATCTGGTCACTCGGTATTCCCTGGTGTCACCTGCACTGAGCAGTAGCTTCGTGCCTTTTACAACGTTAGATGCTTGTTTTACAAAGTGGGAATAACTAGGGTTTTTTTTCCTTTTTTTTTTTTTTTTCTGTTTTAAGTTTGAGAGAGAAAGCGTTGCGTGCACAAGCAGGGGAGGGGCAGAGAGAGAAGGAATCCCAGGCAGGCTGCGTGTTCCACGCTGAGCCCAACTGGGGGCTTAAGCTCATGACCTGAGCTGAAATCAAGAGCTGGCCGCTCCACAGACTGAGCCACCCAGGTGCTCCAACAACTAGCTCTTAAAACCTGTTCAAGCACATCCACCAGAATGGCTAAAATTAAAAAGGCTGGAAGTGCCAAGTGCCACATGAAGATGGGGACTCAACAGATCTCTCATATGCGGATAATGGGGATGAAAAATGGTATGGCCATCTCTCTCCCTCTGTCTCTCTTCCCCGCTCGTGCTCGCTTGCTCTCTCTCAGAAAGAAAGAAAAAGCAAGCAAGCAAGCAAGCATTTGTGGGGCACCTGGGCGGCTCAGTTGGTTGAGTGTCGGACTCTTGGTTTCAGCTCAGGTCATACATAGATCGCGGTCTCATGGGTTTGAGCCCCACGTTGGGCTCTGCGCACCGACCACGCAGAGACTGCTCAGGATTCTCCCCCTCTCTGCCCCTCGTCCGCTCATGCTCTGTCTCTCTCAAAAATAAATAAACTTAAAAAAAAATGCATCTGTGTATTTACCAGCCCTCCAGAAGGGGAGGGACTTTCACACAGAAGTTCAATGAACTGACAAAGAAGGAAGATATAGAGGTGAACCTAGCCACATGTTTTAACACGTTTACGTCAAAAACTTAACAAAATGTAAAGGCAAACCGTGATCTGAGAAAATACGTGCAACAAATATGAGAATAGCTAATATATTTAATTGTAAAGACAAGTTACAAAAAAATACTAGTATCTTTCAAAGAAAATGGGCAAAAGAGCATAAGATGATTCACTTAAAAGATAAAAGTGGCTCGGGGTGCCTCGGTGGCTCAGTGGGTTAAGAGTCCAACTTCGGCTCAGGTCATGATCTCGCGGTTCTTGAGTTTGAGCCCAGAGTCGGGCCCTGTGCTGACAGCTCAGAGACTGGAGCCTGCTTCAGATTCTGTGTCTCCCTCTCTCTCTCTCTGCCCCTCCCCTTCTCTCTCTCTCAAAAATAAACATACATTTAAAAATTTTTTTAATTAAAAAAAAAAAAAGGATAAAAGTAGCCAGTAGGGAAAACTATTGACACTTAGAGGAAAACAAAAAGAGCTGCCTTTTTTTTTTTTTTTGAAAGAGAGACAGAGACAGCGAGCGAGCGAGCAGGGGAGGGGCAGAGGGAGAGAGAAAGAGAATCTCAAGCAGGCTCCACGCGCAGTGCAGAGCCCGACGCAGGGCTCGACCTCACACCCTGGGATCATGACCCGAGCCGAAATCAAGAGTCGGACGTCCAACCGACTGAACTCCCCAGGAGCCCACCCCCCCTTTTTAAATAAGAGACCGTTCCATCTGTCAAACTGGCAGAGGTCCGCAACATGTGTATTCCACACAGGGGACAAGGCTGTGGTGGGGCAGTGGCCATGTGACGGCACAACTAATGGGGAAGGGAATGCGAACAGCAAGACCACCGAGAACATCTGCTACCTTGCCCAGAGACGACGGGCTTCCTGGGGAAAGGGTGTGTGGCAGACTCTCACTTTCTGAGGAATCGTTCCGTATGTGTGAATATCCTGCAGTAAACACAAATTACTTAAGTAGGAAAAAGATATTAGAAAAGAGCCCATATCCTTTGGCTCAGCAATTCCACTTCCAGATTCTACCCCAAGGTACCAACAGAGACACAAAATTTATAGACAGAGATGTTCTTCATGGTGCCACACCAGTAAGAATGCTAAAAACTTAAATATCTAATATCAAGGAATGATCTAATAATACTTTCAGCCACAAGCTAAAATGATGCTTTGGGGTTGCCTGGGTGGCTCAGTTAGCTAAGCATTTGACTCTGGCTCAGGCGATGATCTCTCAGGTCATGAGTTCGAGCCCCGCGTCTGGCTCTGCGCTGACCCCTCAGAGCCTGGAGCCTGCTTCTGATTCTGTCTCCCTCTCTCTCTCTCTGCCCCTCCCCCGCTTATGCTCTCTCTCTCAAAAATAACCATTAAAAGAAATGATGCTTTCAACTAACATTTAATGATATAGGGAAATGTTCAGGCATAATTTAGTGTCAAGTGAAGAAAGGATGGTAACCATCGTGCAAATACACACATACATGCAAGAAAAAGAACGGATATAAATATGTCAACTATTTTAAAGCACCTGTGTCTGGGTGGGATCAGTGATGACTTTAATTCTCCTCATTATTCTTTTCTATATTTTTCAATGTTCACAGTGAATATATATTTAAGTGTGTACGGGCATGGGCATTCTCGAGAACTTTCAGAAATCAGGGAACTCGGCTAACCGCCAAAAGAAACACGAGCTCAAAACGAACTGTCTTGAGACTACAGTAGCAGTTTAAAGGGAGACAGACGGGAAGCTTCCGGGAGGGAGGAAGAAAACCAGTGACTTTAAAGTCAGGCTGAGGTATTCGATTTGAGAAGGGAAGGGAAGTTTTACACGATAAACTCCAGTTTGTATTTCATCACGGACAGGTTAAATAGACTTACTTAAAACAGAACAGAACAGAACAAAACCAGTCAACTGTTTGCTTGAAAGTGGCTTAAGTACAAACTCGGAACGTGTGCCAACATCCCAAGCCGGCTCCAGCCCATCACGATGAGCAGGTGATAAGCAGAATCCAGGCTCCGGAGATGGCCATGGGGGATAAAAGGTCACTTATTTCCCCCACGACCCCTTCAATAGAAAGGCTGGGTGTAAATCAAGAATGAAACGCAGAGGAGAGAAAAAAGAGAACCACCTTTATGGAAAAAAATAAATAAATAAAGAAAACCTAGGAAACGTATCTTCCTATTCTCTCCAGCAGGATCTGGCGTATTTTCACAGGCCTTTAATTTAGATGAGGGACATTAAGAATACACAAAGCCCAACACCGGGCTGTGCTAGGAAAAAAAACAAAAAAAAAACCAAAAAATCCTGCCCCACATTAAGGGGAATAGACAAAATAAACAGTCACCAAAAAACCCCCAAAACCACCCGGCCTCAAGGACAAAGAGGAATTACCTGATATAGCTGCCTGAAAGGGCAGAAAGAGGAAGGTAGATGAGGCTGTTGGCATTAATTAAGATTCTATTCATTTTTATTAAACCAAGTCTTGTTTGTTTAAGTGGAATTTAAGCCTATTTAACGCATGAAAGTGGAGGTCAAATTCACTTTTTGTGAAAAGGGACACTCATCATGCTCAAATCCAAACATTTGTATTTTAAGCACTGCTTCTAAAGATCTTAATCAAGGCAGGTGATAGGCATCAGCTACGGGGCTTCGCCAGTGGAGGGATGAAAAGAATTGGGGAAGGTTAATTACGGAGCACAACTCTCAACTAGAGTTGGAAGGAAGGGGGTTCGGCTTCTAATTTCCACTCTCTTTGAGAGATTAAGTAACTCAAGCCAAATTACTAAAACAAGGTCAGGAATCAAGGAAGAGGGCTGTACCCAATTAATTACTTGGTGTAGTAAAGAAAACTGTGACCTGAATTACCGAACATCACGAAAACACAAAAGGACATAAAATTATTCATAAACCCATAAAAATTTTTCACTCAAATTGCAGCCTTTAACCCAGTAAGTCGACTGCTAGGAATGTATGCCACTGGTAAACATGAAGAATTACAAAAAAAAAACAAAAAACAATGTTCAAACATCGTCATTGAAGAATCATCCTAGAAAGCTACACTGAAACATATTTACTACAATCCCATATAGTGTGAGGCATCTGTTTAAGAGACACACACATATTCACACATACATATACAGATACATACATCTATGTATTTACACCTATGTATCTGTATATGTACACACACACACACACACACACACAATATGCAAAGATTTATGGAAGTACATCTGGGGAAATGTTAACCAGGACTGACTCTGTCAAGCAGAGGAGGGTCCCAAGACTAACTTCAAACCTTTCACTGTTTCGGTGTATCACAAAGCCAGTATTACTTTTACTTAATTTTGTTTTAATTTAAAGAGAAAAAATAAATAAAAAGTTGCTAGTTGATGCATCTATTTTAACGTTTATTTATTTTTGAGACAGAGAGAGACAGAGCATGAACGGGGGAGGGTCACAGAGAGAGGGAGACACAGAATCTGAAACAGGCTCCAGGCTCCGAGCTGTCAGCACAGAGCCCGACGCGGGGCTCGAACCCACGGACCGTGAGATCATGACCTGAGCCAAAAGTCGGACGCCTAACCGACCGAGCCACCCAGGCGCCCCTAGTTGATGCATCTATTTAGAGAGGCGCACTAGGAAGGGAGAGTGACACAAGAGTATTTGAGGTTTCCTGCGACTTTGGTTCTATAAAAATACATTTATGAGGGACACGAAGCCGAAGCGTCTGCAATAACAACAGATAATTTTAAAAATTCTCTGTGATATAGTAGGAAAATGGTGACTGCCTTCAGAACACATAGGGTTTTTTCTCCTTTTATAGGTATGTTTTGAATAATCCATTGAAACGTTCAGACAGTAAAAAAAATGGGCACTTGCACTACGTTAGATAACAGTAAATTCCTTCCAAGCAAGGATCTGTCATTCTTTCCTCTTCTACACCCCTGCTTTCATCCACCGGGAGAGCAAATAAGAACTCACTTACAATTATCACTTACCAGACACTACGCTGTGAGCTTCACACAGCCCATCTCATTTAATCTTTGAAATGACCCTATAAAATAGGTATTCTTATGCTAAACAGGCACAAACAGGTTTATACTAACCAGGCTAGACGGAGTGTGGAGGAGCGCCTGGTTGGCTCAGTGGGTGGAGTGCACGACTCTTGATCTCCGGGTCGTGAACTCAAGCCCCACGCGGGGTGTAGAGATTACTTAAAATGCAAGTCTTCGGGGCTCCTGGGTGGCGCAGTCGGTTGAGCGTCCGACTTCAGCCAGGTCACGATCTCACGGTCCGTGAGTTCGAGCCCCGCGTCGGGCTCTGGGCTGATGGCTCAGAGCCTGGAGCCTGTTTCCGATTCTGTGTCTCCCTCTCTCTCTGCCCCTCCCCCGTTCATGCTCTGTCTCTCTCTGTCCCAAAAATAAATAAACGTTGAAAAAAAAAATTAAAAAAAAAAATGCAAGTCTTCTACATCAATCTATCCATCTAAGTGTGGAGGATTTTATTTTCCAAAGGTGGGAGCTTCTAGATAGCGCATGCCACAAGCTCGTCTTAGTACGTACCTATGCCACTCCTCCATCAAGAGGTGCGATCTGCGTTCTCTACGCTCAACTCTAGGGGATGCGGAGGGGACGCTATGACATTCCCGAGGCTAGGTCAGAGAAGGTCATGCTGCTCCCACCTCGCGCCCTTGGGACGCTGATCCTCAGAACCCAAGTGCCACCCCGCGAGGAAGGTCAAGGCACGTGGAGGCGGTAGCGTTCCGGCTGACAGGCCACGGGAAGGTCCCAGGGGACAGCCAGCGTCAGCCGCCAGACACGAGAGTGGCAAACTTCGGAGAGGACTCCAGCCCCAGCCACAATCCAGCTGCGGCTGCAGGAGAGGACCCAAGTGAGGCCCGCCTAGCTGAGCCCAGGCCACCCACAGGACCACGAGAGATGAGTTTGTTGGTATCGCCAGCCACCGAGTTGGGGTGATTTGTCAGGAAGCAACAAATAACCAGAATAATGAAGAAAGAAAGGTCAGTAACCTGCGGGAGACCGCCATGTCTGCCTGGCTCTTAAGCCCATGCTCATAACAACTTTCCTGTGTTACTCCCTGCTCCCTACAACTGCACATGATGCAAAACAATAAGAAGGCCACTTTCCCAGAATGCTCAATAATACATCCCTAAACACGTGGGCCTTGCCTAGAAAACAAGGTAGAAAATACACGTAGAAAGCCATAAAATGAAGACCAACATGATGACCTAGCGTTCCTGGCCCCACTCTGACCCCAGGCTAGGAGTCCAATTTCACCATTACTCACTTTTCCTATTCATTCTACTTCCATGACTCTGTCTCTGTGACTTCCTGTTCTGGAATCTTTTTTCTCCATCGTTACATATTTGTCAAGCATTGAATTGATCAGGATGTACACCCACGTGACAACAGGTTTCACCAGTACTCAGACTGGATTTTAAAGTAGAAGAATAAAGATGTAACACTAAACCAACTAATTGAACACTACCAACATGGCCATTTAAAAGAACGTATTGGGGCGCCTGGGTGGCGCAGTCGGTTAAGCGTCCGACTTCAGCCAGGTCACGATCTCGCGGTCCGTGGGTTCGAGCCCCGTGTCGGGCTCTGGGCTGATGGCTCAGAGCCTGGAGCCTGTTTCCGATTCTGTGTCTCCCTCTCTCTCTGCCCCTCCCCCGTTCATGCTCTGTCTCTCTCTGTCCCAAAAATAAATAAAAAAACGTTGAAAAAAAAATTTAAAAAAAATAAAAGAACGTATCAAATAATACCCACTACACTAAAAAAAAAAAAAAAAGACAAAAAACAAACACCCAAAGGTTTTTTTTTTTTTATTAAATTTTTTTTTTTCAACGTTTATTTATTTTTGGGACAGAGAGAGACAGAGCATGAACGGGGGAGGGGCAGAGAGAGAGGGAGACACAGAATCGGAAACAGGCTCCAGGCTCTGAGCCATCAGCCCAGAGCCCGACGCGGGGCTCGAACTCACGGACCGTGAGATCGTGACCTGGCTGAAGTCGGACGCTTAACCGACTGCGCCACCCAGGCGCCCCAAACACCCAAAGGTTTAAAGGACATTTAAAAAATGCAAGTATTTACATACATAAAATGTTTATATGAGGGGCACCTGCGTGGCTCAGTCAGTTAAGCATCCAACTCCTGATTTCAGCCCAGGTCATGATCTCACAGTTTGTGAGTTCAAGTCCTGTGTCAGGCTCTGCACTGATGGTGCGAAGCTTGCTTGGGATTCTCTCCTTCCTTCTCTTTCTCTGCCGGTGCTCGCTCTCTCTCTCTCTCTCAAAAATAAATAAACTTTAAAAACTAAATAAATAAAATGTTTTATGTATAATATGTGTTATTTATTGTTAGAGTATACAATATATAAGGCCAGCATTAACGTTAAAAAGGGGGGATAGGGGCACCTGGCTGGCTCAGTCAGTAGGGCCTGTGACTCAGGGTTGTAAGTTCTCAGGGTTGTGAGTTCAAGCCCCACGTTGGGTATAGAGATTACTTAAAACTAAAATCTTAGAGCACCTGGGTGTCTCAGTTGGTTACGTGTGTGACCCCGGCTCAGGTCATGATCTCACAGTTTGCTTCGTGAGTTTGAGCCCCGCATCAGGCTCTCTGCTGTCAGCACAGAGCCCGCTTTGGATCATCTGTCCCCCTTGCCCACTTGTGTGCGTGCTCTCTCTCTCTCTCAAAATAAATAACTTTGAAAAGAATAAATTCTTATTAAAAATAAGCAAAAGGGGGGGATGGACACATTTACATATGCTGATACAGATTACATTACATATACAGGTACACATTTATATAAACAGACATAGAGAGACTTAAGTGAAACTGTAAGAGTGGTAACCTCTAGCACCGGGGCAGGAAAGGTCTAAGAGGCCAAAGTGAATAAATGGAATGATCAAATGATCAAACCTAACTTCAACAAAACTGGAGACACACTGACAGAGACACAACCTCACCTCTGACGTATTTTTGACCAAAATATTTAAGCTAAAGCTAATCATGAGGAAACAATCAGATAAATCCAAATTGAAGGACATTCTGCAAACTCCATGGCCTGAATTCTTAAAAAAATCTCATGAAAGACACAGAAGGCAGAACAGTGTGCCAGTTTAAAGGAGGCCAAAGAGATATGACAACAAAATGCGATTTGTGCTTTTTGATTAGATGCCAGAAAAAATAAAACACCTATAATGGATGTTATTGGGATAACTGGGAAAATTTGAAATATAGGCTGCATATTGGATAAGAGTACTATATATACCAAGATGCTGTTTGTACTGTGATTATGTAAAATGTCACTGTTCTTAGTAGATACCCGCTGAATTATTAGTGGTGAAAAGGACTGATGTGCACTAACTCAAAATGCTCAGCGAAATAAACACTGTACATAATTTAGAGTGTGCAAGTAAGCAGGCACACAAAAGGCAAAATGGTGCATTTAGGTGATAGATTTATAAACAGTCAATGAATTATTCTTGCAACTTTCATACAGATTCAAAATTCTGACAGTAAATAGTTGGGAAGGAAAAAAGGAAACAAATATGTGTATATGAGTCCACACTATAAAATGTAAATAAAGCCTTTTGTAGGCCTTGTGTTCTAACTACAGCTTTAGGTGCATTAATGAAAAAGAAAAACCTGTGAACAATAGCCCCAAAGAAAATAAGAATGTCTTGTAAAGTATGAATGGGGTAAATTATTTTAAATATCTTTGTTTCACAATTTATGCCATAATCAATTACCAATGGACACTTAGGGTACAATGCAAATTTCACATTGCAAGTATACGTAATTAAATCTTTTCACGGCAAAGGAGGTCCGAATTTTTCCATACCTCTAGCAGAAATACAGATCTGTACAGTAATGTGTAAAAAAAAAAAAAAAAAAAAAAAAGCCCATCCAAGTTGGTTGCAGTTCAGTTACTCATAATCCACAAATCCAAGCATAGGTAAAATTTTCACCGTTACATTTTCTAGGACGACCACTTCATTTTCCAACTTCCAGTAACACTTTCCCCAAAAGGTTGTTTCAAAATCCCTATAAAAATAGTTCCAGTAAAAACACTACTGTTTGACCCAAAAAATAAAATAGCCCATCTTTCCTCTCATTTTCCCCTAAACCGATGTCATTAAAGGGCAGAAAGCCACACAGTAACCGCTCACTACCTTACTGCCGAATGTTCAAGAATCCCAGTTTCAGTCCAGCGTGCAACAACAACAAAACCTTCAAAACTTGTTACATAACCTCCACACCAAAATATGCCTGGGAGGGCTGGTGGGGGGGGGGGGGGGATCGCTCTGAGACCCCACCGCCCCCAAGCCCGCCTCGAACCCCCGGGGGCGCCGGCTTCTGACAGCCCAGGGAGGTTCGGGGTCCCCACACGCTGCGCCTTCCCGGCCTGCCGAGTGGACCCACCATCCTGGTGACCAGACCCTGCCCCTTCGTGCCCTCCCAAGCCCCCGACCCCCGCCGTTCGCCCTCGCGTCCCCGCCCCTCCCCGGCCCCTCTCACTCTTCATCCTGGATGCGGAAGCCGACGACAAGCCCTTGCCGACACTGGGCGGAGAAGAAAGGGGCAGAAAGGGAGGCCCCCTGGCTTCCACTCCTCTGGGGCAGGGTCCCGAACCAGGACCTCCGCGCTGGCTCCTCGACAGAGAGCGTTAGGATCCGGCCGCCATGTTGTATCGCTGTCACCCTAGCAACCATCAGGCCCCGGACGCCCCGAGGCCGCCTCCCGCGCGTGCGCAAAACACCACGTCCGCATGGGTCGGTCCAAAGTGTACGCGTGCGCAGTGCGGCCCGCCTCCTTAGTCTGGTTGCTAAGCAACCTCCCTCGCCGCTTTTGGTAAGCAATTCTCCGCCTCTGAGTGTAGGCGACCTTCCGGGATCGCTATTCCCAGCCTGCCTGAGAATTTAGCCATGTGATACCTATTGCTGGAACTGGGCTGGGGACGCGCTAAATAACTGTCAGTTGATACCTGTTCCTTGCCGTCTCATCCTGCGCTTGATCATCTGCTATCTAGTCTGGAACACAGAGGTTCATTTGTAAGTTTTTCTTTTTATTCAGCAAGCGTTTATTGAGCCCAGGGTACTGTTGCAAGCTTTGGGACTATAAAGGAGGGCAGTGTGGACAGGGTCCCTGACTTCCTGACACTTATATTGCAGTGTAAAGTTGAAGGAATGAATATGTGAATAAACTCTGTGCAAATAGGGTGACTTGATAACCGAAAGGTGACTAGCCCTCCGGAAACTCACAGTGCGCTAAAAATAACAACTGTGTGTACCGGTGTAGCGCTTTATGAAGCTCATTGTCATGTATTTGCTTTTTTCATCCCCACAATTACTCCCTTAGGTCAGGTATTCCTATTTTTTCCAATTACTTTTTGAAATTGAAGAAGTAAAACGTGTCCTTTGGGGGGGAGGGAACCAAAATACAGAAATATATCAAGTAAAATTTGAAATAATCCCTTCCAAGCATTTACATCCTTCTCACTCCCCATCCTCCCCAGAATTAACCACTGGCAACAGTTGAGTGGCATCTTTTGGGAATTTCTGTGCATGAATTTGGACAGACTTTCCCCACAATTGAAAATCATGGGTATCCTTCTATAATTTGCTTTTATTTCCCCCACTTAATAAACCGTAGTCATCTTTTAATATTAGGACATGGAGAGCTCCCCTGTGCTTTTTTAACTGATGCACAATATTCCACAGTATGGATATACTCTCATTTTTTAACCATTTCCCTATTTATGTTTCTTATTTTTACTATTACGAACAATACTTCAGAAAATACCCTTGTGTGTATCTTTGAGCACACATATGCCTGTTTCTGTTGGAGTTGATAGGTCATAAGGCATCGATAATTTAATTGTGGACTGATGTGAAATAATTCTCCAAAAATACTGTGCCAACACAGAAAGATCTATACCTGAATTCCCTCCCCCGCCCCCCACACTTGCATGGACACAGGATGTCTACAAAGATTAAGAAGCCATTCATCTCTTCCCCTTTGCTACCATCGCTGGAACTGCAGCAGGCGAGCTTTGGCCTGCCGACTGCAACCAAAATGAAGTTCAATCCGTTCGTGACTTCTGACCGGAGCAAGAACCATACCCGGCATTTCAGCGCACCTTCCCACATTCGCAGGAAATTTATGTCTTCCCCTCTTTCCAAAGAACTGAGACAGAAGTACTACGTTGGATCCATGCCCATCCGGAAGGATGATGAAGTACAGGTTGGGTGAGGACACGACAAAGGTCGGCAAATTGGCAAAGTCGTCCAGGCTTACAGGAAGAAATTCACGTCATCTACACTGAACTAGTACAGCGAGAGAAGGCAAATGGCACGACTGTCCACGTGGGCATCCACCCAGCGAGGTGGTCATCACTAGACTGAAACTGGACAAAGACCCAAAAATACCCTTGAATGCAAAGCCACGTCTCACCAAGTTGGAAAGGAAAGGGGCAGATATAAGGAAGAAACAATGAAAAAGACACAGGAACAAAGTAATCTTATATACGACATTTAATAAAAACTGTTATGGGGGCGCCTGGGTGGCTCAGTCGGTTAAGCCTCCGACTTTGGCTGAGGTCATGATCTCACAGTTTGTGCGTTCAAGCCCTGCATCGGGCTCTGTGCTGACAGCTCAGAGCCTGGAGCCTGCTTCGGATTCTGTGTCCCCCTCTCTCTCTGCCCCTCCCCAACTTGTGCTCTCTCTCTGTCTCTCAAGAATAAATAAACATTAAAAAAAAAAAAAACCCACAAACTGTTACAATGGAAAAAAAAAAAAAGAAGCCACTCAGGAAAAGATCAATACATAACAATGTGCAATTTTTAACTTCTTTATGGTTCCCAATCCTTTTCTGCTGTCCTCCCCTGAGGACATAATCTCTTCTCCATTGGCTGGCAGCTTTCTCCTCTCTAAGCCACTGCACGTGAGCCCCGAATGCTTCCACTGTTGGCCTAGGCCACTTTCACCTGCCCCCTGCCCTCTGGATCCCACCTCAGCAGGGGGCAAACCACCTGCCCGGGTGCACTCTACCCTCAATATTCTCTTCCTCCCCGCCCCGCAAGACACCTCAGTTTCCTGCACACCCCTGCTCCTTTTTCTACCCACCTTACCTTTCGCCGGTTCCAGCCTCCTTCCAGCCCTAGGCTGACCAAGTCTCTACAGGTGCCTGTCATTTGTAAGATAAATCCACATTTCTCACCCCATACACAATCTCCCCCCACCTGAAATCTTCAGGCCCACACCTTTGCCCATCCTATCTTCCTTTCACGTCTTTGGGCCTGAAATCATTTTGGTTTAGAAAGTTATTTCTTCTTCCTCAAATAACGTTTTAAATATACTTGACATATATTTAATTAACAAAATTATAATTTACATTAATATATTATTATTAGCCCCATCTTTCAAACACTGCTGCAGTGATCAACCCTGTAAATACATAATTTCCTATATGTCCATGTGTACCCAGAGGAGAAAGTCCTAAAGTGGAGCTTTGGGGTCAAGGGCATCTACTCTGAAATCTTTAACTTCTTATTTTTTTTTTTAATTTTTTTTTAACGTTTATTTATTTTTGAGACAGAGAGAGACAGAGCATGAACGGGGGAGGGTCAGAGAGAGAGGGAGACACAGAATCAGAAGCAGGCTCCAGGCTCTGAGCCATCAGCCCAGAGCCCGACGCGGGGCTCGAACTCACGGACCGTGAGATCGTGACCTGAGCTGAAGTCGGAAGCTTAACCGACTGAGCCACCCAGGCGCCCCTTTAACTTCTTTTTAAAAAGCTGAGTCAAGTTCACATGACATAGAATTAACCGCTTTAAGGTGCGACATTTAGTACACTCACGGTGTTGTGCAACCATCACCTCTATCTAGTTCGGAAATAGCCTCATCACCCCAGAAGGAAGCCCTGCTCCCGTTAAGCAGCCACATGATGCTAAGTGAAAGAAGCCACACACTAAAAGCCACGTGTGTATTGTATGATTCCATTTATCGGAAACGTCCAGAATAGGCAAAGCCCGTAGAGACAGAAAGTAGATTAGTGGTTGCCCAAGGGCTGGGGGAGGGAGAGGGGAAGGACTGCTCATGGAGACAGGGTTTCTTTCTGTGGTGATGACAATGTTCTGGAGTTCGACTGTGGTGATGGTTGCACAATGTTGTAATAATTACTGAATTGTACATATTAAATGGTTAAGAATGATAGGTGGGGGCACCTGGGTGCTTTAGTCAGTTGAGCATTGGACTCTTGATCTCAGGTCAGCTCGTGATCTCACGGTTTGTGGGGCTGAGCCTCACCTTGGGCTCTGTGCTGATGTCGAGGGGATTCTCGATTCTGCTTGGGATTCTCTGTGTCTGCCCCTCCCCTGCTCATGCTCTCTCTGTCTCTCTCAAATAAATACACTTTAAAAAAAAGAATGGTATGTGAATTTTATCTCAAAATAAATTGAAAAAACCACGAAGGGTGCTTTTTGCTGGTGCTGCTGTTAATGGTGCTATCTTTGTTAGCTCTGAAAACCCACATCTAATTCCTGTAGGCACTGGGATTTGATCTCTCCCTGTCTCCTTGTGGCCTTTCCCTTTATCTTGGGACTTTGTCACATTTATCTTTCTGTCTCTTTCATACGCTTCTTTTTTTTTCTTTTTAATGTTTATTTTTTTCAGAGAGAGAAGGTGCAAGCAGGGGAGGGGCAGAGAGAGGGAGGCACAGAATCCGAAGTGGGCTCCAGGCTTTGAGCTGTCAGCACAGAACCCGACGAAAGGCTTGAACCCACAGCCTGGGGGATCATGACCTGAGCCAAAGGCAGACACTTAACCAGCTGAGCCACCCAGGCGCCCCTCTTTTCGTATGCTTCTTCTGCCCCTTAGGTTCTAAGCTCCTTGGGCCGCCCACCTTTTATCTTCCCCGCAAAGGATGATACCAGATATTCACTGAGTTCCTGTTAAATAGATGAACAGGTGAATGCATTTTGGCAGGTGAGCCCCAGCCCTATTGTTTCTGATTGCCATGGCCGCGGGATCTTCTGCTCATTTTCATCATGGACAAGTGGCTCTGGGTAGTGACACTGTAAAGACCAGTGTGCTTACCCAGGCACGCAGGGGCGGCTGGACTTCAACCCTCACCAGCTGGTCCAGCCCACCACCCTGGCATGCAGCCTGCACCTGGTGTGTGAACGCCCGGGAGAGGAGGGAAAGGGCCTCCAGAATGAAAGATCAAAGGATACAAATGGGGTACCTTAGCAGGAAGTTTACAGAAGGGGGACTTGTGAAAGGTTTTGCCTAGAGCAGTGGTTCTTAAGCTTTAGCGGCACCCAAAATCACCTGCCTTCAGGTGATTGTGATTTGTTGAACCCAGGTTGCCACGCCCCGCTCCCAAAATTTCTCGCCTGTAATTCTGGGGTGGGGCTCAATAATTTGCATCTCTAACAGGATCCCAGGTGATGCTGCTGCTGCACCAGTGACCATAGTTTGAGAACCACTGGCCTAGATAATTCCTCGCTCTTTTTAAATTCTAAACAGACTAGGAAATGCTACTTCAAAAAAAGCAATTGCTGTGGACCCATGTCTCCCTATTGAAACATTCTCAAACACCACACCTGGGCGTCGGTCTTCTTGGTTTATGTCTGTGTGGCCTGGTCACCTGCTTCCCTGGAGCACTCGTGCCCTAAATGACAAGGAGAAGAATTGACCGCTAAGAAACAATGGGTCACGAGCCCTTCACCTGTCCAGCACACAGAGACAGCAGCCAGGCTCTACGACATACTCAAAGGATGCTTGCAAAATGGAACCACCCTGTACCTTAGAGCTCCACCTTGGAAACTGCTCGAACACTACCTAATGACAGCCACTGGAGCTTTTTGGTTCATTCTAAAACTGTTCCTTGCACAGTTCAGCCCGTATCCTGGCATTAGCTTTTCCCTATTTTCCAATGTCAAGAGATTCAGCCATGAGGCTGTGTTTAAAAGTTATGTGCCCTGGGGCGCCTGGGGGGCTCAGTCGGTTAAGCGTCTGACTATGGCTCAGGTCATGATCTCCCGGTTTGTGGGTTTGAGCCCCACATCAGGCTCTGTGTTGACAGCTCAGAGCCTGAAGCCTGCTTCGGATAATGTGTCTCCCTCTCTCTGCCACCCCCCCACACCCGGTGTCTCTCTCTCTCTCTCTCTTTCTTTCTCTCTCAAAAATAAACATTAAAAATTAAAAAATAATTTTAATAAAAGATATGTGTTCTTCTGCTGAGCATCTTAATAAGTGTTCCAACCAGGAAATAGGCAGAAGTTAGAAAAATTAGAGATGATGGAAATGTCCAATGTGTTAACACTGGTAAGGTGGGCAGATGCAAATCCACCTGAAGATATTAGAAATTAGATTCATTTTAGAAAATAATAAATATATCTCAGAGGAAACGAAGCTAACAGGGATATGAAATAAAGAGCACAAGAATATTGGCCACTCAAATTAACACGAAGAATGGTAACTAACCAAGCACCATAAATAAGGTCACGGTGTAATGTGTGATGTGAACACAAAAATAGATAAACTTTCGACTCAGAGAGTCTATGCACATCTCTGAGAAGAAGGCATTTGGAACAACAGATATCTTATAAAGCTTAAGAAGAGGTTTCCTAAGAGGAGAACAGAAAGAAGTAAAATTCAGCCCTTAAAGTCATAGAGAGGAAAATCACACCAGGGAACCCCAGTCCAATCACTGGACCACCGTTTTCTCATTTCTGTAGCATGGGGTTAAAAGTACCCACTCCAAAGGGCGGTTGTGCAGATGAAGTCAGATGTCTGTGACACTCTATGATACTGCTTGATTTTTGCCCACATGCTCAGTAAATGTTGACTAATCAAAAGGCATCATCCACTGTCACCTACTGTCACTCCTTTTCTGACAAGGGCGAGCCTGATTTTCAATGATTGTTGAACATCCAGGACAAACTTTAACCGTTGATGGGGAGGAATTAAGCAGGTAGCCTGATGAGGTTGTAGAAACCCAGGTGGCCTGTTGGTGGAGACCCAGAGAGACCTTTGCCAAAGTCACCCACTCGCCAGTGGCCATCCTGGGCTCAGACCCAGATCTGTAACTTCCAACTCCCTGTGCTTCTATAGCTCCCTTGCATCTAAAAGAGACCTTTTTTAAAGCTTTGCAATTAATGTACATGCTTTAAGAAAGGACAGTTTTAAAAAGTCTCTGGAACCAACTAATTTGTTGTAGCAAATTAGAAGCAACATCTGAAAAATCCTTATGTTTGTCTATTTTTCCTTTGTGTGGTCTAACAGTTTTGACATAGTACATATTGTACAATGAAGCATTTTATTCCTGCCTCCCCACCCTGCCCCTGCTTGCTTGCTTTCTTTTTTTCCCGAATTGATTGGCAAGAATTCAGCTTCAACATTCAAAGTGTTTTGCTCTGTCCTTGTCTGTGTGCTCCAGGGCTCCAAGTCAAAATAAAAACTATAAAAAGAAGGTTGGAAGACAGTTCAAGGAAATTGTTCAGGAAATAGACAAGAGACCTAGGCCTGGACCAAAGAAAAGAGAAGAAAGTTAGAGATTCAACCCCGAAGTTTTGACCTCTGAAGAATGGTGTTCCAGAAAAACGTAAGAGGAAATTATCAAATCTCCCTTGGAAACATTCTTCCTCTGAAATGTTGCCAAGAATGGAAGGGCATGGGGCACCTGGGTGGCTCAGTCGGTTGGGCAGCCGACTTCAGCTCAGGTCATGACCTCACAGTCTGTGAGTTCAAGCCCCGTGTCGGGCTCTGTGCTGACAGCTCGGAGCCTGGAGCCTGCTTCGGATTCTGTGTCTCCCTCTCTCTCTGCCCCTCCCCCACTCGTGCTCTGTCTCTCTCTCTCTCTCTCTCTCAAATAATAAACATTTAAAAAAAGAATGGAAGGGCATGTTTCTGAATCAAAAGGTCTAACAGAATGAACTTAACACACAATGAATTTAACGTTAATTCAACAAATTGACCTTGCACCAGGCACTCTTCCGGGAACTTGAGATCCACGAATGTGGTGATGGAGGCCAAGATCAGAGTGTGGTTTCCAGGAGCAAAAGAACACCGAAGATTGCTAACAAACCACCAGAAGCTGGGAGAGAGAGGAGAGAGAGGCACGGAACAGATTCTTCCTCAGAGCCCTTGGAAGGAACCAACACTGAGGACACCTTGGTCTTGGACTTCTGGCTTCCAGAACTTGAGAGAATACGTTTCTCTTAAGTCACCCAGTTTGTGTTTTATTGATGCAACCCTGGGAAACGAATACAGTATGTCTTTATGTTCATACCGAAGTTTCCAATTTATAAACAATGACGAATTTTACCAGTTGGGTTTAAAGCAAATGGACTATTTAGAATCCAAGCTGCATGCACAAAAGCACCCCTCAGACACTGAAAAACCTGAATAATAACCCAGCATCACCTGGTGCTGGTCATGTATGAGTCTGCATTTTCCTAACTCAAAGAATCAAAACTAGGACCTGTTTGTCTTGCAGGAACTGTAAGATGGAGTCCGAATTGGCAGGAGACATCCAGAGTCCGCACACACCCGGGGTAGGAGGCGCGCTGGCGGCCAGGTGCTCAGCGGACGCCTAGGTCTCGGGTGCCCCCTACCGTCTGCGTTCAGTCACTGCGTCTCCCCCACCGTGGGCACGCCGGCTCCCTCTGCCCCGGGGTATTGGAGCCCTCCCTCTCAGGAAACGAGCCTTCAATTCTGCCTGGCTTGTGTCAGGGCTAGACCTCTAAGGGATGATCTGTCAACTTCGACAAACCTGGATCGACCATCTACTATGTGCCAGTCACTTCTAGGTGCTGCAGGTGCAAAATACAAGTTGCTGCCCTCCTGCAGTCACGGAATTAAGAAAGCTCCGGACGAAATATGAAGCAGGAAAAAGCAGGGAATTCTGAATGAGGGTTGCGATTTTAAACAGGGGGGTCAGGGAAGCCTCGCTGAATATGTGACATTTACGCATAGACATGAGGACACGAGGGAGAGAGCCTTGGCAGTGTCTGGGGGAAGAGGGTCCAGGAAGAGGGAACAGAAGTGTAGAAGCCCCAGGGCAGGAGCGTGGCCTGGTGAGCAAGATCCAGGAAGGAGGGTGATGGGGCTGTGTCAGGGGGCACCGGGAAGGGGAGCAGGTTAGGTCGGGGTCTTTCGGATGGGTGTTATTCTGCGTGTGGGGTTGCCACGTAGGCACAGGATGGGCAGTTAAAGGTGAACTTAAGGTGTTTATGGAGATAAACAACTACATATTGTCTGGGACATACACTAAATTATTTAGGGCTGCTAAATCTGGCAGCCCGAGCAGGGCTGGGCCAGGAGGGGAGGGTTTGAACAGAGAAAGTACTTGATCTGATATGTTTTAAAATGTGATTTTGCAATTAGCTCATTCATTCATCTGACTCCTATTTATTATTATTATTTAAGTATAATCTACCCCGCATGCAGGGCTCAAGCTCATGACCCCAAGATCAAGAGTCACATGCCCTCCTGACTGAGCCAGCCAGGCGCCCCTGACTCCTATTAATTACACTCCTATTATTCCAGAGAGTGTGCTAGGCGCGGGACATTCAGCGACAAGCAAAATGGACAGGGTTGCAGACACTTCACTTTGCCCGGAGCGCTCTACCTGTTTGGGCCTATGCTTGCCCATCCTTGGCCTTCAGAATGCAGTCAAGTTTCCCAGTCTTCAAAAACCTGCCCCAAACTTCCACCCCCGGCACTGTTTACCTACACTCAGCGAGATGGCTAAGTGTCTCCACCCATACTAACTTAGCACCTGTCTTTGCTAAACTGTGGGCTTGGTGAGGACAGGATCAGGTCTGCTTGGCTTACAGCTGATTCCCTGTGGTTAGGGCACTGCCAGGCTTAATGAGTAGGTGTTGACTAAACCTGACTCAACACCTCCCTTTTAATAACATCTGTTCTGTTAAGATCAGCTAGACTGGGCTTCCGCTGTTTGCAAGAAGGGATGTTGATGATAATCCGCCTTTTTTTTTTTTTTTTTTTTTGAGTAATCAGACCAGAGGGACAATGTGAAAAGTTGGGGCTCCCTTCTCCTATTCCCAGAGCACAGGAGGTCAGGGACTCAGAGACCAAAAAGCGCCCCGGGGGACAGTATCTTTTCAGACACTAACCCTTTGGAGTGGGTACTACCGGTTGCCCACCCAGCAACTGCTTCATGATTTAATCATGTGCTAGTTAACAAGAGAGGGCAAAATGAAGACATTTGCCAGACATCGAAAAAAGGGCGGGGGGCGTGAGGTGGAAAACAATGGCGTATCCACCTAAGGAAACATTTAAAAAATGGCATTTGCAATTGCTTAGGGGTATGATAATGATAGAATATTAAGTACAAAAAAGTAAGATAAAAGATCATATTCTTTTTTAACAAGGTCGAACTGAATGCCAAATATATACTTTTAAATAAGCCAGTGCAGTGAAAAAGGATTGTCAGGAACGATACCGAGCAACGCTGCCGTTGTTTTGGGGCGGTGGGGGATTCGGTGGTTCTTTTGTTCTCTGTCTGGTTTTCTGCATTCTCTAAGCTTTATTTAGCCACACCAAAGCTCTTGATACACGAAGTTTCCACGCCGGAAGGATTCTCGAGATACATAAAAAAAGCATTGAGTTGCAGTGTTTGAAAATCCTACTCCTGAGCCAAGCATCCCATGTATAATTTGCATTCCCCCCGTGAAAACCTTCGATTCGTGGTAAGGAGCCACTTTATTCTCTTTAAAGAGGCTCTGTGTTTTCTTCTGGCCAATAGGGATGACAGCGGGAATGACGACAGTTGCAGAGAGAGTTGAAGGCTCGAAGTCCGCCGGCAGCCCCGCGCAGGCGTAGAAACCTCATAGACTTGACGGAGGCGCCCAAACGCCAAGTGGCCGGTTAGCTCAGTTGGTTAGAGCGTGGTGCTAATAACGCCAAGGTCGCGGGTTCGATCCCCGTACGGGCCACAGAAAGGAGCTTTTTCTCCGCTTCCCCCCCCTTTTTTTTTTTACTTCATTTTATTTATTGTTATTATTTTTTGTTTGTTTAAACATGGCTTTCCCTTTTTTTTTTTTTTACTTCATTTTATTTATTGTTATTATTTTTTGTTTGTTTAAACATGGCTTTCCAGGGCTGTGAGCGAAGAGCCGCAGAATCGTTCTGGATTCGGCACCGAAGTTGGCGCAGGCAGCCACTGGGGAGAAAGGGGCAGGATCCCGCGCAAGTTCGTCCCTCCAAGTCCCCGCCCGCTGTGCGCACCAGCAGCTGTCCTTGGTTTGTTTGTTTGTTTGTTTGTTTGTTTGTTTAGGATGCTCTCAGATGCCGCTGCCAGTTGTTTCCTAATGCAGAGCTTCTGAGGACTGTCGGTGGGGTCCCCGATTTTCATGGAGTTCTTAGAATTGAAAATCGGGGTCTGGACTTAATTCATTCCACAAATGCTTAGGGAGCGCCTTCCTACTGCAGGCCCTTCGCCATTCTAGAAGCAGAACAGTAGAAGACACAAACCCCAACCCCCATGGAGCCAATGACCAGCCAACACCTGTCATGTCTTTAGTGAGACACAGTTGTGGAAGCATCTGGAAACCTTCTCTTGCTACTTTCTTCCTTTTCAGAGAGCTCTTAGGCTCCATATTTTTTCCTCTTGGTTCTGCCATTTGCAGCCAGAAGGCAACCGGGTGAATTTGTCACTTGTGGTTCAAGTCTCCGCGAGTATTCAGGCATGTGTGGTTTAACACAAAAGCCAGTTATTTTAGGGCTAATGCCATCTTATATCAGGGTCTAGTAGGAGCTCTAGCCATGTTTGAAAAGTATCCAATGAGAACATCTGCTAAACATTCACTCTTTTTCTCACATATGTGTTAAGCTCTGGTATAACTCAGTAACAGCTCAAGTCCGTAGACCAGAGTCATAAAGCCCTTGGCAAGTGCTCAGTGTGTAGTGAAACCACTCATTAAATGCCAGCGATGGGACCCTTGTTCTTCCAAAGAGGAAGGAGAACCTGGGGCTCTTGACACTGAGTATAGACCGTTTGGACGTCACACCTTGGATATCTGTGTTGGGTACCTTGTTAGATGCAGGGACCTGGCAGAAGAGGAGCCAGCTGAGATTGCTGTCCTCAGAGCAGCACACTGTCCCAAACAAGGCTGGAAGGGGTCCAGAATACACCTGTGTGGCATAAAAATTATTTTGAGCAGGAGGCATTTGAACTGAAAAGTCTTATCTGCCTAAAAGTAGAGCCTTCCCAAAAAATTCAGAAGGATTCATTTGTCATAAATTCCCTTCCCTGGGACCGATCAGGAAAGGTGGATTCTTGTCACAGGAGAGCAGTTGGAATCACACCCATACAGGCATTGTCACAAAGCTGTCATATCTCCCATCTACTCTGGTAAGGGTCCATTTATCTTTCTTAAAAGGCATTCGTTTTTCCACGAGTGCCCTTCCCCCGCTTCTCTTCTCCTATTAAGATGGTATATAGGTCCCACGTCTAACTTTCTCTATGAGTCACATTTTTATGTGAATTCCGTAGGTACATTAATAAAAATGCATGATTAAATTTTGTCTTTTCTTTTGTTAATCCGTCTTTTGTCACCTTAATTCACAGGCCCCTAAGGACTGAACCTAAGAGCATAGAAGAAAAATCTCCTCTCCCCCAACAGGCTCAAAAACATGATGAAATGGAGTACTCTGTTCTAAATGAAGAGGGCAGTTCTTGGCTTAGGGGTCAGAGAGGACCTTTCTGACATCTGAGGATGTGAGAATGAGAAGGTCTTATTTCAAAGTTAAAGAAAGAAGGATTAAGGAATTGAAACAAATTCCACAAATTTGATCTCTCCTCTGGCCACTCCTTAGTGAGGCTATTAATGAATTGTTAGAACACTGTTGGGAGCTTAGTGAATCCAGCGTGAGTATTGACTATGATGATGATGACCGCGTGGAGAGAAAAATGATCAGAAAGTCTACCAGAACCTTCGCGGACATCAGCCTGGCTCCCCAGGCTCCCCCCTTTTATGGGCATCAAGGCACTCATCATATTATACCGTAAACGCCAGTTTCCTCCTCCTCCTGCTGCTGCCTGGACCGTATGCAGAGGGCAGGACGGTCCCAAGGCAAGCACGGTGACTTACCCAGCAGATGCTTAATAACTGTTGACCAATGGCCCTACTGTCCTCTCTGGGGAGGGGAGCTGAGAAACACACATACACGAGCAGCTACAAGACTGGATGGGAAGGATGCAAAGAGCCAGTAGAGTGAAGAGGAGGGGGAATGGAAAGGTTGGGCTGAAGAAGAGGGAGTGGTAGAGCTATGATGGCTGGGACTGAAGTGTGGGGGTGGGGAGGTCCTTCCTTCCTTCCTTCCTTCCTTCCTTCCTTCCTTCCTTCCTTCCTTCTTCCTTCCTTCCTTCGGTCACATTCATCTATGCATCATTCATTCCCTGATCTGAGCTGGCGCTTGTGCTGAGCACTGTGTAATACATCATCTTGGCCCCTAAGGTGCATCCAGTATGGGTGGATGTATCGACCTGGGAACAATTTAGGGCGCACATTTGTTAAAAATGCGCACCTCAGGGGCGCCTGGCTGGCTCGGGTGGTGGAGCTGCGACTCTTGATCTTAGGGCGGTGAGGTCAAGCCCCAGGTTGGGTGTGGAGCCTATTTAAAAAAAATAAAATACGGGCGCCTGGGTGGCTCAGTCGTTATCCGCTCAGGTCACGATCTCAGGATTCAGGAGATTGAGACCTGCCTCTGGTTCTTCACGCTGACAGCCCAGAGCCTGCTTGGGATCGTCTCTCCCCCTCTCTCTGCCCCTCCCCCGCCCTCTTTCTGTCTCAAAATAAATAAACATTTAAAAATAAAATAAAACTAATTATTTTAAAAAAGGGGAGCACATTTTGGATCCCCTGCTGGATCTATATTAAGCAGAACGTGGGACTAATGCACTCTAGTGCACATGACGTCGAGAACTTTTGGATAGTGTGAACTTTTGGACAGGCTAAGGGGCTCTGGAACTCCGGAGACCTCCGCCTGGGAGGCCCTGGATAGCTCCTGGAGGAGCGACACCTGAAAATTAAATACATCAGTGACAAGGGAGAGGAAAATAAGGCCCATTCTGTCCTTGGCGAAGCGGCGACGGGGCGGAGCCAACCCAGGCCCCGCCCACCGCCCGGCTCGACCAGTTGCGGTCGCCTTCCAAGGTGTCTTGGCCTGCGGGGCACTCGTAGTCCCCCGCTCTTCCCAGGTGACGCACATTTGAGCCGCCGTCGCTCGGCGACGCGGGTTCGAGTCCCGGTCTCGGCGGCCATGGCGGACGCGGAGCCGGAGGCCGAGGACGGCAGCGAGGATGGGGGCGGCGGCGGGGGCGGCCAGGCTCCCCCCGGCCCCGGCGGCAGCGCCTCGCGCGTGGCCCCGCTGGACCCCGAGCAGCTGCGGCGGGTCCTGGAGCAGGTGACGAAGGCGCAGCCGCCGGCCGAACGGCCGCCGCCGCCGCCGCCCTTCGTCCCGCAGGACGCGGCGCGACGGCTGCGGGACGCGGCGCAGCAGGCCGCCTTGCAGCGGGGCCCCGGCGCCCAGCCCCCGCGCCCGCCGCGCCTGCTGCCGCCCCAGGTGAGGCGCCGGGAGGGACGTGGGGAAACCGAGGCCCGGAGCGGGGCCGGGCAGCGGCGCGGCAGGAGAGGCGGCGTCCTCTCCTCGGCGTCTCGCGCCCGAGAGCTCCGGGCGGCCCACACTGAGCGGTCACCGCGCCAGCGTCTGCAGCTCCTGCGACGCGCCTGCTGGGCCGCGGTCCCGCCTTCGAGCGCTGCCCGCGGCCTCCGTGCCGCCCGGCCCCTCGCGCAGGCCTGCGTCCGTTCACTCGGCGTCCGTCGAGCGCTCGCTGGGTTCCAGGCGCTGGCCTCGGCGCAAGCGCGGCCTCGCACACCCTCCGTGCAGGGCGAGAGGCAGACTCGGGGAGGGACGCGGCGGGGGCGGGGGACGCTGCTTTAGAGCGAGGAGCCCTCAGGCCTGACGCCGGAGCCGAGGCGTGGACGGATGAAAAGGAACCAGTGGGGAGGGCGGCGACTGCCAACTCGGGGGCTTGGGGCAGAACTGAGCACACAGTAGAGCGGTCTGGGGCGGGACTTGGCACCCTGGGGGGTCGTGCCCGGATTTGTAGCCGGTGCCCGGCACGGCGCCTGCCGCGCGCTGAACGAGGGAGATACGTGAGAGCACTCCGCATGCGACACCCCGTCATTTGTCCGCGTTACTACCTCCTGGGGCCCGCAGCTCTTGGTTACTGGGGGAGTGGAGACCAGAGCCTGCTCATCCAAGCCCAGGGGGTCAGGGGGAGCTCCTGCAGCCAGAGGTCCTTCCTGTCGTCTGTAAAGCCACATCCCCTTTCAGAACTGGGGTTGCACGTGACACTAGCGCTTCTCGGCCCAGAGTTGCCAGAGAGATGCCGCTTCCACTAGGAGACAGAGAGAGAGGATAGAATCAACAGTCTTCGTTGTTTTTTGTTTGTTTTGTTTTGTTTTCTTAACCGAGTGATTTTGGCCGCCGGGAGTTGTACCGGGTTGGGGGTCAGGACTGGACAGGTGTCTCGCCAAAGTTTGAGAAGACAGCTATGAATCTGCCCAAACTCCTTCCTAGAGGTGTGACCTTGAGTAACCCAACCTCTTTGGGCTTTGGTTCCCTTATTCACATTGGATGAGCTTTCTAGCTCGGACTCCCACACAGGCGGAGTCAGAAGGGCGACGGTGGCTGCTGTTTGGGTGGCTCAGTCTGTTAAGTGTCCGGCTTCCGCTCAGGTCATGATCTCCCGGTCGTTGAGTTCCACAGCCCGGAGCCTGGAGCCTGCTTCAGATTCTGTGTCTCCCTCTCTCTCTGCCTGCTCCTCCCCCCAAATAAAGAAACATTAAAAAAAGAGAGAGACGGGTGATGGTGGCTGCTGTGTACAGAGCGTCTACTCCATGCCTGGCACCACAGGGGGCTTACTTCCGGGCAAGTGCACAGAAGTGTTCGTATCAGCACTTTACAGATAAGGAACAAGCTCCGAGAGGCGGGGTGGCTTTGCCCAGGGTTCTCCCACTCCAGCACCTGTTGAAGGTGACCCCAGCTCTTTGGGTTTGGTGTGGCAGCTTGAAGAGTCCAAAAGTGACATTTCCCGTCAAATGCAAGCGACCTTAATCAGCATTAAGCAGCACGACCGTATTCTGTGGCTGATCTAATTGGGATGACATAAATTCTGCCCGCACTCACAATAATGTAAGTTGGCTGTCGAGTCAGCCCCAGCTGTGCCACGGGGGCCACCGAGGCAAACCACGTGTGTTCCTTGCACCCAAGGAGGTTATGATCTAACCAATGAGGGAAAACGTGACTCAGGTAACTTCTCATCGAGGTCGGAAAACTAGAGATAAAGGACCGATGCACTTAGAGAAAGGGAGAACTGATTTTGGGCTGAGGGGATCAGAAATGACTTAGTTGAAGAGATGGAAGTGTGGGTCCCAGTTGAAAATATGGAAGGGGACAGGCAGTGTTGGGGGGAGGGCGGAGTGTGCATTTAGAGGACCCCGGTCTCGTGGTTCTCTGCGGGGAGGGTGGTGCGGATCGGAAGGCACAGACCCAGTGGACGCACTCCCGTGGGTCGGATTTGGGCTCGCATCCCTCCCATGCTCCCCGTTCCTGCACCACAGAAACACTCCCAATTTCTTCCAATATGCTGTGCCCTTTTTCATGCGTCTGTGCATTCGCTCGTTTTTTCCTTGCACGTCAGACTACCTGTCCACCTGGCCAAAATTCCCTCCGGCCTTCTCGGGTCTCTTCTGGGAAGCCAGACCCTCCCCCACCCACCCACCAGGCTGTTCCTGCCTCCTGCCTCTCGTATCGCACCTGCTGCCCCGTGGTGTCATTGTTTCCTGTCTGCATTCCTTAGGGAACCTAGTCTGCCTTCCAGATCAGCAGTGGAGCTTTTCAAAGTACAGATTGCGGGGTGGGAGGTCCTGACTCGGCAGGTCTGCAGGTGACTGAGGCATGGGGGGGGGGGACGGGACTGCCCTCTTCCTCAGTGAGGCTAGGACTTGGCTAATGTTTTTTTTTTTTTTTTTTTTTCTAACTGAAGTATAGTTGACATACAGTATTATATTAGCTTCAGGTGTACAAGGTCGCGATTCCAGAAGCCTGGGCATTATTCAGTGTTTACCACAGTAAGTGCAGTCACCATCTGGCACCGTACAATGTGATTACAACGTTATCGACTACACTTCCTACGCTGTGCTCTTCACCTCCATGACTTACTTATTTTATAACTGGAAGTTTATACCTCTTAATCCCCTTCACCTATGTCACCCACCCCCTCACCCACATTGGCCTGCTTCTGTGTAGGTGTTGGCACACGGAGATACCTTGTACAAGTTTGCTGAGTGAAATAAACATATACCAAAGTATCAAGCATGATACCCACCTGGTAAACTCGTGGGGAGCCGATTTAAAAATTAGACCAGTTTTGCCACTGAAGTATTCCTAAAACAGTAGGATTTGGGGTGTGTGTGTGTGTGTGTGTGTGTGTGTGTGTGTGTGTTTAACGGCATTATCTGGTCATATCCTAAGAGCTTAGACATTCTAAATGGTAGTAAGTGAAACAACTGTGATTATTAAAAGATAGTTGTCATTTGATTCACAGGTGGCCCAGGACTGGCCCTCAGGGGCCTCAGGGCACCAGCTGTGTACCTAGTGGATTGTGTCTGCTGTTTGTGGTACATGTGGAACACACACACAGACACATGTACTCCCGCGTGGTTTCGGTGGGAGTTTTCATTCTGCTCCGTGTGACGCTTGTATTGACCCCCCACTTGGTGTGGGGTCGAGTCCAAAGAGGGCCTGTTGGTGGCCCCAAATCAGTGGTTCTCGGCTGGGGGCACTTGGCAGTGTCTGGAGACATTTTTGTCCCAAGAGAGGGCGTGCTACCGGCATCTAGTAGGTGGAGGCAGGGACACTGCTCAACATCCTGCAGTCACAGGATGGCCACCACAATAAAGAATTAATGGTCTGAAATGTCACTTGTGCCCAGGCTGGGAAAACCTGCTCTGGATGATGAGGTTCATCTTTCTTTCCTCTCTGGAGAAGGATACTGATTCTTTCTTTCTTTCTTTCTTTCTTTCTTTCTTTCTTTCTTTCTTTCTTTAATTTTTTAAAATTTTAATTTATTTTTTAGAGAGAGCACAAGTGGGGGAGGGGCAGAGAGAGAGGGAGACACAGAATCCGAAGCAGGTTCCAGGCTCTGAGCTGTCAGCACAGAGCCCGACGCGGGGTTCGAACCCACAATCCATGAGATCATGACCTAAGCCAAAGTTGGACGCTCAACTGACTGAGCCGCCCAGGCTCCCTGATGCTGATCGTTTTTGCAGCGTGAGGCCATGAGCCTTGTGTCTTGCTGCCTCCCCTGAGCCCATGACAGGTGTATACCTAACATTGTGTCTGGCACATAGTAACTGCTCAGTCATTATCTGTGGAATATTGTCGAGGGCAGCCCTCCCCTTCGGTGGGCGGTTAGCTCTTGCAGACCGTGCTGCCTTGACCCTCCCAAGACCTACATCTTTGTACCTATGCCAGTGTTTCTTATGGAACCCAAGAAGCAGAATTGCCACATCAGGAAGTCCATGCACTGAACGCTTTCTTAGATGTTAAAAAGTTGTTGAAGATAGCATCCCGCTCCCAGGTATGTGCCCTGGAGAAACTCACACACGTGCACACAGACACCCGCGAAGGTTACACGCAGACAAGAGCGCGAGGTTAGGGACACTTGCCCGTCAACGGGAGAGTGTTCTCAGACTGCAGAGGAAATGAGAGCTACACACCGCGGTGTGGATGAATTTCACAAGCCGGACAGGAAGTAACACACCTGAAAACGCTGCACCCGCTTGCAGCAGGTCATGTACGCTTACGTGAAGTTTAAAAACACGCCAAAACCGAAGTGCATATTTTGGGGGGTAGCTCCGTAGATAATATAAAAATGCGTGTGAATGACAAATAGCCCTCAGGAAGGCACGCAGGCTGGGAGAACAGCACAGAGCTTCACCTGAGAGGGAAGTGCTGCATGTTTTAAGGCAGGTGGTGGGAACCTGTGTTACATTGCTCCTTATGGCTTTTTTGTTTCTAGGATTTCATGAAAAATTGAAAAAGAAAAAAAAAAGAGCATATGTATTAAACTGAATCCGGGTTAGAGTACTAAGAATTCCAAGTAAATACAAATTTACTGTAAAGAAGGATATTTCTTATTAGTTCATGAAATCAATTTAGTAGATTGTGACTACATTTATTTAGTTATTTATTTATTTATTAAATGTTTATTTTTGAGAGAGAGAGAGAGAGAGCCCATGAGCAAGCAGAGGAGGGTCAGAGAGAGAGGGAAACACAGAATCTGAACAGACTCCAGGCTCTGAGCTGTCAGCACAGACCCCCATGCAGGGCTCAAACCCATGAACTGCGAGATCATGACCTGAGCTGAAGTAGGATGCCCAACAGACTGAGCCACCCAGGCACCCCTGTGTTTATTTTTTAAATGTTTATTTTTGGGGGGGGGGGGGATAGACAAAGTATCCAAAGCAGGCTCTGTGCTATCAGCACAGGGCCCAATAGAGGGCTCAAACTCATGAACCAGGAGGTCATGATCTGAGCCAAAGTCAGACACTTAACTGAGCCACCCAGGGGCCCCTTGACTAGTATTTTTTTAAAAAACAACGTAGGAGGGGCGCCTGGGTGGCTCAGTCGGTTAAGCGGCTGACTTCGCTCAGGTCATGATCTCACGGTCTGTGGGTTCGAGCCCTGCGTCGGGCCCTATGCTGACAGCTCAGAGCCTGGAGCCCATTTTGGATTCGGTGTCTCCCTCTCTCTGCCCCTCCCCTGTTCATGCTCTGTCTCTCTCTGTCTCAAAAATAAATAAACATTAAAAAACAACGTAGGATAAATCCTATCAGAAGGCATTTGTATAGATATGTTAAGTGGTTTCATGAACTTTTAATTTGTTTATGCAAATATTTCCACATGCACATATGGATGTGATGTCAAGTGTATCACTAGAAACAGTACAGGTACGTTAAATAGACTCACATATAAGATGGATTTTATAATTTAGAAACACGTGTGATAATACAGTTAAGATGAGAGCAAAATTGTAGAACCGTTGATAAGCCTAACGCTTTTCTCTTTCTCTCCTTAAGCAACTGGAAGCCATTTGTGTCAAGGTAATATCTGCAGAAATGACAGACCAGGAAAGGCCGACGCCCCCACTGGCCACCCTCCAGCCCAGGACAGCCGGGCTGAGCCAGCCGCCCAGGGGGGCGCCCGGCGTGCTGGGGCTCCGGGCACAGCCGCGCTTCCCGAGTAACTCCCCTCCGATTCGGGTGTTTGTACAGAGGCCACTGCCCGCCCTGCAGCTGGTGGCTCCGCAAGGACCGGGCGCCACGCCGGCCCCTCCGTCAGCGTCTGACCCACCGGCGGTGACATCTGTTTCACCCGGTTCAGCGAATTTCTTTATTTCCAGCTTGCACACAAAACACACGGAGAAGCTAAAAAAATCTTTAAAAGTGAAGACGCGTTCTGGACGGATATCTCGACCGCCCAAGTATAAAGTCAAAGATTATAAGTTCATCAAGACGGAGGACCTGGCTGACGGTCGCTTGTCAGATTCTGACGATTACTCAGAGCTGAGTGTGGAAGACGACGACGACCAGAGGGGAAAGCGGGCGCTGTTTGACCTGTCGAGCTGTTCCCTGAGGCCCAAGACTTTCAAGTGTCAGACGTGTGAGAAGTCCTACATAGGAAAAGGGGGCCTGGCCCGGCATCTTAAACTCAATCCAGGCCACGGCCACCCAGAACCGGAGGTGTCTCTGTCTGAGAAGGCCAACGGGAGCACGACCCGAGGCTGCGCCGAGGGCAGGACGGCTAGCCTACCGTCCCCGGGGCTGCCCACGTCAGCTCTTCTGGGTGAGGAAGGGGCCCAGTCACCACCGTGTGGCCTGCAGGTAATGTTTCTACTGGTGACCGTGTCCTTCCTGCCCATCCCGAAGTGAGGCTTTATGGTATCTGATGGGGGTTCAGGTGAAGGCTCAAGTAGGTCCAAGGTCACGGCAGGGGCTCTGAGACACCCCCGCCCCCCCCCCCCCCGCCCCCGGTCTGTACGGCCGCCCGACCAGCAAGGCACCGTGCACCCTCTGTGTGGGGTACTCGCCAGCCTCATTGGGCGTGTTCGAGGGGAACATAGCCGCAAATTCTCTAGCTCTGGTCAGCGACGCGAGCCGCAGAGCACTCCTGTCTTGCTGCTGAAGTCACAGCGGGCCCTGAGAAAGGTCTCAGTTGGGAGCGGTGGTCCCCGGGGCGCTTCCTGGAGTGTCAGCAGCGACATGCCGTCTTCGCGTCTTGCCCCTTTGGAAACTCACAAGCAGACAAGGCAGGTCGAAGCCACTCTGACTTTGCACCACCACGCCACAGTTGAGGGACAGCAATTTCAGGTTCCTAAACGTGTCCTGTGCCCTCGTGTGCCGCATACGAGCGGTCAGGTATTTACGAAATGCGGACGGATCACTTGAACGAACGGCAGACCTCTGTGGTCACCCTCACCTGCTTCGCTTGAACCTCCCTGCTTCCTTCTCCTTTGACTTGTGTTGGCTTTTATTTGTGTCTGTGCTTCTGGCTAGGCAATTGTATTTGCAGTTCCTGAAATGTTAGACAAACCAGCACTGGAACTGACTCGGCCGTCGCTGGGAGTTTGTGATTTTAGTGACTCGGAAGATGTTGTTAACGAGAGCCTGTCTGCTCCGGCCACCTCATTCCCTGCAGCGGGATGGGGGTTCCTGAAGGAGGGGTGAGGCTGGTGGCCGCTTTGGCTTACAGATGGGTTCCTTGGGGCCTGAACAGATCTTGTCTGGGCCCGGCTTATCTGTACTGAGGTCTAGTGGCAAGAACCACGGAACAGCCCCGTGTGAGGATTCAAAAGTACTCTCTCCCCTGTAGCGTTAGCCTGAGTACTAGTAACACGGACACCAACAATATACTGTTGATTGCACGCCTCCTTGAGGCGGGAGGGTTGTAAGTCTTCTCCATCCTGTGAGAGCCCCGAAAGTCAGGTGCAAGACAAGTGCATGGGGCTCAGAGGATGGTGGGCATCCCGTCGGGGCACACCTAGGACTCTGCCAGGTGGGAACGAGACTGAGGTTGGGGTCTTCTGACTTCAAAGCCCACACTGTAGGCTGCCTTGTTGGGGAAGGTTCTGCACTCCTCATGGCTGGTAAAACCCCAATTTTTGAGAAACCTCTCTACCTTTCTTTTTTCTTTTTAATATTTATTTATTTTTGAGAGAAAGAGAGAGAACGTGTGAGCAGGGAGGGGGAGAGAGAGAGAGAGGGAGAATTGCAAGCAGGCTCCTCACTGTCAGTGCAGATACTGACTCGGGGCTCAAACTCACGAACTGAGATCGTGACTTGAGCCGAAATCAAGCGTCAGACGCTCAACCGACTGAGCCACCCAGGTGCCCCTCTCTCTCTACTTTCTGAAGTTGCAATGGGACCACGGTGATTTATAGTTCATCATCCAAACCAGGACATTCTGAGAGTGAGAGGGGCACTATTTACAATTCCAAGGGACAACAGGTGTGTGCGGGAGTGTCTCGGGTTGACCGGCACGTCCTACTTCCTCCAGTGATGAAATGCGACCCCACGGCAGAAGCAGCGTGTAGATTCCAGAGTCCCCGAGTGCAGGCCTGGCCTCGGGCATGGTGGCTGTCCAGACTGCGTGGGAGGGGTGCCTCCAGCTGCTGCGGTGGGGAGGGACACGCAGGCCTGTGTCTCTCCTGTCCTTCCCCGTGAGCAGACTCACGGCACCTAGGGCCACAGACAGACCTGGCGTTGCTCCTGCAGCTCCACTAGTGAAGACGTAGAGGGAAACTTCTGTAAGAGTTCAGGGGACTTACTTTGTGCCGGCTGCCACGTGAAGTGTGTTCCTTGAGTCCATTTAAGCTTCCAGCAGTCCTGGGAGATGCAGGTGCACTGTTCCCGTTTTCAGAGGGGGAGTTGGCACCGAGTGAGGAAGTAGCTGGCGTCAGATCCAAGAGTCTGTCCAAAAGCCGTGCAAATCCACGAGACAGAGAGTAGACTAGCAGCTCCCAGGGCCGGGGGGCAGGGAAGAATGAATGATGCTGACGGGTACAGGGGTTCTTTTGCAGGGGGGAGTATGAACATGTTTTGGGATTAGATGGTGGTGATGGTTACACACCCGTGTCAGTGCATGAAAATCTGAACTATAGATGTTCAAAGTATGAGGGTCATGGTATTCGAAATATACCTGATAAAAAATAATAAAATTTTTAAAAGTCACGCGTAAGGTATGAATGACCGAACTTCAGGTTCAGTTTTAAGATGACGGTGGTGTCAGAGAAGTCTCCTGTTTCATTTTGGGCAACATCCAGGGTTATGGCTGGCCAACCCAGACTTACCGGCTGGCTAATACCAGATGTCGCAACAAGGAACTCTGTTGGGAAAGTTTAAGGTGCGTCGATTATAGTTAATGTGTCTTGATAATGCAGAGAAGAAATAATTTCTCAAGTTCTTTGCTTTTGACGTGACACTGTTTGGCTCTCGGGTTGTCACTATGGCGTATAAAGTATGATTCTTTCATTTCTGTTTTGGGCGCGTAACGCTCTCTAGAATAGCCAGTCTGTAGAAGTCGAAGACGCCTTGGTGTCTGAACCAGAAGATGGAAATTATTCGGCCTTCGTGGGATCAGAGAGACACCCAGGCCCTAGACGAATCGAGTTCGCAGCAGCCCCTGCAGAGGCCAGCGAGGCCGTCCTTGGGCGAGGCGGAGCCGCTCACCCGCGTGGGCACGCCGGTGCCTGTGTGGCAGGTGCACAGAGCGCCTCGGTGGCCAGAGCCCGGCTCAAGGAGGTGCGTGGCTCTTAGACCCTGTTCTCGAAACCCGTGTCTTTGGCATGGCGTGTGGCAATCCGCTGGTAGGTTTCTGAGTCAAAAGTAAAACACCCAGAGCAACGAAATAGTTCGCCTGAAACGTATTTGGACGAAGTGTGTAATAACTTCAGGAACAGTGTTACCTGAAATAATTCTAGGTTTACCGGTTTGGAATAACAAGAGGGCTTTCGGGCTGCCTGCCGTTACACGTTTGGGAATGATCGTAAGCTATGTTTTCATATAAGCAGTTGAGGAGACAGGCAGTTTCTATTTTCCTGTACAAAATTTTAAGGTACAAAATCATGTTTCAGGTTTTGAACCCTGGAATCTCCATTCCAGTCCCTTGAAAGTAAGCTTGGTGAACTTAAGGGGACTGATTTAGAAAAGTGGGACCCTAAATTCATCCCGACTGTCTTTGGCTCGGAGGCATTTATTTGCCTGGTAACGGCCAGCTGCGTGTCTTAAAGAAGTGAACAGGAGCAAAGAGAGTGTGAAGTAGTGAGTGAGCGAGACAGCTGCTCTCAGAGTGGCCACCAGGGAACCAGGGCCTCCAGAGTCACACACAAGGGGACGAGAGGTTCTCGGTGAGGAAGCTTTCCTAGAAAGCGTCATGAGCTTACATATTCTAGCTGGAAGTTTAAACCCAGTGACTTCGCTTTCCTCTCATTGGGCTTGTCGATTGATCCTGGATGACAGATTTTAGGAGCAGGAGGGAAGGTGGTCCTCGACTGGATTCAGTCATTAACACTTGAAATACCGCCATCTATTGAGCACTGTGCACAGCAGCTCGGCCACGCTCCCCGCCCTGCCCCCGTGCTAAGTTCCAGGTTTACTTCATTTCATTGGTTCCATAATCATTATCTCCACCTAATAGACGATGAACCCGAATGGTTCGTGAGCTCCCTGTGCCTCTTAAGACTTCCTGTCTCTGAGACTGGTCCCTTCCCCGCCCACGTCATTGCCGCCCTGGGTGACCTCCTCCGTCTGGTTTCTCAGGCCATCCTCCCTCGCGGACACCACGTACTTTCTGTACCTGCTAATTCACTTGGCTCCTGAGCCTCAGCGCTCCCACGGGGCGGCCCGGCCTGTACCTCCCCCGCCCTCCCCTTCCAAGGGGAGCCCCCAAGCCCGCTTCCTGTCTAACTTGCCCGGGGGTCTGCCCTGCACCCAACTGGGAACCCACAGTCATTCATGCTCCTCCCCTAGTCCTGAGGACTGTGCCCTCCCCACATCCCTCTCCCCACACCCCTCTCCCCACACCCCCCACCCCTGCATTCACCTCGGGGCCTCCTCTTCTTTGGCCTGTCCTTTGGCGGTGGTCTCCCAACCGCAGGCTGCCCCACGCTTGTTTGCATTTTCATCTCTGGCACTAGTTGGTGCCCCCGGAGAGCAGGGAACACCGTTCCTTCTCCAGCACCTGGTACCCCCTCTAAGCTCAGCCGTCCCAGGGGAGTCAAACTTTGATTCCAGAATTGGTCACAGACTTTGTTAACGGATCAACGAGTGAGATCGTTAACAAACAGAATGTTAGAGAGTCGCTTAATCACTGCGATTTGGGGGAACTTTAGGTCTTTTATACTCTTCGGCGCCAACTTTTTGGCTGCTGGGGATTATTTCGGGGCTTTTGAAGCTGTTAAATGCTTTCTTCTGGCAGTTTCTCCAGCAGTGTGACCGAGAGGCTCTCGTGGACCTGGTGCTGCCTCAGCTGGCTCAGGTGGTGACCGTGTACGAGTTTCTTCTGATGAAGGTGAGTCTCCTGAGCGTGTCTAGAGGACGCACGGCCGATTTGAAGTTATTTTGAAAGACATCCTTCGCATTTGTTTTAGAACGAGCCGGGCCGTTTGGAATCGTGTCCCTCCTCCGGGACAGAGCTGAGGGGAGCCTGCCGGCCCCACTGGTGCCTGCTCGGCCAGGTCTCCCAGAGGCTGCTCAAGGACCCCCTTGCCTGTTTTAACCTCATGTGGGAGGCAAGAAAGTGGTGGCGGCAAAGCAGGGCCGGCCCCCAGCCCCCGTCACCTTCCTCTCGGGCACCTCCTCCCTGGTGAGCCCGCTCTGACTCGGAGAGGCGCCAGCACAGCTCCCGGGAGGAGTGAAGGCCCGGGCCCCTCCTGCCTGCCAGCCGGTCCCCAGGACCTTTCCATCTCCCCTTCCTGCTCCCCCTGCGACCCCTTCTTCGGGGCTCCGGCCCACAGTCCCCCTGCGGCTGTCACCCTGGAGGTGGTCTGCTCTGTGACCCCGTCCGGGGCCGGGCACATGTGGGCTGTCACTGGCGAGCGGAGGAGATGATGGTCCACGGCCGGCCTGACAAGCTCGTATCCTTCCCGCCTCCAAGCCCCTGTATTTGTCATTTCGTTGCCTCTGGTTTAAACATTTCTTGTCACCTTTATCTTCACAAAGGTTGAGACAGGTCATCTAGCAAAACCTTTGTTCCCAGCTGTGTATAAGGAATTTGAAGAGTTGCATAAAAGGGTTAAGAAAATGTGCCAAGATTACCTCAGTGGTTCTGGTCTGTGTTCCCAGGAGCCTCTGGAAATAAGCAACGACAAGGTAACAGTCTCACCTGGGAAAAAAGTTTTGCCTTTAGATTTGCTAAAAGAAGGATATCCGTGTAAAGAGGAGAATGTTGTTATTTTTACTTATTTATTTTTTTTAAGGAACCTCTATGCCCAACGTGGGGCTGGAACTCATGACCCCGAGGTCGGGAGTCGCTTGCTCCACTGACTGAGCCAGACAGGCACCCCTGAGGAGCCTGTTTTCAGTAGTGACATCTTCATAGTCCACTGCTTTTCAGCTCTTTTTCCCACCAAATGACTGTTTTATTTTAGTTTATTTATTTTGAGAGAGAGAGAGAGAGCGCGCGTGTGGGAGGGGCAGAGAGAGAGAGAGAGAGAGAGAGAGAGAGAGAGAGAGAAAGAGAATCCTAAGCCAAATGCGGGGCTCGAACTCATGAACCATGACATCATGACCTGAGCTGAAATCAAGAGTTGGAAGCTTAACCAACTGAGGCTGCTGGGCGCCCGACATTTTTTTTAATGTTTATTTTTTGAGAGAGACAGAGTGTGAGTAGGGGAGGAACAGAGAGAGAGGGAGACACAGAATCTGAAGCAGGCTCCAGGCTCTAGGCTCTGAGCTGTCAGTACAAGCCCGACACAGAGCTCGAACTCATAAACAGTGAGATCATGACCTGAGCTGAAGTCGGCCACTTAACTGACTGAACCACTCAGGCACCCCCCCTCCCCCCACATTTTTTTTAATATAAAAGCAAACGGTGCTTGTTTCAGAAAACTCAGGAATGCGGACGGGCTGACTGAACCTTGAAAGGTCCGGAACAGTCTCACTCAGTGGTGACTGCAGTGCTTACTGCGGGCTGGGGGACGGTGACCATAGATCCCGTCCGTGGCTGTTTAGACACAGTTCTCATTCCCCTGTCATTGTCTCCATCAAGTTGCCTCTGGCTGTACTGGGTCCTGGGTCCTGGGTAGAAATCTGGTTTGAACTGATGTGGTTTTACTTGTTTTGGATAAAACCCTTTGCTGGGCTTAGCATGCCCCACGTGGCCACATCATTCAGGGGTCCGTGCCGGCCAGGTCCCCAGGTCTCAGGCCCACCTTGAAATGGAGCACTGAGTGATGCCATGCTTTTAAGTAATGCTTGTTTATTTAAAAGCATACTTGTACAATGGTAGCTGGGGCACACTCGTGTCTCAGAGACTGTCTCTAAACTACTGAAAATACTTGTAGGTTTAGAGAAGGAAAATGTGGGGCAGCGGGGGCGGGAACCTGCTGGTGGGCGGTGAAGGTTAAATGGATCATTGTGTTGGGGTCAATCATGGGAGGGGTCTTTCTGGGTCAGTGCAGTCCTTACTGCTGGAGGGGGTAGTTTCGGTTCCCATCAGGGTACGCTTTGCCCTCAGGGTCTGCTGCCTGAGCCAGGGGACCCTGGAAAGGAGAGCCCCACTAGTGCGTCTGAGGGCAGGAAGGGGCAGCCACAGCCCTCTTTCACAACTATAAGGAACACTTGGGCCGTGTTGCTTCAGCTGCTCTTAAGATTTCATTGACCTGGTCATGGGTCTGCCCCCCTTCCCCTGTTCTTAGGGTTAGCGTCACGCAGACTAGGTTACTTCCGTAGCAAGAAGTCTTGATCCACACTCTGACAGAATGAGGGTTGTTTTGTTTTTGTTCTTTTTTTGGGGGGGGGGAGGGGTTTGGTCATTAGTTTTATACAAATGCAACATTTATTTATTAAAGCTTATGTATTTATTTAGAGAGAGAGACAGAGTATGTGCTGGCAGAGGAGGGGCAGAGAGAGGGAGAGAGAGAATCGCAGGTGGGTTCCGTGCTGTCAGTGCAGAGCCCGACGTGAGGCTCGAACCCACCAACTGTGAGCTCGGGACCTGGGCCGAAATCAAGAGTCGGATGCATAACCGACTGAGCCATCCAGGCGCCCTAAGAGTCACGTGTTTTTTAAACTGTGAGCTCGGCAGGTGTGGGTGTCCTCCTGTCACAGGGCGGACTGGACACACACAGCTGCTGTGCACGCCTGTCAGGACCCACACTCGCAGGCAGTTCAGGCCGAGCCACGGCCTCCTAGGGGCACAGACCGTGGCTTAGCTTGCAAGGGGACACAGACAGGCTGGGAGGCACTGAACTCGAGGGGCTGCCTGTCCTCTGCTCAGACCTTGATCTGCTGCCCCTCCTTCCCTGCCTCCTCCCCTCCTGCTCCGTGGTCCCTTCCTGTGTTCACGTGTAAACAGTGACAGCTGTTGCTTCACAGAATGCCCCCAGGGCAGCTGCAGCCCCCTCACAGGACCAGGAAGATTCCGGGAGCACAGAAGCCGGGGCCCAACATGACCCTCAGACTCCCAGACCCTCACCCTGTCCACTGCCTGCAAGAGGAGATATTGTTCTGGAATGGGTGGGATTGTTTTCTGCCGGTTCCAGTGGAAATCAAAAACAGGAGAACAGGAGGCGAGCAGTCACTCCGGTGTCCGATGCCGTCTGACTGCCGACGACACTGAGGACAGCGTAGTGAATTAAAAAAGAAAAACCCCTTTGGTGTCTGCTCTGCACCGTGCTAACACAGAACCTTCTGGTTCTGATAGGACCCGTTTTCTCCCCAGCTGTTCCACGGAACTTCTCACGTGTCTTTGTTTCTCCCGTCGTTCGGGCGGCCCCTCTCGGACGCGCCTCGGCCCTGCCATTACTGTCGACGTGCTGCTGAGCGCAGCTCCTCTCTGTCGCCCTCCCTCCTCAGGTGGCCGAGTCTTTAGGAATCACAGAATTCCTGAGGAGGCGGGAAGCGCGCACAGAGTGCGTCCCAGCGCAGCGCACCAGCGGGGACACGGGCCGGGACCCCCGGGCCGAGCTGGAGGAGGCCGGCCAGCAGAAGCGGGGAAACGAGGTGGGTGCCGTCGAAGGGGGTGCGGTGCCGAGTTTCGGCGCTTTGACTGCAGCCCACGGCGCTGTCTTCCGGGGAGGAGCGGTGCGAGCCTGCCCGCTCCCTCCTAGGCTCAGCTCCCTGGGTGTCCTCTTCGCAGACTGCGGACGGGGCGCCGGCCTGGGTGAAGAAGACCAGAAGAGACCCTCTGCCCCAGGACACCACTGACGGCGGAGCCCCAGCCGCCAACCAGGGTAAAGCACTCCCCGTGGTGTGCGCCCCGCGCCTCCCAGGCCTGCTTCTCACTCCCGGGTGCCCCTGTGGCCGGATTGAAGAGAACCTGGTTTCTCTCAAGTCTTATCCCCACCTCCCGGGGTCCTGTGGTTCTCTCTCGTTCCCTGTAACTCTCGAGGTCTGTGAGGCTCTCTCGAATCCCTTATTGAAACGAAGAGCCCATGTCTGGGGCCTGGCTGTAAGTGCCGGCTGAGGTTTAACCCTGGAAACAAGCCCTCCTCTGGTCTTTATTCTGTTCGAACCAGAACCTCTCAACCAGACCCCGAGCCTACAGCGCACTGAGAATGGTTCTGCTGCTTCCTAAAACTGCCCGATACCCTGCTTGACCCTCAAGTCTCCAATGGAAAGAGGCATTCTGCTCTTTAGAACTTACGACTGAATTCTGCTGCAGGGGAGGGCAGCTTTATTCAGGGAGAGCAGTGGAAACCCGGGCCCCTGTTGGCCACACGGCTCCCCTCACCTGACTAATCAGTATCGCCTCTGAACTTCACCCACACTTGGAAGCTGCCAGTCCCGAGTAGCAAGGAGAGTTTACGTGTCCACGCGTTCTGCCAGGAAGTTAATCTGGACCTGCTGGTCTTGGATAGCGAGCGCAGTGAGCAGGCCGTGTCACGGCACGTGGACGCTTACCTGTTTCTCTTGAACTGTTTAGGTCCTGCCCCTCCAGCGAGCGGGAACGCCCCTCACCGTCCGGAAGGAAGCCACACGGCGCCGGTGTCTGGTCGAGCGGGCCGGCAGCTGCAGGCATTTGCTGACCCCGAGGCCAAGAGCGGGTGTGGGGCTCCTGCTCTCTCGTGCGAGAACATCAGTGGGCTGAGTCTGTGTCCTCAGTCAGGAGAGCCCGGGACGCACACACAGGGGTGCGGGCCAGCCCTCCCTGGAGAGAATGCTCAGGAACGCTCCGCAGACTGGAACGGAACTGGAAACAGCCTGGGCAGCGGGGATCTCTGCAGGACCCTGATGTTCCCTGGAGGGGTGGCATCCCTGCCGCCTTCCGGGTCTGGAGACCTTGAGAGGCATGGCTGCCTCTGGAAAGGCCCACGGTCTGGCCCCAGCGATGTCCTGTTTCCAGAGGCTGCCGGCCCTCTGCTGGAGAGGGTTTTGTCTGTGGACGTGGGGCCAGCTGACTGCGTCCCCAGGACCGTGCCCGAGCCGGGGCCTCAGCCGGCCCAGGCTGGGTCGCTGCCCACCGATGGTGGCCAGGGAAGCCATGCAGGGGGTGTGGACCACTTCCCCGCGGGGCCTGAGGCGCACGCTGACCAGAGAGAACTGGAGAGCATTGTTGCTGCTGGAGAAGCCGTGGCTTTTGAAATCACCAATGGGTGCCATGAATTTTTGTCTCAGGGACAGGAACAGATATTTATTCAGACTTCCGATGGCTTGATCTTGTCCCATCCGGGTTCCGTGGTGTCCGGGGAGGAAGATGTTGTCATAGTGGCCGGTATGGAGGGGCCTGCCCTGCAGACAGCCCCCCCGGAAGGGGTCCCTCTAGAAACCACGGAGGCAGAGCCCTCACAGTGAAGCAGAGCCGGACCTCAGTCCTGGACGTGTGTGTGTTTTATCCAAAGAAGGTCTATGTGAAGTAATGTGTATTTTTCTACTGTGAATACAGACACAAATGAACATCTTATTTATAAAGAATGATGTCTTTTTACTTGACTGTCTGTCTACCTTCTGTATCTTGCTTGCCTTCGTGCTGATGGCAGAGCGGTCCCCTGACGCAGCCAGCCTTAGAGACGACCCACAGTTAGCACCACGACACTGTTACTTGCCACCTTGCTCCCCCAGAACCATGTCCCCTTCTCTCCTGGGTGATGTGCTGCTTTCCCGCCACATCTGGGTTTATTAAGGAACTAAGTTCGCCATCCTGCCCCCACCCCCGGGAAGTAGGAAAGAAAATCGTTTCTGCTTGTACTTAATGCATGAGGGGCCCACCGCAGGGGGCAGCTGAGGTCAGAGCCCCAGTCCTCTGGGGTCTCGCTCACAAAGTCACCTGTTAAGGTCTCTTCTCTTTTGAATGTTTTCCTTGGCTTTGTTCTGCGGAGCGAAAAAGGAAGGTGATTTGTCCACCTTCAGACAGCACAGGTGTCCTCTCCCCCAGGGAGACTGTCAGGAGGGACCCCGAGCAGGCAGTGCCGGGGATCCGGGCTATCCCCCACCCCCGGGCCCTGCTGTGCAGACGCGGGCCTCGTCCCCAGCCATCTTCCTGTCTTCTCGCTTGATCTCAGAGCCGGTTTGACAGAGAAGGGCGGTGTCCCAGGACACAGCAGCCAGCAAAGAGCAAGCCACGGTATGTCCTGCGGCCTCGAGCGTTTCTCAGGAGCCCGGAGCGAGTCCCGTCCTGGGGCCCTGGAGTGGGGACCGAGCCTCCTGCCTGGGGATCGTTCAGAACCCTCGTCAGGCACCTAATGCAACAGACTGAGTCCAACCTGGCCCCGTGGTCCGTGGTCTGGACCCAGGCCCTTTAAATACAAATTTAGTTTCAATTTATAGGATATTACGGAACATCCCAGCACATCTTAATTTCACCATTGTGGATGTGCTACTATAAGTGGATGGTAAATTTAACTAATGGAGTTAAACATCCTCATTCTGCTGAACAGAGCTGGAAACACAGGGGCCCTGGCAGTATGCTCATTAATTTTTTTTTTAAGTTTATTTTGAGAGAAAACCGGGCAGTGGGAGAGGGAGGAGGCAGAGGGAGAGGGAGACCGAGGATCTGAAGCAGGCTGTGTGCTGTCAGCAGCGAGCCCGATGCGGGGCTTGAACCCACGGACCTCCAGGTCATGACCTGAGCCCCCCAGGTCCCCCAGGATGCTCATTAATTTTTTTTTCAATATATGAAATTTATTGTCAAATTGGTTTCCATACAACACCCAGTGCTCATCCCAAAAGGTGCCCTCCTCAATACCCATCACCCACCCTCCCCTCCCTCCCACCCTCCATCAACCCTCAGTTTGTTCTCAGTTTTTAACAGTCTCTTGTGCTTTGGCTCTCTCGCACTCTAACCTCTTTTTTTTTTTTTTTTTTCCTTCCCCTCCCCCATGGGTTCCTGTTAAGTTTCTCAGGATCCACATAAGCGTGAAACCATATGGTATCTGTCTTTCTCTGTATGGCTTATTTCACTTAGCATCACACTCTCCAGTTCCATCCACATTGCTCCAAAAGGCCATATTTCATTCTTTCTCATTGGATGCTCATTAATTTGACATTAATTTGACCTGCTGGTCGTGCTCCATTGAGGGGCCGACAGGCCTTTGCTCTGGGATACCTGTGCTGTACCCGCCAGGGCAGCGCTCACGAGGTCCCCGAGCGGGCAGATGTGTAAAACAGCTTCTACATCACAGCGCCACCTCAGCAGACCTAACTTTATTACATAGAAAACAAATGGACATTTTCTTTTCTCGTAAAGAATTTTCTTCTGCATACACAGTACTTGTAACTCGAGATGCTCAGATTAGGGGCAGGAGTGAAGAGGTGTCAGATCACAGACTCAGGGACAGATACCACCCAAGCGACTCCCCCGGGGGCTGGTGTGGACCCTCAGTGAGGACGTGTTTTCAGCACTTACACCTACAAGTTCCTGTTCAACTGTTGTCACTACTAAATGCAATGAAGCAAAGTTCCTTTTTTCTCTGTTCCCTGGACGACATGAGGGCCCTGCAGCCACCTCCCCTCCCCCCGCCCCCACCCCAGTCAGGCTCTTCTGCCTCGGCCTCCCCAGGGGTCATGGGAGTGGGGGGAGTGGGGAGCGTTGAATCAGAAGAGGGGCCGAGGACGAGCCGGACCTCGATGTCCTCTGAGGTCTACATTTTAAAGAAGAATGTCTATTTTCATCTGGGGAATAGTAAGCACGTAGCTTGAAATGCCGGAAGCTACCGGAAGGCCCGTGCCAAGCACTGCTGGCCCGGCCTCAGCCCTCTGCCCCTTCAGCCAAGACCAGCACCTTCTCCTTTCTGGTGATTCCCCTCCGTGTGTCTAAATTACGTCTCTCTCTCCGCTTTCTTGATTTATTCGCGGTCGATGGTATCCATGGGCTATTTCCTTGTGAGACACGGGACAGGGCTCGCACGCCTCCCCCGCTCCCCCCCACTAGTGTCCGTATGTCACAAGCATTCAGTCAGAATTTAATGCTCACGTTGAAGGATAGATGCCGCTCACTGCTGAGTCTGGTGACGCGCTAGGATGACATGGACTTTGCCGGCAGCTTTCATTTTCCCTAGAGAGAACGGCCTTGGGTTTTTTCATTTGCTTGGCTTTCTTTTTTTCTTTTTCTTTTTTTTGCTATTTCTTATTTTTTACTTATTTATTTTTAAAAGTTTATTTATTTTGAGAGAGCGAGTGGGGGAGGGGCAGAGAGAGAGGGAGACACAGAACCTGAAGGAGGCTCCAGGCCCCGAGGTGTCAGCACAGAGCCCGACGAGGGGGAGCCCGGTGCAGGGCTCGAACCCATGAAACACGAGATCATGACCTGAAGCCAAGTCAGAGGCTTAGCCGACCGAGCCCCCCGGGGCACCCCAGGAACGTTGCCTTTCAGCGCTCTTGATGTGTCAGTTTGCACAGCCAGGTAGCCCCACTTTCTCCCAAACTAAGTCCCTGTCCCCGGTATTTTCTCTGTCCCTGGGAAGCACTTGTTTCTGGGGCGTGGGGGCATCAGTCAGATGAGGATACACCCCAGATCATGTGTCACATCCACGCCGTAGCGTGAAGCTTCTTCCATTTGTTTCTGGGAAGCAGATGGTAGGATGGAGCCCCCCGTATTTGGTTGCACATGTTGTAATGTTGTCAGACTCTAGAACTTGTGCCCGAGGAACCGAGTGGCCTGTCACATCCTCAGTATGCAAATACAGGCAATGCGTTTTATTTTTCAGGCAACTTTTTTTGTAGGTAGTTTTGCTGATGCCGTCTTTACTCAGTTAATTCTATGGTATTCTAAAAATGGCTTTTTAAATGTTTATTTTTGAGAGAGACAGAGACAGAGTGTGAGTAGGGGAGGGTCAGGGCCAGAAGGAGACGCAGAACTAGAAGCGGGCTCCAGGCTCCAGCTGTCAGCATAGAGCCCGATGTGGGGCTCGAACTCGCAGACCGCTAGATTATGACCTGAGCCGAAGTCAGACGTTTAACCGACTGAGCCACCCAGGCGCCCCACCTCTATGGTATTCTAAACATTGGTTGTAATTACAAAACGAATGCAACGTCATCAAAATTTAAGTAATACAGAGAGGTACCGAGAATACTAAACGAGGGGTTTTCTATCTAAATGGTATGTGAAATACACCTAAGTTACAAAAACAAGATCACTCAATCGTCTTGAGGAACTCATTTATTTCCTGTAGAATCCTCTCGGGTGCCAGATTCCCAGTAGGCACGCGTTGAGCGTGTCTGGAGAGTGTCTGGAGAGGCCACCGGGAGCTGCAGAGATGGTCCGACCTGGAGACCCTAGGGTCGCCGGGCGGCCACAGCACCGCACAGGGCAAGCTCCCGGGGTGCAGCACGGGGCCTCCCGTGAAAGACCGTCCGCCGTGGCGGCCACAGAAGCGGCCAGGGGCCCGGAGCCCGGAGGCTCGGGCCGGGCCGTGTCGGCAGGTCACAGTGCTCGGTGCCCCGTTTCGAGCAGCATGCTTTCCAGAAGCAGCCCGCTGTCGGTCTCCACGTAGGGCTGGTGCAGCCACATTGACAGGTAGCTCAGGGTGAGGTCGCGGTCCACGGCGTGCGCAAGCTCTTCGGTGATGGTGCGTTTCAGGAGGAGCTCCTTCCGGTACATGTCGGACAGCTTGCGGGAAACCTCGTCTGAAACGAACGTCTGTCTCCTTTAGAAGAGAAACGCGCGGCAGTGCTCCTGCCCGGGGTGGGGGTGGGGGAGGCACTGCTCTGGAAAGCTCCTCCTCGAATGCCAGCCTCGGCAGGAGCCCCGAGATAAAGAAGGAACCTGTGGGTATTTATCACTCTGGCTCGTGCAGACTAGCAGGATCAAATAGCGCGAGAAGGTTCATGAAATTAACAAGTATAACCTTTTCTGCTCAACTCTTCACTTCCTGCGAGGATTATGAACAGGAGGTTCACCTCAAACTGGTAATATTCCAGTAACACATCACAGGTCAATGGTTTTACCCTTTTCTTCCTCATTTGAAAGTGAGGTCTCAGATCGGCATCACATGGCTAGGCCCTTGTTTTGAACCAGCAAAGCTAAAGGTAATCGTGATCTCATGGAACTTATTTAAGTAATGGATTCCATGCTCCCACTACTTTTCTTCCATGGGGCTGGCTGAACTGACCTCAATTTATCTTTTATTTTATTTTAATTTAAGTTTATTCATTTTTGAGAGAGAGAGAGGGGGGGGGAGCACGCACAAGCATAGGAGGGGCAGTGAGGAAGGGAGGGAGGGAGGGAGAGAGAATCCTAAGCAGGCTCCATGCTGCCAGCACAGAGTCTGACACGGGGCTCAATGTGTCAAAGCATGAGATCATGACCTGAGCTGAAATCAATAGTTGGACGTTCAATTAACTGAGCTACCCAGGTGCCCCTCAACTTATGTTTTAACTTAAAACCCAAAAAGCTCTTTCCTTCTTCAAAAGGAAGAAAATTCTGCCTCTGCAGAGGAGGTGGAATTGATTCCACCCATTTTGTTGTTGTTGTTGTTGAGGTTATTTTTTTTAAGTAATCTCTATGCCCAACATGGAGCTTGATCTCACGACTCTGAGATCAAAGTGTCTCATGCTCTGACTGAGCCAGCTGAGTGCCTCGACCCATTGGCTTTAAGGGGCTAATAAGGGTAACTGGCTTCATGTGTCTCTAATTATGTTTAACATTCTTTGCTGATTATTAGAGCCAAGAAGCCCATTTTAAGATGCCCCCAACCTCCTTCCCTTCCAATGGACACTCTCGAATTGAATTTCAAAGCCTGTCAGCCTCTTCAAGTACCAGATTGAAATAACACAGATACTCTCAGGGTGCCTGGGTGGCTCAGTTGGTCGGGCATCTGACTTCGGCCGAGGTCATGATCCCGTCAGTCCCGAGTTCTAGCCTCACGTCGGGTTCTGTGCTGACAGCTCAGAGCCTGGATCCTGCTTCGGATTCTGTGTCTCCCCCTCTCTGCCCATTCCCCCACTCACACTCTGTCTCTCTCAAAAATACATGTTAAAAAAATAAATAACACAGATACTCTCCTAATTTCAACTCCTGAGAATCAACTCAGAAAGAACTACTTACAAAACTGGGCTGTGGGCCACGTGTGAAACAGGAGGGGGCGCTGCCTCTCGTGTCCATAATGGTAGTTTTCTAGTTCACAAATTCCCTTGGTAGTTGAAGACAGCTTTTCCATTTTCGTCTGTATTTTGGCCTGAAAAGATATTAATTGGGAATATGAGAACATTATTTGAAATCTACTCTAGTCTCTGATTCCATAAGATTTCCAAGCTAAGAAGTGTAAGTCTGGTGAGACCCAAAGTCCAGTAACTCAACACTGGAAACTCCACGTGCAGCAAATTTCCAGGGAGAGATATGGAGGTAGGCAGTTGCTACGATTTCATTCAGTTGGACGACTTCAAAATAAACCCTGGGTTTCTGGTGCCGGAAAGAGACAGCTTGCTGTGTCCCACTTCACCGAGATTTCCGAAGGCACGAATGTTTTTGCACCAAAGACCTGGAGGAATCTCAAGTCAGGTTCTGCCTTTATGGGCTGAGAGGACAAAAGGCAGTAAATGAGTTTATTTCTGACTTTTATTTATTTTACTTAATTAATCAATTAATTTTTTTTAGGGGTCATTTTGAAATTTATTTTTTTAAGGTCACTTTTGTGATTTTTTTTAAATTTTATTTTTTATTTTTAAAAATTTACATCCCAATTAGTTAGCATCTAGTGCAACAATGATTTCAGGAGTAGATTCCTTAGTGCCCCTGACCCATTTAGCCCATCCCCCTCCCACAACCCCTCCCACAACCCCTCCTGTAACCCTCAGTTTGTTCTCCATATTTATGAGTCTCTGATGTTTTGTCCCCCTCCCTGTTTTTATATTATTTTTGCTTCCCTTCCCTTATGTTGATCGGTTTTGTCTCTTAAAGTCCTCATATGAGTGAAGTCATACGATTTTTGTCTTTCTCTGACTGACTCATTTCACTTAGCATAATACCCTCCAGTTCCATCCACATAGTTGCAAATGGCAAGATTTCATTCTTTTTGATTGCCGAGTAATACTCCACTGTGTGTGTGTGTGTGTGTGTGTGTGTGTGTGTGTGTGTGTGTGTGTGTATACCACATCTTCTTTATCCATTCATCCGTCGATGGACATTTGGGCTCTTTCCAGACTTTGGCTATTGTCGATAGGGCTGCTATAAACATGGGGGTGCGTGTGCCCCTTCGAAACAGCACACCCGTATCCCGTGGATAAATGCCTAGTAGTGCCATTGCTGGGTCGTAGGGCAGTTCTATTTTTAGTTTTTTGAGGAACCTCCATACTGTTTTCCAGAGTGGCTGCACCAGCTTGCATTCCCATATTTCTGACTTTTATTAACTGCCTTTGAGTATACTGAAAGCTTGAGGCTGTTTCCTTGCTTATAAAACCATCATCACAGAGCTGCACGCTTCACACGGGAAGGAAATGGGGAGGACTTGACATTGATGGTGCCTCGGGGTGGGGTGGAGGGGCTCTGCGGGAAGCTCCCTCACTGCGTCGTGTGCAGGGCAGTGGCCGAGGACACGGGCCCGTCACCACTGCTCAGCTGAGCCAGCACAGAGCGCTCTGACGAAGTGCCTGCTCTCACGTGGCGGTTAGGAGGACTAAGTTAGTGTGTGTGAAGCACCCAGTTGGGGCTATCGAAGGCTCTGTTAGGTAAGGGGCGAAGTAACTAAGACTTCAGATTTAAGACCACATTTCTAATTCCTACGTACGCTTATCTTTATGTACGCGCGTAAATACGAACAGATACGTAAACCATCAAAATCGTAATTCCTTGCACTTGGCCCTGCAGCTGCCCTCCAGTCACACCCGAAGTGACGTGCACCGAGCTCTGCTACCGTTCGTTCTTAAAGGACTGCACGCCTTTCCCCAATCTTTTGAGGTCCGGTATTTGACCTGGCCCAACCCCAAGCGGTAGGACTCAGCACTTCTGCATTACAGAAGGGACAATTCTCAGGGTTGCCGAACTAGAGAAGGTCAAAGCCAGCACCTCAAGCCACGCCTCCCCCCCCCCCCCCCCCCCCCCCGTCTCCTGACATGCCATCCCGTGGTCTCTGTGTCCTTCAGCAGCTCCCTGTTGCCACCCAGTTCAAAGAAAAGCTTATACATGATCAGGAGAGCGGGCGAGGACAATCCTGGGGGTCTGACGCTAGGTCGGCGGTGCCCACGCTCAGCTCGGTCATTGACAGAGTCAAGGGAGATGTGCGGTGGGCAGCCCTGAGCCTCCAGGGCATGAGTGGCGGCCCATCCCCCCAGCTCCACCTCAGTCCACCTCCTCCCACAGACCAAACTCCAGAATGTTCATCCAGCTTAGGACAAGGGGTGTCTCAAAGTCCCCCACCGAGGTCAGATTCCTTAAAGACACTTAAAAGCCGAGTCTGGGAAAACATTCTAAAAAGCTGGAGTAGAGCAGGAAAAATAACATTATCACCCTTATGACACCAGCTTTTTGCTTTTGGACATAGAATGAGAACTTATTTCCAAACCACTTCAAACTAGAATAAATTCACCGGAGCAGAGAATTTCAGTGCCTGACGCCAGCGCCCCGATCTTGGTTCCTCCAGTGGGAGGCACCAGGGCTCCTTGGAGAAATGGCTGATCCTGGGACCGAGGCAGGAAATACATGAGATGGGCCCAGAACATCCTGGAAGGCCGGAGAGTAAGGAAGTGTTCAAAAAGACCAAAACCGAAAACTCACAACGATGGAAGCATGTCAAAGGGACACAGGAGCCAACTGAACCCCTGGTGGCCAAAGCAGGAACAACTCAAGGCACAAAGGAAAGCGGTGCTTCCGTGCTACAGCCCCAAGTGGAAAGCAAATGAACACGAGTCCACACTGCCAGAAACAAGTGATCCAGTAATTAGCAGGTGGGGGACAACAGACAACTCTCCAATGCCCACATAATCCATGCACATGTTCCACCCTTGAGGAGGTGAGGCAGAATTTCTCATTCCTCAAGCGTGGGCTGCAGTGACTTCCTTCTAGAGAGGACAGTGGGGGGGGGGGGGGGGGGGGGGGAGGGAGGACTTAGTTTTACCGAGGAGAAACCTGACCACACCCCAGACAGCTAATCAAGGTCAACACCCATCGTGCTGCGTCATGGTCGCCGTCCATGCCCTTGACAGGATGCGGTGAGAACAGAACCTCATCTCTGCGGTTTCTTCCAAAGAACCCACAACCCTGATCAAACCGTGAGAAAGACATCAGACGGATTCTAACTGAAGTCCAGCTGTAACACACCTGACCAGTACTCCTCAAAACTGTCAATGTTATAAAAAACAAGGGAAGGGGAGCCTGGCTGGCTCAATCCGTTGAGCCTCTCACTCTTGATCTCAGCTCAGGTCACGATCTTACAATTCGTGAGTTTGGGCCCTGCATCGGGTTCTGGGCTGACGGTGCAGAGCCTGCTTGGGATTCTCTCTCTCTCCCTCTCTCTCTGCCCCTCCCCGGCTTGTGCTCGCTCTCTCTCTCTCTCTCTCTCTCTCTCTCTCTCAAAATAAATTAAAAAATAATAAAAAACAGGGAAGTCTGTGAGACTGTCACAGCCAAGAGGAGTCTAAAGAGACATGATGACTCCATTTACTGTGGCGTCCGGGAAGGGCTCCCAGGATGGAAAGAGAACGTTAGGGAAAAAACAAAAGAAATGTGAATAGACTACAGCCTTCATTGACTAACAACGTTCAATCCTGGCTCATGAACTACAACGTAGGTAGCATACAAATGAAATTTGTGAAACGCAGGACAGTAATGTATGAAACAGGGTGCAGGCAGGGGATCGTTTATGGGAACTCTCCCTACTATCTGCTCAAGCTTTCTGTAAATCTGAAACTGTCCTAAAAGTTAAAGTGTTAATAAAAAACATATAGAATAAATTCACCGTCTCAGGACCCTGTGGCTTGGGGAGACCATAGAGACCAGGGGCCTAGCTCTTCCCAAGGCCACTCGCCCAGCTGTGGCATTCATGACCCTGCACCACGAGGCCGGTCTTCCTGTTCTGGTGACTGGCTTGGGCCAGGATGACCCTCCCCGTCACTCACACTTGCCTTCTATGGAAATAATCCTTCCTTTTTTAGGAAAAAGAAGGTAAGCCCCAGGCTCAAAGACTTTGATGGGGAAGCCATATTCAGCTAATGTCTTTTTAACATGATTTTGATTGTATTATAAGCAAATGTTAAGTAACTAAAGAGCATGGGGTTGATACAAACTGTGACGCAGACGTGAGAATGGAGGACACGTGCGTACACGGATCTAGTTCCACCCAGGGGTTAATTCCTCCATGGTCCTTGTAATCATACAGCCTTTGAGGGGCTCATTTCCAGTGACGGGACACAGCACCCCCAGCTCTGGACAGGACCTGCCATATTGTTCTCTGGTGGGAGCCAAAGCTTCTGCCAATCCCAGGGGGGTCTCCCCGGTCCCCTTAGAGGCCTCAGGAAACCAGCGTACGGCTTCCTTCCCTTGGGGTGGCTTCTGGCTTTCATGGCAGCTGTTTAGTCTACGGGTTCCTCCTTTTGTGGGTGAAAACTCCAATTCCTCCAATTACTCCTGTCTGACGAGGCCCACGCCGCTCAGATCCCCATCAGGACGCTCTGAACGCACATCCATGGTCTCTCGGTCCACGTGGACGGGTGGGCCCATCATTTTCCTGGCTGTCACAGACACAGCCCAGCCTTCCTCTGAAGATCTCGGGAACTTGGCTGACCACGCGCATGCGCTCACCTATAACCCAGCGGCTACTTTCACGCGGACCCGTGCCGCAGGTCCCGGGGACCAAGGGCAAGGCTCTCCACGTCTCATCTGCTGCTGCTCCGTCCATCGAGCCTGCTGGCTGGGTTTTCTGGACCTTAACTCTCCCTGCTAATGTCTTCCCAGTCTCTCCTCAGTGCAGGTGAGTGGGGCTGAAGAAGGGGTCCCGGGGCACCAGCCTGCCCCTTAAGAATGCAGAGAACCAAGTGTGCCTGGGTGGCTCAGTCGGTTGAGCAGCCGACTTTGGCTCAGGTCATGATCTTGTGGTTCCCGAGTTCGAGCCCTGTGTCGGGCTCTGTGCTGACGGCTCAGAGCCTGGAGCCTGCTTCGGATTCTGTCTCTCCCTCTCTCCCTGCCCCTCCCCCGCTCACGCTCTGTCTCTCTCAAAAATAAAAATTAACATAAAAAAAAAAGAAGAATGGGGAGAACCAAGGACGGATAAACAAAACCAATCACACCCTCCCCTTCCCAAACTTTTTCCTAATGTGCTTCTGGATACAGTTCTAAATGAGAATGTGCGCTAACAAGACCCAAGTGGCATTTAAAAACAAAATCCTTGGGGCGCCTGGGTGGCTCAGTCGGTTGAGCGTCCGACTTCAACTCAGGTCACGATCTCGCGGTCCGGGAGTTCGAGCCCCGCGTCAGGCTCTGGGCGGATGGCTCGGAGCCTGGAGCCTGCTTCCGATTCTGTGTCTCCCTCTCTCTCTGACCCTCCCCCGTTCATGCTCTGTCTCTCTCTGTCTCAAAAATAAATAAACGTTAAAAAAAAAAAATTTAAAAACAAAATCTTTTCAGATCGTTTTACATTTTATAAAAGTCACATTAGTAAGTGTTGGAAGTGTTTCTCATTCTAACATAGCTTTGAGATCCTGTGACATCTCAGGGAGGGAACGAGGGATGAGGAGGCTATGGAGCGAGGTGGGGGTGCATCGAAACGACAGACCACGAGGCCATCGGGGCTGAAGTGCACCTAACCAAGCATTACGCATCTAGCTCTTTGGCTGTTGAAATGATTTCAACACCAGAACTCAGCCACGCGGTTCCTTCTCTTTCAGGGACAATATGTGCACCTGCTTTTTTGTTCCAGCAAAAATATTTGCCATGATCAAATGGGTTAATTTGGGAAAAAACAAACAAAATAAGTGGGCGGTTTTGCATAACTTACTACTTTTAGGTTTCGATGGCTCATTCTGCCTGGGTTAATTCCCCACTGGCCCTGGAGCTGCGTCGAGACCTCGTCTGCCAGAGACACAGCGCGGATACGATGAAGAAAGCAGATCTCACAGAGCCCACAGCCCTTATCCTCCCGCCTTCCTGTGAGTGGGGGTCAACACCAAGTCGCTGACGCCTGTCTGGTTATCTGCTTCTCACCACAGCACCACCCCACGGCGAAGAGAAGGCAAACAGGACAGTTACAAAAACCGAATCCTTTAGGAGACTGTTTGCTATGTAGCCCCATAAGCATCCTAAATATCCCGAAGACAGTACTGATTTCAATCACAAAGAAAAGACCACCTTGCCAAAGTGTCCTCAACTTACCATTATTTTCTCATTTCACTGCTTCTGAAACCGTAACGCATCTTGCAATTGATTTGATATGAGAGGATAGTGTTTCTTTCCTGAGAAATTCTTCTAAACTGATAGCTTTATAATAGTTGGAACCCTAAATCTGAACAAGCGGTATCTCAAGGAAAGACAATTATACCCCACATATTCCTGTTTAACGGGCAAGGAATCACGTTACGTATCAGAAACACCTCCATCAAATACGGTTCATACATAACGATTTTCTATGTTCGTAGGTAAGTTCTAGTTACTCCAGTTCCAGTATGGAGATGGGAGCTGTGTACATTTGGGGGCAGGTACGGTGGGCACGGGAACTCAGGCATTAATTCATTAAACAGACATTAAAGAACATTTCTCATGTGTTAAACTAGGGTTCACGGGCCAAATCCAGCCCACACCCTACTTTCATGCGGTCCAAGAGCTAAGAATGGGTTTTATAGTTTCAAACGGTTGAAATAAAATGTAAAAAGAATATTCTATGATACACGAAAAGGATATATTAAAGTTTCAGTGTCCATAAATAAAGTTTTATTGGAACACGGCCATGCTGACAGACTTCAACTACCTCCATTCTGACCTCAGTCTGTACTTTCTGAACAATTATGTTCTTCTTTCGAGTTTATCTCCTAACTCAGGCAAAAGAGCCAGAGGACATCACACAGGGCTGAAAGAATGAAGGTCAAGGACAGCACCTTGGGGAGCGTCGAGATTTAGGGGGCAGGAAGAAGACACCAATGGAGAAGGCTGAGGAGGAAAAAGCAAGTGTCTAGAGGAGAGCATCTCCCACAGCGTCCACACCTTCCGAGATACACCCCTGGGATTCGGGGACTGTGAGCACAGGTGGTCAGGGGTTCTGGATCTCACCAAAGCGTTGAAGGTGGTCTGCAGCTCCTCACACAGCATCTCTAGCTCCTTGCTATATTCCGGAAGCGTCCTTCCTGCCTTTTCCCCGCAAGCCGGGCTGCTGCTCTGTAGCTCTGTCTTGTCCTCACTCCTGGACAAGATGGAAAAGAGGGGGAACACGGTACTCTCTGAAAGGCACCTCATCTCATTACGGCAAACCCAAAAAGTGCTATATCCACGCAACTGTGTCAGGCATTTGGTACAGGTGTTATTTCGTGTCATTGTGACGTATGTTTACTTATCACTGTTGTCCACGAGGAACACGTCCACCAGTTTTGCACTGGAGTAAGTCGGCTGAATGCAGCCCCGTGGTACGCTTGGCCCAGGGGAGTCCGTGCTCGATGTACACGGACAAAAGAGACATGACCGTTTTCCCAGAGTTCGCTGTCTGGAAATCGTTTGGTAAACTGAATGCTGTGGCCTATGGGGCATGAAATTAGCTCGTGGGGTCACCACACTTCCAGGAAAAAACTAAACACGAAACTAGAAGAGACAATATCAGAGAGCACCTTATGCAGGAAGGTGAACCGCTGGTTCTTGCTGAGTGGACCTCGGCAGGAAGAGGGGGGAAGGCAGCGGAGGGCCAGGGCGCATGACGTGCGCCGGGGACTGGCGAGAGCCAGGGGGACAGGCCGGGCCCAGAGACTCTCAACTCTGGTCCGTGGATGATGACAGAGGAACAGAGAATCCTAACTCTGAGAAATAAAAAATATACATGTAGGAGAAAATAATGAAACTAATCTCCCAGTTGGAAGTGGTAACTGCCAGCATTTTTTTTTTTCATGACTCCTGTCTTTTTTTTTTTTTTTTCTTCAACGTTTTTATTTATTTTTGGGACAGAGAGAGACAGAGCATGAACGGGGGAGGGGCAGAGAGAGAGGGAGGCACAGAATCGGAAACAGGCTCCAGGCTCCGAGCCATCCGCCCAGAGCCTGACGCAGGGCTCGAACTCACGGACCGCGAGATCGTGACCTGGCTGAAGTCGGACGCTTAACCGACTGCGCCACCCAGGCACCCCAACGACTCCTGTCTTTTTTAAAGGAATTGCTAAGGAGGGGGCCTGGGTGGCTCCGTCAGTTAAGTGTCCAACTTTTGATTTTGGCTCAGGTCATGATCTCATAGTTTGCGGGTTCGGGCCCCATGGCGGGCTCCATGCTGACAGCGTGGAGCCTGCTTGGGATTCTCTCCCTCTCTCTCTCTCTGCCCCACCCCAACTCGTTCTCAAAATAATAAACTTATGAAAAAGAAAAGAAAAAAACTGCTAAGGAAAAATACACTCCTGTGTCTCCTCTACTCCCCATCCTCCAGCTGACTTCTGACACATGGTCACCAAAGGTGGGGAGTGGGGTGCTCCACACCAGCGGGGCTCCCCACAATTTAACTCCATTTAGACACTATCTACCTGGAGACAGCCTCCGACCCCCACAGGTCAACGCTCGGCCCCACAAGACTGTCCCTGCTCGACTTCAGACACCAATTACAAGTCCATGTTGTTTGTTACTTGTGCTTCTGACCAATGGGTTATAAGTAAGAGGTTCCCATGACCCGCCCCCTTGGATCTTTAGGATTTGCTGGAGCAGCTCACAGAACTCAGGAAAACGGTTTACTTACTAGGTTGCTGGGTTATTACAAAGGATATTGAAGGATATGAAGGAACAGCCCGATGAAGAGGTTTATGGGGTGAGGTCCAGAAGGGTCCTGAGCACGAGGCTTCGGTCCCCGCGGAGCCTGGGTACCACCCTTCTGGCACGCGGAAGTGTTACTATTCACCAAACCAGAAGCTCTCCAAACCTCTGTCTTTTTGGGGTTTTATGGAAGATTCGTTACGTGGGCACGATTGATTAAATCATCGGCCGCTGGCAACTGACTTAACCTCCAGTCCCTCGCCCCTCCCTGAGTGGAGCTGAAAAGTCATGCCCTCTGATCCCCTGGTTGGTTCCCAGGGGGCTTTCCGGAAGTCACCTCCCTAACATTAACTCAGGGGGTTGGGAAGAACGCGTTAGGAATAACAGGACATTCCTTCCACCTGGATCATTCTGGAGGACAAAAGCTCTCACCCGTTAGGGAATCAGCAGGGTTTTAGGAGCCACGTGCCAGGAACAGGGACGGAGACCGAACAGATATGTCTTACTATAAATCACAACATCACAGAAACAAAGTGCATTGTTATGAAGTCAAAGTTCTACTGATCTCCCACCCAACGCTCATTCATCTTAGAAGGTGTGAGCTTCATGACTGGGCCTGTGTCCTTCCAATCCGTTTTTATACTTTTATATACGGACATAACCATGAATAATATGTAGCATAATTTTGTACTTAAAATGGACATATACAGTTTATACGTGCATATGTCATTTTGCTCCTTGCTCTTTTTCTTAAAATAATTTATTTATGCATGTTGATAAAGACTACATTTGCAACCCTAAGAGACTCGAGGGGGCCGCCTGGGTGGCTCAGTCGGTTGAGCATCGACCTCACTTCACATCATGATCTCATGGTTCATGGGTTTGAGCCCCTCGTCAGGCTCTGTGCTGACAGCTTGGAGCCTGGAGCCTGCTTCGGATTCTGTGTCTCCCTCTCTCTCTGCACCTTTCCAGTTCATGCTCTCTCAAAAATAAACAAACATAAAAAAAAAAAAGAAAAAAAAAAGACTCCTAGGGTGGGAGGCACCTCAGTGGCTCAGTTGACTAAGCATCCAACTCGATTTCGGCTCAGGTGACGATCTCATAGTTTGTCGGAACGAGTCCCATGTCAGGCTCTGTGCTGACAGTGCAGAGCCTGCTTGGGATTCTCTCTCTCTCTCTCTCTCTCTCTCTCTCTCTCTCTCGCGCGCGCGCGCGCTCTCTCTCTCTTCCCCTGCTCCTCCCCCAACTTGTGCGTGCATACGCTGTCTCTCAAAATAAAATAGACATAAAGAAAAAAAAAAAAAAAAGAGTCCCAGGGTGAAGCACTTAGAGCATGAGGAGCTCTGGATGCACTTACCATAAACTGATTTTCAGGTTGGCAATATTATTTGCAGTAGCAAAACCTGTGTCATTGAGGTTTTCCCATTTCAGGATCAAGTTATGCCAATCAGCTGCATTGTCCTTAATTTTTCTTGCACTGACAGATAAGACAGGTTTTCTGGGCGTTATACTCCCGAGAGCATCTCCTGATGGGGAGTAAAAGAAACATAATTATCATGAAATCTGTGAAAAGAAATAAAATGAACCTCATTTAAAACGGGGTCGGGAGGCCCTGAAAGGTGAGCTGTCGTGCGTACATGACTAGCTGCAGGCCAGCCAGCAGGAAGAAGGAAGGCAAGAATTATTATGACGAGGGAGGGTATTTTCCGCATAGGAATCTCATTATCTGCTTTCGAGAGAAAGATCCCTCCCCGTTCAGCAACAGTGCCCCAACCACCACTTGCAGCCAATGAGAACCTCAAACACGTGTTTTTCTCCAAGGAACTTGTGTTCCACACTCCCCCACTTCCCCCTAAAACCTAATTAAAGCTGACCTTTCCGGGGGGGCTCATGCGGGTAAGCATCCGACTTCGACTTCGGCTCAGGTCATGATCTCATGGCCTGAGGGTTTGAGTCCTGCGTGGGGTCTGTGCTGACAGCTCGGAGACTAGAGCCTGCTTCAGATTCTGTGTCTCCCTCTCTCTCTGCCCGTCCCCTCCTCATGCTCTGTCTCTCTCTCTCTCTCTCTCTCTCAAAAGTAAACATCAAAAAAAAAAATTAAGGGGCGCCTGGGTGGCTCAGTTGGTTAAGCATGAGACTTCCACTCAGGTCACGATCTCACAGCTCGTGGGTTTGAGCCCTGCGTCCGGCTCTGTGCTGACAGCTTGGAGCCTGGATCCTGCTTCGAATTCTGTGTTTCCCTCTCTTTCTGCCCCTCCCCAACTCATGCTCCGTCTCTCTCAAAAATAAACATTAAAAAAATTTTTTTTAATGATTCAAAAAAATTAAAAAAAAAAAAAAAGCAACCTGATCTCTTCCGACTTGCCCACTATTCACCATAGCTTGCTTGTCCCGAATTGCAATTCCTTTCCTTTCCTTTCTTCTTTTTTTTTTTTTTTTTTACAAAAAGTGATTCTTTGCTCTGTTTAAAGTTAACATTGCTTTGTGGTTACACTGGGGGCCAAAGGAGATGACCCCAGGGGACGATCACCCTCAGGCTGCAGGGAGTCATCTGCAGGGCACCATTGTGCTAACTCCTTCAGAGTCTCTCAGATTTTGAGTCTCTCCCTTTGGTGGAGCTTTCCACTTAATTCGGGATCTGTTTAAAGTACTCGCTCATTTTCCAAACCTCAGATTTTGAGTAATGGGATCTTGATTCTCTACATTCTCTCAGAAGGGTCCTCCCTGTGGGACCCCAGCTGATCTTATGTTTAAAGCTCTTCCCTCTTCGTGTGCTTATTCATTAATTTAATTTAATTTAATTTAATTTAATTTTTTTAGTGTTTATTTTAATTTTTGAGAGAGAGAGCATGAGCAGGGGAGGGGCAAAGAGAGAGGGAGACACAGAATCCAAAGCAGGTTCCGGGCTCTGAGCTGTCAGCATAGAGCCCAACATGGGGCTAGAACTCACGAACTGCGAGATCAGGACCTGAGCTAAAGTCGGATGCTTAACCGACTGAGACACCCAGGCGCCCCTTATTTATTCTCAAATATATTAACAGTGTTATATTAGTTGGAGGTGTACAAGATAATGACTGAACAATTCCACACATCACTCGGTGCTCATCACGCTGGGTACTATTTTTTTTTTAAGTAGGCTTCACGCCCAGCATGAGGCCCAATGCGGGACTTGAGCTCATAACCCTGAGATCAAGACCCAAGCTGAGATCAAGAGTCAGGCACTTAACCAGATGAGCCACCCAGGCGCCCCATGAGAAGTTAAAACTTCACTGGCCATGATGGCGACCTCTTGATCTCCCCAACTTTTCTCAGAACCTAATTAGAAAGCTCTCAGTCTAAGATTAAGCAGCCTACGAGGGATGCCTATTTTAATGAGTACCTGAAGGTTTATAAACATATTCAGGACTCTCAAGTCGCCTCTTTATAAAATACCAATCCCAAATTAACCAAGTGGAACAAACAATTGAAAGAAGGCAAAAGTCTTTTGAGGCCTCTTAGTCTCAGAGCACATGATGGCCATCTTACGTAAGCAAAGCCAACAGCCACCTTCCTCTTTCCCTCCAACATGGCCCCCCCTCCTTTATACCCTCCACTTCCTCATTCAATCCTCTGTCTGAACCTCCTCCCTTTCTCTCTGGACCTCTCCCCATTTCTTCCTCTCCCAAACTTACTAAAATCTGCCCATGAAAGTCAGACCCTCTGAGGATCCAAATGCTAAATTCCCAATTTCTCATGTTCCCTGGACAAAAGCTGAATTACGACCCACAGTCAAAGACTTTCTTGGGCGCCTGGTGGCTCAGTTGGTTGAGCATCCCACTCTTGATTTCAGCTCAGGTCACAATCCCAGGGTCGTGGGATCGAGCCCCACATTGGGCCCACTGCTGAGCGTGGAGCCTGCTTAAGATTCTCTCTCTCTCTCTCTCTCTCTCTCTCTCTCTCTCCCTCTCTCTCTCCCCCTCTGCTGCTCTCCCCTGCTCGTGTTCCCTCTCTCTCTTCTCTCTCTGAGAAAAAATAAAAAAGACTTTCTCAAAGTGAGAGTTGGGAATCTCAGATTTGCTGACAATCTTCACAGATCCTCATAGATTCGCTGAGTTATTTAATACGGTTATTCAAAGTTATCAACCCAGTTTCTCAGATTCATATCAACTATTTCACACACTTGTTGAGGGCCAGTCCGAGCCCTGGATGAACACTGCCCATTGGGATAATCCTGATGAATGAGGATTACCTCCAATCTGACTTCAGTCTTTTACTTCCTAAATGATTAAATTCTTTCCAGCTTATCTCTTAACTCAGGCAAAAGAGCCAGCTGACAAAGTACCCGGCGATGGGAACCAGAACTTGCCCCTCAAGCAATGAGGATTGCCCCAAGCCAGCAAGACCCCTCATGACTGATCCCACGACAATGACGGACCTGACCTTCACTGCCCACCTGCTCACACCCACCGACCCCCTGCCCCACACTTTCCTTATATAAACCTGCAAGTATTTTCAGCACTTGGGAGACAGTCTTTGAGACATTAGACTGCTGTCTTCCTGGCATTGGCTTTGCTGAGAAATACACTCCTGTCTTGTGTCCTCACCACTCCTTTCTCGGGTCTTTGGATTTTGTCAGCAGGGAGTGGTCGAACCCCGCAGGGAGCGGTCAAGCCCTGGAGGCAGGTGTTCGTGCACCTCTGTGCCCCAGCTACACAGAGAGAGTCTAGAAGCACAGATGGGGTACTATCCCTGGCCTTGCTATATGATTGAGCTCCTGCGGTTGCTAAATGACTTTCCGAGTTAATTCCTAGGACTTTCCCCCAAACTGCTGAATATGGTAAGATTCAGGCTTATATCCAAAAGCCCAATGAACCTGTCTATGGAGGATTATAATAGCTGGCTCCAAATTGTTTTTAAAGAAAATTCTGGTCTTCCTTTAAACATTGAATCCACTTGGGCAGTTTTTAACTCTGTGTTCATTAATGGGCCGAGCTGGGATCTTCCCTTTCTAGTTAAGAGGGCCGGGACGGAATGGGAAGCTTGTCCACTGCAGACCCAGTTAAAGTAGCCAGCCGGCTCGCCTGCACCCTGGGTGATTCAACAAAAACGAAGAACCGTGTGGTCCATAATTTTCAACTCCGACAAATGGAGGCCCCTAAGCAAACTAAAAGCGTCCCGATCTTTACCGATATTGTAAAAAGCCAGGCCATTGGAAAAAGACCGCTGGACACTTAAGAGCTCCAGCCGCCTTCCACCCTCTGACTAGCCTTTCCAGATCCTTGGGAATGAAGGTCTCTCTGCCCTTACGGACGCGAGAGCTACACTCAGTGCTCAACCCCGCTACTGGCAAGCAGCCCCTGCCTCGGAGTGCTAACACCCTTCAAGTGGGAGGGGAGGGTCTCTAGTAAACCTCGAAAGGGTCCCGTCTCTGAACCTGGTCTCTCTTGCCCAGGCCCTCTAAGAGATGCCCACCTTTTCTCCTTAGTTCCTCGGCCACTGTACACTCACCGGGCCCAAATTTCGTAGAGAAGTACGCTGGGATCTCTTTCTCCCGGAAGGGGGAAAGAATTCTAGAATCCGACAGCGGCAACCAAAATAGCCAACCTGGTGAATCCCGTGACCCTTCAACATCTTTTATTTGCTCAGTCGCCGACCGCACTGGAGCCGATTCCGAGGACACGAGCCGTATGACCCTCCTGGACCAACTACCGCCCTCCGTATGGGCAAAATCCTCCACTGCTCCCGGCAGGATCCACAGCACGCCTCCCATTAAGATCCCAACAGACCCCTCAGAGCCTCTCCCTGGAATTAACGGAAGCGCTGTAAACAAAGACACTCTGAGGGCACTTAGATGTTAACGGAACATCGGGAGGCTCGGGGTCTCATTATCCCCTGTAGTAAGGCTGGCGACACCCCTATTTTACCTGTAAGAAGACCCAGTGACTGAGGAGGGAGGTCTGTCCAAGAACCCCAAGCCATAAATAACACTGACCTCCCTCACCACCCTCTTGTCCTAATCCCCACACTCTTATTAGCCTCTATCCCTACCGAAAGCAAATTTTTCACGGTGACCAGTTTACAGAGCACCTTCTTCAGCATGTCTGTGGATAAGGCCAGCCAATCTCTCTGCTTCGCCTGGGTGGGACAGCAGGACACCAGGACAGTCACAACCCAGGGTTCTTCACGAACCCCGAGAGCTGACTTAGATGACACGAGGTTTTCTGGAGGCGCCGTCTTGTGACAATATCTACGGGACGTGCTTCCTCCGCCTTTTCCCAAGCCTCCCCACAGGAGGACAGCATCCACCTGTTGAAACCTTTAGCCTTAAAAGAACATGCAGTCTTAAAGGGAAAATTGCAGTTAGTTCAAACCCAGGTTCAATATTTAGGGCATCTGAAGTTGAAACAAGGTCCACATTTGGATTTAGGTAGCCTTCACTGCATTCTGAGCTTCCCAAAACCTAAAACTAAGCGTGTTAATGGGGTTTTCTCAGGTTGACTGGCTATTATTAGAACTGGATCCCTGACCCCATTATTTGGGAAGGTCAGGATGACTTGGCTTTTTTAAATGTTATTTATTTTTGAGAGAGAGAGAGAGAGAGAGAGAGAGAGACAGAGAGAGAAAGAATGCAAGTGGGGAAGGGTCAGAGAGAGACGGAGACACAGAATCCGAAGCAGGCTCCAGGCTCTGAGCTGGCAGCACAGAGCCCAACGTGGGGCTCGAACTCTCGAACTGCGAGATCATGACCTGAGCTGAAGTCTGACGCTTAACTGACTGAGCCACCCACGCACCCCAGGATGACTTGGCTTTTAATACCTTAAAAGAAACCCCAATAAACATCCTGCTCTTGGACATCCCAATTATCCACTTCCCTTTTTTCCATTTATATATGAAAAGGAAGGGAATTCCCTTGGGGGACTCACCCCCAACACAGGGACCACCATCGACTCCACAGGGCATTCCGGCCAACAGGCCATGTGGCACCAGGCTCTGCCCCTTGCCACAGAGCCATTCCTATCACCACCCTTTTGGCTCAGGCCAGTGAGGAGACAGTCCCGGGACCCCTGTTGCCTTCCCTGTGCAAACTAGAGTTTGGGCCGAACAGCAATCCAGTCCTGCCAGAGACTCTAAAATTCCCATTACTGACCGCTGTGTGTGCAGCCATTGCTGCGCTGATAAAATGACCTCTGTAAATCAATACTATGGGCAAGGTGATAAGGCCATAAAGCACCTGCTCTGCTCGTCCCACCTGCACCAAATTGCAATGCTGGACAACCTGTCCACACCGCCCCTGGGCATTTTAATTGCCCAATGGACCATCCGAGGTTTGGCAAGTGGATTTTATTCAGCTTCCCCCCCCCCCAACCCCCCAGTCTCAAAGATACAAATGTTTTAGCCACGGGTTGTATGTTTTCTTACTGGACTGAGGTTTTTCCTTGTAGGCAGCATACTGCCTCTTCTGCAGTTAAAATTCTTTAAAAAAAAAATTATTTATTTAGAGAGAGAGCACAGGCGGGAAAGGAGCAGAGAGAGACGGAGACACAGAATCCGAACCAGGCTCCAGGCTCCAAGATGTCAGCACGGAGCCCGACGCAGGGCTCGAACCCATGAGCCATGGGATCATGACCTGAGCTGAAGTCAGATGCTTAACTGACTGAGCCACCCAGGCACCCCAGCAGCTAAAATTCTATAAGAAAAGATCATCCTTACCTGGAGACCCACCCTTGAACTTCATAGTGACTAAGGATCTCATTTCACTGGTCGGGTGATGCGACCAGTCTGTGCTATTCGTCTGGTTTTACAACACTTTCACTATGCTTACCACTCTCAATCCACAGGGCTAGTTGAACTGGCATCATAAACATGTAATTGGCAAAATCTGCACAGGCCCTCTAACCATGTTGGCCAAAGGCACTGCCAGTAGTCATTTTATTTTATTTTTATTTTTTAAAATTTATTTATTTATTTTTGAAAGAGAGAGTGTGTGTTCAAGAGTAGGGTAGGGGCAGAGGAAGAGAGAGAGAGAATCTTAAGCAGGCTCTAAGCTCAGCACAGAGCCCGACTTGGGGCTGGATCCCACAACCCTGGGATCATGACCTGAGGTGAAATCAAGAGTTGGATGTTTAGGGGTGCCTGAGTGGCTCAGTTGGTTGGGTACCCTGACTTCGGCTCAGGTCATGATCTCACAGTTGGTGGGTTCGGGCCCCACATCAGGCTCTATACTGACAGCTCAGAGCCTGAAGCCTGCTTCAGATTTCTGTGTCTCCCTCTCTCTGCCCCTCCTCCACTTGTACTCTTTCTGTCTCAAAAATAAATATTAAAAAATAAATTAAAGGGGCACCTGGGTGGCTCAGTCAGTTAGGCATCCGACTTGGGCTTAGGTCATGATCTCACGGTTTCTGAGTTTGAGCCCCGCGTCAGGCTCTGTGCTGACAGCTCGGATCCTGGAACCTGCTTCAGATTCTGTGTCTTCCCCTCTCTCTGCCCCTCGCATGCTCATGCTCTCTCTTTGTCTCTCAGTGATAAATAAACATTAAAAAAAATTTTTTTTAATAAATTAAAAAAATAAAAGACAATTTAAAAAAAAGGAGTTGGATGTTTAACTGACAGAACCATCCAGGCATCTAAGAAAACCTGATTCTCGATAAGTGATGCTACTGAACAAAGATCTTGATCAAAAGGGGGAAGTGTGAAAATAAAGGAAACCTCATTTAGTGATAAGATTCTTTTTTTGAAAGTAAGGTCTACACCCAATGTGGGGGGTTTGAACCCATGACCCCTAGATCAAGAGACATATGCTCTACTGACTGAGCTACCCAGATGCCCCAGGAAACCTCATTTAAAATGGGGTCAGGAAGCCCTGGAGAGGGGGCACCACTTGCTGCAACCTGCACAACCAGCAGGAACAAGGAAGATAAGAATGATCTCAACAAGGGAGGGCATATTTCACATAGGAAATTTGTCTCCTGCTTTTAAGAAAAGGAAGGAAGATCCCTCCCTGCCCTAGCAATAATGCACTAACCACTGCCTGTAGCCAAGAGCAAAACCACGGTGCAGAAACGACCACAGCTGCCAACTCTTGTTGTCCTATAAACTTTGGTTTACAACAACTCTCCTCAATTTCCTCCTAAAACCTAATGAAAGCTGACCTTCCCTTTGTCTCTTTGAACTTGCCTATAGTTCGCCATAGCTGGCCTGTCCCAAACTGTAATTCCTTTGCTATGGCTGACTAAATTCTTTTTTTTTTTAACTTAAATAAAATTGCTCTTTGTTTTGTTTAAAGGGAACACATTTATGGTCTTAGTTGAAGGGCAAATTTATATCTATATTTTCTTCCATCAGAAATAGTCAGATGAGGGGCGCCTGGGTGGCTCAATTGGTTAAGTAGCTGACTTTGACTCAGTTTGTGGGCCCGGGCATCAGGCTCTGTGTTGACAGCTCAGAGCCTGGAGCCTGCTTCGGGATTCTGGATCTCCCTCTCTCTCTGCTCTCCCCCTCCACTCCTGCTCTGTCTCTCTCTCTCAAAAGTAAATAAACATTAAAAAAAAAAAGAAAAAAAGAAAGAAATAGCCAGATGGAAGAGATGAATAGGGCAAGGTATGTGGAAAGCTTCCATGCTCTCCAAGCACAGTACTCACCATGTTCACCAACCTGGAGTTGCCCCCAATCCCATCCTTTTGGGCTGTTATGGAGGCTTCATTACATAGGCATGGCTGATTAAATCATTGGGTGTTGACCCTCTTCCCTACGGGGTGGGCAGGGGAGAGAGAGGGGCCCGAAAGTTCCAACCTTTTAATCACAAGACCAGTTCACAGGGGTGGGCTGGGGCAAGCAGCCCCCAACCGAAGGTCACCTAGGGGCTTTCCAAAAGTCACGGCATTAACATGACAAAAAACATCACTCTCACACTTTCGGTGATGCCAAGGGTTTTAGCTCTGTGCCAAGAACAGGACAAAGACCAAATATTTACTTATTATAAACCACAATAGCACAGCTTGTTACGCAAGTCCTGTCTACGACTTCTCCAGCTTCTTCCTGCTTGCTCTCTATGCCTCAGTGCTAGCTCTGTGCAAGTTCTGAAGTTGACCTAGAATATTTTTCCTGTCTGTGTGTGTCCCCATACCCTTGGCTTAGTATCCCGAAGGCTCTGCTTATTTTTCTTTCTTTCTTTCTTTCTTTCTTTCTTTCTTTCTTTCTTTCTTTCTTTTTCTTTCTTTCTTTCTTTCTTTCTTTTTTTTTTTGAGAGAGAGAGAGGGAGAGAGAGAATCTTAAGCAGACTCCATGCCCAGTGTGGAGCCCAATGTGGGGTTTGATCTCATAAACTGTGAGATCATGACCTGTGCTGAGATCAAGAGTTGGACGCTGAACCGACTGAGCCACCCAGACGCCCCAATCCTCTGCTTATTTAAATATCATACTGGTTTTTCTTTTATTTTTTACTTATATGACTAACCAACAGTGAGTACCAACAATATGCCAAACATGGGGGATGAAGTGACTGAATGAGACCTACCAGGACTATTTTCATGGAACTTACTTTCCAAGCAGGAAGTGGATAATAGACAACTAGATGACCATGATCAATTTAGACCATGGTGAGTGTCATATGGAAAAGAAAATGGGGAATCGGTGGTGTTTGGGTGGCTCAGTCAGTTAAGCAACTGCCTCTCGATCTTGGCTCCTGATCTCACAGTTTGTGAGTCTGAGCCCCACATCGGCCACCCTGATGGCACGGATCCTGCTTGGGATCCTGTCTCTCCTTCTCTCTGCCCCTTCCCTGCTTATTCTCGCTCACTCTCTCAAAATAAATAAATAAACTTAAAAAAAAAAAAAGGAAAAGAAAATGGGGTCTTGTGTTAGGGTGAGCCCTTGAAGAGGTGTCATTTAGGCTGGGATCTGAATGATGAGAGGTCAACAGCAAGGGTCCTATCTGAGAATGAGCCTGGTGAGTCTGAAAAATTGAGAAAGAGCAGTGTGGCTATGATGAGAAATGGAAGCAGAAAAATGTTCACCTTTAGCCCAGAAGGCTAACCAGCAAGGATAGTTCATCAAGGATCCAATATGCGCTGGCTGCTACCTTCTTAAAGCATCTCATGACTGCCTGTAAATCTCACTGACAGTATCAAACTAAGAAACGCCAGAGAAATCTTGTGAAAGCAGTTTTATGAGTAGAAATTCAAAGAAACACTTAGGACAAAACACTCCCTCCATGTCTCCTCCCCCTTGACCAACTACCAGCTTCATACAGCAAAAAGCGCAGCCCTTTCCGCCCCAGGGGTCCTGACCCCATGTTACTTACATAAACTTACAATTGCACCATACAACATCTCAAGATTCTTTCTCGACTGTTGTACTTGATCACCCCACATCACCTAGAATGGAATGGCGTGGGGGGGGCTGGTAGGTGAGGGGGCAGTCAAGCAACTGGAACCTTACAGACCAAGATAGAGTTTAGGTGTATTCCAAGGCAGTGGAAAGTAAACAATAAACTTGGGAGTAGGAAAGTGACATGATCTGATTTAGGCTTCCAGAAAGTCCCTCCTTCCACAAAGAAATCTTTCTGGATCTCCCAGGTTGGGTTGCCTCCAGGAGTCATTGCACTAGATGTCTGAAAACAACCTATTCTTCGTTATCACCGGCACTCACTAGTGTGGTATATTTGCTTGTGTGATATCTATGTTCCCTGCTAGACTGTAAGCACACTGGATAGTGACTGCGTCTTGTTCCCTCTCAGAACCCCGGCACATAGTAGGTGCTGAATAGCCTGTGTTAAATGGGGAAATAGTTTTTACCACCTGTACTTTAATCTGCTAAGGGTTACTCTTCTCCAGTAGGGACTCTTTGAGGGTGAGGACATCTGATTCATTCTCTGCTCCACACCAGCACAGATTTAGGAACCTAAGACAAAGTTCTAACTTCAAGAAACTCAGGCTAGTAGGTAAAGAGACCAGTAATCAGAGTCACAGCACAGAGCAGAGTGAGATAAAGCACAGTGGCTGCCTCACTTATCCCTCCAGGGCCTCAGCTCCCAATCTGTTCACATTACTACATGGGATCGCTGTAAGGCTCAAATGAGCTGACCCCCATAAAGCACTAAGGACACGACTTGGCACATGGTGAGCACTCGCTGAATGACAGCTTTTATTATGAGCAAAAAAGCTCTGTGACCGGTAATCCTGAGGGGAATTCAGGGGAAGGTTTTGGGAGCAGCTGGGCATGCAAGGCTTGACACCCAATGTGCTCCGCTAATTCTAGTTTGTAATGAGAATCACAATTTGGTATCTGGATCAGCCGACACTCCTTTGCATACATCAAGTAGTTCCACGTGTGACAAAACTGAGGCGCGGCAAAACTGACGGGCTCCCGGGCCGACCGCGGAGCCTGCGCGGGGCCAGCGGGCTGGGCTGGGCTGGGCCAAGGCAGGGACCCCCATTCAGGCCGGGAAGCTCCCAGCCTCCGGCCCAGGCCGCGGGCCAAGCCGTGACTCTCACACCCTCCCTTGTCCCGGGGAGCTGGCCCATCGCACGCACCTGCCATGCGTCCGCAGATATCCCGGGAAGGAGCCCGAAGCCCCGCCCACGCCCGCCGGAAGCGCGCCGACGTCTCTTCCGCCGCGTTCAGCTAGCTGGCCTGCTGCCACTTGTGGCTCCGCCGCTCAGCTTCCGGCTGTCGCTCGGCAGTGTCGGCCCGGTTGCCCAGGGAACGGGCTCCCGGCAGCCCCCGCGGCCCGGAGTCCGTCCCCGCCTCCTCCGGCCGAGCCGGACCGACGAGTCCGGAGGGGCCGTCGCGGGAGGTGAGTCCGGCGACGCCGCCGTGGGCCCCACTGCCCCCGCCTCCCGGCCCGCGCCCCTTCCTCGGCCTCCCCGCCGCCGCTCACACCTCCCCCAGGCCTCCCTTCGCTCGCCTCGGCGCCTCAGGGTCGCATTGCCCATCTCGCCCCCGTTCCCGGCCCCCGCGTCGCCCCGGCGGGTGGCCGAGCCCGAATGCCACAACACTCGAGGCGCCAGGCTGGTCTGGCAGAAGCCAGCGGTCCCCGGAGGGGAGCGGTGGTCGCCCACACGTCCTCGGCCCCGCTGGCCGGCCGGCCCCATCCCCGGGCCCTCGCTCCTCCCACTCCGCGCCTTCCCTCCCTCTGCCGCACCCTCGTCCCTCGTCCCTCGTCCCTCTGCCTGCCGGCCCGCGGCTCCCAGCGCCGCTGTCTCGTGATTGACGTTGCGTTCTGTCCCCCGACCCTGTCAGTCCGGTGCCTTCCTCCGCGCGCCAGCACTGCCGGCACAGACCTTGGCACACACCTACTAGGTGCTCAGTAGGTGTTCGTTAAATGGGTAAATGAAGGACTCCTCCCTCAGTCCTCTTTGAGGGTCTGGGAGGCAGAATAGGTCCTGCGACGTAAAGAATGGGGTACCGTGGAGTGAGACCCGGGTTCAGGTCACAGCACTGCCCCTTCCTAGCTGTGTGCTCGGGGCAAGTGATACCACCTCGCTAGGCTGCAGTTTCATCATCTGTAAAACGGAGATGATAATAGTTTCTACCTCTGTCTCGGTGGGAGGATCCAGCGGGTCCGTTCGGGTAAGCGCTAAGCACGGAGCCTGGCTGGCACCTGATACATTTCAGTAAAGGGTAGCCCCTGCTGAGTTACCCACATGCTGTCCTCCCGTTTCTCTTTCCTGCCCTTTCTTCCTCACTTTCCCGCTGAGATTCAGGAATTTTATCCCGTTCCTTCTATTCCATCTGTTGGCAGAATGTGGGTTCCCAGCCTGGGTGCACATTTGCCTTACCTGCTGGAGGGATGAGTTGCACTTGGGGTTGGCTCCCTTCCTGTAAACCCACTGGGAGCAGAACCTGGGAGGAAAGCCCCTGTATTCTGTGTCGTCACCAGTGTCTCCCGGTCTCCTAAGCTGCAAGGCTGTTTGTATTTTCTTACACCCAGCAGAGTGCACCTCGATAAGCCTCTGACCTTGTGGGGTTTTGTTTTTGTTTTTGGTTTTTTTTTGGATAACCCAACTTACATCCCTTGTTGGTTCATTCAGCAGGTATTATTTGAGTCCCTTGTATGCCTGCCACGTACCAGGCTCTAGGGATGCTGTGGTTCTAGTCCCTACCCTCAGGGAGCTTTCTAGTTGGAGAACCAGCAGGTGCGGGTATAGGGACTGCTTTACCTGAGACCATGGTGGGGAAGTTGGGATAAGGATAGTCCTCCTGGAGGAGTGACTAGCCAGTAGCTTCTGTTGGGTTTAAGTTATTTTGTAGCCACATCGTCATTTTCAATAGAAGATTGTCTTCTTCTGGATCTGTTTTCCATTTTAGAAAGGTAACACTTCAGGTTTGAGGAAGGTTATTTTATATTAGCTTCCGTGTAGTTTAGACAGAATGGCTACTGGAACTTCGTGGGGAAAAAAGGAAGGTAGCAGGCGTCAGGAGGAGCAGTCGATTGAACTTGGAAAAGTGAAGGGCCGATCAGGTAACAGTTATACACATAAGGAAAACGAGCTTTGGTGTCAATCCTGGAGAGATTTCTAGATACAGTGAAGCGCAAGGAGCTTGGTAGAATCAGGAGGGAAGAGTTCCCAGCTCTGCCGAGGTAGACGTGAGCTGTTGTTCGACGTGTGTAGTCGGGTTCACTAAGACCTGGACTTCAGAGACCAACGAGTTTTTGCATGATGGTGGGTGTCGCTGAGGTAGAATGGTCTTATGTTTTGGAATATCATGCTTAGGGGATCCTGGCTTCGGGCTCTGAGAGCTTAGTTTACAAATAGGTGTCGAGTGCTGATTGTACCATGCGCCAGTGGTCTTTCGAAGCACCACAAGGTGTGTAGACTAGAAGGATGTGGCTGAAGAAAGAATCCAGGAAAGAAGCTAGACAACTAAAGATGAGGTGCCGTGTGATGACGAGGTGCTCAGTGTTCTCCGAAAGCAGAGAAAGACCAACTGTTAGAGGCTGTGAAGGTTTCCCAGGGGAGAACGAGTTCTTACAGGGTGTGTGTGTGGGGGGTGTGGGGGGGGGTGGGAAGGGAGGAAGAGGCCTTTGCAAAGACGAACAGGTCCTGGTGTGTTCAGGGCCTGTGCTGGGAAGCTCATTGCAGCTGCGGGGTAGAGTGTGTGGAAGGAAGGGAAGCCTGGCACCAGGCTAGATACACATCTTTGTAAAAAAATGTTCAGGGCGCCTGGGTGGCTCAGTCTGTTAAGCGTCCGACTTCAGCCAGGTCACGATCTCGCGGTCCGTGAGTTCGAGCCCCGCGTCAGCCTCTGGGCTGATGGCTCGGAGCCTGGAGCCTGTTTCCGATTCTGTGTCTCCCTCTCTCTCTGCCCCTCCCCCGTTCATACTCTGTCTCTCTCTGTCTCAAAAATAAATAAACATTGAAAAAAAAATTAAATAAATAAATAAGTAAGTAAGTAAGTAAGTAAGCATGCTTGGGGGTGCCTGGGTGGCTCAGTATGTTGAGCATCTGACTTCGGCCCAGGTCGTGATCTCACAGTTGGTGGTGGGTTTGAGCCCCTTGTCAGGCTCTCTGCTGACAGCTCAGAGCCTGGAGCCTCCTTCGGGTTCTCTGTCTCCTTCTCTCTCTGCCCCTCCCTGCTTGCACTCTGTCTCTCAAAAATAAATAAATGTAGGGGCGCCTGGGTGGCGCAGTCTGTTAAGCGTCTGACTTCAGCCAGGTCACGATCTTGCGGTCCGTGAGTTCGAGCCCCGCGTCAGGCTCTGGGATGATGGCTCAGAGCCTGGAGCCTGCTTCCGATTCTGTGTCTCCCTCTCTCTCTGCCCCTCCCCCGTTCATGCTGTGTCTCTCTCTGTCTCAAAAATAAATAAACGTTAAAAAAAAATTTTAAAAAAAATGTTCTCCTTCCACGCTTCCGTGAGGCTATAGCCTGTGTGCACCGGCCAGCCAGCCAACAGGCACGGCAGCGGGGCAGTGACATTCGTCTGGGAGATAAATGACTTCATTCCCATTGTGCTCAGCCATGAGATTTTTTTTTTTTTAAATTTTTTTTTCAACGTTTATTTATTTTTGGGACAGAGAGAGACAGAGCATGAACAGGGGAGGGGCAGAGAGAGAGGGAGACACAGAAAGCCATGAGATTTTAACACTTGAAGGAGTGATGGATGCTGTAGCCAGACTTCAAAAATAGATTGTACAACAGGGATACTAATTGTCTTCCTGGAGATTTTGGAGACAGTCTTTAAAGCATCTGAGTTGTGGAGTGCTCTGGCAGTGCAGGGTTCCTGTACTGAGTGAATGGTGTAGACTGTACATTGTAGTCCTTGCTCCAGTTTTGAAAAGTGGCCCACCAAGGTGGCATCAGGGTGCTTGCTGTCAGTCAGCATGGAGAGCGCCTGACACCCTTCCAGTGTATGGGGTTGATGGTAGGTGCCATTGTGGGGAGAAGCATCCTCACTGGAAGAATGTTGTAGAGTGATGGTTTGTACTTTTAATGGAAATATTTGTGACCAAGGAAGCATTATTGATTTTAAAGATTGGGTTAAGGGGCGCCTGGATGGCTCAGTCAGTGAAGCGTCCGACTTCAGCTCGGGTCATGATCTCACGGTCTGTGAGTTCGAGCCTGGCGTCAGGCTCTATGCTGACAGCTTGGAGCCTGGAGCCTGCTTCGGATTCTGTGTCTCCCTCTCTTTCTTTGCCCTCCCTTGCTCATTCTCTGTCTCTCTCTCTCTCAAAAAGTAAACATTAAAAAAAAAAAAAGATTGGATTGAGAATATTATTTTGCAGTAAGACCTGAAATTAACGTCTTATTTATTCAATCAGCAAATCTTTACTGAATATCTGCTCTGTGCCAAAGATATTGTTAGGTACTGGGGTTTACATTTGTTGCGTATATTTTCATGAGAGATCATTGAACTGCTTAGCAGGTAAAGTGACTGAAGGTTGCGATGAGAATCACGAAGGACGTACACAAGGTGACAGGACAGGGAAGAGGGGTGGAGGGACTACAAGCCATCTGCCCAGGGAGGGCCTTTGCGAAGGCAGGTTTGTGGGGTCAGATAAAGGAACATTGGAGTAGAGGGGATAGAGGCCTGAGGAGGGACAGAGGGGGCCAGTGCCGCAAGAGCTTGGTGGCCAGGTGGGGAGGGATGGGGATGTGATGGGGGAGCCAGGAAGGCTGGCGGTACAGAGCCTGATGAGGCCACCGAAAGGCATTTGGTTATTTGAGCCTTGGGGGACCCCTGAAGGATTTTGAATGGGATGGGTTGTATGAGATGCACCCACTTCTCTTTCAGAGAACTCTTTTTAAAAAGGGGGGCGTTGGGGTGCCTCGGTGGCTCAGTCGGTTAAGCGGCCGACTTCGGCTCAGGTCATGATCTCGTGGTTCGTGGGTTCGAGCCCCGCGTCAGGGTCTGTGCCGACAGTTCAGAGCCTGGAGCCTGCTTCAGATTCTGTGTCTCCCTCTCTCTCTGCCCCTCTCCAATCACACACACACACACTCTCTCTCTCCCAAAAATAAATAAAATGTCAAAAAAAAAAAAAGAAACTTGAAAGGGGGGGCGCACCTGGGTGTCTTCCAACTCTTGATCCCCCTCCCGCTCGTGCACATGCTCTTTCTCTCAAGATAAATAAATAAACATTAAAAAAAGAAAGACTTTATTTTTTCAGAGCAGTTTCAGGTTCACAGCAGAGTTGAAGAGAAGGTACAGAAATACTTTATATACCCCTGTCCCTGTGCTCACACCGCCTCCCCCGTTGTCAGCATCCCCCACCAGAGTGGGACGTTCGTTACAATTGATGAAACTCCGCGGACACATCATAATCAGCCAGAGTCCGTAGTTTACTTTAGGACTCCCTTTTGGTGGTGTACATTCTGTGGGTTTGGACAAATGTAAAATGGCACGTATCTGCCCTTATGGTATCAGTATTTTCACTGCCCTAAAAATCTTGTGCTTTTGTTTTTTCATCCCCTCCCCCGCCACCCCTGACAACCACTGATCTTCTAACTGTCTCCATAGTGTTTTGCCTTTTCCAGAATGTTACATAGTTGGAATAATAGAGGATGTGGCCTTTTCAGATTGGCTTCTTTCATTAATACGCATTTAAGGTTCCTTTCTGTCTTTTCATGATTTAATAGCCCATGTATTTTTAGCGCCGAATAACATTCTGTCTTCTGAATGGACCACAATTGATTTATACATGCACCTACTAAAGGACATCTTAGCTGCTTGCAACTTTTGACAATTATGAGTAAAGCTGCCATAGATATCTGAGTAAAGGTCTGTGTGTGAACGTAAGTTTTCAGCTCCTTTAGGTGAATACCAAGGTATCTAAGTGCTGGATCATATCATAAGATTATGTTTAGTTTTTTTTTAAAAGTAGGTTCTATGCCTAACATGGGGCTCAAACTCACGATCCCAAGAGCAAGAATTGCATGCCGTATGGATTGAGCCAGCTAGGTGCCCCAGGTTATGTTTAGTTTTGTAAAAAAACCACCAGATGGTCTTCCAGAGTGATTGTACCATTTCGCATTCCCACCAGCAATGAATGAGAGTCCCTGTTGGACCATCCTCACCAGTATCTGGTGTTGTCAGTGTTCTGGATTTTAGCTGTTCTAATAGGCGTGCATCTCTTTTTTTTTTAATTAAAAATTTTTTCTTTATTTTAGAGAGTGCACGAGTGGGGGAGAGGGGCAGAGGGAGAGAGCGAGTGAGTGACTCTTAAGCAGTCAGTGTGGAGCCTGATCCTAGAACCCTGTCTGTGATTATGACCTGGGCCAAAATCGAGAGTCAGAAGCTCAACCGACTGAGCCACCCAGGTGCCCCACGTGTATCTTATTTTAATTTGCATTTCCCTGATGACATATGATGTGGAACATCTTTTCATGTGCCTGTTTGCCATCTGTAGATCTTCTTTGGTGAGGTGTCTTATTAGGTCTTTGGTCCATTTTTTAACCTGGTTGTTTGTTTTCTTATTGTTGAGTTTTAAGAGTTCTTCATATGGTTTGGGTAACAGTCCTTTATCAAATGTGTCTTTTGCAAATCTTTTCTTCCAGTCTGTGGTTTGTCTTCTCATTCTCTTGACATTTTCTTTTGCAGAATTTTTTAGTTTTAATGAAGTCTAGCTTATCAGTTATTTCTTCCTTGGATCATACCTTTAGTGTTGTATCTAAAAATGTCATCACCATGGGATGCCTGGGTAGCTCAATCAGTTCAGCGTCCAACTCTTGATGTCAGCTCAGGTCTTGATCTCAAGGGTCATGAACTCAAGCCCTGCATGGGGCTCCACACTGGGCATGGAGCCTACTTAAAGTGAAGTAAAATAAAATAAAATGTCATCACCATACTCAGCGTCGTCCAGGTTTTGTCCTGTGTTATTTTGTAGGAGTTTTATAGTTTTGTGTTTAAAAAAAAATTTTTTTTTTAATCTTCATTTATTTTTGAGAGAGAGACAGCGTGTGAGCGGGGGAGGAGCAGAGAGAGAGGGAGACACAGAATCGGAAGCAGGCTCTGGGCTCCGAGCTGTCAGCACAGAGCCCGACACGGGGCTTGAACCCACAAACCGTGAGATCATGACCTGAGCCAAAGTCAGTTGCTTAACCGACTGAGCCACCCAGGTGCCCCTATAGTTTTGTGTTTTACATTTAAGCCTGTGATCCATTTTGAGTTAATTTTTGTGAAGGGTATAAGCTCTGTATCTATATTGCTTTTTTTCTTTTTTTCTTTCTTTTTCTCTTTCTTTCTTTTTCTCCTTCCTTCCTTCCTTCCTTCCTTCCTTCCTTCCTTCTTTCTTTGTTTTTTGCATGTGGACGTCTGCTTGTTCCAGCGCTGTTTGTTGAAAAGACAACATGTGCCCCATTGCATTGCCTTGGCTCCTTTGTCAGGGATCAGTTAATTATATTCGGGCAGGTCTGTTTCTGGGCTCTGTATTTTGTTCTGTTGATTTATTTGTTCTGCCAATACCACACTGCCTTGATTACTATAGCTCTAGAGTATGTTTGGCAGCCAGGGAGTATCGTCCTCTAGCTTTGTTCTTCTCCTTCAGTATTGTGTTGGCTCGTGGCTATTCTGGTTCTTTGCTTCTCCGTGTAAATTTAAAATAGTTTTGTCGATAACCACAACATAATTTGCCTGGACTTTGATTTAGATTGCATTCCCAACTGTAAATCAAGCTGGGAAGAGTTGACATCTGGACAGTTTCAAATCTTCCTACCCATGAACATGGGGTATCTTTCCATTTATTTGGTTCTCTGATTTTGTTCGTGAGAGTTTTGTAGTTTTCTTCATATTGATCTTATATGTATTTTGTTAGATTTAGGCATAAGTATTTCATTTGGGGGAATGCTAATATAAATGGAATTGTGTTTTTAATTTCAAATTCCACTTGTTCATTGCTGGTATATAGGAAAGCAGTTGGCTTTTGTATGTTAAGCTTGTATCATCACCTTGCTATGATTGCTTATTAGTTTCAGTTTTTTGTTGATTCTTTCAGGCTTTCTACATAGATGATTATGTCATCTGCAAAGACAGTATTATTCTTTTCTACTCTATCTTTTATGTCTTTTTCTTGTCTTATTGCATTGGCTAGGACTTCCAATGTGATGTTGAAAAGGAGTGGTGAGATAGGGAGCTCCTTCCCTTGCACCTGATCACAGTGGGGAAGCTTTGAGTTTCTCACCGTTAAGTGTGCTATTAGCTGTTGTTTTTTTATAGGTATTCCTTGTCCACTTGAGGAAATTTCTCTCTATTCCTAGTTTACTGAAGTTTTTAGGATGAATAGGTGTTGGAGAGCTGTTCCTTCTTTTTCTTCTTTTTTGCAATAATTTTATTGAGGTATAATTTACATGCCATATAATTTACCCGTTTAAAGTGTACAAGTTGGGGTGCCTGGGTGGCTCAGTTGGTTAAGCATCTGACTCTTGGTTTTGGCTCAGGTCATGATCTCACGGTTCGTGGGTTTGAGCCCCACATGGGACTCTGTGTGGACAGTGTGGAGCCTCCTTGAGATCCTGTCTCTCCTTCTCTCTCTGCCCCTTCCCCGCTTGCTCTCTCTCTCACAAAATAATAAACTTTAAGAAAAATTTGTGCAAAGTATTTAAAAAATAAAGTATATAGTTCAGTGGTTTTTAGTGTATTCGTGGAGATATGGAATCATCACTACAACCAGTTGTAGAGTTTTGTCGTCATTCTAAAAAGAAACCCCATACCATTTAACGGTCACCTCCACCCACATTCCCATCTTCTTCCAGCCCTAGGCTGTCACTGATTTACTTTCTGTCTCTTTAGGTTTGCTTATTCTGGGCATTTCATATAAGTGGAATCAATATGTGGTCTTGTGTGTCTGGCTTCTTTCACTTAGCATCATGTTTTCAAGGTTCATCATGTTATGCATGGATCAGAACTTCATTCCTTTTTATTGCTGAATAATATTCCATGGTGTGGATATACTGTTGTTTTGATGGACAATTGGTGTTGTTTTAAATTTTTACTATTATGAAGGTAATATTATGAACATTTGTGGACAAATTTTTGGTAGACATATGTTTTCATTTCTCCTGGATATACAACTAGGAGTAGAATTGCTGGGTCATGTGGTAACTCTGTTTAACCTTTGAAGAGCTGCTAGAGCCTTTCATAGTGGCTGCATCATTTTATTTTCTACCAGCAACGTATGAGGGTTTCAGTTTCTTCACATTCTTATTAACACATATCTTTTTTTATTATTATTATAGCCATCCTAGTGTTTAAAGTGATGTTTCATTGTGGTTTCATTTTGCATTTCCCTGATGATTAATGATGGTGAGCATCTTTGTTGTGCTTCTTGGCCACTTTTTAAATGTTTATTTATTTTAGAGAGAGAGAGAGTGCAACCAGGGTAGATGCAGAGAGAGGGGGACAGAGGATCCGAAGCGGGTTCTGGGCTGACAGCAGAGAGCCCAACACGGGACTTGAACTCACAAACTGTGAGATCATGACCTGAGCTGAAGTCAGATGCTCAACTGACTGAGCCCCCCAGGTGCCCCAAATTATTGGCCACTTTTATGTCTTCTTTGGAGAAACATGTATTCAGATCCTTTGTCCATTTAAGAATTGTCTTTTTTGTTATTGATTTTTAAGAGTTCTCTATATGTTCTGGATACAAATACATTATGAGATATGTGATTAACAAATATTTTTCCTAATTCTGTGAGTAGTCTTTTCAGTGTCTTGGCGGTGTTTTTTGGAGCACGAACGTTTTTAGTTCCGATGAAGTCACAGAGTTCGTTCCCACTGCTGTGTGTGAGCTTAGGTTCTAGAGGGCAGCTGTGGGAGCAGGAGAGCAGGCATTAGAAGAATGTCGCAGAGGCCCAGGTGAGACACGTGATGGCTTCCTCCTGGGCATGGCCACAGCTGGTGAGAAGGGGCCAGGTGTGAGGTAGGTTAGGCAGTAGAGTTGAGGGGTTGCTCTGGGGGTGAAGGAGAGGGAGAAGTCAGGCACGAATGCTAGGATTTCAGCCCCCAAAATTGATTCCAAATTTGATTATACTGCCCATTATCTGGCACAGAATTGTGATAATTTTTAATCTGTGCCGGGGCCTGCAAGTGAAGGGATCCTTACACATTTTTGAAGTTGATAGTGTTATCGTTGATTGCGCCAAAGTGATGATTCCGGGGACTCTGTCCTTCCACGAATACCTCCTAAGCCACCGCAAGTAAACGTATAATCCCAGCTAGAATAGTGTACCTGCCCTGCAGATGAGTTTCGAGGCAAATCCTCCGGCCCCTTCTAACCAGGCCGCAGTCTCAGATCCCTTCGTATGGAGATTACGGAGCTGACAAGTGAATGGTATCAGATCAAGGGAATGAATTTTTAAATTTGACAGAGCTGCTTTGAGGAAAATGGCTTTGAAAGGAGGAAATAGTACTAGCTGACGTTTGTGAAGTGCTTAGTCCTTCCACTTGCTTCCGAGGAGGTCTCGTCCGCTAAAGCAGAAATTAGAACATTTTGGTTCGGAAAATTTTGGTTTATGCATGTAGTGTGTTCGCTGCAGCTTTTCTGTACAGATTAAAAATCGTGTTCTGGCGGAATATTTAATGAAATGGCAAATGCTTCTGGTTTATAAAGTGAAAAACTGTGTGTGTCTGCACATGTGTGTCTGTCACTACCTGTAGATATAGCATGTCTCTGTACGATGGGATTATTTTTTTTTAATGTTTTATTATTTATTTTTGAGAGAGAGAGAGAGACAGAGCATGAGCGGGGGAGGGGCAGAGAGAGAGGGACACACAGAATCCCAAGCAGGTTCCAGGCTCTGAGCTGTCAGCACGGACTCCCCGACGCGGGACTCAACTCACCAGCCGTGAGATCATGACCTGAGCCAAAGTCGACACTCAACCGACTGAGCCACCTGGGCACCCCCGTACAATGGGATTAGTAATGCCATTTATTTAGTTCTTTGTAATTTTCCATACTTCAAAAATGTTAAAGTTTGTTTTGAGAGAAGGGGGGAGGGGCCGAGAGGGAGACAGAGAATCCCAAGCAGGTTCTGCGCTGTCAGCGCAGAGCCCGATGCGGGGCTCGAACCCATGAACCATGAGATCATGGCCTGAGCTGAAACGAAGAGTTGGACACTTAACCGACTGAGCCACCCGGGCGCCCCTCAATTTTTTTTGTTACTTTGAGATAGAGTGTGCGTGCCTTCGAGCTGGGGGTGGGGAGATGAGAGGGACAGAGAGAGAGAAAGAGAGAGAGAAGAATCTTAAGTAGGCTCCACCTTCAGCACAGAGCCCAACGTGGGGCTCAATCCCACCACTGTGGGATCCTGACCTGAGCCAAAGTCAAGAGTTGGACACTGAACTGACTGAGCCACTTAGGCACCCCTCAATTTTTTGATGGTGAACATTTATAACTGTTTAAAAAAAAAATTTCATTTTAAAAACTTTGTATAAATTATGGCTTCTCAGTGTGTTCGCATGTACACGCCCATCAAGGAAACAAAGCCTTTAACTGCTCCTATGCTGCCTTACGCTTGAAGATGGAAAGATTGTTGAAATAGCAACAGTGTCCTCATCTGTACAATGGAGATAACAGTGGTCCTGATTTGGCGAGGATTTAATGGGTTAGTGTGCTAAGGATAGTTTCTATGAAGTAATAGCATTAGCGATTAGTGCTATTGCTATTGTCATTCTTTGCATTTTGGATTATTGTCCCATGTCCTTAAGCGATCTACCTCCTTTCCCGTGGTATCTGTCAGCAACTGTTTTCACTTGAGTGCATGAGGCCATTTCATTTTCATTTGATTCCTGCATCATCTGAGTCTCGCCCACCTTTCTGGAGTACTTGCATAAATCAAGGATTAGTCTTGCCCTTGCCTGGTTATAGGTTTATGAACCGTGCTGCTGTATGGACGGCACAGCATTCACCATCCAGATGCCTGTTGCGTCAGCCATTTAAAGCTATGTGTGTGCTCACTTCAGCGGCACATGCACTGAAGCTATGTGAGCTTGGGCACGTTTCAGAACCTCCCAGAGCTTCAACCTCTGCTACAAAGGGATGTATCAGTCAATTTTCTTTCTTTTTTTTTAAGATTAGAAAGGAAATTTAGAGAGGGACAGAGCACGCACGAGAGGGGGAGAGGGGCAGAGAGAGAGAATATATATATATATATATATATATATATATATATTTATATTTATATTTAATGTTTGTTTATTTTGAGAGAGAGAGAGGGAAACAATCCCAAGCAGGCTTCACTCTGTCGGCACAGAGCCCAACTCAGGGCTCCAACCCACGAACTGTGAGATCATGACCTGAGCCAAAATCAAGAGTCAGATGCTTAGCTGGCTGAGCCACCCAGGTGCCCAGAGAGAGAGAGAGAGAATATCTCGAGCAGGCTCCATGCTTAGCGCAGAGTCCAACATGGAGCTCGATCCCATAACCCTGGGATCATGACCTGAGCCAAATCAAGAGTCAGCTGCTCAACCAACTGAGCCACCCAGGGGCCCCAGTCAATTTTCTTAACCATCACAGAGGGATGTGATTCTTATTATTACCATTAGGGGAGCTCTCACAAATTACACTGCTTGCTTCTTCGTATTGACTATTGTGATTATCAAATGAAACAGGAATCTGAAAATGCTTGGATCACTGGTATGCCATAGAGATCCAGGGGGGTATTATTCCTGCAGTGAGTTGAGGCAAGATTGGAGAAAAAGTGATTATTTTGTTGGTCTTCCACTCTTGTCACTCCTTCCTTCCTTGCAGATTTTCCTCGTACACAACTCATTCATCCATTCAGTAAATACTTACTGAGTGCCTCTGATATGCCTGATCCTGTTCGAGGTGCTGGGGGCTACAGAGGTGAGTGAGGCAGATGTGGCCCTGCTCTTGTGGGCCTTACAGACCAGTGATGGTAGAGGGGGTCAGGCAGAGACGGCCAGTCAAAAGAGAAGGCAGAAGAAGTGTGAGCAAGTAAAGCAGAGAGAGGGGACCAGAGAGGGCTTGGTGGTGGTGGTAGGAAGCACACTGTAGGGGGTGGTCAGGTGGGACCTCGTGGATAAGGGGACATTTTAGCAGACACCCATATGCTGAGAAGAAGCAAAATCTGAGTGACACCTGGAGAAAGAGCATTCCAGGTGGGAGGGACAGCCCAGTGTTGGGGCCCCTGGGTGAGAATGAGTTGGGTGTGAGTTTCGTTATAAGAGAACTTGAAGTTGGTCAGTCAGCTTTATAGAAATCAAAAAGCCACAGTTCAGCAGACCGCAAATCCGGCATCCTAACAAGTTCTTCCTAGAGGGCTTAAAGTCTCCGTAGAACTGAAGGACTAGAATATGCCCCTCCAGCTCTAATCAGGATCGGGCACCGCCTGTAGCTGCTGCTTGTCTGTCAGAGCTGTGATGGCGCAACTGGAAAGACTCAGGACCTGGAGCGAGAACACCTGGACTCAGGTCTCGGCTTTGTGGTCACGGGCAAGTCTTGTGACTCTTGGGTCCTCAGGCCCTTCTCCTCAAAGTTGGAGGTGACGCCACTGATCTCACAGGTGGGACAAGGAGTAAATGAGGGGCTGAACCCTTCATAAATGACAACACACTGTGTAAGGACTGAGTCTCTTTATTGCGGGAGGCTTTGAACTCAGAGTGCCAAGAGGTACGGGTGTCAGGGTGGAGCAGGTGCATCGCGGAGGCTCTGAGCATCGAGGGGGCTGCAGGCATCCAGCTGGGGGACGTGCTTCTCTGCTGTCTGGGCACAGCGAGTGTATTTCCACACCAGGACTTGTTCGTTGTCCTCCTGGGACAATGGCTTTCCTCTTTCTCTTCATGTTCTGTCCATCCTCATGAGCTTTGTACTTCAGGATGTTTCCAGTGAAGCCTTTCCCACTACTCTGTCCCTCTTATCAAGACCTACAGCTTCGCACCCAATCACATGTGGTTTTGTGTGTCTTCACTGTTTCTTTTGCCTGCCTGGCTAGATCATAAACTGCTCGAGAATAAGAACTGTTTCTAATATTCTTTCTGTTTCTCCGTGGTATTTATTATCACAGTATAAATTATAGAGGCCAGTACATATTGACGTGCACATTGAATTAAAGTGCTCGAAGTGATCTTTTTTTTTTTTAACGTTTATTTATTTTTGAGACAGAGAGAGACAGAGCATGAACGGGGGAGGGTCAGAGAGAGGGAGACACAGAATCTGAAATAGGCTCCAGGCTCTGAGCTGTCAGCACAGAGCCCGACGCGGGGCTTGAACTCACGGACTGCGAGATCATGACCTGAGCCGAAGTCGGTGGCTTAACCGACTGAGCCACCCAGGCGCCCCAATGCTCGAAGTGATCTTAATGACACCTGGTTTACTTTCTCCGTTGAAATAAGCCGCAGCTGTAATTTTTCCCCACCTGCAAGTTCCTCGCGCCCACCGTTAAACATGACTTCTCTTTGGCGTGACCAGACGTTGAAAGAATTACAACGCCTTGTTCTTTAGCCCCCAGGTTTCCCCAGATGCCAATCAAACGTTCCTTTTCCTCCCTGAAGATCATCTGCGGAAACCTCGGCCATGGCATCAGTATCAGAACCGGTTACCTTCAGAGAGTTCTGCCCTTTGTACTATCTCCTCAATGCCATTCCCACAAAGGTCCAGAAGGGTTTCCGGTCCGTCGTGGTCTACCTCACAGCTCTCGACACCAATGGGGACTACATCGCGGTGGGCAGCAGCATCGGCATGCTCTATCTGTACTGCAGACACTTCAACCAGATGAAGAAGTACAACTTTGAGGTGAGTCTTGCTTTTCTTTACTCCTTAGTATGCAAGAGGCATGGCCGACGTTGGACACGCTCGTGTCTCCTAGGATGGGGTAATTGACTTCCGATTTGGCCTTAGTATCTCACCCAAACACTACTTGAAAACCATCTTTAATTGAAGTGGAATATAACTAAAGACGTTGGTTTGTTTTTGTTTTTACTTTTTTCCCCCTGCCTCTAGAAGTTTAGCACCACTTTAAAAGAGAACATTTTAGTGTTAATATGTAATAGAAAACTTTGGAAGTTGGTACTTTCTTCTACATATTTTTGTTTCTCAGGGTACCTTGACTGACTCGGTTAAATGATCTCTAGTTATTGTGCTGAAATTATTATGAAGAAAGGACTAGTATCAGTATTGGCTAGCTACCCAAACAGGTACATCTGAAATAAGATCTCTCCTTATAGAACATTGCTGTTAGAATCTCAGCCAACCTCTGTTCTGTGTTGGTTGACTTCAGGCATTGCATGTCTGTGTATTGTAGATGCTGGTAGGCACTAAATAAATATTGACACATCATCGTCAAATTCACCTACTTAGTCGATATCTGTGGTTTATTGAGTACGTGGCTTTTGTGAGAGACTCCCAAGGTGACTGAGTTATGGCTTCTCCCTCATGTCCTGGTGTGGCTCTACTATTCCTGTAGTTAGTGGGCTTTTATGGACATCTTTAGACAAGACTTTTGTGTTTATGAGTGCCTGGGTGGCTCAGTCAGTTGGGCGTCCAACTTCGGCTCAGGTCATGATCTTACATTTCGTGGGTTCGAGTCCTGCGTCAGGCTCTGTGCTGACAGCTCGGAGCCTGGAGCCTGCTTCAGGTTCTGTGTCTCCCTCTCTCTCTGCCCCTTTCCCACTCATACTCTGTCTCTCTCTCTCTCAAAAGAAATAAACAGTAAAAAAAGAAAAAAGAAAACAAAATGATAGACCTGATTAAAAAGTGGAAATGATCTGTACTTATCAATTAAAAGAAGTTACTGGAATGGAGGAAAAAATTATGAACCAACTATATATTGTTCATAAGAAACTCAATTAAAAATTAAAAGGATGGGGGCACCTGGGTGGCTCAGTCTGTTAAGCGTCCGACTTCAGCTCAGGTCACGATCTTGTGGTCCGTGAGTTCAAGCTCTGCGTTGGGCTCTGCGCTGACAGCTCAGAGCCTGGAGCCTGCTTCAGATTCTGTGTCCCCCTCTCTCTCCGCCCCACCCCTGCTTGTGCTCTGTCTCTCTCTCTGTTGTTCAGAAATGAATAAACATTAAACAAAATTAAAAGGATGGAAAAAGGTATGTCATGTAAATGCTAATTAAAAGAAAGTTGGAGTGGCGATGTGAATATCAAAGTAGTCTGAGCAAAGAAATAACGGGTTAAAGAGAGCCATTCCGTTGGAAAAGACACAGCAGCCTTAAATGTATGTACCTTAACAAGCAAACTCCACAATAGACGGAGCAAAAAGTCTCATAACTGAAAAACCAAGAAATCCACAATTCTAGTTGGAGACTTCAGCACTCGTCTCTCAAGGATATAGAAATATAGAAGAGCTGAGTGACACCATCAGCTGACATTGTCTCATTGACATTTACAGAACGTTCCACCCAACAGCAGATGAGGGTGTGTTCCTCGTAAGTAAACGTGGAACATTCACTGAGACCATATTCTGGGTCATAAAACGTGTCTCAACAAGTTTAAAGTAGAGCAGACTTTGGTTCTCTGTTTCACTCTGTTTTCTCACTTTTTAGTTGAAGTGTACTTGACATAAAGCGTACAAATTTCAAATGTACAACTTGGTGAATTAGCCTAGTTGTACAGCCGTGTGATCCCTAGATCAAGATGCAGAAGGTCTTCAGCAGTCCAGTAGACTCCCAGCGCTGGCTGCCAGTCAGTACTCCTCTCGCAGGTGCCTGCTCTTCTGACCTCTAACACTGCAGGGTACATTTGCTAGCCCCTTAGGTTTTAATTCACTGCTAGGTCATCTTTGGCATTAAGGTGTAGGGTTGGAGCGCGCGCGCGCGTGTGAGTGTGTGTTCCAGAAAGTGTATTTGGATGGAAGTGGAACACAGGGCAAGGATATGGAGCAGCGTGGGTTAAGGCCAGAAAGGCGGGTGGGGCCTCGCACATGGGACTGTAGGCTGGAACCTGCTTCTGGGGCAGGGTCAGCTCTGGGACCCTTGTGGGCTGTGTGGGCTAGGGGCCAAGTGTGAATTCAGACCCTTTACTCGGGTTGCATTTCAACCCGGTTCTCTGTTATAAAACACATGTGGCTTATTGATACCATTGTATTGTCCTTTTTAAAATATAATTATATGACTGTTTTTTAAAGTTCACCACCAAACTCACAAAAACTTAGAGAAAAGCGAGTGTAATGTTCCCCGGAATGAAACTACAGTTACCCTTGACCGCCAGTTTTATAGTTTTACCTAGAATTAGCTTTCTCTTTATCCTATGATGAGCCCCATGAGCTTTGAAGGAAGGTGATGTCCTAGCACCAGGGGTGCCCAGAGTTTGGGAGAATCAAGTACAAATTCTTGGAACCAGCAGATGAAGAGGGGACTCCAGGAAAAGTCATATATTATATGTATACGTCCGCTGGCTTTCTCTGATGGAGGGATCAGAAAAAAATGTATTTTACTGGGGCCAAAATCCAAACTTGACAGCCCCAAGTATCCAAAACATTTTTCAAGCACCCATTTGGTATAGAATACAAACCCTCAATTGTGGAAAATCACAAAGGAAGTGCAAAGTAAAAATTCCGTTTTGGAAAGAACACGGAATTTGGAATCAGAATACTGGGGTGGGAAAAGAAAGCTAAATATCCGTCTGTAAAACATACGGGAAAAGGTCTGCAGGAGCACTCCTGACTCTCCATCATGATTCTCTAAATCTCTGTGGGGCCTGAGAATGAGGTAGGCTAAGGGAGGGGGTGTGAAGAAGTATCTTTTTGTTTTCTTTAAATGCGGTGGAATCATTCGAATTTTTTGGTAACAAGAATGTTTTCCTATTTCCTTGTTTTGGGTTTTTTTTTTTTTTAATGTTTTTGAAGTTTATTTTCGACAGAGAGACAGAGTGAGCGAGGGACGGGCAGAGAGAGGGGGAGAGAGAGAATCCCGAGTAGGCTGTGCGCTGTCAGCACGGAGCCCAACGTGGGGCTCTACCTCACAAACTGTGAGAGCACGACCTCCTGAGCCAAAAGCAAGAGTTGGACGCTCAACTGACCGAGCCACCCAGGCGCCCCCGTATTTACTTGCATCAACACAACAACACAAAGCTCTGTTTTGAGTGTTGGCTGTCGGTTCTTAGCTACGTGATCCTAGGGATGGATGAACTGTTTTGTTGTTCTGGTCATTTTTGTCTTCAGAGCTGGCTAGGTCTTAGAATAATTTGGCACGATTCCCATGTTTTTCAAATAAAGAAATGGTAAGATTCCCGCTCCACGCCACACAGCTGGTTGCCTGACCATTACACTCACTTCCTATGAGAGAAGACAGGGCCTCCACAAAAGTCTGGATTTGGAAGACAGTGGAAACCAGATTCAGAGTCTCTGGAATTTCCAAGTGAAAATTGAGAGACGCATCAACTAGTTTCATTTAGGGGAAATCTAAGATTTTATAGGAAGGTAAATAAAAATAAAAGTTAGTCTACCCTCTCATGAACCCACGTATGGCATGGATGAAAGATGATGTTTCTAAAGAAGGAAAGCAGACCTTATATGTGCTAAATACAGCCTGTCGTGTGTTCTCAAGAATAATACTTTTGGAAACCTTTTTTCCTACACGAGTTAGTGGGAGAGGGCAGATGGAGACACAAGAAGTTCTTCTAGCTCGTGCCAAAACACAAGAAACTGTGAGGAGCTAATAACGAGTATAAAAATGTTATAAACTTGTTAAATGTACGGGTGTGAAATATGTAAGAACAGACCGGAACGATAAGTTGACCTGAGCTTCTGATTTTCTCTTTGGAAAGTAATTGTATAACCTCTCTTCTTAGCATTCGGTGAATGGCGGAAATTCCACGGATTCGCCCCCGGAGCAGTCTCTGCACTACCTGGTTCTCACTTCTGCAGCTTGTCTGCACTTGGGTGTCCAGGAGTTCATTCAATAAGTACCCAGTGCGGGGACACCTGGGTGGCTCCGTCGGTTGAGTGTCCGACTTCGGCTCAGGTCATGATCTCGCAGTGTGTGAGTTCGAGTCCTGCATCAGGCTCTGTGCCGACAGCTCGGAGCCTGGAGCCTGCTTTGGATTCTTTGTCTCCCTCTCTGTCTGCACCGCTCCCCTCCCCCACCCCCCCAACACACACACTCTGTTTCTTTCTCCTTCAAAAATAAATAAACATTAAAAAAGAAAAAAGTACCCAGTGCTCACCGTGTGCTAGGCCCGCTTGAGGTCCTGGAGAGGCACAGAACAGGGCAGGCAAGGCCCCTGCCCTCAGGGGACTCGGAGTCTAGTGGGGAGCCAGAGCCGCCAACACACAGACGAACAAGAAGGGGGTCTGAGGGGAGAATAAAGCAGAGGAGGGGGTGAGGAGCTGCAGGGCGGGGCGTTGCAATTTTAAATAGGAAGTTCAGGGAAGGGCTCGCTGACCGGTGACAGCTGAATGGAGACCCAAAGACAGTGAGCAGCATGATGGACGTGCTGTTACAGCGGGGGCAGAATATTCCCAGTGGAAGGAAGGAGAGGCCTGAGCATGGGAACATGTCTGTGATGTTTTCCAGTCAGGAAACTCATGCTTCAGAATGTTATGAATGTTTCCTTGACTTTTACCAAGTATGTGTGTGTGTATATATATGTATATACATACATACATACATACATACATATATATATATATTTTTTAAGTTTACTCATTTATTTCAACGGAGAGAGTGCATGAGTTCATGCACGTGAGAGAAAACAGGGTAGGGGCAGAAGGAGAGGGAGAGAGGATCTTAGGCAGACTCCATGCCCCGCACAGAGCCCGACTTGGGACTCGATCCCACAGACCTTGAGATCATGACCTGAGCTGAAATCAAGAGTTGGATGCTTAACTGACTAATTAGGATCCTATGATCTAAATTCTGGCATGTCAGTAGCATTGCGGTATAGGGTTTCACTGGTATCCTCAGCATGGATTGCTTCAACTCATTAACTAATGGTAATTTAAAATTGTATTTGCAATTGTAATGACTCAAGAAGAGTCAAGATACTAATGGCAAAAGAACAAGATGGGAGGGGTTGCTCTACTGGGTTAGCAAGGCTTATAAACCTTCAGTAATTAAGCTGATTGTGGTTGTTAGCACAAGAATAGATAAAGAGATCAGATCGAAAAGAATAGAACAGAGAACCCAGAAAATCCATGCCTATATGATCGCTTGAGGTTTTGCAAAGATGCTGTTACAAGGTTGTTCTACTAAATGGTGTGGGACATTTGGATATGAGTATTTGGGGGAAAGTGAAACTGGATCCCTACCTCACTTCAGATGTTTATTTTGTCTCAACACTTTAAAGGTATTATATCATCATCTCCACTGCTGGGACCCCTGCTGGCCGTCGAATTGTTTTCCTTTGTAGGTAATCTGCCTTCTGTCTCTAAGATTTCTCTAGTGGTGGTGTCCCGGGCCCTAGGGACTTCCTTCAAGTCCAGTGGATGTTCCCTACTCCAATTTGCCCTATGGAATTAAGGAAATTATTCCAGAAAAGGGGATGCTTTGATTTAACTTTTGGATCATCAAATAGTTATGGAAATATTTAAACTTTAAACTGTGGTTCTGTGTTAGTAAAGAAGGATAAAAGTGAAACAATTCTTTTGAATTTGATGAATATCTTACTAGAGTCTTCTTAAATGTTTCTAGGTATTTTCGATCTATTATTTGATATGCTAGCAGTTTCTCCTAAAGGTTAAGCTTTGGCGTATCGAGAGACACTCATGAAGAAAGCCTTGTCACATTTCACAGCTCCCATGAGCTCACTCGCAAAGAACGCTTCCCCTTCGTACAGTTTTGTCCTGTGTATGAAGGGAAAACCGCCTGCCAAGGAGCCTGAGGAGGTTGGTGGAATGCTACCCTGGTGGTGAAGTGTGTGTTCAGAAAATCATCACTGGCTTCTTTCAAATCAGTCTCTTCTTAAATTTTTTTATCGCTAGATTTCCATTTTGAGGGGGGTTAAGTTGCCACAAGGCAACAAGAAGTGCTCCTGGGAAGTTGGAAAGGAGGGAAATGTAAGAGTCAGCTCAGCATGCAATAGATGAGCCCTGAAATGGACAGAGTCTCCTTAAAGAGACAGAAGAGTGACTCCCAGGCCAGAATAAAGCTGAACTGTCCCTACATCAAAAGAAAAAAGGAGGGGTACCTGAGTGGCTCAGTCGCTTAAGCGTCCGACTTTGACCCAGGTCAGCCCCGCATTGGGCTCTGTGCCGTCAGCACGGAGCCCGTTTCAGATCCTCTGCCCACCCCCCCCACCCCGCCCCTCCTCTGCTCATCCTCTCTCTCTCAAAATAAATAAACTTAAAAAAAAGAAGAAGAAAAGAGGATGTGACGGCAGGAAGAGAGCGTATAGTCTGCTGGGTAACTTGGGAAAAATCGGGCCGAATTACCCGTGCAGTTGGGAGTCCCTTTGAGAGCTGAGACCCCCTTGGCATGGCCGGCCCTAACGCTTACCATGGCTTGCTCAGAAATTGCTCCCTGCTAGCCAAGCAGCTTTTGACTGAGACTTGCTGCCCATGCGCATCAGCCAGTGGGGAAGAATGTACAGGTCCTACGTACGTGAGCATTCTGGTTTGTGTGACCGTTAGTTCTTTATAAAGTAATAAACTGGCTTTTTGGCTTAAACTTTAACTTCTTGTGCATGAGATGCCCACAAGACAACCACCCTGGGCACTGAACACAATAGGACACTGAAAAAACTGAGTTTCTGAGTCAGGAAGGTTGAGGGCCAGAACCTCCACGTGCTGGCTCACCAGTCTGAGTCTGTGTTGGGCACGTGTGTGCACCGTAGTGCGTAAGGGCACGTGCACATGTGATGAAGCTGTGAAAAGCAAGGGGATAAATTCCCATTCCAGGATAGTGGTTTTGGTGGCATGAGGGTATGCAGGTAGGGAGAAGGGCCCAGAGGGCTTCAAAGGTGCCCTCGACGTTCCCTTTTCCAGGCGGGGTCGGGACTCCATGGATGTTCATTTTATGACCATCTAAGCAGTTGTCTACAGTCATGTCGTATGTAGTCTTGTATATGTGAACATATTTCATCATTGTAGAAATGGAAACGAGAGACTCCCATGCCACGAGGCACTTGGGATTCAGCCAACTGGCATCGTGAAGGCAGCAATCGTGTCCGCCCTGCCCCTCATACCCGTCGGAGCTGACCATGTCCTTCCTGTGACCCCCCCCGTACCTGTGTGTCAGTGACAGTAATGCTTGATTCCTGTATGTGTTGATGGGTCTTGTCCTTTTCCTGGACCGTGAGAGCCCCTGAAAGGGACACGTTGTTCGTGTCCACACGACAAGCACAGTGAAGCCATCAGTAAACACGATTGCTTAATCTTCAGCGTGCATCTCATTGTAAATCAGCAATGCATTTATTTATTTTATTTTTTAATGTTTATTTCGAGAGAGAGAGAGACAGAGCGTGAGTGGGGGAGGGGCAGAGAGAGAGGGGGAGACACAGAATCCGAAGCAGACTCCAGGCTCTGAGCTGTCAGCACAGAGCCTGACGTGGGGCTCGAACTCACAAACTGCAAGATCATGACCCCAGCCGAAGCTGGACGCTTAACCGACTGAGCCACGCAGGCGCCCCTGTAAAAATCCCATTTTTAAATAATATCTTAAATGAAGGATTGGCTTTATGAAATAGAAATACTGTTTAAAAAGATGGATGGTGGCTTTGTGCCTTCCGTTTTCTAAAACAGGTTTTGTGTATCCTGATCCAGTCCTAAAAAATAAGCCTCGAATATTTTCTCCACTTGTGTCTTTTTATTCTGTGTGGCACTTGGTGATAGCCTCATCTCAATTACCCTCTCTCCCTGCGGGGGTGTATGTAACTGGGGAGCCCTGAGCCTGCCGCTGTGCCCACCCAGAGCCACGCTTCCCACTGGCGCTCCCGGCCTGTGACTGGGTGCAGCTGGGACACAAGGCACACCTACGCCCATGAAGCTGGTGACTCCTGACAAGTGACTCTGGCTTGGGGGTTCCTGATGGCAAGGCCACAACTTTCTAGAACTGCACTGCAGTTGGAGATTAGCCTGTGCAACTCCCCTTCCTTCCCTTGTCTCCATCTCGGTCGCAGACCTGCACTGTGAGTTGACAGTTCTCGCCGCCTCTTCCGGCTGGGTTTGCCCAGATGTCGCGCGTGTCTGCTTCTGCTGGCAGGTCCTGCTTTTTGGCAGACTCTTGCTAACGCAACGGTGTGGTTCGGTCTTCCGGGCCTTCGATAGCCTGCTTCCGTCAGTTACCATGACGGGAGGGTTGAATCCATCCACAGAAATAGTGCATTTGTCTTTCTGTCCGTTTCTGCTTCACGTATTTTTAAAAATTGTGGCAAAACATACAGAACATAAAATTTATCATTTTTCCATTTTTAAGTGTATATAGTTCAGTGGTATTCAATATAGTCAGGTTGTTGTGTTGTTTCGTGCATTTTAAAGCTCTATTGTTGGGGCGCCTGGGTGGCGCAGTCGGTTAAGCGTCCGACTTCAGCCAGGTCATGATCTCGCGGTCCGTGGGTTCGAGCCCCGCGTCAGGCTCTGGGCTGATGGCTCAGAGCCTGGAGCCTGTTTCCGATTCTGTGTCTCCCTCTCTCTCTGCCCCTCCCCCGTTCATGCTCTGTCTCTCTCTGTCCCAAAAATAAATAAAAGTTGAAAAAAAATTTTTTTTAAAGCTCTATTGTTTGGTACTTATACATTTAGGATTGTTGTCTATTTATTGAATAGATCCTTTTATCACTATGCAGTATCTCTTTTTTTTATCTCTGGTGATATTCCTTGTCTACTTGGGTGGTGGTATAGCCTCTTCTGCTTGCTTACAATCAGAGTTTGCCTGGTATATCTTTTTCCATTCTTACCTTTAGTTTATCTGTGCCTTTATAACTAAAGTGCATTTCTTGAAGATAACATGAAGTCAGGTCTTACTTTTTTATTCAGTTTAACAATCTCTAGTTTCTTTTAAGTTTATTTATTTTGAGAGAGAGAGAGAGAGAGAGAGAGTGCATACACAAGTAGGGGAGGGGCAGAGAGGAGGGTGGGGAGAGGGAGAGGGAGAGCGAGAGCGAGAGCGAGAGCGAGAGAGAGAGAGAGAGAGAGAATCCCAAGCAGGCTCTGTGCTTACAGTGCAGATGTGAGGCTCAAACTCATGAACTGCGAGATCATGACCCGAGCTGAAGCCAGATGTTTAACCAACTAAGCCACCCAGGCGCCCCTGCTTTTTTTTTTTTTCTTTTTAAGTAATCTTTATGCCCAGCATGAGGATTGAGCTCACGACCCTGAGATTGAGAGTCGCAAGCCCTACCGACTGAGCCAGCCAGACGGCCTGATAATTGGCATATTTAGGCCATTTATATTGAATGTAATTATTGATATGGTTGGGTTTAAGTCAGTTTCTCGGCCTGACAGCTACTGACACCTTGGTCTGGGGTGCTCTCCTGGGTATTGTAGGTGTTTAGCAACATCCCTGCTTTCTGCCTACCAGATGGCGTTTGTATCACCTCCAATTGCAGCAACCTCCAGAAACTGTCACATGTCCCATGGACAGGCTGGGGGACAGACTTGTCCCCGGTTGAGAGCCATCAGTTAGGTCTACCATCTTGGTAATTGTGTTCTGCTTATCCCACCTGTTCTTTATTATCTTGTTTTGTTTATTTTCTTTTCCTGCTGTCTTTCAGACTAATTATTTTTTCATATTTCTATTTTATGTCCACTATGGCTTGTTAGGCCCTCCCGCTTTTCTTTCTTAGCAGTTTTTCTAGGATTTACAACATGTGTCCTTTAACTTCTCTCCGTCTACCCTCAAGTAATGTAACATCACTTCACAAATAACATAAGAACTATTCAACAGTTTATTTTACTTGCAGATTTTGTGTCGCCGACATATGGAAATAGAATTGATTAATGTGTATTTTACTTCCATCGTATTTTATAGATTTCTTAGCGTTTTCTACATAGGTGATCACTTCTGCCTGTGCAGGAAGCATTTTACTTCATTTTTGCTAATGTGTATGCCTTTGCTTTTTTTTTTTTTTTTACTTGAGTGACTGCACTGGCTGGGACCTCCAGTACAATGTCCACAGTAAGAATGGACATCTTTGCCTTGGCGTGTACGTGCATTAGCTGTAGATTCCTCATAGATGCTTTTTGTTTCTACTTAATTCCGTTCCTAGTTTTCCAAGGGTTTTTTAGTCATGAATGAGTATGGAAGTTTGTCATATTTTTTCTGAATCTGTTGAGATGATAACATGATTTTCTTTTTTATTCTATTAATATGGCATATTATATGTATTGAGTTTGATTGTTAATCCAAATGTGTATTACTTCTGTAAACCCCACTGTGTAATGATGTATTATCCTTTTTAAAATCTTGCTATCTTCCTTTCGGTAATATTTTATTACGGTTTTTTTTTTTTTTGTATCTATATTCATGAGGGATATTAGCCTATAAGGTTTTGTTTTGTTTTGTTTTGTTTTTGGCCTTTAGTTTTCTTAGATGTCTCTGGCCTTTCTCATCTAAACGTAAATGTCTCGTACTCTTGATTTTTTGCTTGTCTGAATGTCTCTGTGTCTCTAAGTTGTTTAAACAGATCTCTATTCAAAGCTAACAGTTTTTCTATCTTAGCACTTTGAAGATGATCTTCCATTGTCTTCTGGTCTCCATTGTTTCTGTTGAGAAGTTTTGTTTTTTTTAAAGAATTTTCTTTTTTTTTTTGAGAGTGAGCATGCACGTGCATGTACGTGTGCAGGGGAGGGGCAGGACGAGAGGGAGAAGGAGGATCTTAAGCAGGCTGCATGCACAGCGTGGAGCCCAATGAGGGGCTCGATCTCACCACCAGGAGACCATGACCTGAACCAAAACCGAGAGTCAGACGCTTAACCAACTGAACCACCCAGGTGCCCCTAAACATTTTATTTTCAAGCACTCTCTACACCCAACATGGGGCTTGAACTCACAACCCCAAAATCGAGAGTCACACACTCTACCAACTGAGCCAGCCAGGTGCCCCGAGAAGTTTGGTTTTTAATAATTACTCATATCTGGTCATTTGCCCTTTTTTCTGACATATTAATATCTTCTCAGCATCTGAGGTTTTAGCGTTTCACTACACAGTGTGTATATGTGGATTTCTTTCTGTTAAACTTTTTCAAGGCTTGTGCTCCTGAGGACACAGGTCTTTCATCAATTCTGGGTAACTTTTAGCCCTTATCTCTGAAGATGTTGCCTTCTGTTATCGTCTTTTCTTCTGGCATCCGAATTAGATGGATCTTTGGATTCTGTCCCCTAGGACTCTGCTCTTTCATGTTTCTTATCTTTTCCTCTCTCTACGTGGCACAGATCTGTCATCTAGTTCAATAATTTTCTTTCAGCTCTGACTAATCTGCTATTTAATCACCCATTAAGATTTTAAATTCTTTTGACTCTTTCATTTCTATTTCCGATAGTAGGTTACTATTATGTTTTAAGTTCTGTATATATTTCTTTAAAATGTTAAGCATATTTCTTTTATGCTCTGGGTCTCTTTGATCTAAATGCTGTACTTGGGTGGAAGCAAAAGGTTGTACAATTCTGTTATTGTGTTAAAAAATTATTTTTTTCATGTTTATTTACTTTTGAGAGAAAGAGAGAGAGAGAGCGCAGGGGCGGGGCAGAGAGAGAGAGAGAGGGAGACCCAGAATCCGAAGCAGGCTCCGGGCTCCAAGGTGTCAGCACAGAGCCCAACATGGGGCTCAAACTCACAAACCGTGAGACCATGACCTGAGCCGAAGTCAGACGCTTAACCGACTGAGCCACCCAGGAGTCCCTGTTACTGTGTTTTTTTAGTTGATTCTTCTTCATGGGGCCTTTTTCCCATGGTGGTTTCTAATTAGAAGCTCTGTGACTGGTCCTAATACGTGTGAATCTGAGGGACCTGGGTCGAGACTGTGTCCCACAGATGGGGTTTAGACTCCCTCTGCCAGGCCTCTTGGCGTGCAGCTAACATAGATGCGCTTCAGGTCAACTGCCTGGCATGGAGCTCTTTTTGAGTGGAAACAGAAGATAAATTCAAACTCAGATGCTGAATAGGGCAGGCTGGTGGTGACAGATTCTTGGGGAACATTCTTCTCTTTTATTCACTCTAGCCAATGTCTGAGAGAAGACAGAGTTCCTTGTCAGCTCCATTTGCCAGCAAATTGATTTTTCCCTAGTTTACACTTTGATGGTTAGGCCTTCAGGGGGTCTTCAGGGGCTTTTGCAGGGGATGGCCGTTCCAGCTCCCACCTCATCTGGCCTGAAGCCTTGTCCGCCTTTAGCCCTGTTCAGCTCAGGAAACCAAGGCTCTTGGTGTTGGTCAGACAGTTCTGAGGCAGCCCGTAGCTTCAGGGCTGCCTTCTGTTCTGGTTTGACCGTATTCTTATCGGCTTTGGCCTCTGTTGATTTTTACTTCCTAGAGATCAGCTATGCATTTAAAAGGGTGTTTTGTGTATCTTACTCAGCATTTCTAGATGTTTGGAGAGGAACGTTTTTCAGAATAGCTACACTCATACCATAGGAAGTTGAAGCCTCGTATTTTGTTTCTATCTAAAGTATAGCTAAGTATTGATATTCTGATTCTTGCGATGTTTTGGTTCTTAAGAACTGTAACACTTACTAACGATCGTATTAAATAGTGTTAAGTCACAATGTTAGTTTATTAAAAAGCATGTGTACATGCATCGCACATAGATACTCAGGCTTCCAGTCCATCTGAACGATGATTTTTATTTTGAAACCACTCATTCAGAAAAATTACACCACCGCTTTGTGCTATGACACGGCAAGATCTCCAGTAAGGGATCTTGATTCCTGATGTGGTGGCAGTGCTAATAATTACAAATTCGCAGGACAGCATTCTCTTCACCAGCCTGCTGCCATGTCAATACTGCCCACGTCTAAAGCATGTTCTGGCACTGTCTTCCCTCAGAGCAGCGCCAGTGGATTCTGCTCACGGCATCAGCACTCGTGTTTTCCACGCCGCAGATGATAAAGTCCCCTTATTTTCCTTCTTCTCCACAAGGCTGCCAAGCCTCCCGAGCCTCCCATCTGCGGGGCCTGCGGATTCCCACTCAGCGCAGAGAGCAGCGAGGCAGGGCCTCCGGTCACACTTAGGCGTGAATCCCAACTCTTGGCTCCTCCGGTGCTGTGTCCTTACACAAACCACTTAACCTTTGTCAAACGAAGAAAACCACAGCACCTGCCCTCACGGATGCGTGAGGAATCAAGGAGGTAATGCACGCGAAGCGCTTACCGGGTCGCCTGGCTCAGAATGCTCAGAGCCGCTGTGCTATTCTCCTTGTTGCTGGCATCATGGCAAACAGGTCTTAACAGAGTCTTCTTTCTCCATCAGGGTTTACTGCCTTCCTGCCCGTTCAGCTTGCCACTTCTCTCCACGAGGCCCATATGACCTCCGGCCTCCGGCCCGAACTATGGCAAAAGGCCCCTGGCTGCTCTCGCCGCCTGGTCGCACTTCCTCCTCCTTCTGTGCTACACCCGATCAGGGTTGTCAGAAACACTTCTGACCATACACTGGCAAAGTCAGGAATCTTCCTGGGCTCCCCTTTGCCTTCCTATAGCTTAAGATCCAAAGCCCTTCCCCTACATCACGATCTCATCAGATATATTTAGAGCCCCTGAGAATACCCTGAAAGCTGTAAAGTACCAGATGAAAGCGAGCGCAGTCATCACCACCCCCACTGGCTGTAGGCGGCTTTTCATGTGCCCGGCTCATTGCCACAGCTCAGCTTTGAGAGGGCGGGACTGCGACCTACTTCAGTTTATGTTACCATAGCAGCTGACTCCGTACCCTGAATGTGGAGGGTATACCTCCACATTTGATAGATTGAATACCATGTAAATTACTGCATCCAAATATAGGGATCAAAGTGTTTTATTGGGCTCTTGCCGTATATCTTAGCGGGGTCAAATGGTTGCGTGAGTTTTCTGAATGAATGGTTTCACTCAGTGGGCCTGGAAGCCTTGAGTATCTGTGTGCAGTGCTTGTACGTGTGCTTTTTTTGTTAATTTTTTGTTATTTATTTGGGGGAGAGAGAGAGAGAGGGAGACACAGAATCCAAAGCAGGCTCCAGGCTCCAGGCTCCGAGCTGTCAGCACAGAGCCCAATGCAGGGCTCGAACTCCCGAACTGCGAGATCATGACCTGAACTGAAGTCAGACGCTTAACCGACTGAGCCACCCAGGCGCCCCTTGTACATGTGCTTTTAAGTATAGCAATGTATTAAGTTTGAGTTAGCGTTACTTAATTTGATTATTGATCTAAGAACAAATTTCAGATGCATCGCCTCCTGGATCCGTGCAGCAAGCCTGTGCTGCAGGCAGACCGTCAACTGCAGTGATTGAATGACTTGTCCATGTTAAGAGAAGAAAGCAGAGCTTGGATCTGGGGTAGATAACCTCTTCTTACTCCAGATTCCTGTTCTGGGCAGGAAACAGCTCTCCAAGCCCCTGGTACTCTCTTGATCAGTACTTAGAATATTCACACTCAATTGATCAGCATTTCCTTCGTTAGAAATGTAGTTTTTTAATTTGTCATTTCAAAGATTAAAAACCTAGAGGGGCACCTGGGTGGCTCAGTTATTTAAGTGTCCAACTCTGGCTCAGGTCATGATCTCATGGTACGTGGAGTTCAAGTCTCACATCGGGCCCACAGCTGTCAGCAAAGAGCCTGCTTGGGATTCTCGTTCTCTTTCTCTCTCTGCCCCTCCCCTGCTCTTGCTTTTTTTTTTCTCTCTCTCTCAAAATAAATAAACTTAAAAAGTAATAAAGATCTAGAAACAAAAAGGAGGGTTTAACAGATGTCATTGTTTTTCTGAGTTGTACACATTTTCAATCAGGACTTTGTATAGGCTGTAGCCTGATGAAGCTTCCGCCTCCTTCTGCCTTCACGGGTAATGTTGGCGTTTCGGAAGCCAGCCTGGTTACAGGTCCATTTGTCTTTAACATTTGCTCTCTTAGGGGAAAACGGAACCCATCACAGTGGTGAAGTTGCTGGCCTGCTTCGACGACCTCGTGGCCGCGGGCACAGCCTCTGGGAGAGTTGCTGTTTTTCAGCTTGTGTCTTCCTTGCCAGGGAGAAATAAACAAGTAAGTACGAGTCACTTTAGCATTTCTTAACTTCTTGGCCAGTTCCTCGTGGATTTTAAAATGAAAACTCATCTGCCCAGAAAACACACGCTCAGAAAAGCTTAACCCTATGCTCTTTATAATCAGATACCATTTTTGTTCTTGATAGGATGCTTGGCAGAATGCACATTTGGGTAATTTAAATTTTGCTTAATATTCTCTGGCCATCCTCTATCAGTTTTAAAATAAATACCCAGATGGAACCTTGTGCAGGGTTTTGCGTGGAAAACAAGGTTGGGAAAACCAGCTTCTCCATAGGTAGGAGGGACTGTATAATCCCTTGGCCACGAGCCCCATCTCACATCTTTTCTTTCTTGTGCGCATTTTTATCGTTCGTTCCTAGCTTCGGAGATTTGATGTCACCGGTATTCACAAAAATAGCATAACAGCTCTGGCTTGGAGCCCCAATGGAATGAAATTGTTCTCTGGAGATGACAAAGGGAAAATTGTCTATTCTTCTCTGGATCTAGACCAGGTAAAATTGTTTCCAGAAATATTTTTGGCCTTCTTATATTCGGAGAAATTATATCCATAATTACATTTTAGTCAAACAGTTTGCATCCTCAGTCATTGCCCCTTCATAATGTCAACGATTATTTTGTAACGTTTGCCTTCAAGGACGTCTCCCACTTTTCTAAGCTTCCCCTCCTGTGACTAAAGGGTTGGCCTTTGTCTCCACTGGAGCCTTCCTTCACAGTGTTCATCCTCCTGTGTCTAAGCATGTGGAAGGGTCCTGAGAAAAAGACGCCATGTCATTCTGGTCTCCCAGAAGGGTGTGTAGGAGCCGCGGGAAGCATTGCGTAATCATAACTGTGGACTGGACAGAGGTCAGTGCTTTCTGGGTGGAGAGCTCCGCCCCCGGCCAAGCCCCGCCCGGGCCCCGCCCCTCACGTGGGAGGGCGTGGCAGAGGAGGAGGAGGGCCCAGCCCGCGTGTCTGCTGTTTTGTTTCATCCTGAGCCGTGTGTGCTCGGCTCCGGTCAGGAGAGGAAGACCCCCCCAGGCTCCTTGACCCAGTCACCAGCCCTGGGTCCCCCGCGGGTTCCACACTGAGTTTCTGCTCTAAAGCCCACGCCTTTCCCGCCGCGTGTGTGGCTCTGTGCGCCCCTGTGCTTCACCTCGTCACGCGAGGGACACAGACCGGGCCCCGCGAGACTGGGCGTTCCTCGCGCATTGCAGAAATTTAGCAATTACTGGCCAACTGGCGTTTAGTCCCTCTGATCCAAGACTGCCCTGTTACAAGTTTTCTCTAGCAGTAGTTCTTGAAGTTTTTGGTCTCAGGACCCTTCTACACGCTTAAAAGGAGGACCCCAGGGGCGTCTGGGTGGCTCAGTCAGTTGATCTACTGAGGGACGCAGATCTTTTCAAATGTGTCCATTTTGATTATATAATATCAGAGAAGGCATCTTTGTTAATATCATGATCATCCTGATCAGAAAAGTCTTTAGCTACTGGGAATTGGTCAAGTTCACAAGTGTGGATAAAGTTTTCAATTCTTTTTTTTTTTTTTTTTAATTTTTTTTTTTAACGTTTTTATTTATTTTTGAGACAGAGACAGAGCATGAACGGGGGAGGGGTAGAGAGAGAGGGAGACACCGAATCGGAAGCAGGCTCCAGGCTCTGAGCCATCAGCCCAGAGCCCGACGCGGGGCTCGAACTCACGGACCATGAGATCGTGACCTGAGCCAAAGTCGGACGCTTAACCGACTGAGCCACCCAGGCACCCCTAAAGTTTTCAATTCTAATCCTCAGTTGAAAACTTGATATTTATTGTCAGTAACGCACACTATTACTCATTGTCATTAAAGTGACAAGCTCCGTTTGGTCCATCTTGAAAATGTCTGCCAAATACCCAAGTTTGAGTAATTCTAGTATGTCCGGTAAAATGGTGTCCTGTGGGGGTGGGGTGGGGGAAGCCCCTGGTTGAGCTCACAGCTTTTAGAGTCGAACAAGTGCTTTTCCTTGAGAGAACCAGAGAACCTCAGGATGCAGCAGCCGGGCCACTCTGTCACACAAAATACAAAGCCGTGCGTACCCACGAGCAAGGATGTGGTGCAGTTATAATTGTTCTGCCACAGAGCCCGTCTTCAGTGAAACGCGCGTTTTTGTCATGAGTGCGTGGTGGTGGAGGGCACAGTGACAGATAGTGGGCTCAGTGCCCCGTTCTGCCCACCGTGGCTTTTGTGTCAGAGCAAATGTCAGCTCAATGAAAAAGACAGATGCAACCTAGCGTTATAATGAAGATAATGTTGACCTTGCAGACCCTTTGAAAGGGTCTTAGGGACCCTTGAGGACTGCAGACCATACTTTGAGAACCTGTTCTGCAGGAAAGCCTTAGGTTATTAAGGGTCCCTGTGTCGTACCTCCCTTCTGTTGAGGCTTTCAGGCAGCACAGCTCGTGAGCCTGCATTTCAGGAAGTAGAGAGAAAGCCACATGCAGAAAACAGTATCCTTGTCACACTGAGAACTTTTTTCCCCAGCTTTATTGATAGGTTCTGGTAGTTTTTTTTTGTTTTTTTTTTTAAGATAAAGTACAAAGAGATTTACATAAATAGGTATGGGAGTGTGTGCGATTTTGCAAAATTAATACAATGAATTGAGTTCCATCATAAATCAAAAACTGAAAAGCTACAGTTTATGTAACGACAAATGTAGAGGAAAATCTGCTTTTTTTTTAATGTTTATTTATTTCTGAGACAGAGAGAGACAGAGGGGGAGGGGCAGAGAGAGAGGGAGACACAGAATCTGAAGCAGGCTCCAGGTTCTATCAGCACAGAGCCCAACGCGGGGCTTGAACTCACAAACCATGAGATCATGACCTGAGCAGAAATCAGTCGCTCAACCGACTGAGCCACCCAGGCGCCCGGAAAATCTGCTTTAAAAGCACTCAGTGTCCGGGGAGAATGAGAATCTCTCTATCGTTATGGTGTCGGTGGTTATAGGACTGTATGTGTTTGCCAAAATCCATAGGATTGTGTATCTTGAGCAGGTAAATTTTATTGTATGTAAATTATACCAGTAAATCTGATTGCTGCTTTTCTCTCCCGCCCCCAAAAGTTCTGCGATAGAGCATCAGTTTTTCTTACTCAATTGAAGAAACTGGTTCAGGAGAAAAGTAACATATAGAAACAGACTTTTGACACCAAGAATTAGAGTTTGTGTTAGCAGTAAAATGCCTTCTAAAATTTTACTTTGTTCTTCAATATATTTACCACCATTTCAGTTTCTTCTGTTTTTTATGACCCTTTCAGTTGGCAAGGATATAATGTCCCCAAAATTGCTTTGAGCTCTTTGGGGGGATGAGTGTCTTGTGACCTTAGGTGATAGTTGTCACAAATAATCTTATGGAAAGTCCTGTTGTATTCTATTAGTGTAAACAATAGTCCTAGTGCAATACGTTTCCGCTTTGGCCTTTATGGACTCTTCTTTGAATGCTCCCCTGAAAACATTTTAAAAGAAATGATACAAAATCTTTAAATGTTTCTTGTCAAACTTGATGGAACCTGAGGTAGGTGTTGACATTGTTTTCTCATTAGTAAGAACTTTTCCAAATAATTTCATCATAGTGGGTTGACATTGAATCTGTTGGGAATGAACAGCATACATTTTAAGGTGTAAATTGACTCCACATTGAGTTGGGTTTAACTGACCTCTCCCACAGGGCGTCTGTAACTCCCATTTGGTGTTAGAAGAGCCATCGTCAATTGTGCAGCTGGATTATAGCCAGAAAGTTCTGCTCGTGTCTACACTACAAAGAAGCCTGCTTTTTTACACGGAAGAGAAGTCTGTCAAGCAGATTGGAACACAACCAAGGAAAAGGTGAGCGTCACACATGCCCCAGCGTGGCGGTTACAGAGGGGCCTTAAGTTTTCCTAGTTCACCTTGCCTAGGTTACCCTAGGCAAGCCCACAGTGGCTCTAAGCCTGGGGTCCCCCGACGGGTCCCTAACCTGCTTGGCCGCCTGTGCCAGCATCAGATGGGGAAAGCTCATCCCTCTCATCTGCTGCAGGGACCTGCAGGCATGGCCACTCTGCCTCGAGCGCCAGAATCCGGAAAGTCTCCGAGGTGGTCTGCTCTGGGTCCGCCACAGGAGGGGTGACGGTCCCCTCTGCACTGTATGGGCTGTGCCGGGTCGGGGGTAACTGGTAGACGAGGCGGATGTGAGCCCGCCGTCACGGATGCTTGAGAAACTCAGCGGGAAAGTTGTTAGCAGCGGTGTCACCTACTGTGGAGCTGTGAGGGGTGCTGTCAAGCTCCTCCCGGGCCTGGGGGTGACAGCAGACTTCCTGAGGGAGTGAGCGAGGGAGGAGTGGAACTGGCCAAGAGGAGTGGGGAGGCTCTGGAGGGGAGGCTGCCAGGCTGAGAGCTCGTCCCCCCCGTTTACCTGCCACCTGGAAGGACAGGGGGAGAAGGGCTAGGCCAAGTCCAGCCGCCTACCAGCCGTGCGGGAAGAGGCAGCCGAGCGCATGGGTGACCTCCCTGCCGGAAACACGCTTGTAGAGCTCGGGGCCTGGTTTGTGTGGCGGTGGGGTCAGTGAGGAGGGGCTGGATAGAGTGGTGGGGCCACCCCCTCATTCTGAGTAGAGAGGGACGGAGAGCCGAGTGGGGGCAGCAGGAGGGGGCGGGGGCCGGCAGCTTATAAATCGGGTGGCAGGATTTGGAGATGGTCCTGGTAAAGGGGCACTGTTGCTATCTGAGAATCAGAGGGGCAGGGTGGCAGGTGGGCTGGGGAGTATGGAGAGCAGGCTGACGAGGAGACGTGGTGGCATTGGCCGTGCCCTCGAGGGAGGGCCCACGGAGGCTGGTGGTGACAGCTGTGCTGGTGACGATGGCCCGGAGAAGGGGAGGTCGGACGGTTGGAGCATGATAGCCCTTAGCTCATAAAAGATCTGGTCATGCCTTCCTTTGGCTTCTGTTTTCTGTGCTGAATACCCGCTCGATTCTGTCAACAGTTTGCCCTTTCTGTAACCATAATGTCCCTGTTAACAGCCCCTGGAAGCGTAAGCACAGTAGAATTTGGAGCTTGGGCCCCGTGGTTGTGCACGTCTTCATCTTGCCTTTCCCTCTGCCAGCGTCCCCCTCTTCTGCTTCGCGTCCTGTCCTGGTTCATCATCAGGGTCCTACTTTATCGTGTCTTTTTGGAAGGGTAGTGGAGTATAAAGAGAGATAAAGACCAGTCACTTTTCACATGGATAAGCCAATAGTGTTTCTCCTAAAACCTGGCCTTCTAGCCTCTTGTGTGGAAACACAAGCCACTCTCCATGAGCCCCTCCTGGTGCCTGTGAGTAGTCAGGTCTTCTGGCCTGGGCCAGGCCCTGTCCCAGGCTGCAGACACCAACAAATGTGTTCCTTTTCTCTCGGGGAAGTATATTTCCCTGAGCCTTAGAGAAGTGGGGATAACACAGAATAAATGGAAAAGCTGTTTACAGGCTTGTTTTTCTGTTGTGTGCTATTTTATTATTTTCTTAAGCTTTTTTTTTTTTTTAAGTTAGTGTTCTTTTTAATTTTTTAATGTTTTATTTTTAAGAGAGAGAGAATGAGCAGGAGAGGGGCAGAGAGAGAGGGAGACACAGAACCTGAAGCAGGCTCCAGGCTCTGAGCTGTCAGCACAGATCCTGATGCGGGGCTCGAACCCACAAACCATGAGATCGTGACCTGAGCTGAAGTCTGACGCTCAACCGACTGAGCCACCCAGGTGCCCCTGTTGGGTGCTATTTTAGATTGTAGTCCAGAAAGGGCATCTGCTGTGTCTACCCTCCGGAAGCAGGGTTTCAGTCAGCAGGTGTTGGGTGCGTGCCTGCCGGGCAGCAGCGTGCGGTGGACGGCAGCGAGCCAGGGGACAGACATGTCGCCACGCCCCGGCAGGATGAATGTGAATGAGGGGACACGTGTCCCCCCTCCAGCAGGACGGATGTGTAGGCTACAATGCACACTGTGGACATTGTGGATCAGTCAGGGTGAAGCATCACGGGTGGGGGTGGCACGCTCTTTAGAACAGTCGGGAAGGGCTTCTGTGGAGAAGCGCCATTGGAGCCGAAGCGTCAAGCGTGGGAAGGGCCGGTGGAAGAGCATTCTGGTCTCAGGGAGCGGAACATGCCGAGGCCTCGGATTGGGCCAGGGAGCAATGTTTGTGGAGCCGGGGGGGCCCGGGGTGACCGTGGAGAGGTGCAGGTGTAAAATGAGATGGCAAAGGAGGCCCTGAGCCAGCTCGGGGGCCGGAGGGACCACATGCTGTCGCCCGAGTTATTCTGGGCATGACAGAAAGCCATTGAAGTGCTTTAGGCAGGACATTAGCAACCTGAGCAACCTCTCGGAGCTCACCCTGGTTCTGTGTGGAGACTTCATCGGAGATGGGCAGGAGGGGGACGGTGAGGAGCAGGCGTGGAGGCTGGCCCCTGATGGTGGCCGTCAGCGGGGAGCCGTAATTCGGAGATAGGAAGCACGGGGCTGGACAGTGGATTGGGTAGAGGAGCAAGGGGAAGAAAAGATTTCTGTGCTTCTGGCTACGGCAGTGAGGCAGCGGCGGTGGGCGCACCGCGGGGAGCCTGGGCTTGCAGTCTAGACTTCCATTCTGTTGAGTTGGAGGTGCTTGTTAGGTCGCCAAGTGGGAGTCACGGTGAGGAGGGATATATACGGGTCTCAGCCAGAGACAAAAATTCAGTCATTACCTACAGGTGACACCGAGACCTCTGACATCGGGTGTTTACGTAGGGACATTGTGTGTTCACGTGACATTAAAAAATCCTTACGAAGTCTCTGCTGTGGCCAGCACCTTTCTCGGTCTGAGGAGACAGTTGTGAACAGGGAAAGGCTCTACTCTCGGGGCTCCCGTTCCTGGGGTGGGAGGCTGACATTAAATGTGTTCTAGAATGTTCGTAGTAATAAATCGGACTAGATTTGGACTAGAGCATATGGGCCAGAGAGGAGGGAGCAGGGGACACGGCCATGTGCTGTGGATACGCAGCAGGGGTGGTGGGGACCGGGGCAGACTCCTGAAGGAAGGGCAGGAGGACTCACGAGAGGACCTCGGCGAGAAGCAGGAGCAGTGCACGCGCCAGGCACCCGAGGGTTTGGGGAGCAGCAAGGCCAGGTGTGTGTGGAGCAGAGGAGGGGCCCGGGCGGGACCCCATGCGGCAGGCTTTGCGGCCTCACCAGGGGGCCGCTTTCTTCCGGCACGCTGGCCCCTGTGAACGGCTGGCTCCGACCAGGACAAGTCACCCGCGCTGTCCTGGGAGGGGCAAGAGTGGCGGCTCAGGGGGGCAGCAGTCCGGGGCTCAGGCCAGGGCGGGGTGCTGGGAATGCTCGCAGGGCAGAGCTGACCCGGGGGGGGGGGGGGGGGAGTGAGAGAGTGAGAGAAAGAGATCAGCCAGAGGCTGCGGCCTGAGCCGTGGGTCGGGTGGGGGGTGGGGGGCGGGGCCTGGGGGAGAGGCCAGAACAGTGTTGTGGACGAGGTGGCACAGTCTTCCTCCCTGTGGAGAGCCGGAGGGGCAGGTGGAGGGCAGGCGCACGCTTGGGAGCCCGTAGCATGAGGGCGGCAGTTAGAGCCCCCCCCCCCCCCCAGCGTGATGACAACTGGAGGAGGGCAGTCAGGGGAGGGAGAAGTTGGGGGCTACGCGGGGGGAGTGTCACGGGGCCGTCAGAGCTGCTGACAGCCCGAGAGATGGCCTGAGACAGACCTTCGGATTTGGCAGCCTGGTGGCTGCACGCGGCCTTGCTTATGAGAGAGGCCGGGGCCTGGAGGGGCTGGAGGGCCCGGAGGGACCAGGATAGCCGTGTGCGGAGACAGCTGGTTTTTGTCAGAGGGAACACACACGGCGTAAGGGGCGCCTGGTGGGGAGCGGGTCTGGTGGGAGGTTTGTAGAGATGGACCATGAGGCCGGTGCCGGGTGGCTGGCACAGGCCGGCACGGAGGTTGAGATGTTGGCACCTGTCGTGGCCTCCCTGGAGCCCGCTGGCGGGCCACCCCAGAGGGCGCGGGGCTTGGATGGGGCCGGGTGTTCTCGGCAGGGAGCAGGGCGTGGGCACAGGTACGCTTACAGGCAGGGAACCTCAGCGGGGGTGGGGTTGTGCTCTTCGGATGGAGGTGGCGACCCCCCTCAGACCAGACCAGGTAAGACACATGTTACGCCCAGAAGATCTCAGAGACCCCAGTCGGCCCCGAGCGTGTTGTGTCTCTGCTGTCCTCAGGGTTTATCTCCAGGTCTGTGTTGCACTGTTTCACACGGGGACCGTCCGGTCGTCGGGGCCCCTGCACGTTGCAGTCACGTGGAGTGCGTGCCCCTGCAGAGCCAGCATCAAGTTCTGGAGCAGGGTCCCCACCCTCGTGCCCGTGTGACGGTCTGTGGGCAGTTGGCCACGGAGCCTTGTGTCACCCATCTTAGATTTTCTTTGTCCTGTGTCAGGTCCTCTGTCCACGCTCAGCATTTCAGGTCTCTGGCACCATAAATTATACATCACGTTAGAGAACACTCCTTTCAGGGGTGCCTGGGGGGGCTCTGTTGGGTGTCCGACTCTTGATTCCGGCTCAGGTCACGATCTCACGGTTCGTGGGTTTTAGCCCCGCGTCGGGCTCTGTGCCGACAGGGTGGAGACCGCGGGGGATTCTCTCTCTGTCTTTCTCCTTGCCCCTCCCCCACTCATGCATACTCTCTCTCAAAATAAATAAACTTAAAAAAACATAAAAAACACCCTTTTCATATTAATGTGGCTCATAAAGGGAATTAAAGTGGTTTTTAAAGTCATCAGTGATTTTTCTAGAAATGACCTCCACCAGAATTAAGTAGGTAGGTTAACTTAGTTATGATTTTAGAACCCCGCGATGCCTAGACCTTAAAGGTTGGAGTCTGAGGGACCCATCCAGAATGACATCAGGTGCTGCAGAATCGGAACCACGAGTGGGTAGATGGCGGCCAAGCCAGCGGTTTAGGACGACTCTCCCCTCCCTCTAGCCGGTTGTCTCCAACTTCACTGCCTTCCCTCGGCTCACTCACCACATGTAGCAGTTCCTCAGAGCCAGCCAGCCGCCCACCAGGACCCCGTCAGCATGTTCCTTCCCCCAGAGGGCCCGCCCGCCCCTCAGCCGGGTGGTAGTCCGGGGTTTGGCCCTCTCGTGCCCCGGGCAGGTCACGTCCCATCTGGACTGTGGGGCTGCCCTTTGAGCCTCACTCGGATACAGCGCCAGCCAGGTGCCCGCACGGCAGTTCCTGCACACGTGCCCGTCTGCCACGGCGTGTTCGCAGACACGGGCAGGGTCTCGCCTCCTTCGCCTTTCATGTTGCCCCCAGCACTGGGTCTTACGTAACGCAGGAACTCCCCACGCGTTTGTTAAAATGAGTGCATGAGTGACCTAAGGTGAGCAAATCAAAATGGGAGTGACAAGAGATTTTTCAGAGGACCTATAAATAGAAGGAAAACAGTTAACAGTTGGATCACCAAGTAGAAATTGATTTGACGGGAAGGGCAAGAGGAAGACATTACGGGATGTTCCGTAGAACTCGTTTGGGTCTATTTAGTGAATCTTTCCAGAACAGATCCACCAAAGGCAGTAATCGAGCACGATGCCGATTTTAGCGCTGTCCATGAATGATCTACAGGGTAGAACACTCTTGGCTAATCTAACAATCTTTGTTTCAAAGTAAACTTGATATTCGATGTCCTCCTTGGACCTCGTCCAGAAGGATTGAGTTACCGGAGCCAGAGGGACCTAGGGGGATACTGAAGTGCAGAGAAATGTCCAGATAGGTTTATCTGTGTGGCTGTGTGGGATGCGCTCTGGGGACAGCCCCTCAGGAGGGCCACACGGTGGCACCCCACAGGGCTCTGCTGTGTGCAGGGAGGGTGAGGAGAGCGTAGGGAGCACATAGGTAGGGAGCACGCAGTGGGGACACGGATGGACCCACAGGTAGCTCCCGGCTGTGGGTCCCTGTAGCCCTGTGGGTGGCTGGTGAGCATTGGTGAGACAGAGTGTCACCAGCAGTGCTTTTGTGCCTTCAGAGATTGTGTCACTTAATCCTCACTTAACCTTTGAGATGGGGGGAATGACCCCTGGTTTACAGATTAGGAAACTGAGAGCCAGGAAGGTTGCAACCACATGGCAATCCTATGTCAGGGCTAGAAATTGAGCCCAGCTGTCAATCTAGAGCCAGTGCTCTTTCTCCTGTTGAAAATCAGAGACGTACAAGGGCGCCTGGGTGGCTTAGTAGGTTAAACATCCAACTCTTGATTTCTTTCGGCTCAGGTCATGGTCTCACGGTTTATGAGTTCGAGCCCCGGGTCAGGCTCCTTGCTGACAGCACAGAGCCTGCTTAGGATTCTCTCTCCCTCCTGTATGTGCACGCCCTCTCGCTCTCAAAATAAATAAATGTTAAAAAAAAAATTGGAAGCGTTTTGGAGAGAGGATCAGCAGGACTCAGGGCTGGACTGAAACTTTTTTTTTCTTTGTAATGGTTATTCATTTTTCAGAGAAAGAGCGCATGAGCACACAGGTGGAGGAAGAGCAGAGAGAGAGAGAGGGGGACACAGAATCCGAAGCAGGCACCAGGCTCTGAGCTGTCAGCACAGAGCCTGACGCGGGGCTCGAACCCACAAGTTGTCAGATCATGACCTGAGCCGAAGTTGGATGCTTAACCGACTGAGCCACCCAGGTGCCCCTGAAACTTTTTTTTAAATTTGTTATTTCTTTTAGAGAGAGAGAGAATGAGTGGGGGAGAGGGGCAGAGGGAGGGAGACAGAATCCCAAGCACACTCCATGGTCAGCACAGAGCCTGACACAGAGCTCAACCTCACAAACCTGGGATCATGACCTGAGCCAAAATCAGGAGTTGGACGCTCAACTGACTGAGCCACGCAGCGCCCCTGGACTGAAACTCTTAAACTTTCAGGTCTGGCAGGAGCCTGAGATCAGGCAAAGTCGAGGGACAGTGAGAACTCAAGAGGGGTGCCTGGGTGGCCCAATTAGGGAAGCGTATAACTCTTGATCCCAGGGTTGTGAGTTTGAGCCCCACGTTCAGTATAGAGATTACTTAAAAAATAGGATCTTTTAAAAAAAAAAAAAAAAAAAAAGAACTTCAGGATTACTGGTGGAAACATAGGTTGGTATAATCACGTTGAAAAAAGTTTGAAATTGTCTTCCAAACCTGAATTTGTTCTTATCCAGAAACCCAGCAGTTACCCAACAGAGCAGTGGTTCCATCTCTGAAAGGTCCTTGACGGACTCTTATACCTGTGCACTAGGAGGTCTGTGCGAAAATGCTCAGGGCACTACTGTTTAAAATAAAAATGTAGAAATAATGCAAATGCTCATCAGCAAGAAAGTGAATAAATAACTTGCGGACTACTGTGTAGCAGTCAGAATGAATGAGGTGTAGCTTTTTTATCAGTAAAGATAAACCTTAAAAATATAATGTTAAGGGGCTCCTGGGTGGCTCAGTCGGTTGAGCATCCACCTCGTGATTTCCGCTCAGATCATGATCCCAGGTTGTGTGATTGAGCCCCACATGGGGCTCTGTGCTGACAGCACAGAACCTGCTTGGGATTGTCTCTCTCCTTCTCTCTGCCCCTCTTCTACTCATTTGTGCCCTCTCTCTCTCTCTCTCTCTCTGTTTCAAAATAAATAAATAAACTTAAAAAAAAAGCAAGTTGCAAAAGTATACAAATGGCATCATACTTTTTTTATACAAATGAAATTGTAAATTTCATAGTGTTTAGGAATACATAGGTATGTGGTTAAACTGTCAGTAAAAGTAAGGGAATAATAAACACAAAATTCAGTCTAGTGGTCATACCTGGGGAACAGAGGGGCAGGAACTTTTTTAGGAACATGAGAGAACATCGCTGATGATTTATTTCTGAAGTTGAGGGATAAATTCCCAGGTGTGCACTTCATTTATTAGACTTCATAACTTTTATGTACCTATAAATACATATATGTAATACAGTATATATATATATAATTTATATATATGATATATACAATAAAACATATATAAAGCATATATTCTTTTCTGTTAGGTATTTCATAATTAAAAATTTTTTTTTTCCAACGTTTATTTATTTTTGGGTCAGAGAGAGACAGAGCATGAACGGGGGAGGGGCAGAGAGAGAGGGAGACACAGAATCAGAAACAGGCTCCAGGCTCTGAGCCATCAGCCCAGAGCCTGACGCGGGGCTAGAACTCACGGACCGCGAGATCGTGACCTGGCTGAAGTCGGACACTTAACCGACTGAACCACCCAGGCGCCCCTAAAAAAATTTTTTTAATGTTTATTTATTTTTGAGAGAGAGAGACAGAGCATGAGTGGGGAAGGGGCAGGGGGAGAAGGAGACACAGGATCCAAAACAGGCTCCAGGCTCCGGGCTGTCAGCACAGGGCCTGATGTGGGCTCGAACCCACGAGCTGTGAGATCATGACCTGAGCCAAAGTTGGATGCTTCACCAACTGAGCCACCCAGGTGCCCCCATAATTTTAAAAATAGAGAAAAAATACCATGCCTGGGGACCAGAAGAGAAGCAGGTTCCTATGATGGGTTTAGACTCAGTTGTAGGCGTGATGCTCATTCATTGGGATGTGGGAGTGAGTACAGCAATCAGACATTGAAAGGAACAGAATTTCCGAACAAGGGGAGGATAGTCAGACCTGGATTTGTCCGCATCTGCTTCAGTTTCCTTTTCTCGGACACAGGAGCTGTACTGTTCACCACACGGGGCCGTGGTGAGGATTGAGCCAGAGGGTGGAGACAGAGCCTGGGGCCTGGCACCATAATAGTCGCCATGAATCGGGATACTGGCTTAACAGTACTGGGTACACAGTTCTGAGGGGGTTGCAGGAAGTATGATACAGAAACCTTGTCCTCTGTGGGCAGAGATGACAATATGGTTCCATTAACAACAACAAAACAAAAACAACAACAACAACAACAAAACATAGAAGAGGTTCTGAAAAGACATTAATCTTGTTTGGGCTTAGCCAAAAAATTCTTATTACAGTTGATATCAAGGGTTGACAACCATGGCTTTAAATCAGTTCATATTTGTTTTTTTTCTGTTTTTTTTTTTTTTTCTTGTAATTTCAGCACTGGGAAATTTGGAGCTTGTTTTATACCAGGGCTCTGTAAGCAAAGTGATCTGACTTTGTATGCGTCACGGCCTGGGCTCCGGCTCTGGAAGGCAGACATCCATGGGACTGTTCAAGCCACGTTTATCTTAAAAGATGTCTTTGCCGGAGGAGTCAAGCCTTTCGAACTGTACCCGCGTCTGGAATCCTCCAACAGGGGAAGTTGCAGCTTACCTGAGAAGCATCTGGGGCTCGTTTCATGTTTCTTCCAAGAAGGCTGGGTGTTGAGTTGGAATGAATATAGCATTTACCTTCTAGACACCGTCAACCAGGTGAGTGACGTGATCGCACCACAGCTTTGGTGTCTGTAGGATGTTCATCCACAGACTGTCTCTCAGGATGATAGAAGGAACAATATTGATCCTAATGCTTTACTTTTTTCCATTGAGTCAGTTAAGGAAATCAAGTGATGGTCTGATTATTTTGTAGATTTGAAGAAATGTTTGGTTTTGGTAGAACCTTCTAGCTGTTCTGCCTCTAAGCAGGAGTCTTGTCTGCCCTACCTGGAACTTCCTCACCTGGAACTTCAGGGCAGAGTTAGTTGGGTTGGGGCCACCAAGCTGCCTTTTTGCCCTGAGTTGGTTTCTCTTCCTAAGGAGCACTTTGAAAGGCATTTTTGTATTCTTTACGTACAGACAACTTCAGTTTTCTTCTTTCTCCGGGTACTCTAGGAACTTGATACACACTTGGTAGTTAGTGGGGTCGAAACGTTTGGTGATTACACATCAGTTCCTTTCTTCTGAGCCCTCCCCGCCGGTGCTTTTTCCAACAGGTGCAGTTAACTTCATTTTAGACGTAGAGAAACAGAGACAAAGGGTCTGTCTGTGTGCGCGTTATGGCTGCCGTCAGAGTCTTTCAAACTAAGGGCACGTTTTTAGCTATTCCTCAGGGTTATTAAACGTTAACAAAGAATTTAGACGCTTTTCTCTCTACACTGAATGGCCTCTTGTTTATATTGTTGGCTGAAAAGAGAATTTTTAAAACTTATTGCAGGCTCTGGACATCCCAGGTGGCATCAGGGCCTCTCCCCGCCCCCCGTTCGTCCAGAGCTGTGAAGTGCAGTGCACATGAGTCTCTCCCACAGGAGCACACACAGTAGGGGTCTAGCCCAGGCAGCTCATCACTGCAGCCCAGGAGTGACGTGCCCGTGGACGTTTGTCCAGAGTGCTGTGAGCTGTGATGAGTCCTGGGCAGGGCAGGGCCACTGAGGCTGAGCTCGCCGGGGTCCGTTACCCAAGGAGGTGGTGTCTGAATCGAGTTGGAACTCTCCCAGGGAACAAGAGTCAGGAAAGGAGTCTGAGCAGAGGCCATGGTGTCATGGAGGAACAAGGCTGGGGTTTGGACTGGCCCGTTCCACTCGGGGCCCCTGTACCACAGCCCAGGGCAGTTGTGGGAGGCTGACGGGCAGGTCCAGCCAAGGAGGCTGAGCTCCACGTCCAAGGGGGTCGGGTGCAGGTGGGACGCGGTTCCGAGTGGCTGAGAGGTGGGGCAGACAACCCGCTCGGTCTCGTGAGTTTACCGGCAAGGTGACTGTCACGTACCTGTCAGATATTACCTACTTTGGCTCTGAATTACTCTTTTTTTTTTTTTTTAAATTTTTTTTAATGTTTATTTATTTTTGAGACAGAGAGAGACAGAGCATGAACAGGGGAGGGGCAGAGAGAGAGGGAGACACAGAATCAGAAGCAGGCTCCAGGCTCTGAGCCATCAGCCCAGAGCCCGACGCGGGGCTCGAACCCACGGACCGTGAGATCGTGACCTGAGCTGAAGTTGGACGCTTAACCGACTGAGCCACCCAGGCGCCCCTGAATTACTCTTTTTTTAATTTAATCTCTACACCCAACGTGGGGTTTGAACTTACCACCCTGAGACCCAGAGTCCTGAGCTCCCCTGACAGAGCCAGCCAGGGGCCCCTGCTTCGAATTACTCTTCAGAAGTTTCAGAAAGTGGCCATAACAAAGCACAGTTGTCATTTGACTTCGTAGGACTCCTGCACATGTTTGTGTGTTTTCAGCTATTACTGTTGCCTGGTTGTGTGATTTTCTTTTCTTTTCTTTTCTTTCCTTTTTTGGACAGGCTACAATTGCTGGTTTGGAAGGATCTGGTGATATCGTGTCTGTTTCCTGCACAGAAAATGAAATATTTTTCTTAAAGGGAGATAGGAACATTATAAGAATTTCAAGCAGACCTGAAGGACTGGCATCAATAGGTTTGTATTTGTCATAAAATGTACTGTGTGTACGTAATTGTAGTTTACAATTTACAAACCCTCCCATCACTTCGCTTTTTCTAAACAGGTATTTGGAGGGTTTCCTGTGCTTCTTAAAATACGGTTTACGAGACTTTCCTTGAAGCTTACCTATTTCAAGGCTCCCGTCACACAGCCTCCCGTTTGGTAGAGTGGCTCCGTGGGTCTGGAGGGTAGGAGGCTGGGCGAGGAGGGAGAGCACAGCACCCACATGACTGCTCTCTGGTGTTTGGACGGCGTGTGGGATTAGTACTTCAGAAGATAGGGATTTGCCAAGATTTTAGAACATTTAAATCTGTTATCTGGGACATATCCTTTGCCCTTAACACAGTTCTTCTTATCGCCTTGATTATTCTCTCTGCTTTTGACCTTTTTCTGTAGTTCATACAAGCCCAGGTTCTAACGAGTGAATTGTCACACACGTTCTCACACACACTTCGCTGGTTTGGGGCTCATCAGCAAGCTTGTTCCTGACGGTGACGACAGTGGTGTGGGCCCCACCCCCCCCTTCCTCCACTCTGCTCTCCTCTCTGTCCTTGTCCTGTCTCTGTCACTCGCCTTGTTCTCCCTGTGTTCCAGAGACCGCTAAGCACACAGCATTCCTGGCCTTATAAGGTCCTGAGAACAACATGGAAGGTACTGGTTTCATAGACGAGGAGACTGGGACTTAGGAAGATGCAGTTCCCCCTCCCCAGCCAGGCCCCCTTCCTCCCCGGGGTTGGAGCGGCCTCGTCCCCTCCTTGCTCACCGCACTCCTGTGGCCACCGTTGATGAGGTGGCCTGCAGGGCACCCCGTCCTCCAGCTGCCAGCCCTCTCCGAGACTTGCCCTCTCCCACTCACCCGGCACTTAGCAGGCCCGAACGCTAGGTGTGTGGTGCTCCAGGACGTGGCCCGCTTCTGACAGGATGGTGCTCCCTGCACTCTCCCCACTCCTTATTGAAGACCCAGGTCAGGGATTCCTGCATTTTTGAAACTTTCCCCGAGTGCTTCAGTTAAGTCAGCCCTCTCTTCACTTGAGTGCCCAGGGAGCTCCCTCCTGCCCTTCTGACCATGGAGCCGTTCACTTACTGTGTACCTTACCCCACAAAATAGTAAACTTTTTGGTTGCAAGGATCTTGTGACTGCGCTTTGTGGGCCTGCACAGCACATGGCACGTAGAAAGAAGACCCTGAGTATTTGTTAATTCGTGGTGTCCCCATTTCACAGATTAGAAAACCAAGGACTAGGGGGCTAAGTGACAAGCCCCAAGCCAATCAGCATGTCTTCTGATTTCTGCTTCTGCCAGCGTTTCTCCTCTTCCTCCTGCCTTGCGCGCTGGTCAGAAATGGGGCCCCTTTGCTGTAGCCACGGCCTTGCGGTGTCCTGGCCTCAGGGGCATCTTTGCTGTTACTTCTCTCGCCAGCATGAGCTCACATGAGCTCACATCTGAGTCCCTGCAAGCGAGGGAGTGGAGGTCCTGGACCGAAGCGGGTGGGCGGGTCGCAAACCCCAGGCCTTCCAGAGCGGAGCAAGGGGGGGAAGAGGAGCCCCGGGGGGCAGGCCACTGGACCCCATGCTGGCAGGCCTGGCTGAAGCCTTACTCCAGCGTCATCTCTTTTCGTAATGTTTAGAGTACAAACTGTAGCGAGTAGGAAATTGTACCAAACGGTGTCTCATTAGCCACATATTTACCTCTCGAAAAGATGAGTGTCATAAGGGCTGTCTTGGCCCCAAATTAACCATCTCTTAAGAGATGGCTGGGTGGGGCTGGGGCGGCAAGTGAATTACCTCTTAAGTCAGAGGGTGAGTCGGCATAAATACTCCAAATTCTAGTCGTGGAAAGTGCGTAAGTTCTGACTTTTGAGTTTCTGAGCTGGCGTCGTCAGTGTCGTCAGGGGCAGCGTGGCCCCTGGGGACAAGTAAGCTCTAGACCACTGCCTTCCGGCAGGACTCTCTCACAGCGATGAACATGGTCTGTATCCGCGCTGACCGGTAGGTGGCCGCTGCCCACACGTGAGTGCCACAGAATTTTAAATTTTATTTGGCTTTGACGGGAAATAGCTGCATGTGGCAGTGGCCGCTGTATTGACAGGGGAACTCTGGACCCAGACCTGCCATCAACCTGCGTGCTCTTTGACAAGTCGCTTCCCTGCCCGGGCTTCACGCGGAGCAGAACCCTCCCTGTCAGCCCCCAGTGTGCACGCCACAGCCGACAGTCTGCCCCCGACGACCCTCACAAGAGGACGGGGATTCCCGTCTGTCTGGTTGATGGCCCCAGAACGGTGTCGGGCACATCGTGCGTACTCGGTCACAAACAGGTGGCTGAACGGGTAAAGTGGTCCCTAGTCGTGTGGCTGGAACCCTTCTGGCCACAGTGACTCTGGTGTCGTGTTGAGAAGGATGCTGCTCTCTGCTTGCTCTGGACGCTGCCTTGTTAACGTACTTCTCCATCCTGACTTGGTGCTAGCAGGAAATCACCTTCACTCCTTGAATTTCAAGAAATAGGATTAGAGGAGGGCACCTGGGTGGCTCAGTCGGTTAAGAAATAGGATTAGAGGTACACGTGTGTTTTTCAAGTGCCTCTCGAGTAGTAGTATATTAGGGCGTGGTCTAAGTATGGGATATCACTAAGCCCATTTCTCTTCTTTATAAATTCTTTGTGAATTGATGTGAGGAATGCTGTATACTTAGTGGCGTTCCCGGACTCTTGAGTTATTTACAAAAGGCAGCTGTGGGGAATCCTTTTCCTGATTTGGGTACGTGCGCTTCCTGGAGCCCAGAACCGTTTGTTGGAATCTTCCGTGCGATTCTTTTAGTTTCGTTAGTTTCTCAGACTTCGGCAGGCTGGTGTTCAGCAGGGTTAGCACACCTGAACGAGAGCACGTCGACTTTCTTGTAACCAGTAGTAAAACCCACCCCTCCTTTCCCAGCGCGAGACAGCCTGGAGACGTCCGGGTGCGCAGAGCAGGTGTCCGGGCAGCGCGCGGAGAAGCCGTCGGGGGCCACGGTTTCTGAGACGAGGCTCAGGGGCTCTTCCGTGGCCAGCTCCGTGGCCAGCGAGCCACGGAGCAGGAGCAGTTCTCTCAACTCCACCGACAGTGGCTCCGGGCTCCAGGCGGCGCCAGAGCCGGGGAGGGGTGGCCAGCCCGCCTCACAGAGATTCAGCGTGATCAGCTCAGAAGAGTTTGAGCAGGAGCTCGTGGTGAAGCCGCTGAAAGTGAGAAAGAAGAGGAAGAAGAAGTCAGGTACGGCCTGTGGCACCGCACGCACTGACTCCTGCTCCTGCTCACGTAGGGGGTGCTGCCCTCACGGAGCGAGCGCCTGCCCACTCGGGTGAGGGGAGGCAGGGAGGGTCTGCGGCCATCACGTGTCCCCCTCTGTGGAGGGGCTTTGCCGTGAAGTATTTCATAAGTTGCAAAAGAGCGCCACGCACACTAAAGCGCTTCCGCGAGGTTTAAATCCTGTAACGTGCACCTGCGTACTTACCGCCCTGCTTGCTGGCCCTGGGGTTCCACTTCTCAATATTCAGGTAAAAATTTGGATCTATCTACACATGCCATGTGTTAGACCAGAGTCTGTGAACCCGGGTGGAAGGAAAGTCATGGAGGCAGAGGGATCACTACGTTTGGGGTTGGCTGTGTTACAGACGTGCGATCTAACAGAGAACTCGTTTAACTCTGTGCTCCTTGGTTCCTGTTAGGCCTCCCCAGCTACAGATACTGCAGTATCGAAGGACAGGTATCGGACTGCTGAGCGTTTTCATCATTTTAAACAGTTGATCTGCAGTCCATCTGTTCCTTTGTTTTTTCCCCTTAACATTTCTTAAGCGAGGCCTCAGAGCCCATCAGCCTGTCTGACAGTTGCGTCCATTTAAAACACCTCTGCGTTAGGATAACTCGTACTTCACTTAGGTATCCGTCGTTTAAGATGCATTTTTTCTTGAGCCAAAATTTTGTTTTTTAGTCTCTTACCATTTATGCAGAGTCATCCGTCATCTTAAACGTTCTTATTTTAAATTAGAAGGTGGAAGCCGGAGTGCCTGCCACAGTTCCCTTGAGTCAACTCCCTGCTGTGAGTTTCCGGGTGACAGTCCCCAGTCCTTGAGCACAGACCTGCTGTCCGTGACCTCAAGTTTGGGCAGCATTGTGGATCGCTCGAGCACAGAGTCTCCTGACCGGGAGAGTAACCTCAGCGGAGAGGTGAATGGTGTCCTGCAGGAGAATAATGACCCCGAAGCGTTCAGTGTCCTGGAGGTGCCTGAGCCTGCCCCTGACGTACTGAATGAAGGGCGTGACATTAGACCTGAAAGCCCACGATGGAACCATGCAGACGAGACGGAGCCACACAGGGGAGTGTGGACTTCACTCTTGGAGCTGAGAGAGGCTGTGGAAGGCAGTGATGTTATCGACCTCAGAGAGGAGCCTTGCCCCACAGACGAGGGACTGAATAGCAGACAGTCACCCTGGCGAGAACAGGCCCGGGAAGCAGGGGACATGGAGCCCGATGACCCCCAAAGCACTTTTTCTGAAGCCCCTTTCCTAGACTCACCCCCGGTGCCTTCAAGCCTCAGCTGGGCCCCCCAGGCGGAGCAGCGGCTGCCGGGGACCAGAGTTGGCGAAGGCGGTGCCGAGGGGCCCGGCAAGGGGCAGGGCTTCCTAACGCACGTGGAGGCCCCCGGCCACCTCGGCTCATCTCCCTGGCACGCTGTCACTGACAGTGACACAGGCCTAAAGGAAATGGCGGCCTCGGAACGTGACCTGGGGAGTGCGGGAGGACGGCGGACTCCCCCGGTCTCTGCCCTGGCGACTCGCACCCGTGAGCCGCGGCTGGAGCAGCCTTCCCGGGACCAGGTGTTAACGTCCAGCGACGAGGAGGACATCTATGCCCAAGGGTTGCCTTCATCTTCTTCGGAGACGAGCGTGACTGAGCTCGGGGGTAGTCGCTCCCTGCAGGACCTGAGCCAGCCCGGCACAGAAGACACCGGGCTGCTAAAGTCAGATCAGGTATGTGGGTTTGTGGTGGCCAGTTTCCTGTGGGTCCACCCGACGATGCACGCGGTTAAGGAGGGGGACTCTCGGTCATCCTACATAAGGAGATTTCTTTAAAGTGCTTGCTTTTCTTAGCAGATGATTCCTATTCAATGTATTTGGTTTCAAAACTAACCACGTATTGTGGCTTTTCCTGCTGAGTAGTTGTGAGGCACAGATTACGAGTGTGAACTTAGGTGTGCTTTCCCCAGATGTACCACTGGATTCCCTCGATGCCGATATGTGTATCGTTTGGGCGGCTCTCGCCGCCTGCTGGGCACCGTTAAGCACTTTATGAGTCCACCTCGTTTACTCTAAAAACGAAACAAGCCGTGAAGTTGGCGCTGCCGTGGTCCCCGTTTTACAGCGGAGGGAACCGCAACTCGGTTAAACGGCTTGCACGGGTCCCATAGCAAGTGGAGCGCAGGGCTGGCCCCGGGACGTCTCCCAGCCTCTGTGCCGTCCCACCTTCAGAATGAAATGTCCCGCTTGCTTGCTCTGAGACCAATGCCGAAAGGTTAGACCTTCCCCTCGGTCCCGCCTGCGCCCACCCCCTCATGAGAGCCCTCGGCTGCAGGCCCCGCGGCACGTGGACGGCCACTTGGGATCTCAGAGTCTTGAGGAGGCAGACGTACATGCCGATCGTCTCAGCTGAGCGAGACTCTGGGCCGATGGAGGAGAGCACAGGGCGGGGCTCTGGGAGGCTGCGAGGCGCCAGCCAGGCAGACGACGTCCTGGGAGGGCAGGCTGTTGGGATTCTAGGCCAGAACTCTAGAAAAGCCCTCCCCTGGGTGATCGGGAACCTGGCACTCGGAGGACTTCTCCCCCACCTGCTGACAGTCTTCCCCCCATCCCAGTAGCTGGAAAAGCCCAGAAATTTTGTGGCACGTTGGGGAGGAGGTTGAGAAAGACTTGTCACGGGGCGCAGGGCCAGATTGGCAAGGGTCGGGCGCCATTCTCTGTGAAGCAGTTGACTTGCATATTCAAGTGATTGTGCAGGTACATCGATTTCTTCTGCAGTTTCAGAAAACTGTCAAACTACAACGACTTCATTTAGCTTTGATTTTTAAAAAGAATCCAAGCAGCCAAACTATTGGTCTACAAAATTCTGCCAGGCTGAGCATCTTGGCCAGATTTCCATCAGCCACACGGTGTGCCCCATGTCCAGCGATGGGGACCGTATTTAAAACACTAGGTAGCGTATCTGCAAGGATCGGAGGCACGAAATAGCAATTTGCACGCACGTTGTATAAAGCGCGGTACGCTTGTGCGCAAAGCACCGCGTTAGGAAGGTGTTCTCGGATGACACGGTGTTAACCGGGGACGCTGTGGGGTCCCAGTAGGGGACGGCAACTCCCATTTCAGAGCGCTTGCCTCTCTTCGAGCACGGCCCAAAGACAGCGGGTCCCCGCCTGTCTTCTCGGAGCTCCTCGGCCCTGCGAGCTGAAGGACGCCCTGCATGCTTGGCCTGCTGATGAGAGCACGACAGCGCCGCTCTGTCCTCTGCCACAGAACTCACCAGGCTCTGTCCTTGTCAGTTTGCAGAGAGCTGGATGGGGTACTCTGGCCCCGGCTACGGCATACTCAGCCTGGCGGTCTCCGAGAAGTACATCTGGTGCCTGGACTACAAAGGCGGCCTGTTCTGCAGCGCGCTGCCGGGCGCCGGGCTACGCTGGCAGAAGTTCGAAGACGCTGTCCAGCAGGTGGCAGTCTCACCCTCAGGTCGGCCTCCCCGGCTCCCTGCTGGCACCCCTGCAGCCCGCCTCGCACACAGTGGGCCCTGCAGCGGCCCCATCCCTTCGGCAGACCGTCCCGTTCCTCCCGTTCCTGCAGGTTTGGGGGGTTTTCTCCCGCAGAACAGGGGTCACTCCATTTGACATCAGTTAACAAATAGAGTAAATGGATGTCTAGTTTGAATTTTTGTTTTGTTTATTAATTGCAATGGTGACACATGAAATTGTTTTTATAAGCTATACAAATAGCTTGAATTTGGGGAGTATTTTTGAGAGATTAACATACCTCTTATAAAAAGAAAATATGTTTCAAAAATGAAGGGCTTTGGGCTGATTGAAAAATAAAATGTGTTTCCTATTGTTGCTTTAACGCAACTGAACTAATGAAGGTGGGCCTGTGGATGTGTTGGATATGTTCAGATCATTTGGTTTCCTTCCTAGAAATTATTTTTTAATGAGCGATGTGTATGCTTTAGCCAAATAATCTACTCCCTGGCTGTAGAAGAAAAATGTGTTCATTCTCACAAGCCGTACTTAGGCTAACCATTTTTAGTGAACCATAGCAGACGCTTCCTGAATGAGGTTCGACCAGACTTTCAGCCTGTACCTCCCCTACCTGTCTAGAATCATTTGCTCATCTGTTGCGTCATAATGTTGGCCACTTCACCTATTAGGGGGTAGGTAGGTAGAATAGAAGTATTTCTATGCATTTGCCTCATAGTAACGAACTTATTGTTGGGACATTGGAATAGAAGTCAGACATTGGAGGGATGCCTGGGTGGCTCAGTCTGTTAAGTGTCTGACCCTTGATTTCAGTTCAGGTCTTTTTTTTTTTTTTTTTTTTTAATGTTTGTTTATTTTGAGAGAGAGTGTTCATGAGCGGGGGAGAGGCAGAGAGAGGGAGAATCCCAAGCAGGCTCTGCATTGTCAGCACAGAGCCCGAAGCAGGGCCTGAACCCACGAACCGTGAGATAATGACCTGTCAGCTCAGGTCTTGATCTCAGGGTTGTGAGTTGGAGCCCCACATTGAGCACTGTGCTGGGCATGAAGCCTATTTAAAAAAAAAAAAAAAAGAAGGAGGAGGAGGAGGAGGAGGAGGAGAAGTGAGACAGTAGAATAGAAATCAGACAAAACGTACTCCGTGGCCTTTGACTCCTCCTCTGTAACTTTAGTATGCTTTCAGCTGGATTTCCTTTGACCCTTTCCAGGTCACTGTTTAAAATACTAGTTTGTTCAAGGTTGCTTTCTTTTAGCTCTTTGCTTATTTGAAAATTATTTTTCCTTAGTGGCTGAGACAATAGTGTATTTCGTTAGCGGGCCTTATATAACTGTGCATTTTCATTCTTTCTCTGTCACTCACTTCTGGGTTCATCTCCCCAGCCATCTAAAAGCTTTGGTCCTGTCCTGATTCGGTCGACTACTTTGTGTTTCCAAAGCGTTCAGGCCCTCGTTGACCTAGGGAGAGTTCTGTCTCCACCAGCTCAGTGTCTGGAGTGAGGGGCCCTGCAGTCTTCAGGGGGCACCGAGCCCCGTGGCGTCCAGGGTGTGCTCCGGGCTCGGCCGTCTGTCCTGCTTTTCTGCTCTTACCTCAGCTCTTACTGTCAGACCCTCTGGTCTGGCCTGGCTGTGCTCTGCTGATTCCCTGGTGGTTTCTTACACGTGGCTGCCTGGCCTGTGCTACACCCTCCGTCCACATAGAACACCTTCCTTCTTCCCTCCCCTTCTTCATGTCTTCTCTTTTTCTTTTCTTTTCTTTCAATTGTATTTCAGGAATAAACTTGAATGATTCATCACTTACATGTAACACCCAGTGCTCATCCCCACAAGTGTCCTCCTTAATGCCCATCCCCACCCTCAGTTTGTTCTGTGTAGTTGAGTCTCTTACTGTCTGTCTCCCTCTCTGTTTTTATCTTATTTTTCCTTCCCTTCCCCTATGTCCATCTGTTTTGTTTCTTGAGTTTCATATATGAGTGAAATCATATACTTTTGTCTCTCTAACTGATTTTGCTTAGCGAATACATTCTAGCTCCATCCACATTGTCACAAATGGCAAGATTTCTTTCTTTTTGATTGGCAAATAATATTCCAGTGTGTGTGTGTGAGAGAGGGAGAGAGAGAGAGAGAGAGAGAGCGAGAGAGAGAGGGAGAGAGGGAGAGAGAGAGAGGGAGAGAGAGAGGGACAGAGGATCTCAAGCAGGCTCTGCACTGACAGCAGAGATCCCGATGCGGGACTCCAACCCATGAACCACAAGATCACGACCTGAGCCGAAGTCGGACGTTGAACCAACTAAGCCACCCAAGGGCCTTCTTCACCTCTGTGTCTCAGAATCCCTTTCTGAGTGAAAAAGGATAGCCCAGCTCAAATGCTTCTTTTCCGTGCATCTTATCCCCTTAGCTGATCCAGAAATGCCTCCTTTGTGTCCCTGTGGGACTTTTCAACCTCTGGCACAACCTCTGGTTGTGCCACCAGTTGTGCCTCCTAAGGTAACCGCGTCAGCACTACCACTGCCCAGCTCTGCCGTGTCATCGATATGTTCTCACCTCCAGTCTCCCTAGCAGCCCCGTAAGGAATGGATGAGAAAATGAGGCACAGGGGCGCCAGGCGACTCAATGCCCGAAGCCACGTGGCTGGTGGGTGGTGGCCAAAGGCTCATCCTTGGCGCTGCGGGCCCTTTCCCCAGTTGGGGTAGAAGCAGAAGGGAGAGAGCGGTTTTAGAAATCTCTCTCCTGACACAACCAGAGTGAAGTTTTTTGTGTGAGTCACAACATTTACTGGATAGTGAATAGCATTTGTATTTCCGCAGGTGCCCTCCTCTGGAAGATTGAACAGAAATCTAACCGAGCTTTTGCTTGTGGAAAAGTGACCATCAAGGGAAAGCGGCACTGGTACGAAGCGCTGCCCCAGGCTGTTTTTGTGGCCCTGAGCGATGACACGGCCTGGATCATCAGGACGAACGGAGACCTATACCTGCAGACAGGTAACTGGAGGCTGTGCTCCAGCACCCGGCGGCTTGGGGGTAATTGCTTCCTGCCGTCCTTCACTTTGTTAGGGACATGCTTAGAACGGTCGCAATGACTAAGGAGCTAAAAATCAAGGTAAATTAAAGCATTTGTGGAAAGACAGTATTTGTCATTGGAATAAATTAGCAATTTCCCGCTATTGACTCACATTCAGCCCAGGACAAATTTAAGGCAAAGATTAATAGGATTAATTAGTGAGATACAGAAACAGATTTTTCTCCTTCTGGCCAAGCGTTGCCTGTCACACGTGCTACAATATCGAATCTTAGCGGGAAGGAAAATGACATTACAGTCCTTTTTTCCTTTAGGTTATGGCTGGATTTTTTTCAGCCAGGTCAAGGCCTGCTTCTGTATACTTGTTCACATGTGGGTCTGGAAGAAACACTGAGAGAGAATTTGATCAAAGTAGCAGTTCAACTTCGTCCTAATAAACTGCCCTGCGGGAACCTTGAGCTGCTGCAGGAGACACAGGGAGACTTGCTTATTAAACACCAAGTGTAACAAGAGTGAGTGTTGGTGTCCTGTCAGCAAAACGGTCTGTGAGTTTCCAAAGGCAGTGTGATTTGCCGGCATCTGCAAAGGATATGGGGCACGGAGCTCTTTTTTGGTCGTCAGGAGGCCATAGTGGATTTACGTAAAGATCGGTCTTCTGACCATTTAATATTGCTGATTTGGAGAGAATGTTTTAATCTGCTGTGAGCCGTCAGCCAGGGATGACTCTCTGAGATTGAAAGCCTTTGCACCTGTGGCTCTCTGTCGCATGTGGGAGGGCCAGCATCCCCGAGAAGCTGCTGCCTGAGCCCTGGTGGTCAGCCTTGCCAGCTTCTGGGCCACCTGCCGGTCCCGCTCTCTCCATCCTAGTTCCTGTGTCTCCCTTCAAGTGCAGAGAGCTCTGGAAAGGCAAAGGCGTATCCAGTTTCCAAGGGCATTTGAGTTTCGTTCCTGGTGGGGAACGGAGTGCTTGTGGCCTGGGGTTGGGAGTGGCGGACCAGACCTACCGCATTAGTCCCTGCGGCTGGCCTGAGTGTCTGTGGTGTAGGAAGACCCGTAGGTGACTCTCCTGGTCAAGGACGAGACGTGCTGCCAGGGACGTGGTACACGGGGTGCTTCTGCGATTAGGCGGGGCGCACCCTCAAGCAGCGAGAACTCATCGCAGGCCGACGCCACGGAGGATGGGCTTTTGGTTACCAGCTGCTCTGCCAGCTCCTGAGGACGGGCTCCAGGCTCGTGAGACAGGCTACAAGGAGGTGGGAGCAAGAGCCCCGGCCGGGGAGTCAGGGACCCTGAGCTCTGTCCCTGCCGTGGCCTTGCCTTCCATCTAGGGTCCCCCCACCCCCACTCCCGCCAACTAGGTGAGAGCAGGGAGAGGGCCACTGCCTTGTCAGAGCTGCTCCGCGGAGGGTCAGAGGAGGGGCGGAGGCCTCGGAGCCCCGCCGTCGCCAGCGGCTGCCAGAGCAGCTCGCTCACCCAGATGCTCTGAGGGGCATGGCCGCAAAGCATGGGAGGGCCTCGGGAGCGGTGCTGCTCCGGGCCCGGGCCTCCTGGCTCAGCCTCTGGCCGCTCTCCTGCTCTGGGCCTTCTTGTTCTTTCCAGACTTCGTAAGATACTTTGGGACGCCGGGATTCCGAGCTGTTATTCCTTCAGTTTTCTTTTTTTTTTTTTTTTAATGTTTATTTATTTTTGAGAGAGAGAGCGCCAGAGCATGAACAGCGGAGGGGCAGAGAGAGAGGGAGACACAGAATCTGAAGAAACAGGCTCCAGGCTCTAAGCTGTCAGCACAGAGCCCGACTCAGGGCTCTAAACCATGGACTGTGAGATCATAACCTGAGCCGAAGTCGGACGCTCAACCGACTGAGCCACCCAGGCGCCCCCCCCCCCCCCCGCTTCAGTTTTCAAAGCGCATCTGCAAACACTTCAGAGAGACGCCATACTTAAGCACAATTTCGCCATTTTTTGTTGACTGACCCTTAGAAAGACAAAGTACTTATTACAAAAGAACAGGCAAAATACCGAAGAAAGGAAAAGAAGCAGGCGACAGAATACAAATGAGGTGTGAAATCCTGATTGTGTGTTGGGGGGCTTCCTGTCTGTCTCCCTGGCAGGTCTCAGTGTGGATCGCCCCTGTGCCAGAGCCGTGAAGGTCGACTGTCCATACCCACTGTCCCAGATCACAGCCCGAAACAGCGTGGTGTGGGCGCTGACAGAGCAGAGGGCCCTCCTGTATCGGGAGGGCGTGAGCAGCTTCTGTCCTGAAGGGGAGCAGTGGAAATGTGACATCGTCAGGTATCCGCAGGAAGAGCAGAGGCCTCTCCATCGGCTCGCTTGTCGCACCCTCGGTTCTTTGTCTGCTCGACTCCCCTTGAGGCACCCATGTGAGCCCGTCCTGGCCAAGGCTGCTTCTCTGGAGCTCTCTGCGGGGATAGCATTCTCTGGAATTCTCAGGAGCCAGTGTCGGCAGCCTGACCTTGGAGACGCCCTGTGCCTGCCGCTGCCTGGCAGACTGGGCGTCGGGTCAGAGCTCGGTTTTTTGAAATGCTGCTGCCCTCTTGTGTAACCCCGAGCGTCACGGCATCCCAAGTCTCTCATGACAGTCCCTGTTCGGCACCGCCCAGGGCTGTCGGGTGGTTTCTGTTTACAATCTCAACGGTTTAGGGCCAGATGTTTTTCTTTATTATCATCCTAGTCCGTGGTAATCAGTCTCTGAATTTTAATTCGTTGGGTCACTTGTACCACTCAAAATTTTATTTGCAGACCATCAAATCGTGTTGCTGATTAGAAAAATGAGACTAGGATGCCCTTGGTTTGAACCTAGCAGCCCAGTAAACTTGAGCAGGTAGCTCTTGGGAGCCTCCCTCGGGCTGGGCTGGGCGCTCGAGGGGGTCTGCCCCGAGCCCTCCCCTCCCAGGGCTCCTGCTCCTGGGGAGCCACGTAACCGACTGATGCCAGTTAGCGTAGATGGTCCTAAACCGGGAGTGCAGCCCGGCTGAGCCTCGAAGCTGGTGAGGGCTTCACCAGAGGGGCACGAGGGAGAAGGGCACCGCCTGCAGCGAGACGGCGTGTGCCCAGCTGCTGCCGCCCAGCACAGCCTGGCACATGGGGGGGCGCCTCCGCTCGCTAGATTGTGCAGGAAGGAGCAGTGGAGGGTGTGGGGCTCCAGGCCTCGCGTCCCTTAGGTGCCTGCATTCTTTTCTTGTAGGGTATTTTCTCGTCCCTGCCAGGCCGGGTCTTCAGTATGTCTTTCAGAAGCTGCCACACATTTAAACAACATACACTGCACAGTAATGTGACTCAAAACCGGACCTTCTGTCCTCGGAACTTGTGGGTGGGGTCCAGACCCAGCCAGGAGACACTTGATTGCCACGTTCCTAGTCACGCTGGGCGCTTGGAGTGTGGGTGCTGACTGCCGTGTTCTCTCCCGTTCCCAGTGAAAGGCAGGCTTTGGAACCTGTCTGTATAACCCTCGGGGACCAGCAGACTCTGTGGGCCCTGGACATCCGAGGAAACCTGTGGTTCAGGACCGGCATCGTTTCCAAGAAGCCTCAGGGAGATGATGACCATTGGTGGCAAGTAGGTACTCAGCTCCAGGGCCACTGGCCAGAGTGTCTCCCCGGGTTGGGAGCTCTGCTCCCCGTTTATAGCCCTTGTCTTCTCCGTAAAGAGACTGGGAAGGTTGGACCGAATTAAGAACACTCACTCTTTACTCCTTGATGAGTTAAACTTCACTGCATTTGAACACATTAGAAATATCAAGGGCTTTTCGTTGTAGGAGATAACTTACAAAGCTCTCTTCGCTTAAATTTACAGGCTTTGTTTATTGTTTCTTTTTTTGTTTCGGTGTTGCTTAGCAATTTATCCTCACGTGCTAAACAAGCCCAGGGAAGACCTAGGTAATGATGATGTTTAGGAAGAGCTAGACGGTGGGTTTGGAAACCCAAGCTGCAATTCGAATTCATCTCTCTCCGGTTGCTCTCAAGGCCTCTAAGCAGGCAGTGTTTCAACAAAGAAAGGAGAATGTTCCCACGTGTTCCCAGAAAAGGAAACACTCTGCGTCATAGTAGGGTATAAGCAAGCTAACTTTTTGTGACTCAGTCACAGCCAGAGTGGCCTAGAACGTATTTTCAAAGAAGTTGTCCCTTCCCCTCTTTGGTACCGTTCAGTGTAACTGTAGCTGCCCTCTCCCCCGCTCCCCCCGCCTCCTGCTCCCATCGGCAAGGTTGTTCTGACCCTCAGCAGTTGAAAAATAAGCAATGTCTCTTCAGTGTTTGTCTCCACTGGTTCAGGTTTAAAAAAATTTTTTTAATGTTTATTTAATTTTTTGAGAGAGAGCGAGCAAGCCAGAACATGAGCAGGGGAGGGGCAGAGAGAGAGGGAGACCCAGAATCTGAAGCAGAGGATCCAGGCTCTGAGCTGTCAGCACAGACCTCGACATGAGACCCGATCCCACGAAGTGCGAGATCATGACCCGAGCCAAAGTCAGACGCTTAACCGACTGAGCCACCCAGTCAGGTTGCAAAATAAAACCAGGTTCAGGTTTTATTGTTGCCTCAGACTTGCTGTGTTGAAGGCAGTTCTTTCATTAGTGGCGCTTAGGTCTTTTGAATGAGAATATGAAAAATAAGTTGTGTTTGCTATTTAATGAATAAGCGTATGTGTACGTATGTCTCTAATTTGATATGCCAGATACTACCTGAGAGGTCGTACAAATGATTTCAAAATATCCTCTCCATGCTTGTAACTGTATTGTATGGTTATACACACACACACACACACACACACACACACACACACACACTCTCTGTCTCTCATGTATGTATGTACCCAATTCCATTTTTAAATAACCTAAAGAAAGTTAGATACCATTTACCATAATATTGAGAACCTTATCTTTAGAGAACTTTAATTTGACAGAATCCTCTATGAGGTATTTGGAAGCGTAGTTATTCTAATTACCGTAAGACTGATTTCTCTGTAGCTCTAGAGCCAGCTTTATGTTTGGCTGCTAAACCTTTCTTTTTTTTAATATGCATCTTGCTTATCTGCAAGCGTGGGGTGCTAAGGCAGTCTGTCACCGACTTGCTGCGTGGCCTTGGCGTGTGCACTCCCAAGGAAGAACAGAGCTCGCTGGGCCGGCACACAGCAGTGTGTGTCGTGAACCCCGGAGCTGGGTGCCCAGCGTTCTGTGGGCTGCGATGGAGACCACCCAGCCAGGCCGGCGGAGCGCTTACCGACAGTAGGAAGTGGGGCCGCGGGGTCCTGATGTGGTCTGATGTTCACTTAAACTTCAGTTAGGGCGGCGGCTCATCCTTTCATGGATTTAAAAAAAAACAGATTTGTACACTTAAGTACCGAGTGTTGTGGTAATTCCCTTTTTGTTTGGTTTTGTTTATTATAAATTAAGTTCCCTATGATAAATGACATCCCTTTCACTCGATTGTGTGTGACCTGGGAACGTGGCCTGCACAAGGCTGTCCTAGGAGTAGGACATTCTCTATAATCCAGCCCGACGGGGGCAGACGTATACATGAGAGTCACACGGAATCAGATTTTGACCATCTTAGAAAGAACTTTCTCACAACCAGAGCTGCCGAACAGGGAGAGGCTCTCCCCAGAGGCGCCCTGGAGAGTGTCTTTCGGGAATGTCAGAGAAGCAGCTTGCACACGTGAACCAGGGTGTGCCCTTCACGTCCAGGGCAGTCCCAGCTCGTGCTGTTGAACTGGTGTAATAACTGACAGTCCTAGTTTAGACCGTAACCCTACTTACAATACCTCATTTAACCCGTGTTGTGATTCTGAGGACCGCACACTGTTGTCTGTTGGAAATACCTAACTTTGAAAGCAAAATCACCCATTCTCACTGATTAGAATAAAAGGCTTTGGGGGCCTGAGGGGGCCACAGGTAATCACAATAGTAATACATGCTGTTGTGACGGTCCATATCCTATGAAAACGTAGAAAACAGAAGGGGACGTTTTCTGCCATCCCTCTAAATCCGACCCTCAGAATTAGCTACAGCTGGTGGTCTGGTCGCGTCCTGCCGGCCTTGCTTCGGTGCTGACACAGTGGACACGTGCACACGTGTGTCAGGTATTGCCGCACGAGGGCCGAGCCTCACTGTCCGTGCACAGGGGGAGGGCGCTTGTGACCGCTGAGAGCAGGGTGTCTTTCCGTCCCCTCCAGGTGAGCATCACAGACTACGTGGTGTTCGACCAGTGCAGCTTATTCCAGACCATAATCCATGCCACGCACTCGGTGGCCACCGCAGCCCAGGTGCCCGTCGAAAAGGTGGCGGATAAACTGCGCATGGCCTTTTGGTCTCAGCAGCTTCAGTGCCAGCCAAGCCTTCTCGGGGTCAACAACAGTGGCGTCTGGATCTCCTCAGGCAAGAACGAATTCCATGTCGCTAAAGGAAATCTCATCGGTGGGTGAATTACTTGTCTTTTTACGTTGACTTGATTGGCAGCTTCACTTTAAAGCCAGCATTGAAACAAAAGCTTTAAGATCTCAACTTCAGAAGATAATTTGGTGCCAGTGTGTGAAGTGTTTGTAACGGAGGCGTTCTTTATGCTTTGTATCAGTTTCCTTTTTTTTTAACCTGTCGTTCCTGCAACTTGGGTACCAGCATTTGGCTGGTGTGTGATCAGTTTCTACTGGGAATCTGTGATGATATAGAAACGGCAGATGGAGCTCATTTTTATGTTCATAATTTCACATTCAAATGAAAAAGCGCACCCAAACTACAGTGCTCAGTAAGACAGAATAGTCCATTTACTAGAGGAAAAGTTCTTTCACTGTAGGGAATGAAGGCTCTGATGAGATCTGTGAGTGTCGTTAAGAATCCACGTGTACCCACGAGGACTTCGTTTCTATGAGTGAAGCCCAGCTTTGTGCATTTTTTCCAGCTCACCTCCCTCTACACATCTCACCTGCCCGCCCACCCACCTGACCCTGGCAGGACTGGGCTCTGCTTGTCAGCATAGAAAGGAAAACAAGGGACTGGCCTCACAGCACTGGTGTGGACCTCCTAATCTAAGGGCACTCTAGAATTAGCTGTAAGAGGTTTGAAAACCAGTTGTCCCGAACCAGAGCTTTGGTGTGTGTGTGTGTGTGTGTTTTCTTCTTTCTTTAACACACTTCGTATTCCTTCTAGGCACTTACTGGAATAATGTTGTTCCCCGAGGGACAGCTTCTGCAACAAAATGGGCCTTTGTGCTGGCTTCCACTGCTCCCACAAAGGAAGGTTGGTTGAGAAATGTAGTGCATGGGTTGGCTGTTGCAAGGTGAAAGCCATGGTCTGACCATGGCCTTGCTGCAATGGCGTGTGGCTGGGTAGGCCTCAGAGATGGTACAGTGGCTTCACGGACAAGCATCCCTTGTCAGCTGAGCCAAGGCCCCCGAAGCTGGATAGGCCTGACCAGGAGAGAGGGTCTAGTGTGGGGATATCGAGTGAGTCCACAGGCAAAACGCCATTTCAAAGGAGAGAAGCAATTGGTGTCCCACCAGAGCCACAGCTGGAGACTCCCAGCGACATGTCAGGGTCCAGAGCACTGCAGCCAGCGGGCACCAGGGTTCTCTGGGTGTCTTCCCGTTTCCCCTTGGGAAGTCTTCCGTCACCTCCCGGTAACCTCTTTCAGTCTGGTTTTCAGCCTCCGGCTAGTTGTGCCGTGTTAGGGCAGGCCTCCCCTGCAGAGGCAGACCTCCTGCAACTCCACTCAGGGCTCCCCTCCCTCCCAGAGCGCGGGGTTTGGAGGTGGGAGAGGCAGTGCAGCTGCCCAGGGAGCTGAGAGCCCGGGCAGTCAGGTAGCCCCGCTGGGAAGTGGCAGAAGGCTCCTTCTAGGATCGCCCCGGGGGCGGGACGGGCAGATGCCGAGAAGCCTGTGGTCCAGACAAGACAGCTGGGTAGTCAAGCCGTTAGTCCCACTAGGATTTGGCTAACTTGTCTGTACAGTAAAATGTTTTCTTGCCTGATCACTCTGACCACAGTTCTGAAATCTGTAAGCTCCGAAAAGCATGGGTTCTCTCCTGAGATTGGCACAAATTCATTTGGCAACAAAACCTGACCTGAACCCGACGTGAGGCTGCTTATTTCTGCCACCAATTAGGCCTGTGGCAGGAACAGTACTGCGTTTCGTGGCTGCCTGGCTCCCTGAGGCTATTACGTAAATTTGTGGCATGCCCAACACCTTAGGTATTCAAAACCCAAAAATACTTGAATTCTTAAACCTATCTGGCCACAGGTTTTAGACAATATGTTCTCATGGAGGTTCTGACTTTCCCAGAGGTTGTCTGCATTTTAAACTGAACCTGTTAAGCCTGAAGGACTGTACAAATGGTGGGGAGGAAGAGAGGGTGAATTTTTGAGGAGAGGCTGGGGAGGAGAGGAGGCCCTCCGGCTTCCCAAGCCTCCCTGCCCGCCCACCCCCTCCACCAAGACAAGACTAGGGGAGCTTTGGTTGCGTCCTTCTGAGGAATCGCTGCCGTCCCTCCCTCCAGAGCGCCAGGCACAGCCAAATCAAAGACTCTCCGGCCCTTACAGAACGTCCGAGGTCGGAGCCACTGAGCCCACTTTGTAGCCTTTATCAGATCTCATAAGCCCTGCTTTCTTTCCTCCCTTTAGAACATCTCAGGCTTGTCTCTTAACTGGCTGGCCACGGGGTGCGCCTCTGACCTCTGATGTAGAGCACACAGAGCGAGCCTGCTGCGCAGCCGCGCTGGGAGCTGTCGGGTGTCGCCTGCCCAGAGGCCGGGGTGCCTTGTGCGTTTCTCCAGTGACGAACATGAACCTTTTCCGCAGGAAGTTCCTTGTGGCTGTGCCAGAGCAGCAAGGACCTGTGCAGCGTCAGCGCCCAGAACGCTCAGTCCCGCCCCTCCACGGTGCAGCTGCCTCCCGACGCCGAGATGAGGGCTTACGCCGCCTGCCAGGACGCCCTGTGGGCCCTGGACAGCCTCGGCCAGGTGTTCATCCGGACGCTGTCCAAGAGCTGCCCCACAGGCATGCACTGGACGAGGCTGGACCTTTCCCAGCTAGGTAGGCCCCCGTGGTCAACTTGTGGGAATTCTTTGGCTTTTAATGTTTACTTACTGGAGACAGAAAGCCGGGGAAGGACAGACAGGTGGGGGAAGGAGAGGGAGAGTCCCAAGCAGGCTCCACGCTATCAGCGCAGATCCTGACGCAGGGCTCGATGCCACAAACCCTGAGATCACGACCTGAGCCAAAATCGAGTTAGACGCTTAACCGACTGAGCCACACAGGCACCTCTCAGTTTGTGTGAATTCTTATAGGACATTGTGTAAGTTGCTGGATTTTAGGACATTGATTAGCCCCTCGTGCAGATTAAATGGGCCTCGTCCTTTTACAGGGAGCCTCCTCACCCCTTCCAGCTTTGCGGTGCTTGCAGAGCCCAGAAGGAGCGCCTACTCAGAGCGGGTTTTGCCACCAGAACTTGGCGCTCCCACTCAGCATGGCGCGTGGCTTTGTGTCCTTCAGGTCTTGGGTCAGCACCCGTGTGCCTGTCTCTTCTGCAGCTAGAATGGTGTCCCACGAGCGGGTGTCCTTTCTTTCTCGGGCAGACTGAGGGGATGACGTGCGTCTCCTGACTGTGGCTCTTCTCTTCAGCCTCCCCTCGAGGGCTGCGGGGCGCATGATGCCGTTTATAAATAAGTCATTTGTATTCCAAGAAGCAAGATGATAGAGTGAGCCCACAACATTAGGTTATTCTCCAGGCATCTTCTTGATCGACCAGCAGCTTACGTGTGGCTCGTCTGACAGTAGAGACTTGTCTGAAGGTGGAGGCTGCTCCCCCAGAAGGTCCACATGAGCCTTAGGGACACTCGCCCACCATACGCTTTCCCATCTTGGTCAACAGACAACCAGCATTTTTTGTTTGGTAGGTGGTAAACTTGAATTGTACCGGCATTTAATATTTGAGAATTCAACCACATGTACTCATTACAAAAAAAAGGAGAGGGGTGCCTGGCCGACTCAGTTGGTAGAGCATCGACTGTGTCTCCAAGTCATAAGTTCAAGCCCACGTTGGGCTTAGAGTTTGCTTAAAGTATATTTATATTATATATATTATATATATATATATTACATATATATATAATATATATAATATCTTACATTAAAAAATATACATTGAGATATGTTTGTATATTATACATATAATATGTATTTGATATGTATTTGATGTTAAAATCTATATATTATATATAATAAAATATATAATACAGTTTGTGTATATATATATGTATAATACATATGCAAAGAGAAGGAGAAAGAAGAAAAAAGCAAGGGAGGCCCCATTGCCTGCCTGCCTCCCCAGCAGCCCCCCGCTGTGTCTCCGGCCGCCGGGGGCCTCTCACCCTCCCATGAAACAGGCTGGGCCTCCACTGGTCTCAGCCCGAGTGGCCCCTGCAAGGTGCCATATAGAGGGGTCATTATTCTTCTGTCCAACAAGACCCCCAAATACCATCCACGTCAACTAAAGAGGCAGGTTGGCTCTCAATTGAGGAAGCAAACTCTGTTCTAAAGCTAAGAATTTTCCAGGGTCATGCTCCCTTCAGCAGCATGTATACTAAAAATAGGAATGTTCCAGGGTCATTTTGATGACTTATGCTTTTGGCCTCATACCCTGTCGTTTGAACCTAATCCCAGCACCGGGGCCGTCACCTTCCAGCTTTTGGGAGTTTGCCAGCCACCATTACCGACGGTGACTGACCAGACCAGGCTGTGGCTGCTTATGGCCCTGAGTGCTGGTGACGGGTGGCCCTCCTACCTGCCCTCAGAAACCTTGCTGCTGTTCAGAGATCCTACTGGCCTGAGCCTTTCTCTAGCAGCCCCGGCCAGACCAGTCTGGGAGATGCTACCAGCTCCTTCTGGAGGAGGCCAGGGCACGATTTGTGTCCTGCCACCACTGGATCCCGAAGACTGTGGGAGGCCTTGCTCTTCTGCACAGGCCAGGTGAGGGCAGAGCTGTCTCCCCACAGCATCCCCCCACCCCCACCCCGAGTCCCTCAGAGGATGCCGTCACGCTGGAGTGAATGTGGGGCGGATGGCACTGTGCCAGGCTGTGCTGGCGGGACTGGCTCTGCCCGAGGCCGCCAGGCACCCACAGCTCCCGCCTCCCTTCCGGGGCAGTGCAGTCCTCCTGGCACCAGCTGCACCATCGCAGGTCTCTGAGGTGCCCATGTGAGCTTCGCTGGGGCGGCGGCCATTCTTTCCAGAGAGGAGAAGCTCAGCTTTGCAGGGATTGAGGCTCAGTTTAAGAGAACTCGCCCTGAGCAGGCTCTGGGACCCTGGGCGAACTGATGGGTTCCCTTTGGACCTCGATTCCTCCCCTCCCTAATGGGAACAGCCGTCCCCACCACAGACAGGTGATGTGGGGAAGCATCCTGCATAAATGTGAGCTTCTCGGGCAGGTGTCCTGCACAGGGTCCTTGTCGAGCCAACGTTAGCTGCGTCACGCCGTAGGCTGGTGGGGGGGAGTCCAGCCATGTGCCTGGTGCCTGGTGCCTTTCTTGGTCTGAGCTCTAGATTTTGTTTCTTCATCTGGGTTGCCAGCAGACACTGAAATGATGGACAGAGAATCCTTTTATCATTTTTTGAACGTAGGAGAATGCAGTCCTGAATTGGTAGACGGCGTGTTGGGGCAGGGGAGGTGGGCATGATGATGTGGGAGTGGTGCCGGCCTCCTGCTGTGCCAAGGTGAGGGGGTGGGGGGTAGGGGGCGGTGAAAGGTTGGCACAGACCACCAGGTGCTGTGTTACTGGGCTCTCTCCAGGTGTAGTCTGCGTAGCCTGTGGGACAAACAGGTGAGTCAGGCGGTTTATCATTTAAACAGCGGGATGCAGATTTCGAGTTCAAGTGTGTGCTCCCTGCCCTGAGCCTGACGTGCGAGTGTCCTTGGAAGGCTGTCATTGGGCAGCACGCATGGAATAGTAGGAAATAGAAAGTGTGGTGATCTGGGTACCAGTCCTGCCTTGAATTGCTCGCCTGGATTGTTCCTTTACAAGTTGGCCGTGGCGGGTGCTCACAGCAATGAAAGGAAGCACAGCCTCTGCAGGAGTATGACTGCGTGTGAGGACTTTGTCTGAGGATGAAACTCCTCTCTCCCCAATGTACCCTTTTTCCTGATTTCACTCCTCTGCTCCCATTAAATTCTTCTGGAAAAGGCAGACTCCTCTGTGGCTGTCTGCGGCCAGCACATCAGCAGTGTCTCTTCCGTCTACCTCAGAGGGTCTCCTAGGCCCTGATCCTTGCTTCTCTCCCAGCACTGTCAGGGTCAGAGGCCCCTCCTCAACGCCTGTTCTCCTGCAGGAACCGCGCCCACCCCACCCCCCCTCGCTTGCCAGATCCGTCTTCCCCAGACAGCTCCAGGGGTGGACCCTCAACACCAAACAGCTCCACACTGCCCCGGCGTCAGGGTGGCACTGGGGGCCATCGCAGCCTGGCCCAGCCTTCCTTGCACGGGCCCCGTGCAGTGGTCCCTCCAGCCACCAGTCATTGTCCCTTGGTGCACGGGCCATGCTTGTCTTGCCACGGCCTAGAATGTCCTCCCTGCTCTTTCCTTCCTCTGCCTCTGCTTCGGGCCCGAGACTGTCCCCCGCCCTGCCCCAAGCTTTCTTCAGTCAGTGCTCCCCTCAGGATGCTTTCCCACTGCACACCCTGAACGCTCTGCGCCTGCTCTGGATGGTGGCCTTTGTAGCCTGACCCTGTGGCGTTTGCACACAGAGGAGGACCGTGTGCTTGGCCACATCCGTGCACAGCAGGAAATTAGGGCGCCAGGGAAAGTGGTTATTACTGGTAAGCCCCATTTCTGAGTAATTCTGGGATATGAGTTTGGATCCTGTCTTTGGCCTTGATACTGATCATCGCAAAACTGCCTAACAGCCAGGTACAAAGATGTCCTTCCTCACCGTTAATGAGTTCATCCACCTCCAAGCTGCCACCAGCTTGGTCAGGCTGCGATTTATCTGTGTCCCTCTCTTCAGTTTTGGCCTCTTCTTTATAAGTATTCTGACATTACGAACATGGAAAGTGAAAGCCCGTCTTCCCAGTGCTGACAGTGTGATCCAGCCCTCCTCACACCGGCAGCACCAGCTTTTTGTAAAGTCTAGAACGTAACCAGCCGTGACACTGGAAGCAGAAATTTCAGTTTCAAGGATGACTTTAGCAAAGTATCAAGTCATGAATGTGATTCCTACCTTTAATTTCTTTCTAAAGACATAACATCACTCTTCTGCCCCTATTCAAATTACCAGGTCAGTTGCTACTTTGAGATTGAATTAAGAGAATTCTTAGATGTCTGGCTACTGAACCCAGTTTTAGAGACTGAAAATGCAATTTTGCAATTTATTACAATCCTAGTTTGGGGAAGAAAATTTGCATCATTTAGCAGGTATTTAAGATGTTCACAACATTTCATTTCTCAGTACACATAAATATGCATTATGTCGGGCACTGGAATGTCAGCAAACTAATGCAACTTGTAATTTGATTCATCTGGGCATAGCATTTAATGAGGAAATATTTAGTGTCAGTTTTTGCCTTTAGGTTACAAATAGGATTATGGTAGGCAGTAGTTTATGCAGAAAAGCATTTTATAAATAGTAAAACACCAAATGAATGCCACTTTTTGTTCTAAAATATATGTTTAAAAGTAATCCTAAAGGGAAAATGTCTCCTCTGTTGAAGAAAGTAATTCAAACTTATTTTAAATGCAAGAAAAAACAAAGCGGGGAAAGGCAAGAAAATGATAGCGTGTCTGTGTTCATCAGGCTGCTAGTGTAATAACAGTCCCGAGGTATCAGCAACTTAACACCGTGAATGTTGCTTTCCTGCCACCACAAAGTTGGCTCTCAGTCTCTAGGACTGTGTCCTCTGCTGCAGTGAGGGCTGTGGCCTCGCCGTCATGGTCACTACAGCAGGGGACGGCTTCTGCCCACAGCCCGCTGTCCATGCTAACGATGAGGTCCTGCCCAACTGGAAGGGCCTGCAGGGGAACCATGGAGTGTTTGGGAGGGCCGTAGTCCCCACCACCTGTCCTGACCTTCTCTGCAGAGCAGTCTCCTAAACCTTCTGTATTCAGGCAGCCTGGGGGACCCTCTGTGAGGTAGAAAACTGCAGAAAAGCCTTCTGTTAAACGTTTTCTTCTTTGACCTGTGTCTTCAGGATAAGCCATTGTATTTACTGACATGTATATTCTAGCAGCCTTTACTTTTGTTCTGAAAGAATATTCCTAACGTGTGAACTGCGTGTTCTGTTGGCGGTGTTGATAGTCACTGCTAACTGAGCTGCTGGCCCGGTGCGGCTTTGTCACCGTGTAACCGTTGTCACCATCAGCTACTGCCTTGACTTCCTATTAGGGTAGGTTGAAGACTCCGGCATAAAATCAATTTTCATTTAGCATTAAAAAAATTTTTTTTTCAACGTTTTTTATTTATTTTTGGGACAGAGAGAGACAGAGCATGAATGGGGGAGGGGCAGAGAGAGAGGGAGACACAGAATCGGAAACAGGCTCCAGGCTCCGAGCCGTCAGCCCAGAGCCCAACGCGGGGCTGGAACTCACGGACCGCGAGATCGTGACCTGGCTGAAGTCGGACGTTTAACCGACTGCGCCACCCAGGTGCCCCACATTTAGCATTTTAAAATTAGCCTTCGTTTCTCAGCTATTTCTGTAATTTACTGCTGAAGGTACTTTATTTTGATCGGTACGAATCTTTCACCATGTAATGTTAGAGCCCTAGGGAGTCTATCTGAACTCCCTGGTAAGACATTCCATAAAAGATTAAGGAAGGAAGAAATAAAGTTTATCTCAGTATAAGAAAAACCATCTGTAGGATATGCACAAAGGAATACTGAGACTTTTTCGTGTAGTGGTCAGTTCATACTTTTAAGCTGGTGTCATAGCTGAAGCCACCCGACAAGATGTCCACACGCAGGATCGGTGCCGTATGTTTTAGTGCAGAAACATGGTCTGCCATCTGATACCAGGGACAGCTATGAGCTGACCGACAGGAGCCCTGCCACTGAACGTAGCTGCACCACCTTTTCCCCCTGCTTTAAAGCCAAGATGACCCATCAGATTTAAAAACTCAGCAAAAAACACTGTCAAGAAAATGAGAAGGCAAGCCACAGACTGGGAGAAAAGACTCCTAATGCGTATATCTGACAAAAGACTCGTATCCAGAATAAACAAGGAAATCCTCTAACTCGGTCATCAAAAGACAAACCATTAAATTTGAAAAATGAGCAAAAGACTCGAACGGGTACTTCTCAAAAGAAGATATACCCCATAAGCACATTAGAAGAGTCTCAGCATCATTAGTTATCAGGGAAATGCAAATTAAAACCATGACAAATGACCTCTTCACACCCAGAATGGCCAACATGGAAAGGGTGCCAACACCAAGTGCTGGTGAGGGTGTGGGCAGCCGGCCTGCACTGCTGGTGGGCGTGCAGAATGGCAAATGGAGGGGCGCCTGGGTGGTTCATTCGGTTAAGCATCCACCTTCGGCTCAGGTCATGATCTCTCAGTCTGTGAGTTCGATCCCCACGTCGGGCTCTGTGCTGACAGCTCAGAGCCTGGAGCCTGCTCCAGATTCTGTGTCTCCCTCTCTCTCTGCCCGTTCCCCACTTGTACTCTGTCTCTCTCAAAAGTAAACATTAAAAAATTTAAAAAAAGAATGGCAAATGAAAGCCTACCCCACAACCTTGCACTTCCACTCCTAGGTACCATTCAAGAAAAACAACGCGTCCACAAAAAGTCTTCCATAGCGACTTTACTCCTGATAGCAAGAAGTGGGCGTGGCCCGAGTGTGCTCACTGGGTGGCCGGGTGGCTGGGTGGCCGGGTAAACCTTGTTGTCGACAGGCAGCCGAGCAACATTCAGCAACCTGAGAAGCGACACTGCGTGTGAATCCTGCCCACGGTTCACTGAGTCAAAGAGGCCAGACCCCAGAGACCGCATACCTGTGGTTGTTTTTATGGACCTCTAGACCAGACTAGTAACCCGTGGGTGCCTCAAGGGAGGGGACTGACTCGAAGGGGCCCAAGGGAACTTTCTGGGGGATGAAAATGTGCTCTAACTCGACAAGACACGGTTACCTGGGTATGTTCATCCGTCAAAACCGACGGATCAGAACACGTCAGATCTGTGGGCTCACCAGAGTCCCCGCGGTCGGGTAGCTGGTGTGGAGGAGTTGAGCTGGCCTGGGTTCAGACCTTTGCCTCCCGGCTTAGCCACAGTCTCACCCTGGGACCTTGGGCAAATGTCTCTGTGTCTGAGTCCTGACGGCCTCCTGAGACTGAGCCGATAATCACTGCGTGCCACTGCTCCATTGCAGGCTTTGGATTGAGGCATCCCGCACTTAGCCGCACCTTGTCCCAAGGCTGTAACCAGGCTGTGCTTTTGGCCACATAGACCATCAATCAAGTGTAATTTCTCTTGAGAGCCTCCTCCCATTTCCCTTCCTCTTAAAATTGGTTTAATCAATAAGGAGAAATGTAGAAAGAAAAATGAAGATTCTAGGGGGCTTAGTTTGTTATTAATTCTCATTCGGGTCCAGATGTCCTGATAAAGAGGGGCGCCCTCTCCCCAGATGCAGAATTTGCTGGTGCTGTGCACGGATGTGATGAAGCTAGCGACGGGGCCCACGCAGGGACTAACCCTGCGCTTATCGGCCCGGGGCCCGGTGCCGGCAGCATGCTGACTGCCCCGCCCGGTGCCAGAGAGCCTGCGGAGTGGCGCCTGGCCGGTGGCAGGGCGGCCAGAGGCCTCAGAAATGCCCCTGAGCTGTGGCGTTCTCAGACCACAGGGTCAGCCGCAAGAGCAGCCTCACCTCTTTCTTTGAAGGATAAATCAAAGTCCATAGGTTTAAGTGAAGGATTCGTCATTTTACAAAAGCAATTAGCGTGTGGCCTTTTCCTTCATTTGCCTGCAGGACCTATAAAACTGACAAGCCTGGCGTGTGGAAATCAGCACATCTGGGCCTGTGATTCCAGGGGCGGAGTTTACTTCCGAGTAGGAACCCAGCCTCTCAATCCCAGTCTGATGCTTCCGGCCTGGATAATGATTGAGCCGCCTGTCCAGGTAAGCCAACCCTAACTGACACCAGGCTGCCCCTCGTAAAGCCGGGAGCTGCCGGATCGCTGTGCCGGGGAGGGGACCACCCCTGCCTGTGTGCACGCCCCAGCAAGCGGGGGCGGAGGCACATGTCCAGGGAGCAAGGCGCGCCCCCAGCCCGCGCTCACCCGTCTCTCCCAGGCGCGGAATTTAGAGCCGAATGCGTCGTTAGAGATGATCTGAGCCAACACTTCAGGTTTTTTTCTTCTCAAAATAAAAATATTTTGACTTTTTACAAAACGAACGTTGTGTTTTAAAAAAAATAAAATCAGGGGCGTCTGGCTGGCTCAGTCCAGTGAGTATGCAGCCCTTCATCTCGAGATCATGAGTTCAAGCCCCAAGTTGGATGTAGAGATTACTAATAAATATATAAATAAATAGAATAAAATCAAGCAGTACCCAGAAGTACGGCAAAGAAAATAAAAGCCACTCAGGTCTTGTCAGCACCTTGTGAGTACCTCTCCTGGCTTGTTGAGTTCTGTGTCCCGTCACCACCCCCACGGCATTTCAGCTTACCGTATGTTCCCAGTGTTTTTCTTTTCTACTTGACTCTTCCACCATTGATAGCAGAAGCAGGGGTCTGATTTTAGTGCACTATTTAATTACCTTTAAAGATCTAACGGGCCTGGTTGCTATACTAGGTTTATTTCTGTTAAAATGTATACTTAGAGGTCTGTGATTTCGTGACTTATCTGCTCCAACTCCTGCTAGGCCCTATTTTGTGAATTTGTTGGAAAAAACATGATGTTGCCATTTGCAGAGGCAGCAACGGGACAGTGGTTAGTCCTTAAACAGAAGAGTGCTTAAATGGGGACAGGCAGGAAATCAGGTGTTTGGGTAAAGGCCCGCGTTCATGACTATCTATGTTTTGTGCATCATCAACCCCCAGGGACAGAGTGACAGAAGTCGAGGGGCAAGTTGCAGGGCCATCTCTGAGGACCTCCAGTCCTCCCAGGAGACACGGGGCATGTGCCGGGAGGCCCTATGGTTGGACCAGAGGTCGTGTTGGAGTTCGAGGTCCTGGCCACAGAGGCCCCGCGTCCCCACTGGTAGATGTTCCTCCCTCATGGAGTTAAGGGGAGGGTGGGTAGAATAATGTCCGATGGCACCTTGTGAATCAGAAAGCGCTGTGCAGACGTGAGGTGACATATGATGAACGAGGATGCGGGCTCACTTCTCTGCACGCAGTGGCGCAGCGGGAGCAGGTCATCCGGCAGAGGGGAGTTTGTCATCACTGGCCTTGCTGAGCGCTGCCTGTGCACAGTGATGAGCAGAGACAAGCCAGCGTGCGGCTCGCTTCGTTGGCGTTCTGAAATTCTCTTTACGCAAGGCACTCTCTTGTTGCCTGAGCCCTTTGGTACGTCGCTGTTAGCACATTCCTTTTTTTTTCTAAGAGCTTTATATTATTTCTTTTAAGAGTTAAAGTTCACCCTTTCATAGTGTGAAATTCAGGGGGTTTTAGTATATTCAGGAAGTTGAGCAACACTTACTACTACCCTGTTCCAGAACTTTCTCATCACCCCAAAAAGAAAGCACATACCCATGAGTAGTAATGGTAGGGTGGGTAGGTAGCCCATATCCTCTTCTGGAACCCCCACCCCCTCAGCCACTAATCTCCCTTCTATTTTTATGCCTTTGCCTATTCTGGATCTGTCTGTTCATATAATGGAATCGTACGATAAGTGGCCTTCTCTGCCATCTTTCGCTTAGCGTCGTGTTTTCAAGTACTGTAGCACATTGTAGCATGTATCAGTGCTTCGTTCCCTTTTGTGACTAATATTTCGTCATGTGGATAGATGTGTAGTTTATCTGTTCATCGGTTGGTGGACGCTTAGGGTGTTCCCACGTGTGGGCTGCCGTGAATAATACTTCATGTACGAGTGTTTGTGTGGACTTACATTTTCCATTCAATAGAACGTGTGGATACCTTTAAAGGGAATTGCAGGGTCAGATGGTGAATGTACATTTAAATGTTTAAGGAACTGGGGCACCTGGCTGGCTCAGTCGGTAGAGCATGTGTCTCTGGATCTCGGGATTGTGGGTTCGAGCCCCACATTGGGCGTAGAGATTACTTAAAAATAAAATTGAATAAACGGACGAGCTGATTTCCACAGTGACTGCGTCATTTTGCCTTCCACCAGTAATGTATTAGAGTTCTCATTTCTCCACATCCTTGCCAAAAAGTTTTTCTTGCCCGATGTTTTTCTTCTAGCCATCCTAGTAGGCGTAAAAATGGCATCTCGTGGTTTTGACTTGCATTTCCCTAAATGACTAATGATGTTGAAGATCTTTTCACGCACTTACTGGTCCTTTGTATATCTTCTTTGGAGAACTGTGTATTCAGATTCTTTGTTTATTTGTCAACTGAGCTATTTATCTTTAAATTCTTGAGTTATAAGAGTTCTGTAGGTATTCTGGGTTCTAGACCCTTATGAGATACATGATTTACATATGCTTTCGGTGAGTTATGTGCTAACTGTTGCCTGATCCAAGGTCTTGAAGATTTGCATCTGTATTTTCTTTTAGACATCTTACAGTTCTAGCCCTTACATTTAGATGTTTGATTTATTTTCAGTTAATTTTCATATAGGGTACAAGGTGGGTGTCCAAATTCATTCCTATACACATGAATATCCAATTATACCAGCACCATTTGTTCTTTTTGATTCAATTATCATGAAGGGCTGTCAAAATCAATTCATCATAAATGGAAGGACTTTTTTACTTTAATTCTATTTCAGTGATCTGTATGTCCGTCATCAGGCCGGTACCACATTGTCCTGATTACTTAGCTTTGTTGTACATTTTGAAATCAGGAAGTGATTTTTCTTTTTCAAGATTGTTTTGGGGGTACCTGGGTGGCTCAGCAGTTAAGCATCCAACTCTTGATTTCAGCTCAGGTCATGATTTCACAGTTCGTGGGTTTGAGCCCTGCCTTGGGCTCTACACTGGCAGTGTGGAGCCTGCTTGGGTCTCTCTCTCTCCTTCTCTCTCCGCCCTCTCCCACTTTCTCTGTTTATCTCTCTCAAAATAAATAAATAATATAAACTTTTTTAAAAATACTGTTTTTTTTCTACTCTGGTCCTTTGCACATCCATATGAATTTTAGGATCAGTTTGCCAATTTCTGCAAAAAAAAAAAAATGCTAACATTTTTATAGGAATTGTGTTGAATCTGTAGATCACTTGGGGAAGCATTGCCATCTTCATAGTATTAAATCTTCCAATCCATGAACATGGGCTGTCTTTTCGTTTATTTAGATCTTCTTTAATTTCTTTCAGCAGTTTTGTGGTTTTCAGAGTATGTGTTTTTAACTACTTTTGTTAAATGTATTTCTAAGTCATTTACTCTTTTTAATACTACTATAAATGGAATTTTTTTAATGCTTATTTATTTTTGAGAGAGAGAGAGAGAGAGTGTGTGTGTGCAGGAGTGCACAAGCTGGGGAGGGGCAGAGAGAGAGAGACACACACAGAATCCAAAGCAGGCTCCAGGCTCTGAGCTGTCAGCACAGATCCTGATGTGGGGCTCAAACTCACAAATCACAAGATCGTGACCTGAGCCGAAGTCAGATGCTTAACTGACTAAGCCACCCAGGCACCCCGGAATTGTTTTCTTAATTCCATTTTCAGTTTGTTCATTGCTAGTATAAGTTTCTGTATATTGATTTTGTATCTGGAAACCTTGCTAAACTTATTTTAGTTCTAATAACTTTTTTGTGGATTCCTTAGGATTTCTTAGGTACAAAATCATGTCATCTACAAAGAGAGATAATTTTACTTCTTTTCCTATCTGGATGCCTTTTCTTCCTTCCTTCCTTCCTTCCTTCCTTCCTTCCTTCCTTCCTTCAATGCTTATTTATTTTTGAGAGAGAGACAGAGCACAAGCAGGGCAGGGGCAGAGAGAGAGAGGGAGACACAGAATCCAAAGCAGGCTCCAGGCTGTGAGTTGTCAGCACAGAGCCTGACATGGGGCTTGAATCCACACAGTGAGATCATGACGTGAGCCAAAGTTGGACGTTTAACCAACTGAGCTACCCAGGCGCCCCATATTTCTTTTCTTGCTTAATTACCCTGACTAGAACCTTCTGTACGATGTTGAGTAAAAGTGGCGGGAGTAGACACGCTCGTTGTGTTCCTGATCATAGGGGGGAAGCATCTAGTCTTTCACTGTTAACTAATGATATGAACTGCACATTTTTTACAGATGCCCTTTTCAGACTGAGTAAGTTCCCTTTATTCCTAGTTTGTTGAATGTTTTTTTTTTTTTTCCACGAAAGAATGTTGGTTATTGTCAAGTGCCTTTTCTGTATCTATTGAGATGATCATGTGTGTTTTCTCCTTTATTAATATGATATGTTATATTGACTGACTTTTGTATGTTGAACCTTTTGTTTCTGGGATAAATCCCAGTTGGTCATGATATGTAATCTCTTGTATATGTTGCTGTATTTGGTCTGCTAGTATTTTGTCAGGGATTTTTGTGTCCTTATTCATGAGAGAGATTGGTCTTTGGTTTTCTTTTCTTGTCATGTGTTTGTCTGGTTTCGCTATTAGGGTAATGCTGGCCTCTTAGAATGAGTTGAGAAGTGTTTCTTCCTCTTCTATATTTTGGAAGAGTTCCTGAAGGGTTAGTCCTGATTATTCTTAAAGCATTCTTACAGCTCCTCATTGTAAGCTTGGGCTTTTCTTTGTGAGATGTGTTTTGATTACTAATTCAGTCTCTTTACTTGTTTTAAGTCTATTCAGGATTTTGTTTCTTCTTGATTCAGTTTGAGTAGTTTCTGCCTTTCTAGAAATTTGTTCATTTCATCTACATTACCTACTTTATTGGTGCCCAGTTGTTGATAGCAGTCCCGTATCATCATTTCTATTTCTCTAAGGTTGGTAGTTCTGTCTCCTCTTTCATTTCTGATTTTAGTAGTTTGAGTCTTCCCTCTTTTTTTGTTAGTATAGCTCAAAGTTTGTCAACTTTGTTGGTCTTTTCAAAAAACATCTTTTGGGGGCGCCTGGGTGGCTCAGCTGTTAAGTGTCTGACTTCCTTCAGCTCAGGTCATGATCTCACGGTTCGTGAGTTTCAGTCCTACTTCAGGTGTGCCCCGCTTCTCTCCCTCTCTTTCTGCCCCTCACTCAATTGCACCCTCTCTCTTTCCCTCTTTCTCAAAAAAAAAAAAAATCTTTCAGTTTTGTTGAGTTTTCTCTTTTGTTTTTCTGTTCTTTACTTCATCTGTTTTCACTCTAATCTTTGTTCTCCTACAGCTTGTTGTGCACAGTGTTTTGCTTGCTAGTGATATTCTTTTGAGATTTCCAAGCGTTATTTGTCACATTTATTGTGTGCCTGGAGAAGGCATAGGTTTGCAGAGTCCCAGCACGGAGCCACGCCAGGGTCAGCAAAGGGCTGCTGAGGGGCAGAGCGAGGTCTGTGGGACGTGTGGTGGTGGAGGACGGTGTCGAGCCGGTCGGAGCACACTTGTGCCTTGCCTCAGACTTCTCCCATCAAGCCATAGGCCGGGATGTTAGAGAGCAGGGCCAGGCAGTGAGCTGCTGACAGTGGTAGGCTCCAGCCAGCCTGGCCCCCAGCTGGGCACCTGTCTGCAGCCATCATGGGCCACTCGGGTACCTGGCTGAGTTACATCAAAGACTGTGGGAACCTGCACATTGTCCTTTCTTTCTCCGTCTAGATTCTAGAACAGCCTCTGGGAAGCAGAGCTCAAATTGGGGAGAGAAAGCTGTACTTGGAGTGCTCTATTGACGAAAGTGATCAACAGCTGTACCCAGGAAAATGGCCAAATGGAGCAAATTCACATGAAAGGGCCTCAAAGCCGTGCTCTGAATAAAGTAGTGATTGCTAAATGGGCTGCGAAACACTAACTATTCCAAGTGGTTCCGCTGAACGGAGCCACATTTTCTGACTCAGTTAGCTTTAAGTGCTGGGGAAAAGAT